>NC_088914.1:94472154-95083582 GCF_963576675.1 Euphorbia lathyris
TATAATTTAATAGTTTTATAACTTTAGTATAATTTTAATATAACTTTAGTATAATTTTAGTATAATTTTAGTATGACTTTAGTATAATTTTAGTATAATTTTATAACTTTCAAGGACCAGCAAACGTCCCAAAGCTAGTGAGGACGAGAGCTGGATAGTTAGTACACCGGTGAATGGTGGCCCCATTGATGGTTCCTTGATTCCTAGTTTTTTAGGACATGTTGCCTCACGGATGCTGGGAGGAGAGCTTCGGTCATTTCTGACATGCTACAACAGATCAACAGCATGTCAGAATTTGTGGGTGTGGTTTTCTAGCGCGTCACCCGAGGTAAGAATAATTTAGTTTGTCAACATTTATTGTAATTAATATTTTTAACTATAAACCTCAAAAACATTCAGTAATTGTATATGTGTTATTTTACAGCTGAAGGAGATGATCGAGAATACTAGTTTGTCTCACCTTCCACATATCATGTTTAGGAATCTCGACACTCCGTTGTTGACTGCGTTCGTGGAGCGGTGGCAGCCCGATACGAACTCCTTTCACATGCCGTTCGGGGAGATAACTATCCAGTTGCATGATGTATGGCACATTCTTCGGATCCCGATCGACGGTGCGATGGTGTCCGAGTCTCCCACTACTGACCATCTACATGCCATGTGCATGATGATGTTCGGGGTGGATCGGGAGCAGCTTCTGTCGCCGACCCGACATCTCTAGAGTGGTGGAGGTGTATTTGTTGATGCTGTACACAGGCTTGTCATCCAGGGTAGGGATGACGCTACTCGGGCCACAGCGTGGATATGGCTTATGCTCGGATCCACTTTGTTTGTTGACAAGAGTGGAGATAGGATTAGGCCGTCCCATCTTGCTGAGGTTTACGACGGTGTTAGAGGGGCAGCTGGATTTTCATGGGGGTCTGCTACACTTGTCATGTTGTACCAGCAGCTGGGGATACCGAGCAGTGGAGACTGTTCTGGTATATGCGGATGTTTGACCCTACTACAAGCGTAGATATATGAGTATTTTCCGGTGTTCCGGCCGCATAGACTAGCTCACGTGATCCCAGCTGACCATGCCCGTGCACTAAGATGGGAGGTCGGGGTGCCAGGCAAGACGACCGCCCGACTAGATACCATACGCGGGCAGCTGTACCGTATGACGACAGCAGAGGTATTTTATAAAATTTTAGAATTAATTTAAGTTTTATTTATAGTATATTATTATTTATTATTGAGTATTATTTTTTTTTCAGGTGACGTGGTTGCCTTATGGTCCTGTCCCCGATGATGATCGACTTCGAGTGTCCTACGCCGGTTGGATACGGTGTAGAGACATCGTCGAGCCGTATATGCCCGATCGAGCGTTGTGACATGTCGGATATACTCAGCCTATCCCAGTTGAGCGTATTAGACCTGATAAAGCAGTACGACCATGGAGGTCTTTATCGTACAAGCTCACGCATTCCTCTGTCACAGTTGAGGATACCTGGCGGAGATTTCCATCGGCTTGGGGCATTGATCGGAGGAGATGCCGGCCAGTTGGATACGATCTCACTGCCTGTGATCCTGCTTACATGGACTGGTATATGCGATATTCGCATCCTCATCTTTTTCATGCACCACAGGCTGGACCGGTCCAGTTTGCCCGCGCCAACAACGAATTTGTAAGTTTATTATTATTTAATATTATTATTTAGTATTAGTTTATATGTGTTTATTTTTTAATATTTATTTATTTATTTTGCAGTGGGTTAGCTAGTTGTGGCGTGTCACCCAACTAGCGGCTACCCACCGATCTGATGAGGATGCTCCACTCATTAAGAGGGAGATGGATGAGTTTATGGACGCGTGGCGTCGGGCGAACTAAATTATTTTAGTAGAACTTTATACATTTTAACACTTTTGATATTATATGTACTCTTTTATGTTTATTAATTTTTATTTTAATGTTTATGTTGTTAAAGGGTAATCCGAGTTAAAATGCCGTAATTTTTATAACTAAACGGATAATTCGAGTTAACCACAATCATCAACAATTTTTTTTGGATTTATTCATACGGGCGTGAGGTAATCACGCCTCACCGTAGGTGCGGACGTGATAGCCTCACGCCTCACCCTGTGGTGAGGCGTGATTACCTCACGTCTAACCACAGGGTGAGGCGTGATTACCTCACGCCCGCGTGTCGGGAGAGGTCTTTTTCCCCCAATTCCCACCTCAAAGCCTCTAAGGGTACTTTCGTCCTTTCACGGGGCTAGAGGTGGAAAATTGGGGCTGGGTTTAACAACACCCATTTTTTTGCTATTGAACTCTTAGAGAGCGTTTGGTTCATAAGGGGTAAGGGAAAAGGAATCAAGAAAGGGAAACTAAAGGAAAGGAAAGGAATGAGCATTCATAACCCTATGTGTTTGGATATGTTTAGGAAAGGGAATGCAATTCCACCCTATTCCCTTTGTGGATGTTTGGTTCATATAGGGAATCAAAACTATTTTTTTTTAATTTCATATATAATAAAAAAAAATCAACTCTTTGACTATAGTTTCCATAAAACGTGAAATAACTTTATATATAATCCCAAACAATCTAAAACGTCACTCACTTGCTACCCTTATTGATAATAATATAAAGTTCATAAAAGTTAAAATTAATCAAAGAAAATGCATAAATATTATATTTAAAAAGAAAATAATTATTTTAAAATAATTAAAAATAAATATTAAAATTGAATAATATGATAAAAGAAAAAAATTTGGTCAAAATTAATTTTCAGGGTAAAAAGGTAAAAATAAATAATTATAAGGATCAAAAGTGAAATTAATCTAGTGATTAAAAAATATAAGGATTAAATAAAAATAAAAAAAAGTAAAATTTAGTCAAAAAATATTTTTTCAGTAAAAAAATTAAAAATATATAACAAAAATGAAATTAATCCAAAGATAAAGAAATGTAAAAATAAAAAAATATAGAGACCAAAATAAAGATAAAAAATAAAATAGGGAGTAAAGTAGAATTTTATAAGGAGTGTAGGTTAGAAAGAGAGGGGAAAGGGAATAGAAAACCTTAGGGGAAAGTGAGGAATGAGTTAGAGGAGTTAGGGGTAAACCCAAAACTAAAAAAGGGTAAAGGGAATCATTTAATTAGCAAAACAAACACCAACAAATGGAATGAAGCCTCCCTTTTCCCTTACCCTTTCCTGAAACCCCCACACCAAACGCCCCCTTAGATTTTCATCCCTAAAGTCTTTGTGTATATGAGTAAGTAATTGGGTAACCGATATATATATATATATATATATATATATATATATATATATATATATATATAATTACTCCTTATTATATTTATTACAAAATTTATTCTATTAGACGTTAACATAAATTAATCACATTAATTATTATATTTATTTCTAATTATGAATTATAATTCTAATTAGTTATATAACCGATGTTACACTTATCTTGAATTAATTGCAAGCCCTAATTCGGGATCTTACACGTATATTGTAACACAGTCACAAACAAATTATCAAAATGCATGAAATTGTTTTATTTTGCCGACGAAGTTGTTTGGAAAATCTAATATAATAGTAAAAAAACTGTCAAATCAGTCTGTTCAAATTTTCTATTAGATAGAGGTAAATTTTATCTTACTTGAAAATATTACGAATGAATCTGCACTTCTCCAACAACAAAAGAGATAAGTTTAGAATTTTTTTTTTCAAGAAAATAACTCTTCACACTTCACGCATAGATTAGAAATTTGATTTACACCCTTACCATGTCGGCATGTAAAGGTGTGTTAGTGGTCTAATACATTTCCAGTCCCTTTTCTTGGATTTTAAAACGTTACAATAAATTCTCTCAACTTGATTATTTGGAACAAATAACCCTTCAGATTACTTATTTTGAACAAATAAGCTCTAAACCCGAAAAAACATTCAACATAACATTACAATAGAAATATAAGATGTCCAAAATATTTGCTGCTAAATCTAACAAATGTGTAGATACATTAAATAAACTCCCAAAAACACATATATTAACTTATTTGAGGGGTTATTTGTTCCAAATAAACAAGTTGAGAGAGTTAATTATAATGTTTCGAAGTTTAGGGGTCAATTGCATTTTTTGGATAATTTAAGGGGCTATGAATATATTAGGTTATGTTAGCTATTAAAATATTAAGTAGATGTGCGATAGGTCCATTATAAAATTCGGGGTGCCAAATGATAATAAGTTGATAAGTTAATGGATGAAGTTATATATTAACCCTAATTTAAGCTTATATGTAAACATGAAATGACAATAATTTTGATATTAATATCATATTATTCAACAGACTCTTAGGTGCTGGTGTGGAAATGTGATCAGATGCGTTGTTAGTGGTGGAGCATATTCATCAAGCATACTTTAATTATAGACGATTGTAAAAGTCTTATTTCTAGTATCAATGATATTTCTGTCAGATTTATAGGTTGTTTTGCGAATGGAGCGGCTCATGCTTTAGCTAGATCTTCTCATTCCTTGTTAGAACTTGTGGAGTGGGGTACTGTCCCTTTAAATTTTATTTTACATTCCTTATATGTTGATTACGTTTAATGAAACTTATTTTTCTTCAAAAAAAAAACATATCAATTTAAACTCAGTTCAAACATTTACCTATCAAACTAAAAATAATTTCGTTATCCGTTTGATAAAATACTAAAGAACATATCATCAAGATACTTTTAGTCCATTCTCTAAAAATAATATAAAATTGTCTCTTAGTGATTTGAGGAGTGACTATTATATATCATTCTAACAATATTTCTCATATCCAATCCTTATTTATTATTTTATCATTAAAATTATCAAGTATTGTTTTTATTTTTGATAATAAATTATTAAGTATTGTTACATTTACCAATAGTGAAAAGAAAGAGACTACTTAATAATTTATTATTGGGGATGAGGTGCAAAAACGCGCCCAATGTTTACAACCGGGAGCAATTTACCGCTAACGTCTAAAATGGTGCAATTTTGCCCCTAATGTTGGCAGCAAAGAGCAATTTTACCCATAACATTAGCAAGTTGTGTCAATTTTAAACATTATTATAAAACACATATATTTTGTTCCTTATTCTGCATCAATTACATATCTGTTAGTTCTAAAAATTATTCATATTTTTTTATTATTTAATAATAGAATTAAAAATTAATATTTATAAATTCGGCGAAATATATAATTTTTTTCCAACTCATACAAAAGTCAATATATATTTTTTTAATTTTTTATAAACTTTAATCACGTCTAATCATATGTTTGTTATCTGTTACTAATGGGTGATAAAATGGTGCACATGTGAAATATAGATGACAAGATTTATGACCACAAAGACAGTTTGATGAATTATTTATCAAATTAACCCAATTTGTCAATGTAATTGTTTTTGGCTGCCAACGTTAGGGGTAAAATTGCATCATTTTATACGTTAGAGGTATTTTTGCATATTATCTCTAAATTATTATTAAAAAATGAAATAAGGATGAGACTAGGAGTTGAGAGAGGCTCCCCAATAATAGAGATGATAGAGATACTCGTAGTAATTTGAGGAACCACTTGGAGTTATTTTTAACTCACTCTACTTAAATTTTAGGGTAAATTCCAAAAAAAAAACCCTGTGGTTTGATGTTGTTCCAAAAAAACCCTTGTGGTTACAAAAAAAAAGGACCGTGGTTTCGCCGTTACCCGAAAAAACGGAAATTGGCTTAACAGTGTTAAAGTTGCTGACGTGGCAAGGGGTAGAGTTGGAAAAATATTTTTTTTTTCTTTTTTTATTTTTCTTTTTTCTTCTTCTTCTTCTTCTTCTTCTTCTTCTTCTTCTTCTTCTTCTTCTTCTTCTTCTTCTTCTTCTTCTTCTTCTTCTTCTTCTTCTTCCTCCTCCTCTCCTCTTCTTCTTCTATTTTTTTTTAATTTCTGAAATCGAGACGTTACGTCTGAAATATTTTTCAACGTCTGAATTTCAGTGTCGTGGCTTCATGGAGAGCCATTGAAATCCAAATCTAGAGCTAGGAGAAGAGAAGAGAAGATAAAAAAAAGGTAGTGGCTTCTAAGCTCGTGAGATCGTCGGCTTTCTCCAGGCACACAACAACAACTGATTCGTTCACCTTTCCTCTTTCTTCGTTTCATTTCTGTTTTTAATTTCTGTGTATGTTACTGAGTTGGGATTTGGTTCGTTTATAGTTGGCGATTGAACGATTTAGTTTTAAGAATCTGACTGATTTACTGGTTTTTTACAACTTTTTCTGGATTTTACTGATTTTTTCGTCGTACTGTTTCATTTTTTCGATGTACCTATTTTTTATGGCCTTCAATTCTTGCAATCGTTCTTCAATACGCTCATCAAGATGTTTCCGCTGCTTTCGTTTGTGTTTTATGAGAACCAGATTTTCGAAATTTCAACGTTCTGGAAATCTGGAAAAATTCCAGATTTTTGGAACATTTCCAGAAATCTGGAATTTTCCAGATTTCCGAAACTAAAAAAAAGAAAAAAAAAGGTAGAAGAAGAAGGAGGAGGAAGAAGAAGGAGAGAAGAAGAAGAAGAAGAAGAAGAAGAAGAAGAAGAAGAAGAAGAAGAAGAAGAAGAAGAAGAAGAAGAAGAAGAAGAAGAAGAAGAAGAAGAAGAAGAAGAGAGAAAAAATAAAAAATAAAAAAAATAAAAAAAAAATTCAAATTTCCAACTCTACCCCTGTGCCACGTCAGCATTTTAACACCGTTAAGCCCATTTCCGTTTTTTGGGTAACGGCGCAAACCACAGTCTTTTTTTTGTAATAACAAAACACAAGGGTTTTTTTGGAACAACATCAAACCACAGGGGTTTTTTTTGGAATTTACCCTAAATTTTAACTTAAGAGCTCAATTAAAAAGCTGTTTGAGATGTTGTAACCTATTTAATTTATGCTAGTCTACTATTGTATTTTACACAAAGACATCCTTATAAGTTTATTTAGGAGTGAGTATCGGTTCGGTTCAATTATTGACCGAAACGAACTTCGATTAACTAAACCGAACTTTTTTTGAAATTTAAAATTGAATCGAATACGTTTAATAACTAAATATAACCCACCCAAATTTTACCGGTTCAATTACTAATCGGGTTCGGTTACTAACCGATGATGATTGACCAAAATTTATTGTAAAAAATAAAAAAAAGATATAATAAATATTAACATAAATATAAAATAAAAAAATAGTATTATATTAATAGAAAATAGGGTTAATGTGTAAAAATATCCCTAACGTTTTGGATCAGGAGTAATTTTACCCCTAACGTCTAAAATGGTGCAATTTTACCTCTAACGTTGGAAGCCCAGAGCAATTTTAACCCAACGTTGATAAATTGAGTCAATTTCAGACACACTTATAAACACATATATTTTTGTCCCTTATTCTGCACCAATTGCATAACAATGCGTTCTAAAAAAGGATTTCATATTTTTTATAATTTAATAATAGAATTGGAGATTAATATTTATAAATTCGGTGAATTTTTTTGTCTAATAATTCGTACAAAAAGACAGTATATTTTTGTTATTTTTTTCACATCCCAACATATGTTTGTGATTTATTACTGATAAAATGATGCACGTGTGAAGTGTAGATGACAAGATTCATCACCGAAAAGATAGTTTGATGAATTATTTCTCAAATTGACCAAATTTATCAATATTAGGGGTAAAATTTCTATTGGTTTCCAATGTTATGGATAAAATTGCTTCTAACCCAAAATATTAGGGATATTTTTGCAGCTTAACCCTAGAAAATATATTAAATTACTAAGTAAAATTATAATTTGGTTCGATTTTTTTGTTACACCAATTTTTTTTTAATAACCGAACTTTGCTAATCAATTGTGTGGTTTTCCAATTTAATTGCATCCCATCAACATGTTTTGACAAAATATTTTCACACTCGAATATGTGTGACATGTATTATATAGATAGTAATGACTCAGATTTCTGCTCATTGTTTTGTCGTCGGTTTCTACCTACGCCCGGATCAGTCCCTTAAATGCACTCCAACACTCAAGTTAATTCTGGACAAAGATAATAATAGAGTTATATTTATAGAGAGAGTAATTCCAAGCCCGTTTTATCATTACCGAGCCTTTCTATTTATAAAGGTTGGACATCTGGTGTAATGTCTTCTATTCCCCTGGATTCTTGACTAGTTGGCCATGTGGATCTGCTCTCTGTTGGGTTTGCTTTTGGACTAGCAAAAGGGAGCAGTTTTGATGGGGTTGGCCCATTGACTCCTATTCTCCATCAATTAGTCTCCTCTTGATGTGAGCGAACCATTTCGATGTGCGATCCGGACAAGGAAGGCAGAGTGCAGTGGTTGATGTTCTGGTACTTTTAGCGTGGTGCTAGATTATTACTGATTTATGTGAGCACCACATGTCACTCTGAGACGGTTGGTGATTGTGACTGGTAGTTGATGCGTGTTCTAAAAAAACATGCACCATTAGGAGGCATATTAAAATGTTGGGTTAGAGTGATATGTGGGTTGAGGTTACTGTTCTAAGTAATAAATAGAATGACCGTTGAGCTTCCTGCCTTTTGCTTATAAGAAGGATTGAATTTTTCTCGAAACAAATTTTCACCATTTTCGAGTTTTACTTAAAAGCAAGAAAAGCCAAAAATAGCATAGGGAAAACCAAACCCTTGCAACTTCGTTCGTGGTAAGCGTCCTTTGGTCAAAGTAGGGCCATCTTCTTTGTTTGCAGTAAGTGGTCGACAGAAAAGTGAGGTCAGTCCCCTCTCATTTTCTTTCTTAAAATTTGGATTTTTTCGCGTGCTTTTGGGTGGATGGCGCTTGGTTGTCTCTTGCACGTGTATGTCTGGTGAACTGATGCAAGTCGTCTAGTAGGTTGTATAATGTGTGTGATATACGGGTGAATATGGATGGAATAAGTAAGATGTTACGTGTGTGTGTTCTTAAACTCTACTAGACGCGGCTACTTAGGGGCAAGTGTACCCCGTCGTATCAAGTAATAATCCGGTTAAGACCGGGTATCGAATTCGCGGGATTTATAACCACAAGTATTAAACTACTCGGTTCTATTCGTTATCTAAGCAGTAAATACTTTAGGCTGGTTTAGGTGACGACTACAAACTACTCCTAAACTATGGTGAGACTGACTCATGTAACCGAAACTCTACGGGTTGCGATAAGTTATAAATATAATAAACAAAAACTCTGAATATATACGATTGATGATTTACTCTTGCAAAGACGACTACGTATAGTTCGACTGACCCGTGAAGTGCTTAGACTACATGGTTCCTAGTCAAGGCGTGTCTAATGCTAGGGATCAGAAACTAGGGCCCGTAAGTTTCGTGGCTTGTCAATTCCTATGGTTTTCGGTGTGTTACTTCCGGTAGGGTAGCACCTATATGGTTCCCTAAAGATGACCCGTGAAAGGGCACCGGTAATCGCGTTCCCCTACACAATAATCAATTACAAATATCAAAACAAGTAGTAAACATGAACACGTATAGAGAAACGGGAATTGCAAACCATATATTATAAATATGGAATGAAAAATGTGGAATACAACCAACCCTAGTACATAGGAAGAGTACAAGCTAATTAGCAAGTAGAAAGGGAAGAATCGGCCCTTGCCGGACTCAAGGCCATCTCTTAGGTCTTGGAGGTGGAACTCTCGAGCTTTATGGAAGAGGATGGAACAGAACTTCGACAAAGTGACGGAATAAATGAACAAGCTCTTAAGGTGGTAGAGTTTGGTTTACATAAAATCTGAATGAGGAAATGAGTGCTAATCACTCTTATTTATACACATCAAGTTCGGAGGTAAAATCGTAAATACATAAATTACAAATAAGAATTCACATTGTTTGTGCAGGTTTCACACGGCACGCCCCGCATGGAAGGGAGGACGCCCCGTGTGTCTACCACTTTGCCCATTCCGTTGATAATTTCTTCACGCGTGGACTGATTTCAGAGCTGTTGACTCAACCACGCTTCGCGTAGACCGGAGTATGCCCCATGTACTATGCTCTACGCCCTGCGTGGTAGGTGTTGACTATGTGGGAACGTGTGGGTTGACTGCCATGATTCAGTGGGAATTGCCCTACGCCCCGCGTACGTGCTGAATTATCACTTGTTCAATCTTTAACTCGTACCTGCAAAATACGACTCTCGAGAACCGAATTAGTTTGATGTTTTATTTTTCTGAAATTAATCAAAAGTAAAGGAAATTCACTAAAACCACAAAATTTATTTTTATTTTATTATTTATTTAAAAACACACTGTTTTTGTAATTAAACTTAATTATTAGCTCAAAATTAAATCGTAAATCACGCTAAAATATAGGGACAAAACGTCCCTATCAACCTCCTCGGGGTTTAAAGTTTTACTTGTCCTCAAGTAAAGAAAGTCGAAAGACAAGGGATTAAGACAATTAAGAAAAAACCTCCGGTTGGTTTAACCAAGTGCGTTATTTCAAAACTAAGGTTTTACAAAAAGTTTTCAATGAGTACTCATGTAAGCGGATGAGTGGCCAAACTTATTTGAAACCTTAATGATCAAACTTAATAGGCAATATTAACGATGATTGATTATCTTTTGAGAACCCAATTGTAACTCACCAAGGTATTTCACTCTTTACGCTCAATTTTTGGTGGGTTTTTGTACGTTCTTCTTTGTACTTACTCAAAATCATCCCGAGTTTGCATGTTCATCTGAGTTTTTCCACCTATTTTATGGTTGGGAATATTAAAAATGAACCCGGAAGGGGGTTGTAATGTAGGCGGGCTTTTTAGTGGTAAGTGGTTAGTTTTCAGAAACTCGAGTCTGAATACCGATTTTGGTGATTGCTGAAAGAACTAAATAAGGGTTACAGAAAATACGATTGGTATTGATGAACAGAAATCGAGCTGTGTCGTGGCGGTTGCCACTGCCCTAAAAGCGATTTCGGCAGACCGAGGTACAATCTGTAATTCCGGTCGCTCCCCAAGATTAACACAGAAACCTTCGAACCTGTGCACTCAAGGCCGAAGATAATAGAACAGCAAAAGGTTATTTTAAGTGCCCAGAAAGTTTGATTAAAGAGGAAGATCGAAAAACTGTGTGTTGAAGAAACTGGAAACTCATGTATTTATAGCCTTCTGAAATAAGAACGTTGGAACGTTCACTTACACGTTAGAAGGTGGAGTAAGACCAGGAGAAAAATAAGGTTCCGTTTTTGAGTGATTAAAACGTTGAAGAAAAATTCAAAAGAAGTTAAAACGGATAGAAATACAAATAAAATTCGGGCCCAGTCCAGTCGGGACGGGCGGGCGTCGCACGAACGAACGAGCGAGCGCGCGCGTGTGGTATATTTGCTAAAACCTTCTTAACACAATTTAAAGGCTTCTAAAGCCCAATTCTATATATACCCACTCAAAGGGTTGTTTGTTTCCCATGTGGGATTGTAAAGGTGCTCTTGAGAGCAAAGAGGTTAAAGACAAATATACCCACACTTTCAAAGCTATTTCTTTTTCAACACTAAAGCCATTTTATCTAACAATCCCCCACAAATGGCTTTATAAAAACATTTAAAATAGTACAAAGGAAATAATTTTCTGGGCAAATAAAACGAGTAGGACAAGGTTATGAAAACTTAAGTATCAATGTCTTTCGATTGAATTGATACGTAGTGAGATGAGGCAACAGAGTGACGTTTTGGAAGTGAATTGCTCTTGAACTTCTAAAACTTCATCCGATACCCCCACAACACGTAAATAACCTTAAAAAACTTTTGTTGTTCCGCGATAAAACTTTACAACGCTTTTGAAGGCCATGCGTACACCTTGGATCTTATGAGTGCTCTAAAAAGACTGCCTAAGTCTTTCATAGAAGGCGACCCACCTCCACACTCAAGTAGGTGATCTCCAAAATGAGATCATTAAGAGTTTCTCGTAACTCAACCTTCAAAACACATCCATCAAGTCCATGAACATGAACCACCACTTAATCGGGCTATGGATTACACAATCACTATTATTTGCCATAGGAATGGGAGAGGTATAGTGCATATCGAGGACAATATGGCTTCGTTTGACCACGAATGGTGTCCACCATATTTCCTTTATTCAACAGGCTTTAGTCCCATTCCCTTCGACGACTCAAGTACAACTCTTCTAGGTAACCCTTTGGTAAAGGGATCTGCTAGATTCTTTTCCGACCTCACATAGTCTAGGGCAATTACCCCATTCTTCAAGAGTTGTTTCAAAATTCCATGTCTAATGCGAATAGGTCTTCTCTTTCCATTGTAGACACTATTCTTTGCAGTACCGATAGCTGCCTGTGAATCACAATGCATTGAAATGGGTGCAGAAGAATTCCCCCACAATGGAACATCTGCTACTAGTGCCCTCAACCATTCTGCTTCTTGACTAGCTAGTTCAAGAGCTATAAATTCAGATTCCATGGTTGATCGAGCAATACAAGATTGCTTGGATGATTTCCAAGACACTGCACCACCACCTAGAACAAAAACATAGCCACTGGTGGAACTCACCTTATCATTGTTAGATACCCAATTTGCATCAGTATATCCTTCTAAAACAGCAGGAAATTTAGTAAAGTGCAAACAACAATTCATGGTACCTCTTAAGTATTTCAATAAGCGATAAAGTGCACTCCAGTGTTCATTATTTGGACAGTGAGTATATCTACTCAATCTACTAACAGCATAAGCTATGTCCGGTATGATTCATTAGGAACATTACATTGCCTATGATCTTAGCATATTCCTCTTGGGAGACACTATTTCCTCCCTTATTGCTTGTTAAATTTACACTAGGATCATAAGGAGTTCTAGCTGGAACTACATCAAAACTGTTAAACTTTGTCAACAGTTTTTCAACATAATGTGATTGTCCTAATGAGTACCCATTTTCTGTCTTAGTAATTTTGATGCCAAGAATTACATCCGCTTCTCCCATGTCTTTCATGTCAAAGTGAGAAGAAAGAAAGGATTTTGTGTCATTAACCACATCTAAGCTTGTCCCTAAGATAAGCATGTCATCTACATATAGGCATATAATCACATAGTTCGAATCACAAGATTTAGAATAGACATATGTATCTGATCCATTAACCACATACCCATTGGAAAGTAAAACACTGTTAAATTTTTCATACCATTGTTTGGGTGCTTGTTTCAACCCATAGAGTGATTTTTTCAATTTGCACACTTTGTCCTCGTGTCCAGGTATGACGTGTCCTTCTGGTTGCTGTACATAGATCTCCTCTTCTAAATCCCCATTTAGAAATGCCGTCTTTACATCCATTTGATGTATCACCAAGTTATGAATTGCTGCAATTGCAATAAGAACTCTAATAGTAGAGATTTTAGTAACAGGAGAATATGTGTCAAAATAGTCAATTCCTTTCTTTTGACTATAGCCCACTACAACTAATCTAGCCTTAAATTTTTCAATGGATCCATCAGGCCTCAATTTTCGTTTAAATATCCATTTACACCTTATAGGTCTAGAGCCTTTTGGCAGATCAACTAATTCCCATATATGGTTGGCCATAATGGAATCTATTTCACTCTTAATAGCTTCTTTCCAAAAATCAGCATCTATAGAGGTAACAGCTTCTTTATATGTTTTTGGGTCTTCTTCTATTAGATAGGCAGACATAATCTCATCAGTAATGTTATCTGGATTTTCTAATAGAAAGGCTGAAATGAAGTCTGGTCCAAAGCTATTTTCTATTCTTCTCCTTTTGCTTCTCCTAGGTTCAAAAGCAACATCATTTTCATTCTCATCCTGAGGTATGGATGAAGCAGACACAATTGGAGTAGGAAAAGGTAATGGAGTAGAAGCACTAGTTGCCTCACACTGTTTGTCTTTCTTTAGGGGAAATGTGTTTTCAAAAAACACTACATCTCTAGATTCACATATGCTATAGTCGTTTAGATTCATGAACCTATAAGTGGCACTATTTGAGGCATAACCAATGAAAACACAATCAAAGGTCTTGGGTCCTATGTTAGGCTTCTTAAAGGATGGAAATGCAACTTTAGCAAGACAACCCCAAACTCTCAAAAAATTCAAATTGGGTGCAAACCCCTTCCACATTTCATAAGGAGTTTTATCTAATTTTTTATGAGGAACCCTATTCAGAATATAGGACACCCCACATGTTATCAGATAACCCAGAACTAATTAACATGGCATTCATCATCTCTTTAAGAGTTCTATTTTTCGTTTCAGCTATACCGTTTTGTTGAGGTGTATACGGTGCATTAGTCTCATGTACAATGCCATTATTTTCACAAAAGGACTTAAGGAAAAAAGTTCCATATTCTCCTCCCCTATCGGACCTAAGTCTTTTTATTTTCTTATCTAATTGATTTTCTACCTCTGATTTAAACTTAATAAACATATGCTCAGCCTCATCTTTTGATTTCAATAAATACACTTTGGTATATCTAGAGAAGTCATCAACAAAAGTAATGTAATATCTTTTTCCGCCTTTGCTAACAGAATTTTTAAAATCAGCCAAATCAGAGTGAATTAAACCAAGCAGTTCTGTGCTTCTATTCTCAACAGGTAAGAAAGGTTTCTTTGCAAATTTTGCTTCCACACATATAGAGCATTTGGAGTTAATTTCAGAATTAGTGACATTTATAACATGCATATTTCCCAATTTTTTAATGGAAGCAAAATTTACGTGTCCTAATCTACCATGCCACAAATCAATGGATTCACTCAAGTAAACGGAAGCAGATGTAGTTGCATTAATTCCAACAGAATTCACATGGACAGTGTTCAAAATAAAGAGGCCATCAGCTAGGTACCCTTTTCCCACAAAAGTCCATTCCTAGTGAGAATAACCTTATCAGCCTCAAAGATAATTTTTAAACCAGCCTTGTTTAGCAAGCTATCAGAAATAAGATTCCTACGAAGAGCAGGCACATACAGCACATTATTTAAAGACAAGCTTTTTCCAGAAGTTAATTTAATTAAAACTGTTCCTTTACCGATAACACCAGCAGTAGTGGTGTTTCCCATGTAGACGCATTCCCCATCAGCAGTGTCCTCAAAGTGATTAAACAGGTCCTTGTTTGAGCATAAGTGCCTTGTAGCTCCAGTATCTAGAACCCAGTCCGTTTTGTTTTCCACCAGATTAACTTTAACCACAACAGCAGCAATAATTTCTTCATTTTCTACTAGATTGGATTGTGGAGCAGCTCTGTTGTTTGGATTATGATTGGTGTTCTGTTGGTTCTTCCTTTGGTAGCACTGAAATGCCTTGTGGCCAGGTTTACCACACACAAAGCATTCCACTACTTTCTTCTTCTGAATTCTTCCATTCTTCTTGAAAGGCTTGTTTTGGTTTGAGCCTTTTTGGAATTTGGTTGAAGGTCCTTTGTTCCTGTCTTTTGGCACCACAGCAGATTCAACAATATTAGCATTAATTGAAACAGACTTAGAGGAAAGTTGCTTATCTTTCATTCGATTTGCTTCTTCAATTCTCATGTGGCTGACAAGCTCCTGAAGACTGAAGTCCTTTTTCTTATGCTTCAGATGGTTTCTGAAATCACTCCAGGAGGGTGGAAATTGTTTCAAGAGGACATTTGCTTGCAGCAAATCAGACATTGTCGTGCCTTCACCCAGAACTTCAGCAACAAGATTCTCATATTCATGAATTTGATCAATGATGGGTTTTTCATCAACCATTTGATAATTGAACCATCTGCCAACCACATACTTACGTTTTCCAGCATCATCAGACCCGTATTTTTCTTTGAGGGTATCCTAGATTTCTTTGGCAGATTTCTTATTGACAAAAATATCGAACAGTGGGTTCGATATATGATTCAGCAGATGACCCCTAACATTTTTGTTGTCTTTTTCGTATTTTGCAGAACGGGTGTCGTACTGCTGAAAAATCAGAGACATGGCAGGACCGTTTGGGTCAGTGGGTGGTTCCTGGACAACAACATAGTCCAGTTCGAGCTGTTCAAAGAAAATCAGAATTTTCTGCGACCATCTCTTATAGTTAAGACCGTCCAGAGGTTCAAGTTTGGAAAGGTCAGGAAGGGATTTCGCAATTAAAGCAGACATGATTGCGAAATAGAAATTCGCTTTCAGATTGAAAGAACTAAATAAGGGTTACAGAAAATACGATTGGAATTAATGAACAGAAATCGAGCTGTGCCGTGGCGGTTGCGACTGCCCTGAAAGCGATTTGGGCAGACCGAGGTGCAATCTGTAATTCCGGTCGCTCCCCAAGGTTAACACAGAAACCTTCGAACCTGTGCACTCAAGGCCGAAGATAATAGAACAGCAAAAGGTTATTTTAAGTGCCCAGAAAGTTTGATTAAAGAGGAAGATCGAAAAACTGTATGTTGAAGAAACTGGAAACTCATGCATTTATAGCCTTCTGAAATAAGAACGTTGGAACGTTCACTTACACGTTAGAAGGTGGAGTAAGACCAGGAGAAAAATAAGGTTCCGTTTTTGACTGATTAAAACGTTGAAGAAAAATTCAAAAGAAGTTAAAACGGATAGAAATAAAAATAAAATTCGGGCCCAGTCCAGTCGGGACGGGCGGGCGTCGCACGAACGAGCGAGCGCGCGCGTGTGGTATATTTGCTAAAACCTTCTTAACACAATTTAAAGGCTTCTAAAGCCCAATTCTATATATACCCACTCAAAGGGTTGTTTGTTTCCCATGTGGGATTGTAAAGGTGCTCTTGAGAGCAAAGAGGTTAAAGACAAATATACCCACACTTTCAAAGCTATTTCTTTTTCAACACTAAAGCCATTTTATCTAACAATTGCATCATTTTCTTATCGTTTTTTTCCTACGAAGCACGAAAGATATATTTTGAAATTGCTCGGGTGGAGCTTGAGAATGCCTATTTTTCTCTTTATTTTATTTATTTTTCTTTTCTTTTTAGTCGAGAGAGGCACAAAAACGATTCCAAAGATTATTGTGCTTTCTTGCTAGAGACTTAGCTTGTTTCGGGTATTTCCGATGCTTTTGATTTTGGTATTCGAACAAGAGGAAACAGGGTTACATGTTAATAGGGTGTTAGCAAAGAAGTTAGTTAATAGGCTCGAGGGGGCTTCCTAGAGATTAATGAAAACGAAGAAAAAATAATTAAGAAAAAATTAGCCTAAGTGGGTTCGTTTTATCATCTATTGCCCTTCTTACCAAAACAAGTGTACTTAACCCGGTATTAAATGCAAACTCTATGAGCTGAGTGAAGTTAAAGCCCTCAAAATGTCGTGAAAAAAATAGAGTTCTCCTACGAACTCTTTTAGGCTCAAAATACCTCACATAAATTTCGGGTTTAATTGTGTACTTTCAAGTTCTCGTAAAAATTTTAAAAATCCCGTCTTTATTGCCTTTTTAAATTTCATTATAGAGGTGACTCGTGGGTTAGGATTCAATGCTTTTGTTAAGTGCAAATCTCGACTATGCATAAACTTCCTAGCTTCGAAACCAAGACTTAAATTTCTTAATTAGACCGATCCTTTGTGTTTTAACGTTTTTACTTCTAAGGACAAATAACGGAACTTCTAATTAATTTCCGAGGGAGGTGATGTGTTGGGAAAATTTTCGAACCAATAATTTAGTTTAATTATTTTATTTTTATTTTTGTTTTTGTTAGTGCAAACAAACTACTAGTGCGGAGCAAGACTGATACCATCTTAGTAATATGAACGAGTAAAAAAGAAACTGATATGTATTATCTGTAAAAATAGAAAAATTGAATTACATCTTAGTACATTACACTATTTATATTAAGTACATATGCTTCTTCAACTAATTATATATGGATTTTATTTATACTTGGAACATTGTATACTAAATTTCATCTTATAATTCTTCTATTTTAAGACTCCTCCCACAAGATGAAACTTGGTGTACAATTTTTACACTTAAATAACCTTAAAACTAAAAAGTTGAAGAATTAAAATTGCTTAAAATATAATTTTATTCTTGAAATTTTTCATTTTGAGATTGTTATCAGCCAAATTTAGCAAAATCAACCCAAAATAGCTAACGATGTCAACCACTGAGTTTGTTTTGTAATAAAAAAACCCACAAATACCGATCCGTAAAACCGTAAAACCATATGGATTTTATTTGAAATTAAGTCTTGGATTTTTAGTCTCCATCAACAGTTATGCGTATGTATTTTCTAATTATGCTCCTTTCATTTTTACTATAAATAACTCAGTTGCACCATTTATTCAAATTTTCAAATTATGGATACAAAGTCTTAGAAAAATCATGGATTGAAGGAAGAATTAGGCATTTGGTCGCCAGAGAGATGATATCGAGCTCTAGGAGTATGCATCAGTTCGGTTTAAATCGGCTCGATTTTTCGGTTCAGTTTTTTTTTTTTTTTTTGACACTTCTGGCATCTGCTTTATTTTTAGGCGCATTCCGTATTCAATTCGCTTCGATTCGGTTTGACATCTAATGTAAAAAAAATAGAACCACATCGAATTACACATATTATACATTATATATATATATATATATATATATATATATATATATATATATATATATATTTATTTATTTATTTTACAAGTTTAATTTTTTTTAGGGTAAATTCTAAAAAAAACCCATGTGGTTTGATGTTGTTCCAAAAAAACCCCTGTGGTTTGTTTTTACAAAAAAAAGGACCGTGGTTTCACCGTTACCCGAAAAACGGAAAATGACTTAACACCGTTAAAAATGCTGACGTGGCAAGGGGTAGAGTTGGAAAATTATTTTTTTTTTATTTTTTTTTATTTCTTCTTCTTCTTCTTCTTCTTCTTCGTCTTCTTCTTCTTCTTCTTCTTCCTCCATTCCGTATTCAATTCGCTTCGATTCGGTTTGACATCTAATGTAAAAAAAATAGAACCACATCGAATTACACATATTATACATTATATATATATATATATATATATATTTATTTATTTATTTATTTTACAAGTTTAATTTTTTTAGGATAAATTCCAAAAAAAAACCCTCTGGTTTGATGTTGTTCCAAAAAAACCTCTGTGGTTTGTTTTTACAAAAAAAAGGACCGTGGTTTCACCGTTACCCGAAAAACGGAAAATGACTTAACACCGTTAAAAATGCTGACGTGGCAAGGGGTAGAGTTGGAAAATTATTTTTTTTTTATTTCTTCTTCTTCTTCTTCTTCTTCTTCTTCTTCTTCTCTTCTTCTTCCTCCTCTCCTCTCCTCTTCTTCTTTTTCTTTTTTTAAATTTCTGAAATCCAGACGTTACGTCTGAAACCCATACGTTCTTAAGAATGTCTGGATTTCAGACGTCCAGAATTCTGGAATTTTCCAGAAATTCTGGAAATTTTCCAGAATTCTAGAAAATTCCAGAATTCTGGAATTTTTCCACAATTCTGGAAATTAAAAAAAAGAAAAAAAAGATGAAAAAAATAAGAAGAAGAGAAGAGAGAGAGGAAGAAGAAGAAGAAAAAAGAAAAAGAAGAAGAAGAAGAAGAAGAAGGTGGAGGAGGAGGAGGAGAAGAAGAAAAAAATGAGGAGGAGAGGAAGAGGAAGAAAAAGAAAAAGAAAAAAGAAAAATTAAAAAAATATATATATATTTTTTTCCAACTCTACCCCTTGCCACGTCAGCATTTTTAACGGTGTTAAGTCATTTTCCGTTTTTCGGGTAACAGTGAAACCACGGTCCTTTTTTTTTGTAAAAACAAACCACATGGGTTTTTTTGGAACAACATCAAACCACAGGAGTTTTTTTTTTGAATTTACCCTTTTTATTTATTGATGGTGAGATAATAAGCTAATATAAATATATTTTGAAAGTATTTTTTTTGTTGTTGTTGTTGGGGTAAATTTAGTGAAAAAATATGGTGATTTTTATTGTTATATTTATTTTTTTTAACTAAATTCGGTTTTCGGTTTAAAGTCGAACCAAACTGAATATTTTGGTTCTGTATTATTTCAGTTATACATGTTATTCGGTGTCGGTGTCAATTAGTTTGGTAATTCTAGTATTCGGTTTTTTCGGTTCGGTTTTGAATCGATGTACACCCCTATCGAGCTCGTTGCTATCAATTATCCTTTCATCTCCACTATTACATGGTTCGTACTTGTGGCGATGAAACGACGCTATACCTAATTGGGCTTATACAAGAGAGCTTGCACATATTGCAGTTTAATTGCAGTGAACCGCTTAACAAGAAAGATGCCAAATTATTTGGGAACATCACCTACTTGGATATTTGTATTCATGCTCTATCTCTATCTCTCTCTTTCTTTATGTTAAATTTTTTGAAGCTTCAGTGAATAATGGTGATTATGGTTGATAATATTTGAAAGGATAAATTCCAAAAAAAATCAATGCGATTTCATGTTATTCCAAAAAAACCCTTGTGGTTTGTTAATACAAAAAAAAGGACTCTGGTTTGCGCCGTTACCCGAAAAATGGAAAATGACTTAACACCGTTAAAGTGCTGACGTGGCACATGGGTAAGGTTGGAAATTCGATTTTTTTTTTCCCTCTCTCTCTCCTCCTTCTTCTTCTTCCTTAGGGAAAAAAATAATAAAAAAAAAATCGAATTTCCAACCTTACCCCTGTGTCACGTCAGCACTTTAACGGTGTTAAGCCATCTTCCGTTTTTCGGGTAACGGCGCAAACCACAGTCCTTTTTTTTGTATTAACAAACCACAAGGATTTTTTTGGAATAACATGAAACCACAAGGTTTTTTTTGAAATTTACCCTATTTGAAAATATCATTTAAAACAAAGTAGGTAACATGGCTTTCTTGGAGGCCGAAAAGAACAATTGTGTGAATTTTCTTCTTGCATTATCAAATGCAGTGAAGAAACCAGTCACCACAAATATCACCCCATCCCTAAAAAAACTCTTGAGCATCCGTTGTCAATATTTGAACCACACAGTTCTTATAGTTAAGGAAAAGGATCATCTTTACAATACCCTTCAAAGTTGAAGCAGTTTTCATAAGACCATCTAAATCTGGTTTACCAATCATACTAGAATTTTGGTAAAATAGGTGTTCTGGTGATTGAGACAGAATGGTATAATATTGCCAAAGGTGGTCCATCGATTTTACCAGAATTCTAGTGTAATCAGTAGGCCGAATTTAAACAGTCTCATGATAACTGCTTCAACTTTGGAGGGTATTGAAAAAATGGTCCTTTTCATTGACTATAAGAATTGCATGGTTCAAATAATAATGATGGATGATCAGGAGTCTTTTAGGGATGGATGATAGTTCTGGTGACTCGTTTCTTCACTATAAAGGACAATGCAAGGAGAAAATTCACATAATTGTTTTTGGCCCCCCAAGACAGTCGTGCTGCTTACTTTATTTTAAATGATATTTTCAAATAAGAATGAGCTCCCCCACACGCTTAAGAGAGATAAAATATGAAAAAAACGAATGAGATCTAGGGAAGAGCGACAAGAAGCGGTAGGTAAGATGAGCTTATATAGAGAGATTTACAAGGTTGGGATTCTTTTTCTACCTAGCTTTCTCTTTCTGATTTTGAACTAAAACAAATTCCTCAAGTATGGTTTGAGAAGTTTAGCCAAGTAGTTTTTTTGTTTCTATGTCGACTTTTCTATGGTTTTGATAGTTCAAGGGCCAATCAAGTTTTTTTAACAAGTTCGGGAGGTAAATAATGTATTAAGCCAATTTATTACAATCATTATCTTACCACTTCTACTCCATTTAGTGTCAATGTTATAATATTATAGTCTAATTTACATATTTCACATGTCAAACATACGTTATACATGATTATATATTTATAGGAGGAGGTGTGTCTATTCTACATTTATATGTATCACATATAATTTGGGGAAAAAATTAAGTTTTATCAACAAGATATCATTGATATTGTGTTTTTTTAATATATATTGAACAATATTTTAATACTACATTTAGGGGTGTCCATTTATGTAAATGGATCGTATTCATATCATGTTAATTATTAGATTAATGTTAAAGAGTTTAGAAAAAGAGGGGGGAGAGGCATCTGATACCGTAGAAATAAATACTGACATGTGGAGCATTGGGAGTCTACGGATCTAAGGGACACATGGAAACCTAAGAACCTTTGGATCTGGTTACCTTCCCGGAATTGTTTTCCGTCAAGGAAAACCCTCTAGTCAGCTCGTTGAGGCCGTCTAGAAAACTTCTCCTAAAAGAAGACTCCTCCTAAAGGAAGACTTCTCCTAATAGAAGAAAGATTCCTAATAAAGGAATGCTTCCTAAAAGAAGAGGGATGCAATGGAGCACTATAGATAGACATGCATGACAACCCTTAAAGTTACTTTAACATCACTACCTCACAAGTAATTCATCACCTTCAGTTGTGTGGACTGAAAATTAACATAAGACGATTTCCCTCAACAAAGTAGTAACTTTAGACGAAAATCACTAAATATACTTTATCTACAATTAGGCTCACTATTGGTTAGGCAAAATCCCTAAGTATGATTAAAGGCTTTAAGCCTTATGAAACCTAGGTTAAGCCATATGCCTAAACCACAAAGCTGCATTATCCGACTATGGAATAAGATTAAATTAAAATGCTTTGTTGATTTATTTACTTAGTTAGGTTTATATAATTCAACTACTCTGTTCAATTACTTGATTAGGTTATAGAGATAAAACAATGATTTTAATTAATTCTTTTGCTAATTTCTTAAAACTCATTAAAGATTTATATTTGATTAGGCTAAGTCTCCATCCTAGCCCATGTGGATTTAGCTCATGATTGAGCTAAAACATATAAGGATCATGGGAATGGAATTAGGAGAACCCATGCTCAAATAACATTAGAATTGAAATCTTAGAAATAGAAGAGGATGGGGATGAAAGAAAATAAGAACTTTAATATAATAATACTTGAGAACACAAGGTGAATACAAATCAAAGTCTCGCTTTGCAAGGTCCAAACTATAGATCAGTTTAACCCTTATTACACTAAGAAAAAGCTAGAAATAAAATGATGAAAATAACTTCAAAGCAAAACTGAAATTGAAATTAACAATAATGAAAATGATCTAAAAACAGTGTGTAAATCGTCTAGAGCTAACATCAAAGGTCCCTATTTATAGGAGTTTTAGGACTCCTATTTACATCAAAAAAACTACCTAAAATATCTCCATAGTCTTTAATGTTACTGCCTTATTTTGTCATAATTGATTTGGATTGAGTAAGGAAGGTTTTGGAGTCTTTTTAGGCAGATTTCTATCTCCCTAACCTTCAAGGACGCTTCATTTTTCTTGCCATAATTTATTTGAAGTTGAGTAGGGAAGGTTTTGGAGTCTTTTCATTAGATTTGAGCTTTCCTTCTAATTCTGGAGTCGCATTCAGCTCATCGAGCAGTCTCTAGGCATATTTCTCTAATTACTTCATTTTAAGTCTGAAAATACCTGAAATTACTCAAAAATTTAATCAAGACAAGAATAAAGTAAAGCATACTTAAAAGTCGCGAGAAATACTCATAAAAGTCTTAAACATAATATAAAATAATGACTTAAAATACTATATAAAATGGTGATACCAGTCCTGGAATATAAAAAATACATAAATATATGTTCACATATTGATGACTGGTGGTGAATTCTCGATCGGTATCCTTCCCTGCGGGGGGCGCCGTTGGGATCAGCGGGGGGAAGCTCCGATGCCAAGGTCAGTATCAAATAATAGAATAAACTGTAATGACAAGGCATAGTTAAGGAGAGCGTGAATGTGTACCTCAATAGCTTGGGGTGCAAGCTATTTATAGTCATATAGTTGTAACCATTGGTAACTAGAAAGTCTCCATTAATGCTCCATTAATGGCGGTTACTGATCTCATTCAAGTATGGCCGTTAGCTTATTAATGGGTTATTAGTTGCCTTCATCAGGAATCGGCTCAGCTGTTCTGGGAGTGGATCGAGATGTGATGGCGGTTCTCCTGTAGGTTTGACTATGGATAGCGTGTGGAGGAATCTATGTGATCCGCCACCTTAGTAGCTTGCTTGATACGCCAGAGCTTTCCCGATTGTCTTGATACACGGTCGTTTGGTCAATTTCTCTTTTAGTCCCGTAAATAATATTAGGGTGTTATCAGAAGCCCCCCCTAAGTGATGCTAAAGTCCTTTAGGGCTTTTGGTCTTCCTGGCGTGCCGTCAATAGGCGTCTCATTGATGGTTGCTCTATCCCAGGCCATCCACCGAGTGACATGTGTCTAGGACACGCCGCTCGAGGTAAGTGGCGACTTTTTTCAAAACACCTTCTTTCTCTCTCTTCCATTCCACTTTCTCATTTGCTAAGCTTTTTCGATTTTTACCTACATTTTTTCAGAGCTCTCCCTGTGTCAAGAACTCCAAGTATCTAAAGCTTTCGACTTTTCATGTAAGTTGATCTTTTCATTCCGTTCGTTTTTGCTGTCATCTTAATTTTATGAGTTCTTCCTCCGGCTCCACTATGTACTGAGCTTTTCAATTTAACCACCTCTTTTGAGTATTCGCTCAGTTTAACTTCCTCTAAGAGTACGAACTCTTTCGAGAGTACTTCGAGCTGCGATCTGTTGGAATTGCATAGTGTAGTGAGAGAGAGTAGGAATCTTTGTTTTGGGTTTGCGAAAACCCATAATTCTTTTACCGTTGTAGCCCCTATTGCTCCGATGGCAAATTGTAGGACTGTTTCTGGGATGGAGGCTTCTTCTTCAACCCCAACTAGGAAAAATAGACCTCGTGCAGAGATCACTTCATCTCGCATGAGTCCCACGGATCTCGCCAATTTGGCGGATCGTTATCCGTGGATGAAAAACTACGAGATCGTATTGGCGGATGCCCATCAGCGATCAGCCTGTCCCCCTAAGGGATTTCTTTCTGTATATAGGAGCCATGTCGAAAGGGGCTTCCGTCTTCCTCTTACTCGAGTGATAAGAGATATCCTCGATTTCTTCGGGATCACGGTCAGCCAGCTACATTCGAATGTCTGGTTGGATGTAGCTTTAGATTGTTTCTTAGCTTCTAACCTTGGGGTAACCCTTGCTCCCCGGGTCTTTTGATCTCTTCATAAGCCCTCAAAGCGAAAAACCGAATCTTTCATAACCTTCATTAAGTTTAGAACTTATTCACCTTTTAGCGATAAGATGTCGAATGTTCATCTTTTGGATGAAAAGTTATTTTTCGTCAAAGTGAAGGAGGGCGAATCTCTGGGCTTCCCCATGAACTGGAACTACAAGACTCAACATATGGCTGGTGATTTTCTTTTGTTGACCGATATGGAGGAAAAAGTGGCGAATCTCATGAAGAGCGTCAAAACTGATTTTTGGACATACGCCGACGTTCTGGAATTTATGATGAACTATATTCCCTTGGTCCATCGAGTGGGGGCTGAGATCACTTACGTGAAGTTTACTCAACTTGATGAAGGTACCTTTATTCTTTCCTTGAACCTTGATTATTTTGTTGTCCCCTTGCCAAGGAATTATCTGAAGCCAGTTGCGCCCTTGTAGAGAGGCGTAAGAAGTCGAAGGAGTTGGAGGCACAGAAGAACTCGCAAGTGGCGAATCCCAGTAAGCGGGATGAGAAATGCCCCCTAAAAGGAGTTGTGATCCCTCCTCGTAAGAAGACAAGGGCGACTGCTGCAGGTGGGGAGAAATTGCTGGCGAATGCTTCAAGAGCGGGGAAGCCTAGAATGGATTGGTTTGGGCTTAACCAAGAACATGTATGGTTTCTTTGCCTTTCTCTATCTTTCACTATGGATTTTGATTTTTGCTTCTTCCGTGTAGGTGGTCAAACCTGATTTGGGGAAGTATTGGTTCTCCAAGTATGGTGCTAAGGGGTCGCTTGGGAACGAATTGGTCGTAAACGACCTGGATGAAGCCATTGGCTAGTTGGGAGAAGTGCAGGAGAGCCAAAACAAGTTCTCGGGATTCGCCCACGCTAAGATGGGAAAGAAGGATCTCATTTCGGTAAGTTTTTCTCTTTATCTTTACATTTTTGGATGAAAGAGTGATCTCTACAAGGGAGACTTTGTTTCTAAATGATCCCTTTGCTTTGTTAGGCATATGCTCATATGCGCGCAATGGAGGCGGATCTTCTCTAGGGGGTTGCCGATAAAGCTGCCATCAAAAGGCTGGAGAATGAAGTGGCCGTGGCCAGTGCTAACGCTACAGTCGCCATTGCTCTTAATGAAAGTAACGATGCTGAGATCCTTGAGCTGAAGAAGAAGATGGCGGGAGATGCCAAGAACCACAAAGTTGTTTGTTGAACACGGAGATTATGGCGGGTAGTCGTGCTTACTACTATGGTGAGCGGATCATGGCCTACGTTAGACTCGCCTACCCGGAGATTGATTTTATGGATCCAAAGTACATGGTCCTCGAGGTTGAAGATGCTATCAGATATGATAGAGTGTCGAATGCTCATGACTTTATCCGTGATCAAGTCCGAAAAGAGCTGAAAGGATCGAACGAGGAAAGCAAGCATGTTGTCAACCTCGAAGCGGATGATCTTCGAGGCGTCCAAAGAGGTGGGTGACAAGGAAAATGCTACGGAGATTGATAGCTCGGCTCCTCAAGCGAGGATTATCGATACGGAAAGTGAGGCTCCTTCAAAGGATGCGTCTTTAGAGAAGGATGCCAAAAAGGATGATGTTGTAAATGTTTAGTTTATTATAACTAAGTACAATTTTTTGTTGAATCCTTTTGCCCATTAATTTTACTTTATGCTTTATATCTTTTAGCAAGTAAATTTCTAGGATTTAGGACTTGTTTTGATTGTTCAAGATAGGTGGCCAGCCATACCTCGAAGTGTGAGCCTTTTTTGAAGGCTTGAAGCTTTTATTCCCTTTGAGGAAGTTAAGCTGCCCTAGGTGATCGATTGTTTCCTATCTTTGAGGTAAATCGATCTGCCAGCGGGTCTTAATTTTCTCCTTTGAGAAGAATATTTGAGGGTGTAAAGATCTCACGTTTGAGAAATTTTTAACCCATCTCTAACGGCGATCAATCGTTTCTTATCTTTCAGGTAGATCGATTCACCACTGAGATTATTGTTCTCCTATCTTTGAGGAGAAGGTAGATATGCCATGACGGTATTTTTCTACCATAGGAATGCTTTTGTTGCCTCCCCTTTTGAATCTGGAATATTTATTTTTCTTCATTCTGCCTACGTATTTCCTCCCTGATCTGCTTAGCCATAGAGCCCTGATTCCTTCTTGGGCATCTCCTACTATGAAATCTACTCCACTGAGAGGAGGAGCTAGATTCTGATGAGGGATCTGATGGTGACCTTCTTCCAGCTCTGCCACGTCCTCTTGGTGGGGAACGTCCACCTCCTCCTTGATTTGGTGGTGGCGGTGGTACCTTGTGGCGAGGTGATCCAGCTCAATGTCCTCCCTCCCTACGCTCTAGGGGTGGAGGCGATCTTCCCTGGTGGGGTGGTCCAGCCCGACGTCTATGATGAGAATGAGATTTGGATCGTCTTCACTCACGGGATCTGGTTCGCCTTCTGTGCCTGTGATCAACACGTCCGCCTTGCGGGTGACCATGATCCGCGGCCTCATTGGTTTGCCCCTGACCAGCATGTGTTCCAGTTTGCACCGGGTGGATCTAGGGTCCGCCGAAAGTGATTTTGGGATTCCCCGTGTTTCTTGGGGTAGCCTGATCATTCCTCTGACTTCCCTCAGGTGCATCCACGAATAACCTTCTATTTATTGGGATATCACTTGCTAGCTCTGGATTGACGACCACCGAATCCGTGGGTTGAGAGAGTAAGAAAGCCGAGTCAAGATGAGCCCCCGGTCTAAGAAAGGCGGCTTGCCATGTGGATGTAGTCGGTCTAGGCGGACGGCGGTTCAAAAGGGGAATGGTCCCTGTTGTGGGTCCACCTACCTTGTGATTCTCCAGATAGGCCCTCAATCGACCTGCCATAACTAATCCATGAATGCTCCCCACTGCGCCTGCACAAATTTCCATAAAAGAATCTGGCGACATTTCACTTTCATTATGAACGATTGGTTGATCAGGATCAATACGGCCAGCGCTTGTCGGGGGATTGACTGAAAGTGGTATTGATGGTGTTGTGGTTCTAGTTGAGGGATTAGACCCTCCACTTGCCATGTTTGTGATTGTGAACTAAGTCCTTTTTGGATTAGAACTTTCACGTTCACCGCACCAATTGATGACTGGTGGCGAATTCTCGATCGGTATCCTTCCCCGTGGGGGGCGCCGTTGGGATCGGCGGGGGGAAGCTCCGATGCCAAAGTCAGTATCAAATAATTGAATAAATTGTAATGACAACGCAGGGTTAAGGAGAGAGTGAATGTGTACCTCAATAGCTTGGGGTGCCAGCTATTTATAGTCATATAGTTGTAACCATTGGTAACTAGAAAGTCTCCATTAATTCTCCATTAATGGCGGTTACTGATCTCATTCAAGTATGACCGTTAACTCATTAATGGGTTATTAGTTGCCTTCATCGGGAATCGGCTCAGCCGTTCTGGGGGCGGATCGAGATGTGATGGCGGTTCTCCTGTAGGTTTGACTACGGATAGCGTGTGGAGGAATCTATGTGATCCGCCACCTTGATAGCTTGCTTGATACGCCATAGTTTTCCCGATTGCCTTGATACGCGGTCGTTTGGTCAATTTTTCTTTTAGTCCCGTAAATAATATTAGGGTGTTATCACATATATGTTAAAAAATCCCATAAATTAAAACAAATGCCAACCCATATATGCTAGTGTCACAAAATTAAAAGGTGTATAAAAGCTAAAAATTGTAAAGTTAATTTTTCATGATGCGAATTTGAATAGTGTCCCTAAAAAAAATTTGACATATATGATAAACCTGTTGGGGTTTAGTGTCCTATAGACAATTGTTCTAGGATACAAACTTAATGGAAATGAATTGTTCTTTATATCATTTGTTTAATGAGATATATGTTTTATAACTATATAAAGGCAATCCCTTTTAAGCACTAAATAAAGTCTAATAAAAGGAAATCCGTAAGTTTATTTAAAGTGATTATAAAGTGTTCATACAAGCATGAAGTGAGACAAAACTTTATAGTAAACTGATAAACTTAAAACCACCCCAAGTCAAGTGATATGTTTGGGATTGACATATCACTGTTGAGACTTGTATGTAACAATGTCTTCTGTCCGACAGAAAGCTGATCTCACAAGCTTCATATATACAGATATATGGACAGTTACATAGATCCGATGAAACGTTGTTCATTAGGATTGGGGATCCGATTTGAGATAACAGGATGGGTAGATTCATCCTTGTCACCTGTTCATCTCATTGGTATTAATAGGTATAACTAATCCTCAGACTCAAAGGAATATTAATTGGTATTCTGGATTACTGAATGTGATGCTTTGACTCTGGTGTAACACGATCCTTAATAGAGATGACTTTGGGGTGTGAACAGTAGACGTTGGGTATCACAGGAAGTAATTGCGGAGTCGTTATATATTGGATTAAGCATTTATCACTCCTAATAAATGGGAGATACATCCATGGATCGCTTGTGGAAGACTCGACTCTAAGTCCTTGCAAGGTGATAGCTTAAGAGTAAGAAATACAGATTTCACTTAACCTATCTTTTTGAGTTGACTCGGCCTGTACAAGTAAAACGAACGTCTCGCTATATGTGACTTGACATCACCCATAGTCATAAGATTCAGTTCAAGGATGTAGTTGATAAAGGATCGAATTATACTGTAACTAATACGGAAAGGTTAACGACAGAATCAACCTGTCTTCTTATAGCTCTGGGGGAATGATTACGGACTTGCTAATCACATACTCTGTACATCATTCTGTTATGCAAAGATTAAATATAATTCTTTGAAAATTAATTTAATAACGTTGCATACGGCTAGAAGCAATAAGAACCTAATGGATCACACATAAGACTTGGAACCTAAAAGAGAGATAGATGTTAATTAATTGATAGAAGCCCAATTGAGCCCAATAAGGCCCATGGACATAAGGGGGTCGAAATTCATGTAGTGATATACATGAATAATTAATTTGATTTTGTTAATCCTAATTAGATTAGGAATATGAATTAAATTAATTAAGAGATAATTAAGTTAGGAGTTTTAATTAGATTAATATACTCCTATTATTATCCAATAAGGTTATTATTATTATCCTTAATATATTAGATATATAGTGAGATAATAATTAGGAATTCTATTCCGAATGGAATTCCTGTTCAGTAACCTAATTCTATCTAACTAGGGATTAGATACAAGAGATTATAAATACCCATTTCCTTGAGATTTTCGAAATCTAAGCAAGCCATACCCTAGTTGTGATTTTCGAAATTCACCTAGTCCAAGAGAGAGAAAATTCGACACCCCTAGTTCGAGGACGAGATTTCTCTACGGCTTCGTTTGATCAATTGATTTTCATCTATTTCTTTTATCCTTGATCTTGTGTTGATTAGTTAGAGGCAATCTACTTTGGTTGCTATTCAACGGGTTGATTCCAAATTAATCCTCCCGTGTTTTATTTCGTGTTGGGGAACTCGGAGAAGAGTTATGGGCACTTCATTAACAACGGTAGATTGATCATCAAGAGGTAATTCTTCTTATCCCTCTTTATATGAAATAACGGTTAACGGATCTTGTGGTTTATGGAAATAGGTTAAAAAATTTATATTTCCACTGCTATACCTTAGCCTAATTTCCAACAAAACCACCCTAAATTAAAATAGGTATCGATCCATATTGAAAAATGTCCTTAATTATACAGTATGACATAAATTTAAAATGACATTAAATTTAAAAATATTGTCACATTTTTAAGACGTATGTAAATTTTTTAAGATGCCAAGACAAATTAAAAATGTCATTAAATGGTAAAACATAACGATACAAATATTAAAATGTTCGGGACAAGAATTCAACACATGACCAAACATCCCACATTGATAACAAATGTCATGGATACCTTCACATTCATCATCGATATATGGATCGACGAATCCTGAATTTAGATAATAGTGGTTTAGTAAGATCAACTTCAATACACACTCGGACGAATTTCCATCGTTTATATATATCCCACAGTTTTAGTATCAAACATGGTGGATTTTTCCTACCAGACTACCCAATCTAATCATAAATTTCTTGTTATAGTACTCAATAGGAAGATCAGGAAATCTCACACATGTCACAATCTTCTTGACAGTATCATCAGAGGAGTCAAAATGAGGTATCCAAGGTCTAATAGTTAAGTAATGGTTAGCCACGATATACGGTCCTCCATTCAAAGCCTTTAAATAACCATTGTAGTTATCAAACTTAACGATGTAGTAATCATTTGCAATGACTGTAACAGTAAAAGTGCCAAAGTTCACCAACATTTGCCTCATCCATAATGAGAGATAACTGAATGCAAGACGTTTGCCTAATACTTTAACAACGAGAGCAGATTTCCCAATCGCTCTTGCAATACTAGCCATGATCCGCTTATCCTAGAATTCCCAGGGAAGATTGTAGAATCTAACCCAGACTTGAGTAGAAGTGGATTTATGAGAGTCCGGGTTAAATCCCGGGCTCCAAAGAATAAAGCGCATAATCCCCGATCTAAGAGCAATGGCACCACAACTCCAAACAAATTGGAGTCTCTGCGGATGAAAGAATTGAAGGAAATTAAGCTAAGGTATAGCAGCGGAAATATAAAATTTTTAGCCTACTTCCTTTTAACCATAGCATCCGTTAATCGTTATTTCATATAAAGAGGGATAAGAAGAAATACCTTTTGAAGAACAATCTACCGTTGTTAATGAAGCGCCCACAACTCTTCTCCGAGTTTCCAAGCACGAAGTAAAACACGGTGAGGTTAAGTTAGAATCAACCGTATGAGATGCAACTGTAGACACCGAGTCGGAGGACCTGTGACGAAAACCCGTAACAAGATGGTTGGAGTGGTTGGTTCCGGAAGTTTTAAAGCAAAAATATATAATAAAAAAGACGTGAGGTCGGTAGGAGTTGCGGTCGTCGAATGGACGGCTCGCGAGTGCTCAGCGACGTGGTGCGAGCGCCTAGCGGTAATCGGTGTGCGCCCGACGACAGTTGGACGCGCGCCCGACAGCGCGGGGCGCACACCCGACGTCCATTGGGCGTGCGTCCGACAGCGCGGGGCGCACGCCCGACGTCCGCTGGGCGCGCGCGCCGGACAGCGCGGGGCGCACGCCCGACATCCGTTGGGCGCACGCGCCCAACGGCTGTTGGGCGAGCGCCCAACAACGTTGGGCGAACACCCAACGCCTGTTGGGCGCACGCCCAACGTTAGTTGGGAGCGCGCCCAACAGAAGTTGGGCGTTCGCCCAACACAAGTTGGGCGTCCGCCCAACCTAGTTTGGGCGACGCCCAATTTTAATCGGGCGTCGCCCAAAGTTTCCGGGGAACCGTGCCTATAAAAGGCACGGATCCCCATGCATTTGGGGAGGGAGGGGATTTTGGAGAGCTTTCTCACTCTAGACATTTTTGGGGAGAGAAAGTGAATTTTTTTGAGGAAAATATTTTTTTTCTCAAAAAGTCTGAATTTCCTAAAAGTTAAATTTTTACTAAAAAACCCGAAAAACACAAAAAGGCAACTCGTGGAATCAACCGACTTCAGCCGTCAAATACCGATCTTGAGGTATTATCCGAGGACTAGACTCGTTTTATTTATTTTATTTATTTATTCGTTGAATTTATTTTCTTATTTTATTTTTTATGGTATAGTTTTTATTTATTTAGTTATTTATTTATCACGTCTTATTTAGTTTCCCGTATTTATTTATTTTTTTCTTGTATTAAATAAACGTTCGTTTTTGTTTTGAAATAAAAAACCTCGTTTCAATATCCCAATACGAACCGTGATCCGATTCAAAGGGAGTTCGGGATTAAAAAACGTTGTAATTATAAGTTTTTGAAAATATTTCTAAATAACGTTTTGAAATAAAACATCGTTTTAGGAATCTCCGTTATAGACTATGATCCAATTTTGGTAGTTCGGGGACCTAAAACGATAGAATAGATCTAATCTAAAGCCTTTTAATAAATCTGTAAAGTTTGGGGCTATTTCTGTAACTTTTCCATTTCTGTCACTAAAAGCAGTTTACCAACGGATTTTCCGTCGGTAATGCTGCTGTAATTTTAAAAATCTCCTTTTAAGCTCTCTTTTTCCAATTTCCTTGACTTTTGGACCTATATACATATGTAAGGAATTGATTAAAATTGTTTTGGGAGTATATGTTTAATAATTATGTATTATATGATCATTCATTCTATTTTCAAACCTAATCTAGCTTTGTAAATTATATATATATGTATATAATTTTTCTACTTGTTTGAATTTTTGAGGTAATCAATTGGGAATGGTTTTTGGGTTATTAAAAATGTTGGTTTAGTATATATTATGTAAAAAACTATTTTGAGGTAAACATGTTTTTTTTCTTATTTGTGAACTTTGTTCATTATTTTTACATGTTTTGATTATAATATATCATACTTAGTGTTATTTTCACTATTATACATATACTTAGCTATATTATATGGTATTCTTTACTTGGTTTTCAAAGTTATAGGTATATCATTATTTTTATCTAAAATATATATATGTGTGTATATTCCTTTCCTTATCCTTTTGGCATTTGGGGATATATGTTTTAAATTGGTTTTCAATTGACGAATTTTGGTTTAGTTGGTTTATTGTTGTAATTATGATAAGTAAAGAGTCCATTGAGTGAAAAAAGGGAAAATAAAAGATAAAAAGAGATTTCAAGTTGTTTGTCTAAATTAAAGCTTTTCTAGATGTTCTTCAAGAATAAATAAAAGATTTTTGTCATTTTAAACCGTTTCCTAAAACATCACGTTTTAAAACCTTAATTCGTTCCAACGACGGATTAAGCAAACCTTGTAATTAAAATCGTTTTCTATTTGTAAATAATAGAGTTTTGAATCGTTTTCTTGTCTAAATGATTTTGTACAAAAATAAATGGACTTGTATGCTTAACCACGTTTTTTTTGTTAAAACTTCTTATCTCACATTTTCAAACGCTCGAGTCGTTCCAACGGCGATTCGAGTCGATGTCATGTAAATTAACGGGGTTTTGAAACGTACCTAAATCGTTCCAAGGGCGATTAAGGTACGAATCATGTAAATAAACTCGTTTTTGGGGAATGAGATTAGCTTAGAATTAGTGTATAGTCTAAAGCATAAAATCACACTGTGAATAAATCAATCCTTTCTTCTCCCCCTCCCTCTCCTATGTATTTTTTAATTTATGCAAAATGGGTAATTCTTTACTAAAATGGCTTTCGAATAACATGCTCAAAACGTTTTTCAAAGCGAGAAAGAAAAGGTTTCAAATGAATTTTAAACTTAAAGAAATATGCTATTAGTCCGTTATCGCCTAACACGCTGAGTAGGAGGCCGGTGGTTCATAACCGGGCGATGTCGGGGTGCCTAGTAGCCTTTCTCCGAAAAGGAGCTAGCCTTCTCAGCTCGTACCTAAGTTTCCCGAACACTCACCGGTCTCCCGCAAGGGATCGGTGTTCATTTTCCCATTCGTGTGTGGCGACTCTTCCATACTCCGAGCTCCGGTCCTGCCGAGCAGCTTGATTCCACGATTGGTTGCTTTCGGCGCCAATCACCGCTTACGTCGCCATGAGGTGTCCACCCCCCGGTCCGCCCGGGCGAGGCCGTTCGGCACCTTGTCTAACAAGTGGCGACTCTGCTGGGGAAGCGAGAAATTTGATTCCGGAAGGCGTGTATTAAGCCTTTAACGGGGACGGATCGTATTATTTCTTTTCGTATGCATTCATAAGCATTATTGCAAACCTTTTGGGTAATTTCCACGAAACCTCTAGCGAGAGTCCATTCGTCGCTCGAAAGAGGCTAGCGTAAGTTCCCCCTTACAGTAAGGCGCCAAAGGGTCCCCATCCATTCGTTAGGGGCGAATTTGTGCGGTCCTGTGAGGTCCCGCGATCAGCCGTGTCAGCATATAGTAGCCTTAGAAGTTGTCATAGGATTACCCGTTACCATTTTTGATGTGATAAATGAATCAGTTCGTGTTTTCAAATTGCCATGATACGTGTCTAATCCTAAAATATGTAAAGAAAATGAAACGATACGTTAATATATACTCTTAAACCGATATACAAACTACCCCAAAACATCGAAACGATTCGAACTAAAGACGACTTAGTCATCTCGTATGAATGAACTTATGCGACCCGCCTGGTCCCTTTCCGTGTCCCGAAGAAGGCACATGTTCAGGAAATGCGCTATGACGTAAGCACGTATTAGTATGAATTGGTTTGGTATTAAGGATAGTTATATCTCGATTCAAAAGACTATATTAACAGTAGCCGTTATTCACATTCTTTCAATAGGTTGGGATAAAACGAGATTATGACGAAACGAAAACGAAGAACATTTCTGTTTTGAACGACCACGTTGTAACGTAAAGAGTTTTGTAAACATGGCCCGTCCCTTCCGAATAAAAGACGAGCTCTTACGTTATGCCTTGCGTTGTTCTAAAGAGAAATGGACGTATCCGCAAAAAGTGACTAAGAAAATAAAAGAAAAGCAAAAATAAACAAACGACCAAAATCATTCTGTATCTACGATATATATCCATCCCGAGAGTAGTTAAAGAAAATGAACCAATGCCGTTAAATACGTGCCTCGAGCCGCTATATACGCCGTTTAAAATCATAAAGCCGAATTAAGCTAAAACCGCATAATTGCGCCATATGGACGAGACTGTGGGTTTGATTAATGGCTCGATCATTTCGACCGTTACCAAAACTACAAGAAGTATGGCCCGATCTGCGTGTTTGCTTGACTCGTGCCTAACTGAAAAAGAACGGTAATATCCCTGCTTCGAATAAACATGCGATTCAACGAAAAGTTGATTTTCTATAACCACGCTAGGGTGATATATCCCGTAGATTGGAAGGAATAAAAACTTGTTAATAGCCGAAGGATTACCGTGCGCTCAAATAAGACTCGCCGTCTTTTTACGTAGCCAAAACGAGCAAACGAATTCTTAACGCTAAAAACAAACACGTTACGCGATGAGTCCGTTCCTTAAAATAAAAAGTGCTTTCATCACTAAATGAACACGTGGTTACGTCTCTCGATAGATCCAAAAAGATCCCATTGTAATCGAGACACGAACCCACGTGAATAAAAGGGAACGAGTCATTGTCAATAATGAATGATTGAACCAGAAAAATAACTCATACCACGTCTATATCCTAGATACGCTCAAAAGGGAATCAAAACCCGAACTAATGCATCTCGCGAAATGACAAAAGACGAGTTATTCGAAAGGACAATCCATTTGGTCGATATCTTAGTCACTGGATGTTGATACGTCAAAAACGAACTGTATTGTCTGATGGATGATTTACTTTTTCTGCAATAATCGTCGGCATCACGCGTCCCCTGGACCGCAATGTGAGCCCCAAACCAAAATCCTAAGAAAGAGACTTGGACCATCGAGTGTGTGGAGGAATAAGGGTGGAAGAGAGATGCTGTGATACGTGTAATTAGACTGACGTTTGTTCTTCTTATCTTATATATCCGTAAATAAATAAACGCACACACCACGAATCATGCATATAAAACCATGCATACATACTAATGGATGACCGTTCGTGCAGACTTCATCATTAAGCGGTTGTGGTTTCGCGAGAGTAGCCGGCTAGTCAGGCAGTTTGATCAGCTACGAATTGACAATCCCGAATCGGCAGTTGTGGCTTCTAAATCATCTTCGTCCGAGTATACTCAGTCTTCTGTCAGTATGTCTGCGACCAACGAAAAGGTGGCCGAATTGGAAAAATCTGTGAACAACATTAACGATCAGTTGGCCGCAATTTTGGCCCAACTAGCTGAGCTGGCATTGAAGGATAACAAGAGTGGTAGTAAGCGTGCTGAGAATGAGGTAAACACTGGTCCCCGCTTCGGGAACGAGGATGACTATCAGGATTATATCCAGAAACAGCTTGAGAAAGAGAAGGCTAAGGAAGAGGAGTGGAAGCAGCACATCACTCAGGAGGTTCGGGATTTGCGTGGGGGAAGCTCCGGAAGTCAGGAATTTTATAATTTGAAGAACTGCTTATCGGCAATTGCTTTGCCTTTGAAGTTTCGGCTTCCTGACATGAAGAAGTTTGATGGAACTGGGGATCCTACTGCCCACATGAATCAGTACGTTGTGGTAATAAAGCACACGATCCTGACTGAGGATCAAGTCCTGGGACTGTTTAATACCTATCTGAAGGGAGCTGACCTCGTGTGGTTTCACGCATTGCCGATGGTGACGAAGAAGGATTGGAAGGAGTTGGAAAAATCATTCATCGCTTAGTATAGTTTCAACATTATGCTTGAGGTTACTCTAAAGGAACTGGAAAGCACTAAGCAACAAACTGGTGAGTCTTTTTCCGATTTTGTAAGGAGGTGGAGAGCCAAGGCGGCGGTTATGAAGCAAAAGCCGCTCGAGCAGGATCAGATCTGAATGGTAATTGCCAACACGTTGCCGTATATTAAGAATGAGCTGCGGTATATGCCTTTTACCGATTTCAGTCAGATGTATAGCTGCGCCTTGACAGTCGAGGGGGACGGAGAGCCGAAGAAAGCTTATACCAAGTGGACAAAGTCTGGATATGGTGCCGGAGGGCCAAGCACGAGTACAGAATCGGCCGCAGTAAAAGTGCTTGATCTTAATGCTATCGAGAAAAGGCAGTTCGCCAAGTTTGATCAGACCTACGCAAAAATTTTCGAACGATTGCAGAAAAAGGGATTATTGAAAGCCCTCACTCATTATAACAAGGCGCCGCCAGCTTCACAGATACAAGCTATGGGATACTGCGAGTTCCACAGTAATTACGGGCATACTGTTGAAAACTATGAGAGGTTGAAGCACGAGATCCAAGATTTGATCGAGGAGAAGAAGATAGTTGATCCTTCGTCAGCGAACCCTTCCACTAGGTGTAATCCACTGCCTAATCATAGGGTGAGCATGATCGGATTTGGGCTGAAAGAAAGCGTGGTTATGGAATCCTTCGAGGAAAATGAAGAGGAGTTGTTGGACTCCGATGAGAAGAGCAATGTGGGAAATGGTTTATATGTGTCCTTCCTTGGCAAGGAGCAGAAGGGTGAACCGATGGATGAAGGGTTAGACGGTGGAGCACCGTATGATGAAGATAGTGCTGAAGAGACCGGGGAAGGGTCGTCGCGAACTATTGTGCCAGAATTGAGCCTATTTAGTGGAGGAGAGAATCCCGATGTGCACTTGCGCGAGTATATGCATGATATGTTTGTTGAATCCTTCGGGGTGGACGAGATTGCTCAGTGGTTCCACCATTCGCTAATAGGCGAGCCTTTGGGGTGGTTCCACTTATTACCCGACTCTTGCAAGCATGATTGGGAACAGCTGTCTGATCTATTCCTTGAAAAGTACAAGAACACTAAGAACGGGATGGCAGAGCGCTTCGCGCTGCAGATTGGGCCTATCAAATGCCCATTGCCGATGGTCAGTAAGTATAATGGCAACAAGGATCCAATGGAGCACCTTCACTTCTACTTATCGGCCATGGGGCCTTTGGGTTTTAAGGAGGAAGAGATCACCAATCTGTTTTGCAATTCACTGATGGGGGAGCCGCTGATGTGGTATATGTCTCTCCCGATGCGTATTAAGTGCGATTGGGCCGCGATGACCAAGAGGTTCATTAAGGAATATACAGTATGGATGCTTGCAGAGCAAACACCGGACTCACCCTCTTATGAAACACCTGAAGCGGTGTTGGCAATGCCCAGATATGGCGGATATCGGGATCCCATTGAACATGCAAGGTTGTTCCGCAACCATATGTATGACGCTGGGTTCCCTCAATGTGAATTACATGAACATTTCTCGGAAACTCTCATGGGAGAAGCCTTGTTGTGGCACCAAGGCCTATCAAAGGAAGAAATGGGTCATTGGGTACCTCTTAGGGATGCTTTTGTGTCGAGATATGAGATGTATGTTCCATGGACAGGATCCTTGGAAGATCTGGATAGGATCAGGCAATTCCCCGAGGAATCATTCATGGATTATGTTAGGAGGTGGAGGTACATCCGAGCTGAAATTAACGGGAAGAAGACTAGCTGTGTGATGGTTGATGATGGATCAGCCATTAATGTTTGCCCGTTGAAACTATTGTCCAAATTGGGAGTAGAAAGAGGAGATCTGACGGCCTTGGAAACCGTGATCAGGGCTTATGATGATAGCCGTAGGCACGTCGAAGGAGTTTTTAAGGCCAAGCTGAAAGTAGGGCCGCATGAGGAAGAAGCTGAATTCACTGTGCTAGATATACCGGTGACGTTTGCCGTGTTGTTGGGACGTCCATGGTTCCACAAGTTGGGAGGTGTGCCCTCCACGCTCCACCAAATGATCAAATTCCCCTTCGGGGAGGAGATAGTGACAATCAGAGCTGAGAAATTGAGTTCAGTGGCGGCATTGGGAATTGAGCCTCAGCTTTTCTCCGGATTCCAAGTTTCTGGGATCTACGAGTCTAGCATGACCACCGATGTGGTGAAGATGATGAAAGGAGGTTTCATCCCTGGTATGGGCTTGGGAGCACACCATCAAGGGCTGCCAGAGTTTCCGGACTTCAAGAGTCAGAAAACCCGGAGGGGTTTAGGATATGAGTTGGGAGGTCCGTCCAACACAGGTGGTGAAGGAAAGATGGGCCTAAAGAAGTATTTTGTGAATGAGGGGCACGGAAAGGTTTATTCGGGGACTCCTGAGTCATGGACTAGCACCGAACGAAAGATCCTGTCAGGTTTTGAGATTTTCAATGATGTTACCAGCTGGGGCAAAGGAGAGGCGAGCTACTTCGTCGAGGAGATCATGATGTTAGATCTCAATGCCGAGGAGCAGGTCATCACTATTGAAGCAACTGTGGGAGCGATGGACGAGCCCAGTACCTCCAAGGCTTACGAGAAACCCGAGAACCCGATTGATAACAATTGTATTACTGCTTTATTTGAATCCGATGATGTACTCGCCAACGCTATCAATGAAATGAATTCTGATTTTGCTTACTTGCTTGATGTTGATTCTGATCATTCCATGCATTCTCATTCATATAACATGCCTACATTTGAAATCAATACAATAGAAATGTCAACTTTCAATCTTGGCATGGATGAAAATCCTAAACTTATACAAATTGCTCAAGAATTAACTACTGAAGAGAGGAAAGAATTTGAGAGAATAATTAAAAAATACGAAATAGTGTTTGCTTGGACATACGAAGACATGCCAGGAATCGATCAATCAATCGTAACTCACCGTATTCCAACATACCCCGATGCTAAGCCCGTGAAACAGAAACTCCGACGCATGAGGCCGGAATGGGCAGATAAGATCAGAGAAGAAGTGAAGAAACAGTTAGAAGTGGGGTTCATCGAAGTAATCGACTATCCCCCTTGGGTCGCAAATGTAGTGCCCATCACGAAGAAGGACGGCAAAGTGAGAATGTGCGTCGATTATAGAGATCTTAACAAGGCGTGCCCCAAAGATGAATTCGCATTGCCTCACATCGACGTATTAATCGACAGTGCAGCATCGAGCATCTTGCACACAAATGTGGACGGCTTCATGGGCTACATGCAGGTTCAAATGGCAGAAAAGCACAAGGCAAAGACCTCGTTCACAACTGAGTGGGGAACATACTGCTATAGGGTAATGCCGTTTGGTTTAAAGAATGCCGGGGCAACTTATCAACGAATGGCTACGGCACTGTTCCATGATATGATACACAAAGAGGTAGAAGTTTATGTGGACGACATGATGGTCAAGTCGGAGACGAGAGAGGGGCATTTCGCGGCACTTGAGAAGTTTTTGGCCCGAATTGCAGAATTCAAACTAAGGTTAAACCCGAAGAAATGCTTCTTTGGCGTTTCATCGGGGAAAATCTTAGGTTATGTGATCAGTAACAAGGGAATTGAGGTAGATCCCGACAAAGTGAAGGCCATACGGGAAATGCCGGCACCAAAGAATGAGAAAGAAGTGAGAGGATTTTTGGGGCAGGTTCAGTATATCAGTCGGTTCATAGCACGACTCACTACGATCTGCGAGCCGATCTTTAAGCTGCTACGGAAAGATCAACCAACGATTTGGAATGATAAGTGCCAGCAAGCATTGGAAAGTGTCCGGAACTATCTGTCTAATCCACCGGTTTTAAGACCGCCTAAACTTGGAAAACCGCTTCTCCTCTATGTAGCAATCGAGGAGCGATCCATTGGGGCGATGCTGGCCCAAGAAAGGGACACCGGGGTGGAGGACGCGGTGTATTATCTGAGTAAGAAGTTCCTGGAATACGAGCTTAAGTATAACATGATCGAAAAGACGTGCGTGGCAGTAGTATGGCTAACAAAGAAACTACGGCACTATTTTCAATCTTACAAAGTGATCATTATTTCTCGAATGGATCCCGTGAAGTATCTATACCGAACTCCGTCTCTAACAGGGAAGCTAGCCCGATGGTTGTTGCTCTTGTCCGAATTTGATATCGAATATGTAACGAAGAAGGTTATTAAGGGGAGAGCCGTAGCGGAATTTCTGGCCAATCAGCCTCTAAATGCGGAAGAGGAAGAGATAAACTATGATTTCCCCGATGAGCACTTGAACGCGATATAAGTTATACCGTGGAAAATGTTCTTCGATGGAGCGGTTAACTTAAATGGAGCCAAGCGTGGATGTCCTCTGTGGTCCCAGAAATGCCTATGATCTGGAAAGAGCGGAATGGGTAAGTTTAAATCTCGCTCCTAGGCTCACGTCTAATAAAGGTTTGTTAACCTAGCTATTCTTTCAGTCATGTTTAAATCTAACCTAGAGACTCCTTGTCAATTAGGACCATCATTTTGTGAGATTTCGTTCTTAGGGTCGTTTGTACAAGATTTGATTAATTCATTATTCTTCGATGTTCCACTCTCTCGCGTGTTGGCAAAGAGATTGATCCAATTTTAGCATTTAATTTGGTCATTTATGTTTTTTACTATTCACGTGCACTATTCATGCTTTTACTATTCACGTGCACTATTCACGTTTCTACTTTGCGGTTAGCATGCATTATTCAATGTTTCACTATTCACGTGCACTATTCACGTGCTACTCACGTTTTTACTGTTGACATGCATTGTTCGTATTTTTACTATTCACATGCATATAATTTACGTTCTTTCAAAAGATAAATAAAACGTTGCTTACGGGCGTAGAAATTCGTGTTTTCTCTCTAAAAGTCTTCTAAACGACTTAGAGGTTGGCATGCAAATCACGTTCAAAGCAGGGCTACTAAAGCCTAGAAGTTTAGTCAAAGGATAAAAGAGTAGAAGGTACTTACCTGGTTAATGTGGGTCCGGCTCAGATGAGAATCAGGATCCTGAAAGGGGACCACTCTAGTCAGGTTCTCGAAGCCCGCATCCATGCCCTTCGTGCCATCGTATCTATCCGAATCCATCACGAGAATGCTCAAAGTTAGAAGTTAGAGAGAGAGAGAAGAGAGAGAAGGTGTGGGGTTGAAATGAAACCCCACCACCTTATATATGAAGAGGGAATGGCATTCCCATAAATAGTGAAAAAGGTACGATGTGACATAAAGGTGAAAAGTAAATAATTAATTACCAGGTGCACAGACCTCCGATTCGCAGTCTGTTTCAGCCTGCGCTTCTGCCAGATGGTGACCAATACCACAAAGATATGACTCCAGACGACAGCCGAAATTTTATAGAACAGTGGCACCAGTCAAAATACAGACAACAGTTGACAGAAAAATGATTTTTTTTGTCAAAAGCGTTCCAAACAAACGGGTAAGCGCGTTCCTACCAAACCACTCAAAATGCCCGAGACAATAGCTCCAGTGAAAATATAGACGACAGTGTTTTAGAATTCAGAATTGCTAGAAAGAACCCTTTTGCTTTTGAGCCACCTTACTTACGGTCCACGACCGAGGTTGCTTTTGAGCCATCTTACTTACAGTCCACGACCGAGGTTGCTTTTGAGCCATCTTACCTACGGTCCACGACCGAGGTTGCTTTTGAGCCATCTTACCTATGGTCCACGACTGGGGTTGCTTTTGAGCCATCCTACCTTCGATCCACGATCAAGGTTGCTTTTGAGCCATCTTACCTACGGTCCACGACCGAGGTAGCTTTTGAGCCATCTTACCTACGGTCCACGACCGAGGTAGCTTTTGAGCCATCTTACCTGCGGTCCACGACCGAGGTTGCTTTTGAGCCATCCTACCTAAGGTCCACGACCGAGGTTGCTTTTGAGCCATCCTACCTACGGTCCACGACCGAGGTTGCTTCTGAGCCTTCTTACCTTTGGTCCACGATCGAGGTAGCTTTTGAGCCATTTTACCCACGATCGATTTAGAGACTAGGGTCGCTAGAAAGAGCTGTTTTCCCGCGGTCGATTTAGGCTAGGATCCTTAAGAAAAAACGTCCACCGACAGTCGATTCGAAAGCAAGGACGGAGAGGATCGAAGACAAAGCCGGAGCACGTGGCACATGGCACAGAGATCACGTATTCTTCCTCCTACTCTTTACGTGTCTTTTACTTTAATATATTTACATTGCATGTGTTGCGTTAGCAAAAAAACGTTTTCAAAACACACACATCACTGTCAAAATAGGAAAGTAGGGGCAACTGTAGACACCGAGTTGGAGGACCTGTGACGAAAACCCGTAACAAGATGGTTGGAGTGGTTTGCTCCGGAAGTTTTAAAGCAAAAATATATAATAAAAAACATGTGAGGTCGGTAGGAGTTGCAGTCGTCGAATGGACGGCTCGTGAGTGCTCAGCGACGTGGTGCGAGCGCCTAGCGGTAATCGGCGCGCGCCCGATAGCACGGGGCGCACGCCCGACGTCCGCTGGGTGCGCGCGCCGGACAGCGCGGGGCGCACGCCCGACGTCCGCTGGGCGCACGCGCCCGACGGCCATTGGGCGAGCGCCCAACGCCTGTTGGGCGAACGCCCAACGCCTGTTGGGCGTATGCCCAACAAAAGTTGGGCGTCCGCCCAACCAAGTTGGGTGTTCGCCCAACTAATGTTGGGCGTTCGCCCAACATATGTTGGGCATCCGCCCAAAGTTTCCGGGGATCCGTGCCTATAAAAGGCACGGATCCCCATGCATTTAGGGAGGGAGGGGATTTTGGAGAGCTTTCTCACTCTAGACATTTTTGGAGAGAGAAAGTGAATTTTTTTGAGGAAAATATTTTTTTTCTCAAAAAGTCCGAATTTCCTAAAAGTTAAATTTTTACTAAAAAAACCCGAAAAACACAAAAAGGCAACTCGTGGAATCAACCGACTTCAGCCGTCAAATACGGATCTTGAGGTATTATCCGAGGACTAGACTCGTTTTATTTATTTCATTTATTTATTCGTTGAATTTATTTTCTTATTTTATTTTTTAGGGTACAGTTTTTATTTAGTTATTTATTTATCACGTCTTATTTAGTTTCCCGTATTTATTTATTTTTGTCTCGTATTAAATAAACGTTCGTTTTTATTTTGAAATAAAAAACCTCTTGTCAATATCCCAATACGAACCGTGATCCGATTCAAAGGTAGTTCGGGATTAAAAAACGTTGTAATTATAAGTTTTTGAAAATATTTCTAAATAACGTTTTGAAATAAAACATCGTTTTAGGAACATCCGTTATAGACTATGATCCAATTTTGGTAGTTCGGGGACCTAAAACGATAGAATAGATCTAATCTAAAGCCTTTTAATAAATCTGTAAAGTTTGGAGCTGTTTCTGTAACTTTTCTGTTTCTGTCACTAAAAGAAGTTTACCGACGGATTTTCCGTCGGTAATGCTGCTGGAATTTTAAAAATCTCCTTTTAAGCTCTCTTTTTCCAATTTTCTTGACTTTTGGCCCTATATACATATGTAAGGAATTGATTAAAATTGTTTTGGGAGTATATGTTTAATAATTATGTATTATATGATCATTCATTCTATTTTCAAACCTAATCTAGCTTTGTAAATTATATATATATGTGTATAATTTTTCTACTTGTTTGAATTTTTGAGGTAATCAATTGGGAATGGTTTTTGGGTTATTAAAAATGTTGGTTTAGTATATATTACGTAAAAAACTATTTTGAGGTAAACATGTTTTTTTTCTTATTTGTGAACTTTGTTCATTATTTTTACATGTTTTGATTATAATATATCATACTTAGTGTTATTTTCACTATTATACATATACTTAGCTATATTATATGGTATTCTTTACTTGGTTTTCAAAGTTATAGGTATATCATTATTTTTATCTAATATATATATATATGTGTATATTCCTTTCCTTATCCTTTTGGCATTTGGGGATATATGTTTTAAATTGGTTTTCAATTGACGAATTTTGGTTTAGTTGGTTTATTGTTGTAATTATGATAAGTAAAGAGTCCATTGAGTGAAAAAAGGGAAAATAAAAGATAAAAAGAGATTTCAAGTTGTTTGTCTAAATTAAAGCTTTTCTAGATGTTCTTCAAGAATAAATAAAAGATTTTTGTCATTTTAAACCGTTTCCTAAAACATCACGTTTTAAAACCTTAATTCGTTCCAATGACGGATTAAGCGAACCTTGTAATTAAAATCGTTTTCTATTTGTAAATAATAGAGTTTTGAATCGTTTTCTTGTCTAAATGATTTTGTACAAAAATAAATGGACTTGTATGCTTAACCACGTTTTTTTTTGTTAAAACTTCTTATCTCGAGTTTTCAAACGCTCGAGTCGTTCCAACGGCGATTCGAGTCGATGTCATGTAAATTAACGGGGTTTTGAAACATACCTAAATCGTTCCAACATCGATTAAGGTACGAATCATGTAAATAAACTCGTTTTTAGGGAATGAGATTAGCTTAGAATTAGTGTATAGTCTAAAGCATAAAATCACACTGTGAATAAATCAATTCTTTCTTCACCCCCTCTCTCTCCTATGTATTTTTTAATTTATGCAAAATGGGTGATTCTTTACTAAAATGGCTTTCGAATAACATGCTCAAAACGGTTTTCAAAGCGAGAAACAAAAGGTTTTAAATGAATTTTAAACTTAAAGAAATATGTGATTAGTCCGTTATCGCCTAACACGCTGAGTAGGAGGCCGGTGGTTCATAACCGGGCGATGTCGGGGTGCCTAGTAGCCTTTCTCCGGAAAGGAGCTAGCCTTCTCGGCTCGTACCTAAGTTTCCCGAACCCTCACCGGTCTCCCGCAAGGGATCGGTGTTCATTTTCCCATTCGTGGGTGGCGACTCTTCCATACTCCGAGCTCCGGTCCTGCCGAGCAGCTTGATTCCACGATTGGTTGCTTTCGGCGCCAATCACCGTTTACGTCGCCATGAGGTGTCCACCCCCCGGTCCGCCCGGGCGAGGCCGTTCGGCACCTTGTCTAACAGTAACCAAAATAGATTGCCTCTAATTAACCAACACAAGATCAAAGAAGAAGGAGCTATATGAAATTAATCGATCGATGGAAGCCGTATGAATTCTTGTCCACGAACTAGGGGAGTCGAATTCTCTTTCTCTCTCTAACTTGGAAATTTCAAAAATCACAAAGGGGGGATTAGGGAGCTTAGTCGAAATTCATGTAGTAGGGGGGTATATATAATTACTTGTATCTAAACCCTAGTTAGATAGGAATAGGTTACTTAATAGGAATTCAATTCGGAATAGAATTCCCAATTATTATCTCATTATATATCTAATATATGTAGGATAATAATAAATAACCTAATTGGATAATAATAGGAGTATATTAATCTAATTAAAACTCCTAACTTAATTATCTCTTAATTAATTTAATTCATATTCCTAATCAAATTAGGATTAATAGAATTAAAATAATTCCTTGTTTATTATATATAAATTTTGGCCCCCTCTATTTAAATGGGCCTTACTGGGCTCAATTGGGCTTCCATCAATTAATAACATCCATCTCTCTTTTGGTTCCAAGTCTTATGTGTGATCCATTAGGTTCTTACTACTTCTGGCCGTATGCAACTATTAAATTAATTTCTTCAAGAATTATATTTAATCTTTGCATAACGGAATGATATACTGAGTATGTTATTGGCAAGTCTGTAATCATTCCCCCAGAGTCCGTCAAGAAGACAGGTTGATTCTGTCGTTAACCTTTCCATATTAGTTACAGTATAATTCGATCCTTTATCAACTACATCCTTGAACTGAATCTTATGACTATGGGTGATGTCAAGTCACATATAGCGAGACGTTCGTTTTACTTGTATAGGCCGAGTCAACTCAAATAGATAGGTTAAGTGAAATCTGTATTTCTTACTCTTAAGTTATCACCTTGCAAGGATTTAGAGTCGAGTCTTCCACAAGCGATCCTTGGATGTATCTCCCATTAATCGGGAGTGATAAATGCTCAATCCAATGTATAACTACCCTGACATTACCTCCTGTGACACCCAACCTTTGCCGTTCACACCCCAGAGTCATCTCTGTTAAGGATCGTGGGACAGCAGGATCAAAGTCTCACATTCAGTAATTCAGGATGACCAATTAACATTCCTTTGAGTCTGAGGATTAGTTATACCTATTAATACCAATGAGATGAATAGGTGACAAGGATGAATCTACCCATCCTGTTATCTCAAATCGGATCCCCAATCCTAATGAACAACATTTCATCGGATCTATGTAACTGTCCAGATATCTGTATATATGAAGCTTGTGAGATCAGCTTTCTGTCGGACATAAGACATTGTTACATACAAGTCTCAACAGTGATATATCAATCCTAAACATATCACTTGACTTGGGGTGGTTTTAAGTTTATTAGTTTATTATAAAGTTTTGTCTCACTTCATGCTTGTATGAACACTTTATAATCACTTTAAACAAACTTACGGATTTCCTTTTATTAGACTTTATTTAGTGCTTAAAAGGGATTGCCTTTATATAGTTATAAAACATATATCTCATTAAAACAAATGATATAAAGAACAATTGTCTATAGGACACCAAAACCCCAACATACTCCCACTTGGACTAAAGACAATTGTTTCTAAAACTTATCCCAGTAGAAGTTAAATGACGATCATGTACTTTCTGGGTTAAAGGCTTTGTCAACGGATCTGCAACGTTGTCCTCTGTAGGTACTCTTTCTATTCTCACATCTCCTCTAGCCACAATCTCTCTTAAGATGTGGTATCGCTTTAGGTAGTGCTTGGATGCATTATGAGACCGTGGTTCCTTTGCTTGCGCAATGGCTCCATTGTTATCACAGTACAGAGTAATGGGATTGACAATGTCAGGCACCACACCTAGTTCTATAATGAACTTTCTAATCCAAACTGCTTCCTTTGATGCTTCCGCAGCAACGATGTACTCTGACTCGGTCGTAGAGAAAGCTACGCTTCTCTGCTTGGAACTCTTCCAACTGACCGCGCCCCCATTCAAGATAAACAGGTATCCTGATTGGGATTTAAAATCATTCTCATCTGTGAGATGACTAGCGTTTGAAAATCCTTTAATTTTCAGATCTCCTTCTCCGTACACTAGGAACATATCTTTAGTCCTTCTCAAGTACTTAAGAATGTTCTTGACGGCAATCCAATGCTCGTCTCCCGAAATCCCTTGGTAACGACTCGTTACAGATAACGCGAACGCTACGTCAGGTCTAGTGCATAGCATAGCATACATAATCAAACCGATCGCGCTGGCGTACGGGACTACCACCATGTGTCGTTTGTCATCATCAGTTTTAGGACATTGATGATTGTTTAACTTTACTCCATGTAGCATGGGTAAGTTACCTCGTTTCGATTCAAGCATGCTAAACCGATTTAGCACCTTTTCAATGTATGTAGCCTGTGAAAGACCAAGAAGTCTTCTCGATCTATCTCTATAGATCTTTATACCAAGTATATAAGCTGCTTCACCAAGGTCTTTCATTGAGAAGTTACCGGATAACCATACTTTTACCGACTGTAATAGAGCAATGTCATTTCCCATTAACAGTATATCGTCCACATATAGTATGAGAAATGCTATAGAGCTCCCACTTGCTTTCTTGTAAATGCAAGCTTCTTCGCAATTTTGTTCGAAACCAAATTGTTTTATGGTTTCGTCAAAACGCTTATTCCAGTTTCTAGATGCTTGCTTGAGTCCATAAATGGATCTCTGAAGTTTGCAAACTTTATTTGCATCCTTCGATATGAAACCTTCAGGCTGCATCATATATACATCCTCAAGCAGGTTTCCGTTCAGGAAAGCTGTTTTCACATCCATTTGCCAAATCTCATAATCAAAATGAGCGGCAATTGCAAGCATAATTCTGATTGATTTGGACATAGCCACAGGAGAGAAAGTTTCGTCATAATCAATTCCTTGCTTCTGACGATATCCTTTCGCTACTAACCTAGCTTTGTAGGTGCTAACCTTTCCATCCATGTCTGTCTTCTTTTTGAAGATCCACCTGCACCCAATGGGAATTATCCCTTCGGGTGGATCAACCAAAGTCCACACTTGGTTAGTATACATGGAATCCATTTCAGAATCCATGGCCTCAAACCATGCTTTAGAATCTGGACTAGCAAGAGCCTCTTCGTAGTTTTCGGGTTCGTCGTCTAACACAGGAACCTCATTATCATCTCCCACTAGAAAACCATATCTAACTGGGAGTTCACGAACTCTTCGTGATCTACGAATAGGTGCCACTAGAGTCTCATCTAATGGGACTACTTCGGGTACCTCAACCGCTTCTGTTGTTTCATTCGGTGTTTCTTCTTCTTGAACTTTGTCGAGTTCAATCATGCTTCCCTTTTGTGTTTCTTCGAGAAACTCTTTCTTTAAGAAGGTTGCGTGCTTGGATACTATTACTTTCTGATCATCTGGATGATAGAAGTAATACCCTACGGTTTCCCTGGGATATCCAATGAAGAAACATTTATCAGATTTAGAATCTAGTTTGTCGGACGCAATGCGTTTGACATACGCTGAACAACCCCATACTCTCATAAACGAGAAAACGGGTTTCCTACCAACGAACAATTCATATGGTGTGGAACTAGCGGATTTAGTTGGTACTCGGTTCAGGGTGAAGAGGGCAGTTTCTAAGGCATAGCCCCAGAACGTCTTTGGAAGTAAGGCCATGCTCATCATGGATCGTACCATATCTAATAGGGTACGGTTCCTCCTCTCGGATACACCATTATGTTGTGGTGTATAGGGAGGTGTCCATTGTGAGCATATCCCACATTCAGTTAGATAATTTAGAAAATCATCCGAAAGATATTCGCCACCTCGATCGGATCGAAGCGTCTTTATTTTCTTTCCCAATTGATTTTCTACTTCATTCTTGAAGCATTTGAACTTGTCAAAAGCTTCTGATTTGTGCCTCATCAAGTAGATGTAACCATATTGAGTATGGTCATCTATGAAGCTAATGAAGTATCTGAATCCTCCTCTTGCTTGGACTGACATAGGACCGCATACATCTGAATGAATGAGTCCTAGAGTGTCTGATACACGCTCACCTTTATTGCTAAAGGGTGTCTTTGTCATTTTACCTTTTAAACATGATTCGCATGTTTCCAATGATTCAGGATCGATTGGATCTATAAGCCCATCTGAATGTAGCTTTAGCATGCGTCTCTTGTTTATATGGCCTAAACGACAATGCCACAAGTAAGTTGAATTATCTAGCTTATGTCTTTTGGTATCAATTGCAAAAGCAGGAATTTTGTTATCTAACACATAAATCCCATTTTGTAAAATTCCTGAAAAATAAAAGATCGAATCTTTATAAAAATTGCAACTCTTGTCTTTTATTGAAATATGAAAACCGTCGTCAACAAGACGGCTAATAGAAATAATGTTACGAGACATCTCAGGAACGTATAAACAATTCCTTAATTCTATTACAAGCCCAGAGGGCAACGGTAAAACATAATCTCCAATTGCGAGGGCGGCAACTCTTGCTCCATTTCCTACTCGCAAGTTTATGCTTCCTTTCTTTAGTTCCTCGGTCTGTTTTAGCTCCTGCATATTTGTACAAATATGAGATCCACATCCGGTATCAAGTACCCAAGATTCAGACTGTGAAACTATATTTATTTCAATAAACATACTAGATGTAGAAGCACCGCCTTTGCCCTTCTTGAGGGTGGCTAGATACTCCTTGCAGTTTCTCTTCCAATGCCCGTCTTTACCACAGAAGTGGCACTCTCCTTTGGGCTTCTTCACTTCCTTTCCCTTGGACACAGCTTTCTTACCTTTCTTGGGATGTTTAGGATTGGGAAAATTCCCTTTCCTCTTCTTTGATCCCTCAATTACAAGAGCCGGTATGGTCTTGTCTTTCTTCATATTGGGCTCAACTGACTTGAGCATATTTGCAAGCTCTTCAAGAGAGGTTTGCAAGTCATTCATCTGATAGTTCATAATGAACTGTGAATAACTTTCTGAGAGGGATTGAAGAATTAAGTCTACACTTAATTCGTTATCCATCGCAAATCCAATACTAGAAAGTTTGGTAATGTAGCCAATCATCTTGACACAATGTGTCATGACTGATGTGCCCTCTTGCATCCTGCAAAGATATAACAACTTGGATATCTCGTAGCGTTCGCACCTGGTTTGTTTCCCAAACAATTCCTTTAGGTGCATGATGATAGAATTGGCATTCATCTCCTCATGTTGCCTTTGTAATTCCGATGTCATCGATGCAAGTATGATGCATCCGGCATGATCGTCATCAGCCTTGTGCTTATGATAAGCATCAATTTCCTCGATGGGAGCATCATCTTCAGGGACAGGGGGTATCGGTGTATCAAGTACATACCCAATTTTCTCGAACTTCAAAACAATTTTGAGGTTACGAAACCAGTCGGTGAAGTTTGAACCATTCAGTTTGTTATCGGTAAGAATGTTTTGCAGATTGGTTTTAGTCATGATTTTAAGAAGTGTGTTTAAACAAAACCTGAGAGTGAGAAAGAGTAAACGTATGTCATTCATTTGCTTTAAAGTATAACAATCTAAAATTATAGGCCTTTTAATTTATTTCAGATTGCTCCCGCTATTTTGCCAAATTAATAGCCCTCCATATTAATTCGAAGAATTTCACAAATCCTTTAGTGAGCTAGGATCCTAACTCCTGAGATTTCGCCTTGAGTTTGCTCAACAAGCTAGTCTCATTTGTTAGGTAGATTCATGTAATCAATCACATCTCGAATGTGACTCCTAGGTTATTGGGTTACTAACCACATTAGTAACTAATATGCTATTCACATTAATCCCAACCATATTGCCCATTAGTTTATGACAACATGAGTTTACTCATCAAATTATCATAATCTAATTTAAGTATTACCCCATATTCATGAAAGAATGACTTTCGATAATTCAGGTGTTACCATAAGACCCCGAGCTTGAGTTTGCTCAACAACCCAAAGGCCCCCAGTACTGCCGGCTGAATTATAATATTAGGGAGGGGCAACCGATTTTAATAACTTGCTTATTTACTTAACTTTTTTAACGAGGGATTTTATTTAAGTCTCATAATCTAACTTAGTCTTGATTTGCTTTAGCATACATCAGACACATACATTGGCGTTATGGACATATCATCTAAATTATTCCGTCGAGCCAGAGACGGAATAAAAGGGCAAACCTAAGGAAATACTAACTATTACATATTTCTCTTTAGGTCCTCCGTCTTCTCCATGGCGCCTTGAAATTACATATTAATTTCTATACTACTATAAGAAAACTTCAATTGAATTGAAGGGAATCAGATGAGAGGAGAAATTACAATAGATAGTAGAAAGGTAGGACGCGCAGGCCCTATTTCAAAAATACCAAAAGACTAAAAGGAGGGTCCAAATATGTCCATAACTCCAAACATGCATAGACTCAATTAAATAAATTTAATTGGTTGATTACATAACCGTCTTATGTAATATTTAGGTTAATCACATTAACTCGTCAAATTAACTTTCATCCAATTTTACTTCTAATCGTTTTGTATCTTTATATTAATTCTTAGATTAATATAACCATATAAAACGTCGATTATGCATGTCCCAATTATTTTGATTTCAATTCATTTAACACTTTGATTTACAACTTGGTAAAAACAAACTTTTAAACGAATTTTCATTCGATAATCAAAATAGAAAACTATTAATTTCTGAAACATATATATATATATACAAATTATATTCAAGCCGATTTTAACAATTAAAATCAAGTGGGATTCGGGCCGGAGGCCCGAAGCTGGGCTGCTGCCGTTTGGCAGCAGACCCGCGGCTGCGCACGCGGCTGCTGCCGCGAGGCAGCAGTCGCGCGACGGCGGCTAGTCGCGCCGTGAGGCGCGACCCGAGCCGCTGTCGTATTTATTTATTTATTTATATAAAACATATATATGTATATATATATCAGATTTTAAAACGGTTTTAAAAACGATTTTCAGAAATAGGAAAAACTACAATAGATTTCCGTTTTATCTTTTAGAATTAATAAAACTAATTTTATTAACCTAACTATAAAACTAATAGATTTTGTTATAATGATTATCAACAGAAACAATTAAGAATATACACATAATCTATTTTAATTAACAATTAATTAAAATTTATTTATCTTTAGAATTAATTAATCAAATAATTTGTTAATTAATCCTAACCATAAATATTTATTCAATCCTATTGAAAAACTTCTAAATTTTCATATATGAAATAATGGATTTAACGATGGCTCTGATACCACTGAAGGAAATTAAGCTAAGGTATAGCAGCGGAAATATAAAATTTTTAGCCTACTTCCTTTTAACCATAGGATCCGTTAATCGTTATTTCATATAAAGAGGGATAAGAAGAAATACCTTTGAAGAACAATCTACCGTTGTTAATGAAGCGCCCACAACTCTTCTCCGAGTTCCCAAGCACGAAGTAAAACACGGTGAGGTTAAGTTAGAATCAACCGTATGAGATGCAACCAAAATAGATTACCTCTAATTAACCAACACAATATCAAAGAAGAAGGAGATAGATGAAATTAATCGATCGATGGAAGCCGTATGAATTCTTGTCCACGAACTAGGGGAGTCGAATTCTCTTTCTCTCTCTAACTTGTAAATTTCGAAAATCACAAAGGGGGGATTAGGGAGCTTAGTCGAAATTCATGTAGTAGGGGTATATATAATTACTTGTATCTAAACCCTAGTTAGATAGGAATAGGTTACTTAATAGGAATTCAATTCGGAATAGAATTCCCAATTATTATCTCATTATATATCTAATATATGTAGGATAATAATAAATAACCTAATTGGATAATAATAGGAGTATATTAATCTAATTAAAACTCCTAACTTAATTATCTCTTAATTAATTTAATTCATATTCCTAATCAAATTAGGATTAATAGAATTAAAATAATTCCTTATTTATTATATATAAATTTCGGCCCCCTCTATTTAAATGGGCCTTACTGGGCTCAATTGGGCTTCCATCAATTAATAACATCCATCTCTCTTTTGGTTCCAAGTCTTATGTGTGATCTATTAGGTTCTTACTACTTCTGGCCGTATGCAACTATTAAATTAATTTCTTCAAGAATTATATTTAATCTTTGCATAACGGAATAATGTACTGAGTATGTTATTGGCAAGTCTGTAATCATTCCCCCAGAATCCGTTAAGAAGACAGGTTGATTCTGTCGTTAACCCTTCCGTATTAGTTACAGTATAATTCGATCTTTTATCAACTACATCCTTGAACTGAATCTTATGACTATGGGTGATGTTAAGTCACATATAGCGAGACGTTCGTTTTACTTGTATAGGCCGAGTCAACTCAAATAGATAGGTTAAGTGAAATCTGTATTTCTTACTCTTAAGCTATCACCTTGCAAGGATTTAGAGTCGAGTCTTCCACAAACGATCCTTGGATGTATCTCCCATTAATCGGGAGTGATAAATGCTCAATCCAATGTATAACTACCCTGACATTACCTCCTGTGACACCCAACCTTTGCCGTTCACACCCCAGAGTCATCTCTGTTAAGGATCGTGGGACAGCAGGATCAAAGTCTCACATTCAGTAATTCAGGATGACCAATTAACATTCCTTTGAGTCTGAGGATTAGTTATACCTATTAATACCAATGAGATGAACGGGTGACAAGGATGAATCTACCCATCCTGTTATCTCAAATCGGATCCCCAATCCTAATGAACAACGTTTCATCGGATCTATGTAACTGTCCAGATATCTGTATATATGAAGCTTGTGAGATCAGCTTTCTGTCGGACAGAAGACATTGTTACATACAAGCCTCAACAGTGATATATCAATCCTAAACATATCACTTGACTTGGGGTGATTTTAAGTTTATTAGTTTATTATAAAGTTTTGTCTCACTTTATGCTTGTATGAACACTTTATAATCACTTTAAACAAACTTACGGATTTCCTTTTATTAGACTTTATTTAGTGCTTAAAAGGGATTGCCTTTATATAGTTATAAACCATATATCTCATTAAAACAAATGATATAAAGAACAATTCATTTACATCAAGTTTGTATCCTAGAACAATTGTCTATAGGACACCAAAACCCCAACATACTCCCACTTGGACTAAAGCCAATTGTTTCTAAAACTTATCCCAGTAGAAGTTAAATGACGATCATGTACTTTCTGGGTTAAAGGCTTTGTCAACGGATCTGCAACGTTGTCCTCTGTAGGTACTCTTTCTATTCTCACATCTCCTCTAGCCACAATCTCTCTTATGATGTGGTATCGCTTTAGGTAGTGCTTGGATGCATTATGAGACCGTGGTTCCTTTGCTTGCGCAATGGCTCCATTGTTACTGGGATTGACAATGTCAGGCACCACACCTAGTTCTGTAATGAACTTTTCATATTCCGATCCATTTTATAATTTCCTTTTTCAGATTTTGATTCTAATCGCATTATTAGATTATTTCCTGAAAATATGAAAATTGTTGATTCTATTAAATCATATCAGGTTATCAGGTAGGGATAATAAATTACAAAATCAATGTTTTTTCCCTGACCTGCGTGATCTTCTCTTCTTTTGCTCTATTTTTCGATTCTGATTTGATTTTTATTTTTAATATATGGATTTGGGAGAAATTGAGGTTGTGATGACGATCTCTTTCTCGATTTTCATATTCCGATCCATTTTATAGTTTCGTTCATTAGATTTTGATTCTAATCTAATAATTAGATATTTTCTGAAAATATCAAAATTATTCTGTCTTCTGTTAGGTCATATCAGGTTATCAGGTAGGGATAATAAATTACAAAATCAATATTTTTCCCGCTAACCTGAGTGATCTCTTCTTCTTTCGCTTAATTTTTCGATTCGCTTAATTTGGGGGAAATTGAGGTTCCAACGAGGATCAAACAGCTAAGCTCTTCTGAGTTATGTTGAGGAAATCTGCTGGCAGAATCGAGTAATCTCCTTCTCCATTTTCATATTCCGATCCATTTTATAGTTTTGTTCATTAGATTTTAATATCCTGAAAATATCAAAATTATTCTGTCTTTGATTAAATCATATCTGGTAGGGATAATACATTACAAAATCAATGTTTTTCCTAAACATTTTCTAGTTTTAGTATACATCGAACCCTAGCTCAAGTTAGTATGGGATTATAAAACCCAGACGAGTTGAGTATCCTAAAATTTAGAAATATTTGCGCTCCAAAAATCAATTGAAACCGAATCTAATGAGAGAAAAGCTGTCTGTGTCCAATTTTGTGTTTCTATGTTGTCTCGTATTAATAAGGTATCGGTGGTGGAGATGCGTATGTTGAGATGGATGTGTGGTTATACGAGAAAGGATATGGTGAGTAATGAAATAATTAGAACAAAAGTAGGGGTTACAGCTATGGAGAATAAAACGAGCGAAAATCAACTAAGGTTGTTTGGCCATGTAAGACGAAGAGAGCGCTTATGCCTCGCTTAGGAGGACTGAGTGGTGAGGTTTAAGGCTATACTTAAACAAACTTGGAAGAGGGTGATTAAGAGTGATATGAGTTTATTAGGGATTGGAGCGAATATGTGTTGCTGAAACGACTTGATTGCACGATTTCATATATGGTTCATGTTAGCCGATCTTGAATCATTTTGGGACTAAAGCTTTGTTGTTGTTGTATTTAAAATAAAACATTATATGGATCAGGAGAATACATACAGTTAGGCTCTGTTCTTTATCGCTGAAAAAAACTGAACTGAACTGAACTGAATTGAACTGAACTGAACTGAATTGAATTGAACTGAACTGAACTGAATACTGCTGAATACTGAACTGAATTTAACTGAATACTACTGAATACTGAACTTAACTGAACTTAACTGAATGCTACCGAACTTAACAATAATGATGATATTAGACTTTAAAATAATTTTCATGATAATATTGGACATTAATGAACTTATAATAATAATAATAATGGTTCTAATAAATTTAATAATATCAATAATAAATAAATATATTATTAAAGATAAAACTAAATTGAATATCAAATAAAAGCCCGGGATGATAAAATCTTGGCTCGATAAAAGCCTATGAAATTATATAAAAATGAGTCTAATTTAAATTAAAAATACAAATTACATACAAATACAAATTTATATATAATTTAAAGCCTATGAAATTAAATACAAATTTTCATATGAATACAAACTCTTAACTTTTTATTTTAATTAAGGGTTAAAGTGTAAAAATAACGTTTTGGGTCAGAAGTAATTTTACCTCTAACGTCTAAAATGGTGGAATTTTATCTCTAACATTGATAAATTGGATAAATTTGAGAAATAATTCATAATATGGATGCAATTTCTAATTTTTAAATATGAATGCATACTTTAGTTTTATTTTTTTTATTAAACCATATATACTTTAATAAACTATCATTTCTTGATTTTTATCTAATTTATAGATAATGATAAACTATAAATAATAATAATAATAAATAATGATAAATTATAGATAAATAATAATAATAATTATAATAAATTATATATACATAATGATAATATAATAAATAATGATAAATTACTGAATACTGAAACTAAATGCTGAAACTAAATGCTGAACTGAACTGAACTGAATTGAATTGAACTGAACTGAACTGAACTGAATTGAACTGAACTGAACTGAACTGATTGTTACTGAAATTAAGTGATAAAGAACAGGGCCTTATTGATTTTCTTTCATGTGCGTTGATTTTTAGGTGAAAAAAACTTGATTATTGAGTGTCATCTTATTTATTTATTTTATTTGAAGCCAAAACACTTGTTTGGCTTCTCAAACTAGTAGTGTTCAAATTAATATTTTTATTCAAACTAACCGTTGTATTCACATGTATTTTGACTAACTAAAATTTTAAGAATTCATAAGATTTAAAGAAAAAATAAATTTGGTAAAATTGAGCCATATATTAAATTTTTAAGGTAAATTTCAAATAAAATCATTGTGGTTTCATTAATTTTCTGAAAAAGGGTCGTAGTTTACCTTTTGTCAAAATGAGAATTGAGTTTTCGCACTTTTAATAAAACAATGTCTTTTTGGATTAATGCTATTAAAACCATCTTTAACAACCTAAAAATAAAAAATTTTAAGAATTAAAGTTGTTCAATGTCATATTTGCTATGGAATTACATTTTTTATTTTCGAAAATCATTTTTTTAGAACTTTCTCTCTCTATCAAACATCATTTAAATAATCTCAAAACATTAACTTACTCCCTTTTTACCAAACATCATCTAAATAATATCAAAATATGTCATTTTTGAAGTCGCCAAGAGTGATTTTAATAGTATCAATCGAAAAAGTCATTATTTTGCTAAAACCTTAGTAAATAACAGTCCTATATCTGAAAATTAGTAAAACCACATAAATTTTATTTGAAATTTACCCTAAATTTTTATTCTTTACTCACTTTCTCATATTCATTAATAAAATACGATTAGTCAACCAAAAAAAAATTAATAAAATACAACTCTACTCACAATAGAGAATAATTTTTTTATAACCATCTAGATGACAACGGAGAAGAAAGCGAGTGGATTATACATCGTATACTATTAGACATTGTAGATCATGTCTAATAGTATACGATGTATATTCCATTCTCTTTCTTCACCGTTATTATCTAGATAGTTATAAAAAAATTGTTTTTCGTGAGTAGAGTCATTATATTTTGAATATAAAAAAGTGAGTGAAGGAGTAATGGTTAATATAAAGTTAAAATTTACTAAATTAATTTTTCATATCTTCGAAGTCTTACATTAATTTCACCTAAACCTTGATTTATCAAAATTTGGTCAATCCATGTGAACTATTAGTTTGAATAGAGATATTAATATGAAATATACATATTTAAATTTTGAAAGCATCCTGAGGTCAAGATATCTGATTATGACATTAATCAAATTGTATAAATAGTGTGACGAAAAATCATTGTGGGAGACTGTAATTAATTAATTCTTCTTATTAATTTGCTTAATTAATTCTTAATTTAATTGATTTGATGTTCATTAGGTCGGATTAACTTGCTACTGCAATAAAGTCAATTGAACAAAATCTTTCTAAAGAAGAATTGAATTTTATGATTAATGAAGTTGATATTAATGATAATGGAACCATTGAATTTGGAAAGTTCTTGAATCAAGTTTTTACTTTTGAAATTCAAATAACTTAATTACTGAATTAAAATTTATTTATAAAAATTATAAAAAATTTATAGCTAAAAACTAAAAAAAAAAAGTGTACAAATATTTTAATTTTTAGCGAACACGTTAAAATAATGAAGTCGGCAATTGGGTTTAAACAAACAATACCAAATTTGTAACATAGTAACAATTAGATATTATAGAAAGAATATTTTGAAGATATTATTATTAAAATATCGTACCGTAAGTATGTCAACATAGTAATATTGACATACATAGTAATATTTCACGTATTTAACATTATTTGTTCTGATGTAATGGTTCAATTAATTAATATTCTTTCTATAATATCTAATTATTCTATTTCATGTTTTTATTTTAAATTCTTTTTTTTCGGAGTTATTGAAATCATATTTGACTTGTCATATATATATACACACGGGTAGAGAACCTCATATCAATTTCAATTTTTGGCCCAATAGTATATCTCTAATGCAATATTAATTACACAATTAAAATACTAATTTACCTTTAATAACTCACCTAAATTTCTACTTTCTATACAAAGATTCTCTCTCTTTAATTTTTTTAACTTAATTATTATTATTTTGCATTAATACTAAATTTCTCTCTTTTACCATAAATAAAGGTAAATTTGAAAAAATATTTCTAAAAGTGCATTAGCAAAACAAAACGATATCACTACACCATAGATTGCATATTGCAACCATTTTTTAAAAAGTGATGTTTTAAAACGTTGCATTAGCTAAATTTATTTTTTTGCTACTATTCATGTATGTTAAATACAACGATTCTAGACAAAGTGTTGCTTTTGATATTTTTTATTTGTTTTGCTTCATCTAAGGTAACATTTAGACAATATTTAGAGATAACGTTGCGTTTATCAACTTGATGTTTAGAGAAAGCAACATTTAGTCATGTAAAAAAACTATTCAAGTGTTGCGTTTAATTGAATAAAAATAGACTAAGTATAGCTAATTTTATAAAACAACTAAAAAAATAATATTTGTTTATTAACATTTTGGAATTTTTTTACTTCAAAATTCCCACAAAATATATCTCACAAAAAATCTATGCATTGACCAAAAGTATATGTATTATTTCCTTCTCCAAAATTTCACACCAATTAATGTCCTAAAATCCCTCCAATTTATTACTCTAAAATTTCCCTCCAAAAAATTTCCTTCCAAAAAAGTAATAAAAGAAAAAAAAATTGAATGCAACAAAATTAATCCATAAGTATTCAATTAAGATAACGACATGCCCTATAAAAGTAAAAAGTAATAAAAAAATATAAGGATAAGGTGCAAAAATACATCTAACATCTATAGTCAGAAACAATTTTACTCCTAACATCTAAAATGGTGCAATTTTACCCCTAAGGTTGGCAGCTAAGATTTTTCCCCTAACGTTGATAAATTGGATCAATTTGCTATAGGCTGCCAACGTTAGGGGTAAAATTGCACTATTTTAGATGTTATGGTAAAATTGCTCATAGATGTAAACTTTAAGGGTATTTTTGCACCTTATCCCAAAAATATATATATTAATTCATTGAAAAAATAAACGAAATTAAAAAATAAATAGGGTTTGATGGCCTAAAAATTATAAATTTAGATTCTAGAATAGAATCTCCATATTAGTTTTCAACAAAAAAATCTCCATATTAATTAATTATATCGGCACCAAGTAAAAAATTAAAAAGTTTTGTCAACCTTAAAAACGAAAATGAAATTTTGGATAGCGGGAAAGTAAAAAAAATTAGCGCCATTCCATACAGTAAAAACCCTAAACTTCCTTCCTTCCTTGTTTGTCTATCTTTCCTTCCTTTTTTTTCAGCCGCCATGCTTCTTTCTGCAATACAGTAAAAACTCTAAACTTCACTACTGATTTCCTCTACCCATATGCGTTTGTCTCCAACCAAGAACTTCAGTTCAACTTTAGCTCATTCGAGTTCGGTCTTTCAGGGTGGTGGACGCTTTCAAACCCGCCTCTGATCCAAAGCCGTTCCCGGTATTTTTTTACCATTCTTATTCCTGTATAATCTATTTCTGCTGGCTTTCATAGATTTAATTGTTTATATGTGGTGGGTTTTCAGTCTCTTATTGATGAACCTTTTTAGACTAGAATCTTTTTATGGGTTTTCAGTTCATTTAACTAATTAATTCAGTAAAATCACTTTATTTTCGAAGTATGGATTCAAATTTGGATGTTTAATTTTCACTTTGGCTTTTAGGCTTGTACAATGGTAAGGTTCTGATGCTTTAATTTGATTGCTCTGTCTCTGTTAGTGCTTGGGCTCTTTAATTTGATTGCTTTTGTCTCTGTTAGTGCTTGGGCTCCTGTGAGTTTGATTTGAAATTGACTATCAGCATTTGAAATTGAATAAAAGAGAAGGAAAGAGAAAGTGAGTGAGCCCATCCTCCTCTTTGTATTTTCATTGATCAAAAGTAATTGAAAATCCACACCTGAAAGCTTTTGTAATATAATAATACATATATAATGGTGTTGACAACTTAATTAATTAAGATTTATCAATCATAGAATAAGCATATATAATTAAATAAACAGATGTCTATAGTATTGCATAGTGGCCTATAGTTAAATATTATTTTAGATGCAATCTTTTAGAATGCACTCCACCTGACTTGATATATTAGCAATTTAGCATTTACAAGGCTTAGCAATTTAGTCGTTTAGATAAAAATGTCAAAAGCAATTTTGTTCTCGTAGGCTCTTACTTGATTCCTCTTGCCCACAGACTCTTCAACAGCTGTATTCTCAGCAATGTTGAGTTGGTTCCTCAAATTATTTTTTTATCACATTGCAATCTCTTCTTCTTCCACATCAGTCTGCCTGAATTTTTTAGCTTCTTCTAGATAGAATCACTATGGTTCTTGTGCCTCTTTTTACATTTCTTTTGAGAAAGAGCGCTAATAATGTTCTGCTACATATTCTTCATCCCAAGCTATTGCATTACTGGTGGGATAGCTATTGCATTACTGCTGCATTATGTTACTCTTTTACCATTTCCCTCCATAGAATTGATGACACTAGAGCTTTGAGTGCAAATAATAAGAAAAAGGATATGCCTATTTTAGATCTTAAATAGGGGTATTTTAAATTGATGCATTTAGAGCTTAGAATCCCTCTTGCTCCCACCAACCCAAACCACATATGCATCTATAAATAAAATAAAAACATGTGGACGGGGCGGCTATACTGCACAACCCATTATGTATTTTGTTTGGTTTATAGCAAGATTAAGGCCAATTGTGTTAATTAATGGTGTCAGAAATAAATGACCCATACGATTTTGCCCCAGAACTACCTCTTTCTTTATCTGTTGAGCCGCCAATTCCTAGCGCAAGTCCTACAAAAAGAAGTAACCTTAACTTCCTACAAAACAATTCTAATAACCCACACTAATAAAAAGATGATAAAAAGTAAAATCAAGAAAATTTTAAACAAAGTCAATCTCATCTACTTACTATCACTATTTAAGTGATCTGCTATGAAAAACATGAATTGTTTTGCTCTCCACTTCTCCAAATATATAAAAAGTATACATTTTCAGAAAACAGATTTGGCAGGAGCACGAGTATTTCTGATCTGCCACTGCTTCTTTGCTGCACCTCCATTTCTTCCCATCTGTTCTTCTGCACCTCCCTGGCTCTAGCTCTATCCCATTCCTATTTTTCATTTGCATCCCCCTCATAACTACACCATTCAATATAATCACATCATTAAAATAATCAAATTTTAATCATTGATTTCATAATTAATTAATGACATCTAATCCAGTAATAAAAATAGAACTTACAGGTAGGACAGAAAATGTTAGAATTGACAGTGCCAAAGGAGTTAGAAACACATCTCCAAATAGGAAGAATAAGATGGTAAGGAACTGGACACCTTGCTTCTATGTATCTGTAGATAGCAGTCTGTAGTTCTTGCCTTTGAAGAATTGTGAACCCATACGATTTTGCCTTTGAAGTTGTAGTTCTTGCCTTTGAATAATTTATCTTCAATGTTGTTAAGAGCTTGACCAAAGGAACCTCCCAATATCCAGATTTGAGATAGTCTGAATTCATTAGGCTATTGAATATTGGTTCCTTGACCGTATCCGTTTCCGTTTCCATTACCGTTTTCTAGCTAATTTTTCGTAGAAATAACGTTTCACGATATCCGTTTCCGTTTTGTTTCCCGTTTCCATTTCTGTGCATCATAGATAATAACTAAAAAGCTTTTGCACTAATTTTTCAATAGATTCCAACCTGTTGCCATTTTGAGTAATGAGGGCAGGTTCTGCTGACATAGGTTGATGGATGCCATTGCCAACCTGCTTCTTCCTTTACTAGGAAGATAGAGACACTACTAAATCACTCGTCCAACACAAAACAACAGCCGACTTTTTGTCATGGGAACTTTAGCAAGGCAATATGTGCGTTTGGACCACATCAATTGGCATAAAGTACCTGGTAAAGATGAGTTATGGAATTTTGTAAAGGTACAACCCTTTAATTAAACTACCACATAATTTTCCTTGTTCTTTGTGATGTAAAGCCTAATTTTATTGCATCGTTTATGCTAATCATTATTAAATTTCATGAATTCTATAGCAAAAGTATAGTATAAGCGAAGCTGGAAAGCCATGGATGATGCGGACTATGTCCGATGCTTGGAGGGTGTACAAAAGCCGCATCAAGAAAAGTTATTACAAGGCTTATGATAACAATAATGATAGGAGGAAAAACAGACCAAACTTTTTACCGGACAAAGAATTTGAGACGCTCCTCCAATTTTGGAATGATGCCAAAGTCGAGGTAAAATTTTAAATATCTGAAATCTCATTTTGATATTTTAATGACATTTTATATTCAAATTTTCAGAAATTGGCAGCAAAAAATTCAACAAATCGAAAACTAATCAAGGATCAACATACTTGTGGTCAAATTGGATTTGCACGAATCCGCAAGAAGTTGGTATGTACAAAATGAGTTTTAAAAATTGTTATTTACAATTAATATGATTAGTTTATACTGAATAATGACATTTAATTTCATTTATGATCTATGTAAGCAACTTGAGAAACCCGATTAAGTGGAACCGTCAAAGGTAGAACTTTTTGTAGCAACTCGGAAAAGAAAGGAAGGTCATCAATACAAATATGATGACAATTCAACCGCGGATAAACTTGTAAGTCAATGAGGAAATTAAGACATTTGGTAAATTGAAACAATACTCAAAATATCAAAGATGTGAAATATATACTTTTTCTAACTTTTCCAGAAAAAGGGCCATTGATTTGCTGATAAGAATACTTTTAAGCAATGATATGAATGATCTTTAACTATATACTTGATTAAATTTGCATTTGGATGATAAATTTATCCATCTGGCCATCGTTTATGCCCACTTACATAAACCACACATAATCAATTTCATATGTTAAATTAACAGCAATAAACATAAGTGAACATTGAGCTTTTTTGTTAGTCATTTTGTTTAGGAAGTGAAAACCTCTTTTAAGGCATACTAATTGATGTATTAAAGATGGAGCTTCCTTACCTAAATAGAAACATCAAACTTGTCATTTTTATATTACCTGTCAGCTTTCTATATTATTTTAATTCAGATTAGTAATTATGATTAGAAATCTGGTGCTAACTTTAAGATAATTTTTTTATGAGATATGTTATTTGGAGATCTCAATTTTCTTACTGTGATAGCATAAATTAGCAAATTTAAGAGCATTTATAAATAAGTACATGTTCTTATAGTATAAAATATATGATTGGATACTTTACTTTTAATTTCCATTATAGGTTAATAATGATTTGAGTCATTGAGGTCTATATTATTGATTGATGTTTGAAGATTCGGTTTACTAGTTTGAGTCATTCTTTGAGTTCAGTTTTTTTTGGATTATTTCATTCAATAATAATTTTTATTGTTTAGGCAAGGCTTGAAGAAAAGTTGTTAACTGGAGGAGAAAAAACCGAGACAATTGTGGAAATACTTGGTGAAGCATCATCTCATGGTCGTTCATGGCTTGTTGGTAGGATAGGCCACATCAAGAAAAGAAAAGAGACCCCTGAATCTTCAGGTTCTATGAGTAAGAAAAACATTTCCGATGAGACAATCGATCAAATAAAAACTGTAGTTAGAGAGGAGATGAGGAATGAAGTTAGAGAGGAGATGAGGAATGAACTAAAAAGTGAAGTTGGAGATGAAATGAAAAAGACCATGGAAGCTCAAGTTGCCACTATTATACAAAGGTTGGCCCAAATGAATCCATCATTGAACCTAAATTTGGATGGAGTTGTTGATTCTCCCAATACCATTGACTTTTCTCCTTCAAATGCTTGTTGATGAAGGAAAAATGCTTTATTTATGCTTATGGTTATTAGAAACTTATTTTACTATTGAATTGTAATGTTAGGTACTTTTGATTGACAGTTTCCTTTTTTTTTTTTGTAAAAGAATGCTATTTTGACATCTATTTGAATGGTTTTTGCCTTTTGGATTATTAAGTGTTGTGTTATATATTGTAGGTCGTTGCGTTTGATAATAAGATGTGTTGCATTAATATCAAACATCGTTGCATTTTTCAACTGAAAATTGTTGCTAGAGAATAAGAAAATGTTACATTTAGGATAAAACATCGTTGCATTTATAAAACTAAAAAGTGCTGCTAAAAGTTATAATGTTGCATTTACTATGAAGTGTTGTTGCAATTGCTAATGGAGAAATGTTGCTTTTTACAAAATAATGTTGCCTTTCCCTAAAAGATCATTACATTTGTAAAATATAAAGTGTTGCTCTTGGTTACGAAATATTGCCTTTACTCTAACAAATCGTTGCTTTTGAATACAAATATTGTGTTGCTTTCGTAAAGTCTAGTTCGGGATAAGCCAGTGTCCGGTCCGGTTAGAAAGCATCCAATCCCTTTTTAGGCACCGGCTTTCTGCCTTCTCGTGGCACAGCTCTAATCCGAATGGTGTGTTCTTCCACTATTCAAGCAATTTCCAGCCGGAATGAAAGAAGCATACTGAAAACGCATTTTATTCGATCTTGAGAGCAAGTCAAATCTATATCATCCTGTTCTTGCTTTGGAGCATTCACCCGAGAATGGCCCTCCCTACTACAGACTACGCTCGTCCGTGATAACTTCTTCGGATTTGCGTGAAGTAGCTTATGTTACACAAGTGTTGCCTTTACTTTAGATGTTGTTGCATTTGATTGAAAATAAGTGTTGCTTTAAATTACGAATGTTGCCATAACTTAATAATTGCAACACTTTTGTTATATTAAAAATGTTGCTATTTAGGTTCAAAAAACGTTGCCTTTTATTATTCAGAGGCATTTCGTTGCCTTTGTTGTAAAAACGGCAACACGTTTGGTTACGTTGCAATTGAGAATGTAACTGTTGCCTTTGACATCAAAGGCAATGGTGAATATACCAACGCTTTTCGAATGATCAAAAGTAATGCCTTAACCCATTTTTTGGCCAATTGTAACAGTATTAGGCCCCTGATGCAACATGTTGTTGTCGTTGCAATAGGCCATCTATGGTGTAGTGTATATATAAAAAATTAAAAAAGCTGAAATATCATATGATAAAAAAACTGAGGGAATAGATTATTAATCATATCAGATTATGAGGCCAACAAGTGAGAAAGCTGAAGCAGTGAAAAAGAAAATAACTCCCAGCAAATCATATGTAGATGGAAAGAGATTGTTAGCCCTTACAGAAGGGGAACAATCCCTAACATGTTTCATATTGTTGAAGAAAAAACTAGAATAGATTGAAGAAAAGATTGGAGAAAGATGCAAGGAATAAAAAAGAAAAAAGAAAATAGAGAGAAAGCGATAAAAATAAATAAAAATGAAGTAGAAGAGCGAGATTCAAAATAAATAATTGTTTAGAGAATCTCGTTCTTCTACTTCATTTTTATTGAAGAATGAGAGAATCTCGCTCTTCTATTTTGAATCTCGCTCTTCTACTTCATTTTTATTTATTTTTACCGTTTTTTCTCTTTTTTTTTCTATTTCTTGCATATTTATCCAATCTTTTCTTCAATCTATTCTAGTTTTTTCTTCAACAATATGAAACATGTTAGGGATTGTTCCCCTTCTATGAGGGCTAACAATCTCTTTCTATCTACATATGATTTATTGGCAGTTATTTTCTTTTTCACTGTTTCAGCTTTCTTACTTCTTGGCCTTATGATCTGGTATGATTAATAATCTATTCCCTCAGTTTTTTTATTATATGATATTTTAGCTTTTTTAATTTTTTGTTATATGTCGTTTTGTCTTTGCTAATGCACTTTTAGAAATATTTTTTTAAATTTGCCTTTATTTATGGTAAAATAGAGAAATTTAGTATTAATGCAAAATAATAATAATTAAGTTAAAAAAATTAAAAAGCGAGAATCTTTGCATAGAAAGTAAAAATTTAGGTGAGTTATTAAGAGTAAATTAGTATTTTAATTAGATAGATCCGGATTAATTAAAATCCTAGGATGGAGATTGAAAGCATCCTGATGCTTAAATTTAATTATCCTAGATGTAGCAGTGAATGATCAAATTCAATTTGGTCATTAGGGTCTATGTGAACATTTCCGTGTATTAGAAGCATTAAAGCTTATCCTACAAATGTCAAACGGGTAAAGTGATTTTAATGATTTTCTAATTTCTAGAATATGTCGTGTGCATATTATTTATCACATTTGATCAAATTATATATACATGTTTAAAAAAGGATTGATTTTCATTAAATTTAAAGAAAACATAATAAAATACTTATGGCCCTCTTTGATAAATAGTTGTTATTATCTTTTTGGTTAACTGATTTGATTAGGTAATTGTGTAAACTTGTTTGGTAAAACTTAGCTATTTTTTCTAAAATAATAAATAAGGACATGATAAAGCCTTTATTTGAGGTTAAATGGTAGTAATTAGGGATACAAAGGTCATTAAAAGGAGATGGAGTAACAAACTAATTGAAAAAGCTCACAAAACCAACCTTTTCAAAAGTGGATTACTATACCCAGCCCCAAATTCACACTTCCAGCCCCAAAAAAAGACGTAACTGCCTTTTAATCAAAAATTTGAAAATCCAAAACTCTCCCAAATACATTTTGATCCGAAATCAAAGACAACACGTTTGATGGAGAGCAATCCGTTATCACCGAGAAGAGACGGGAGTGATGATGTGTCTGAAGTTGAGGTATTTTTCCGATTGAACTTCCTATGATTTCCGTCAATTTTTATAAAAAAAAAATCGCTGGTTCGGACCTCGGGCGTATGAGCATCACGCCTCACCTCACGGTGGGACGTATGAACATCACGCCCCACCATGTGGTGGGACGTGATAGCCACACGCCCCACCACATGGTGGGACGTGATACTCATACGCCCCACCGTGAGGTGAGGCGTGATGCTCACACGCCCGACCACATGGTGGGGCGTGATGCTCACACGCCCGCGTATATTATTGCTGTTTTTTTGGGTTTAGACACCGAAACGCTGTAAAAATATCGCACGTTGGAATGTAATGTTCGTTATTTATCATTTGCAGGAGGTTCCGTGGGAAGAATTTGGCGGAAACGGCATTGATTACATTTCGCATTTTTTTCCCAAACAAACGTTTCAAACATATCATGAAGCTGGATTCGAGTTAACAACAGCGTCGCATAAGACAGGAGGCAAGTCAAAGTGGATATTGGTTAAATGTGCTCGTGGTATTAAGAATTATAGAAGGAAAAAGGATATGGATACAGATGAGATACTACGGAGGGAAACAAAGTACTGTGGTTGCAAATTCCAGATAAAGGTTATGGAAATCGCTGAATTAGGAGGTTGGGTGGTGAATGGGATTGCTGGAGATAGAAGACAGCACTGTCATCAGTTGGCTGTATATCGTCAGGGCTACAGACAAATGAGCGGACTAAGCCCGACTTCCAAAAAACTTGTTCGTGAAATGAGTTCAGCTCAAGCTAAGCCTTGTGCTATTTTTGCTGCAATCAAAGAAAAACATCTAGAGGATTGCCGGACACAAAGACATATCTATAACTACAGGGAGAAAATCAGGACAGAGAGCTTTGAGGGTCGGGATGTAATCGGTCAGTTTTATCGGTTTGCTATAGATAAGGAATGCATACATTGGACGCAAGCGGTGCCGGGCAGCAATGTTGTGACTCGCTTATTTATGGCACATCCTACATCGATCACACTGTTCCGATCTTATTACTTGTTTGTTGGTATGGATTCAACATATAAAACAAACAAGTATAAGATGCCATTCTTTGAGATCATTGGAATGACACCTTCAAACAAAAACTTCTTGATCGCCTATGCAATCATAAAGGATGAAACTGAGGGAAGTTATATGTGGGTGTTACAAAAATTGAAGCTTCTGCTCCAACCTGATGTGCATCCGACAGCCATTGCTACAGATCGAGAGTTAGGACTGATGAGGCCGGTTCGTGAGGTATTTCCTCATAGTCATCATTTATTGTGAACATGGCATATTAATAAAGATGTGGAGGATAGAGTAGTCAAGATATGTGGAGTGAAGAGTTTTCGTGAAATTTTTAAGAATTCAAAATGGAATAGTATAATTGAAGCCCCGACAGTAGCTGAATATGAGGCGACAGTGTATGCCATGAAGGATACTACTGCCAACTAGCCTCGTGTGATAGAGTACGTGGAGACGACATGGCTAGTGCATAAAGAGAAGTTTTGTCGAGCATGGACGAACAAGGTGTTGCACTTAGGAAACACCACAACCTGTCGAGTGGAGAGTTCACATGCAAAGTTGAAATAGTGGTTGAATTCATCTACTGGTGCACTCGATACAGTGTGGGCGAAGGTGCACAAGGACATTGAGGCTCAGATCGAGGCGATCAAGTAAGACATTTATTCTGTTATTTGCTTTAATCTTTTGCAGTGTAATACATTAGTTTTGTAATCCTTTACTGTATATAATCAGATACTCACTCGAGGACTCGAGAAGAAGATCTGAGGTAGCTCACTGTGGAGCACCTTTCAAGTTGCTCAACTTACACGTTTCACATTACTGCTTGCGTGTACTAAATGCTGAGCTCAAGCGTATGCATGGATTGAGTATGGATGTCGTAAGTGAATGCGGATGCATATTGCCCATGACTCATGACATTCCATGTGCTTGTGAGCTTAAAACGTATATTAACACAGATGAATCGGTCCGTGCTGATCGAATCCATCCTTTTTGGAGATCTCTTGCGTTTGAAGGGTTGAGTGACATACCAGTTACTGCTCCCGAATATGCTGACGGGTTTGAGGATCACCAGTTTTTTCACTCTCTAGTGGAAAAGGTTGAAAAATTAGATCCTTCAATGGTGCGTAGCATATCGATGATGATTCATAATCAGATAAACCCGGAACAAAGTGGCTTCAAAGAACCCGAGGTCAAAGACACTGTTAGGGGTAGACCAAAGGGGAATTCATCAACAAAATGAAATCCGAGTGCATGGGAGTACAGTCAGGCACCACGAGGTCGAGCATGGTCCTCAGGTTCGAGGAGTAGTCGTAGTCGAGCTCGTTCCTCATCCTCATCTGTGCATAACAACGAGATACCGGGTATATTTTATTTTATTAGTATATATGTTGAAGTTAAAGTAAATATATTTTTATTGATGAATTTCATATATTAATATTTTCAGTCGGATTTGATGCGGATATCGCGGTTACCAATATTTACATCGGGTTCAAGGTCCCATCGTACCATTTATTACTGGATTCCATGATGTTGTAGCAGATGGTAACTGTGGATTTCGTGTGTTAGCCGATGCCATCACCTATAATCAAGAGGAGTGGAAGTTGCAGAGAGTGCTCATAGAGAATGAGATGCGGGCGAACTGTGATCTATATGAGCCAGTGTACGGGAACGGATTTAATGCTGCCCTCACGCGTATTAAATGGGCATGAGCGGGGTGTAGTGAGTCCCACTGGATGGTGAGTCCGGATGACTTATATGCTGCTGCATCTGTTTTGAATGCAGTAATATTCCTTTTTACTACATCACAGTTAGGATGTTGCACTATACTGCCGATGCGTTCGGATGATGGAAAACCACCAGAGCGAGAGATTGTGATTTGTCATTTGGGGAGTTATCATCACTACATATATTTTATTTACATCCTACATTTCCAGTGCCTCCCATTGCCACCCAATGGCGTATATTTCATCATCCGAGTGTTCGTCAATTGGACAATCTATACGCTGAAAGGAGAGAGGCTTGGACTAGATTATATTAGTTTTATATGTTGTAATTAATAATATTTATTCATTAACTTATATTATTGTTACTGATTTTAGTTAAAATTGTATGGTATTTTTAGGTTTTAAGTACAATTCTGTAGTTACGAGTTTAACGGCCTATTTTTGGGAGTAAAAAGCTATTTTTTTTGCCAATCCGACACACGGACGTGTGGATATCACGCCTCACCGCGTGGTCGGGCGTGATAGCCACACGCCTCACCGCGTGGTCAGGCGTTGGGCTATCACGTCCGACCACGCGGTGGGGCGTGTGGCTATCACGCCCGACCACGCGGTGAGGCGTGATATCCACACGCCCGCGTGTCGGTTTGGCAAAAAAAAAATAGCTTTTTACTCCCAAAACCCATGAAAGGGCATTTTTGTCCTTTCACGGGGCTAGGGGTGGGAATTTGGGGTTGGGTTTAACACCACTATTAGAATTTTGACTAATCAAAACCTCTAAAGTGGCTCAAATCTTTAATTTTACCCCAAAAAACTCTTTACGAAACAGAGTCTTTCTTTATTAGTAATTTTTATTTTTCTGTAACAATTATTAACTTACACCACTCTTCATAATGGAAAAATTCAGGGTAATTAATTTATTAGTCCTTATATTTTGACAAAACACACTTTTTAGTCCCTGTATTTTAAAAAACACACGGTAAAGTCCCTAACATTTTCCTCGATAGTCCCTGCCGTTAGACTCTAATGAAGATTCTGTTAGTCAATTTGGATTTGCGTTCTTCTTTTCTTTTATTTTCCTTTCCTTTAAACTATAATGCATCTGAAATTAACTTTGAATGTTCTTCTTCTTGATTTTCTTCTTAATCGTTCAAATTCGTAAGCATTGAATCTGTTCTTTTTCTTGTTCTCCATACAAATAAATTCTTCTTCTAAATTGGATTTCCTCTTCTGAAGTTTGAAGGTAAATAGTAAAGGGTAATTTAGTCATTCCGAAGTCATAAACGGTAAAGAATCTAACAAATAAACAGTTCACTAAGAAAAAAAGTTAAGAACCTTACCATGTGTTTTTGAAAATACAGGGACTAAACAGTGTGTTTTGTCAAAATATAAGGACTAATAAATTAATTACCTAAAAATATATATTAAAAATTGAGTTGAGCCTAGTTTTAGCAAGCCAAAGCTCGGCTCGGACTCGAGCTCGTTAATTTTATGGAGAACAGAGCTTGAGCAGGCCAAAGCTCGACTCGGCTCGATTACAACCTACTTGTCATGTTTTGAGGTGTGGCATCTTAACTTGTCTGTTTTTATAAATTTCACACCTTTTTTTTTTTTGCTAAGTTAACAATTTAAAAATCTGATGCATTTCGAGCGAGATGACAAATATATAGAGAGTGTAAAAGTAAAAAAAAAAATAAAAAAATATTATCTTTCTTTTTCTTTTTATTCTCCACCAATAAATAAAAAACCGATCAAACTGTTAATCGAATCAAAAATAAAAAAACCAAACCGAAAATATTTTTTTCAGTTTTGATTTTAAATATAAAAGATTGATGATTTTTGGTTAACCGAACCGTTTATTTACATCTTCATGAAATTTTATTTATCTAAGTGCATTTCAATGTATTTTCTTAGTGTATTTATTAGTTCCTAACTGCAATGTGAGGTATGTAATTTGAGATGCTTAACACTTGAGATTGAATCAGAACTCACGGAGCTTCCATTTGAAGAAAGAATATTTTAAATTACTTGGGGTCAATTCTGACAAGTTAAGAAGTTGCGGTTTTTATGATTTCAGACCCTATTTTGCATGGAAACAGACATACGAGAAAAACATACCACTTCGCCACAACGGTTGGGTCTTTTTAGCCAAATTCGGGCTTTGAAGCCTTCATTGTTCCTATTTTGTATTTTCGGTGAATTTATGGGTTTCTTTCCTATTTTACTATTTCTCCTTTTATCTTTAAGATTTCTATTTTCGTTTTTAATTAGGATTGATATTTTATTTCTCCTTTTATTTTACTATTTCTTTCCATTTTCATTTCGCGTATTTAAAAACATGTTATCCATGTAAGAGGACAATTTATTTTGATTAGTAAATTTATGATATGTCACATTATCAAATTCTTGAGAATTTCGAAGTCACTTACTGATTAAGGTATTCGTGCGTCGAATCAACTATTAGCGACAGATCTATTTCTATTCTAAGACGAGCTATCACCTAAGAAATTATTAATTGCTAATGCAAAGAAGCACCTTGAAAACATGTTTCTAACTTCTTGTCCTCTAACATAGTTCAAAATTTGGGTATCATGCTTGATATTTTTAATCAATTGAAAGAGGTAAATTAATCATATGGCCATTGAACTTTACCAATTTTTACGGTATAATTATTATACTTCATAATGTAATATAAAAGCCATTGAATTTTACATTTTGTTACATCTATGACCACTAAACTTCAATCAACGCCTCAAAATGGATGTAGACTGTTTCAAAATAAAAAATTTCAAGAATTAATAATATCCTAAGCAATTTTAATTCTTGAAAATTTTCGTTTTGATGTTATTTAGGTGTTGTTTGGTTAGGAGAGGAAGTGGAGTTTAGAGAGAGAAAACTCCAAAAAAATGTGATTTTAGAAGAAAAAAATGCGATTTCATGGTAAATATCGTTTTGGACAACTTTAATTCTTGAATATTTTTTTACTTCTAATGTTGGCAGCCAAGAGCAATTTTACCCATAACGTTGGCAAGTTAGGTCAATTTCAGATATTATTGTGAAACACGCATATTTTATGTGATTTAATAATAGATTTGGAGGTTAATATTTATTAATTCGGTGAAATATTTTGAATTTTTTATCCAACTCGTAAAATAGACAATATATTTTTTAATTTTTTTAATTTATTTTCATGTCTAATTATATGTTTATGATCTGTCACTAATGAGTGATAAATGACTCACATGTGAAGTGTAGATGACATGACTCATGACTGATGAGACAATTTAATGAATTATTTATAAAATTAACCAAACTTGATAACGTTAGAGTAAAATTGCTTTTGGCTGCCAACGTTAGGGATAAAATTGCACTATTTTAGACGTTAGGAGTAAAATTGCACTATTTTACACGTTAGGAGTAAAATTACATTATTTTAGACGTTAGTAGTAAAATTGCACTATTTTAGACTTTAGGGGTATTTTTGCACCTTATCCCTATATTAATTAAAAATATTACAATAATTCAAATACAAACTCAACAGGTTTGATTGAAGAAAAAATCGGGGAAATTACTTTCAATTTTATCATAAAAAAAAATAGTTTCAATTTTATTTTTCATTTAAATAACTCAATATACCTTTCTAATCGCAAAAACAAAATAACGGACATACGATTAAAAAAAAACTATAACCACATATATTTTATAATGAACAAAGTAACTGATATATAACTGGTGCACAATAAAGAACAAAGTAATGTATTTTATAATGATGTATAAAATCTACCAAACTTTCCATCATTATAGGTAAAATTGCTCCTGAATGCAAATGTTAGATGTAAAATTACCCCATTTTAGATATTAGGAGTAAAATTACTTATGACTATCAACGTTAGGTGTATCTTTGCACCTTATCCCTTATATATAAAGTTTTCATACAAATCACTTAGCTATTTGAAAGGTGGCCATAATTTATTATCGCAATCTTGTTTTCAATTGGTTATCTTTCGTCTGTTTCATTTTATTTGTCACCTGTAATATTTTAATATAATTTTTTCCTATTTTACTTTTACTGTAATTTAATAAAGGGTAATGTCAAAAAAAGACGTATATGCTTTAACTTTTTTGTCAAACGGGTATCTTTAAAAAATTTTTTGTCAAAATGGGAACTGATGTGGAACAAGTATTTTCACGGTTGGCACGACATATAGCATCCCCTGTTACTCTCAACTTTTCCCTCATTTTCACTGCGTGCTCAGCTCTGGCGTCGTCCATCTCGCGATGAACTCGGTTTAGGTTTGGGCTAAACTGCCTGCTGATCTCAGCAAGGAGTCGTGGTTTTGAGGATCAATAGGCTCTTTATGACGTTGGTCGTAGGAGACCAATCGAGAAAATCATTGGGATTCCATCATGCAGTCCTATTGAATGATTGGCTCTAGAGGTCTGCTAGATGATGCTCTCTAAGCTAATTCTATAAGGGACATTGCTGTTGTGGAGGACGTTCACCGCACCAATTATATCGTTGTATCTAAATGATTTTCTATAACATTCTTTATTGGCCCGGGATAAGAATAACAATCGGTCACAGAGGGACAAATGTGTCCTCTTTTCATGGTGTCTGAGCCCTTCGTACTTTTAAAGTGTCGGGTGGTGCAGTATGTCCTTTATCCCATACCTTTTGCGCAATAGTTTATCTTGATCCAACAGTTTCTTCTTTTTAATCGTACGGTTACTAAGATGAACTTCGTAAAGGGTGTCGATCTTTAGGGAATATTCCTTTATTGAGATTAGACAGTTCATGTGAGTCTTTCAGATTCGAAAGGTGAGTGAATGAAGAATATTTCCAAGAATTATTCCGTAAGATATCATTATTTTTAATCAAGATACAGTTTTTGTAAAAAAAAAGGTCTATTGATAATAATATATTTTGAATTTACTATCATCTAATGGAATATTTAATCAATGGACTGGACGTTTATAGTTTGGGCTACATTGAATAAAAGCCCAACAATTTTTATCTTCTTATTGCGAGGCCCACTACAAAACCCTGTTGAAATAATAAACTTATAATTAATAGTGTTTAATTTGGTTCAGTGTATTGTCCAAGAGTCATTTTTGTATCTGTGTCTATATCTGCATTTATAGAGAGTTAATATAGATTACCAAGAGTCATGTTTGTAATCTATAAATACCTATCAATACATGTAGTAAGGTAAGAGAATTATAAGAGAATTTTCTTCCATCAATTATACTCTTCCTCTGTTACCTGTGAAAGTTTATTTATTTGATCCAACAAATTGGTATCAGAGCCAGACAAAAATTCTCCTGAAAATTGAGAATAATGGTGAAAAGAGAAATCACCATTGATTCGTGGGAGACCAAGTCCCAGATTTGGAAATTGGAAAGCTATGCGTTTATGCATAGATGACATCAAAGAACAAGTTGATTCTTTGACCTTTGAGGAGATCAGGAGGTTTTTGGAGAAGGAATTGGGATTGAAGAAATATACATTGGATGGACGGAAGAAATTTGTCATGCAATGTTTGGTGGAATCCTTAGAAAATGATGATGATGAGAATTCTGAGGATTTAGGAGAAATTGGTGAAAGTCATGCGAAGGTACAAGAACATGTATCTGATGATGATGAGAAAATGGAAGATTCTCCTGTGATAGGTCTTCCAGTCAGTAAGAAGAAAGAAGTTCCAAGTAAGTTCAACATTAGCAAGACCATGATAAAGAGAGTTTCCTATATTAAAGCCAATTATGAGGAACTTACAACGGTCCGTCTTTGTCGACTGTTAGAGGAAGATATGAGAATTGAGAAATTTGCACTTGATCCATTCAACAAATATATAAGCAATCATATAGATGACGTATTGCAATGGGCTGATGAGAATTCAGAGTCTTCAGACAGAGATGACGATCAGGATGAAGATGAAGAAGTAAAACCAGAGAAGAAAAATGTGAAAAATTCGGAAGTATCTAAGAAGAGGCAGAGGCTTGAAAAAGAAATCAAAGTATCAGAAGAGAAGCAGAGCAAGCATGTGGAAGAAGAAGCAAAAGACAACAGAAGTGCAGAAGGTATTGAGAAATCCTCTGATAAAATCAAACATGTGCCAGAGAACAAATGTGAAGTCGAGTTAATGAAGGAACCAAGTGAGATGTTTCCCAAAGACATCACTGAAGTTGAAAAGAGGAAGGAAAGAGTGAAAGAAGTCCAAGGAACTGACATGAGTAGTATTATGTCAATGTCATGTAGAAGGTGCACTACAAGTTATGTTAAGTTGACAATAATAATAGTGATGTTGATGGTACTGACGAAGATGATTGGGATGACGATGATGATGAGGAAGAAGAAAAGGATGGAGATAATAATGTCGATGATGGAATACTCCGTGAAAAGGTCAATAACAATCAAATTCGAAGAAAACGATGGAGATAATAATGGGAATGATGAAAGCTCGGAGTGAAGAGGTCAATAACGATGAAGTTCAAAAATGTAGCAAATTAAGAACTGTTATGGGTGTTACTAAGGGATAAAAAAAATTATAAGTTTAAGGGGTGTGTTGAAATAATAAACTTATAATTAATAGTGTTTAATTTGGTTCAGTGTATTGTCCAAAAGTCATTTCTGTATCTGTGTCTGTATCTGCATTTATAGAGAGTTAATATAGATTACCAAGAGTCATGTTTGTAATCTATAAATACCCATGTAGTAAGGTAAGAGAATTATAAGAGAATTTTCTTCCATCAATTATACTCTTCCTCTGTTACCTGTGAAAGTTTATTTATTTGATCCAACAAACCCTACTCACCCTTCTATAAATAAAATAGCTACTCACTGCTTTTTTACGTTCCAACTGCGAGTCTGTGTTTTCTTCATCGTCTGTATCAATTTGGTATCCATTTTCTTTCTGTTTTGCAATTTTCCTTATTTACTTTCAGAAGGAAGATCACAGTTATGACTCAGGAAATTGAGGTTGCGATGATCTTCTCTTCTTCTTTCGCTTAATTTTGCGATTCTGATTTGATTTTTTTTTTTTTTTTAATACATGGATTTGGGAGAAATTGAGGTTGCCATGATCTCCTTCTCCATTTTCATATTCCGATCCACTTTATAGTTTCATTCATTAGATTTTGATTCTAATCGAATGATTAAATTATTCTGTCTTCTATTAAATCATATCAGGTTATCAGGTTGGGATAATAAATTACAAAATCAATGTTTTTCCGGCTGACACGAGCGATCACTTCTTCTTTCGCTGAATTATTTTTCTTCTTCTGTCTTCTAGTCTGTGTTTTCTTCATCGTCCTTGTCAATTTGTTCTCTATTTTCTTTCTGTTTTGCAATTTTAATTATTTACTTTCAGAAGGAAGATCGGAATTCAGGCTTCTCTTTCTGTAGATAAGTTTGCGTGTCAATATTCCCGCTGACCTGAGCGATCTTCTCTTTATGTTCAGCTTAGTTTTTCGATTCTGATTTGATTTTTTTTCTTTTTGTGGAGTATATGGATTTGGGGAAATTGAGGTTGCGATAGGATCTCCTTCTCCATTTTCATATTCAGATTTCGTTCATTAGATTTTAATTTCCTGAAAATATCAAAATTATTCTGTCTTCTATCAGGTAGGGATAATAAATTACAAAATCAATGGTTTAATTTTTCGATTCTGATTTGATTTGGGGGAAATTGAGGTTGCGATGAGGATGAACAGCTCCCTCTTCATTAGATCTTTAAAACTAGAATTTATATTATAGATTATAGGGTTCGTAATAATTCCTTTTTTGATTTATCACATTTGAGTCTATCAGGTTATCAGGTAGGGATGCTAAATTGTATTCACCTCTGAAATTTACCTTTTTCTCCAATTAAAATTAAAAATCGTTTATGATTTAGTAATATAAGTTATTGTTTGGGAGGAGGGAGTAAATGGAGTTAAATGAGATTGATGAAATCTAAAATATAGGCATTTTTTAAGGGAGTCAAACTAGGCGGATATTAATTTAGGCTACACGTATTGTAGAATGTGACACGCAATTTATATTAGTTCGGTATGGCAACTATACATGGAGAGATAAATTAGAATTTACCTGAGTAATATGAATGGCATATCACGTTTTCTTATCGAGACCTAAATTTATGTGGATCTTAAATTTATACTCTCCAAAAATCTTACGTTTATTTTGGTACCTCATTACTTCTTTTAGATTAAATGAAAGTTATATTTTTAGTTTGTTTAACCGTGAATTTAGGGTGTTAATGTAAATTTTAGCTCTAAATTTTGTATATTTGGAAAAACAAAACAGACTTGGAAAAATAAAAGAATGAAGGGTTAAGGTGCAAAAATATCTCTAACGTTTTGGGTCAGGAGCAATTTTATTCCTAACGTCTAAAATGGTGCAATTTTACCCCTAATGTTTGTAGTCAAGAGCAATTTTACCCCTAACGTTGATAAATTGGATCAATTTCAGACACTATTATAAAATACAATCATTTTTTTCTTTATTTTGCACCAATTGCATATCAATTTATTCTAAAAAAAGGATATAATGTTTTTTGTAATTTAATAATAAAATTAGAGATTAATATTTATAAATTCGGTGAATTTTTTGAATTTTTTTGTCTAATTCGTACAAAAGACGGTATATTTTTAATATTTTTTCTTATTTTTTTTTCACATCCCAACATATGTTTGTGATTTGTTACTGATAAAATAACTCATGTATGAAGTGTAGAAGACAAGATTCATGACCGAGAAGACAGTTTGATGAATTATTTCTCAAATTGACCCAATTTATCAACGTTAGGGGTAAAATTGCTCTTGACTTCCAACATTAGGGGTAAAATTGCACCATTTTAGACGTTAGGGGTAAAATTGCTCCTGACGTTAGGGGTATTTTTGCACATTAACCCAAGAATGAATAAGAGTTGAAACAATAAAAATTTTGGTTTGTTTTTCAATTCTTTTTTATTTTTCTAATTCTTTCATTTATATTTTGTTTTTCTGTAGCTTATACTTGGCTTAGCGTATTCTACAGTAAAAAACTTTCGAGTCTAGACTACGTCTAGTTTAAAGATTTGGAAGGCTAATGTTCTTGTCAATACCTACTCTTTTTTATACAATAAAAAAGAGTAGGTATTGACAAGAACAAAAGCTTTCCCAACCTCTGGCCTAGCCGTAGTCTAGACTCATACGTTTTCAGTGTTGAATGCACTAAGTAAGTACAAGCTGCAGAAAAATAAAACATAAATTAAAGAGTAGGTATTGGCAAGAAGCCATGTCTTCCCAACCTTTGAGCTAGACAAAAGCTTTCACTATTGCATATGCTAAGTAAGTACAGGGTTGCAGAAATTAAAGAGTTGGAGAAATAAAAGAATAAGTAAGAGTTGAAGAAAAAAAAAACTTTGTTTTACTTTTTCAACTCATTATTTTTTTTTCTTACTCTTAAATTTATATTTTGTTTTTTTAGATTATGCTTGCTTAGCGCATGCTACATTGAAAGCTTTCGGGTCTTGACTGGGTGTTTGTTTATCTACTTTTCACCTCCTGTTTGTCTTTTCATTTTAAAATGCAAATTTTTAGGTGTTTGGTTAGACTCCTCCTATTTGCCTTTTACAGTTGAAAAACAGCATTAAGTGTTTGGTTAGTGACCTCATGTTTACCTTTTACACCTGAAAAGCAGCATTTTACAAAAGCAGAGAATCTTTGCTTTTTGGAAAAGCAGCTTTTTCCACCAGCAACAGCAAACCGTAACAGCAAACAGTAGGTAAAACAAACAAACCCTATATCTAGTTTAAAGGTTTGGAAGACTTGGTGTTGTATAAAAAGAGTAGGTATTGGCAAGAATTCAAGCTTTCCCAACTTTTGAGCTAGACGTAGCCTAGACTCGAAAGCTTTCACTGCTGCATATGTTAAGTAAGTACAAACTGTAGAAATTAAAGAGTTAGAGAAATAAAAGAATGAATAAGAGTTGAAGCAAAAAAAGCTTTGCGTTGGTTTTCAACTCATATCTCTAGATACCCATTTTTGTCTGGTTTTTTTTTTTTAGATTTAACTGATTAAATTTGAAATTCTAACAAGTTCGTAAATTGTATTAGAAGTATGAACTTTCCATCACACATATAATTTATGAGGAAAATTAGATTTTTTATACTAAATTATTATATCTCGATCTAATTAACAAATTATATATGTAACTCATTGGAAAAAAAATCTTTCCAAGTTATAAATTGTATTTGACATGTAATGTTTTATATTCTAAATATGGTTTTAAAATTGCATATTTCAAATTTATTAGTTAACTTCAATTTGTATGGTTAGATTAATTTTTCAATTTTTATATTAGAAAAATAATTATAGTCTAAATATAAGTTATGATTTCAAAATTAATTGTTAAAGTTACCCATATAACTTTAAGAATGATTTTTTATTATATATTATGTTCAAAATATAATTTACTTTTAGATTTTTTTTGAGTAAAGGTTGGGACGCGAAGGCAGGTCGGACATCCCAACTAGGTTGGCACCCCCAACGCAGCCAACAACCCGAATATTATTAATAAAAGAAAATTAGAAGGGATACAGAAAGGGAGAGGGGAGAAAACAAAGAATGAAAGAAAGACTAGAGAAAACGAATGTGACCTACATTACATAAGTCATCAAAAAGAAAGAATTGACAAAACTGTGGGGCAGTATCCCACCAATGATTGTTACTTGCCGATTGACCAAAGCAAGCTAGCCGATCCGCTGCCTGGTTGCCTTCTCTGAATATGTGTGTGATTATCCAGTTCATATCAGATAATTTTGCCAAGCAGTTGCACCAATCTCTCTTTATTCTCCACGGGACCTCCGTCCGTTTATTACGAAGAAGGTGAACCGCATGACTGGAGTCAGATTCAATCCAAAGATTTTTCCAGTTTCTATCCCAAGCAACGTTAATTGCAAAAATTATCGCCTTGAGTTCAGCCACGAGTGCCGTTGCTTCCAAAATTGGAATCGCAAAGCTTCCAATCGCAAAAGATCTGCTGTTTCGGAAGACACCTCTTGCACCTGCGTTCCCAGAAGCGTTAGCTGCACCATCCGTGTTTACCTTAATCCACCCCGCTATCGGTGCCATCCATCTGACAGTATGCAATCCGAATCAGGCGGTTCCCTTGCGCAGGCAGCAGCAACCTTATTGTTACTGATATAGTGCAGGAGCTGATATCTAAGAATTTGGATTGAAGGGAGATCGTTGTAAAAAATGGCACGGTTTCGAATAAACCAAATAAACCAAACGCAGGTCACAACCGCGAAAATCCAGCTCTTCCTCCATCTCTTCCTCACTCGCGTTTCGCGAATTCTGCCAAAAAAGGTGTCAATATCGCCATTAATATAGCAGCACACACAAAACATGCCAAAAACCACATTCCACATCTCCTTAGCCACCTGACAATGCACAAACAAATGACTGATCGTTTCCCCCTCGAGTTTTCACAGCTCGCACCTCTGCGCAAGGCTCATTCCTCGGGATTGAAGTTGACTCTGAACCGCTAATTTGCCGTTCAGGATCATCCAGCAGGTGAAAGCTCTTCTGGGAGGGACGAAAGAGTTCCATAGGAATTTATACCAACTAACCGCTTCACCTTGATTGAGCTTACGATAATAATCCTGCACCGATAGCTTTCCCGAATCAGCCGGCTGCCAAACGCAAATGTCAGGCTCATCAACACTCTCAACTCGTCTGATATTTTCTTGTACATTATTCGGGAGGTGCTGTATGTTCGTCCATTCCCCATTCAGTCTGAATTTATGAAGAGGAGTATGTAGTTTGGCTTGCTCCTTCCTAGGGATTCCAATCTGATCAGCGACGCAGGGCAGAATCCATCTATCTGTCCAAAAGTTAAGCTCGGATCCCTCCCCAAACCACCAGACCGAATCAGACCTGACCTGATCATATGTAAGTCGTAATGATGGCCAAAGGGTGGAGGTGGCAATAATGCGTTTTGCAAGGCCAGAAGGCTCCAGGAAGCGAATCCTAATTAGAGATGCCACAAAGCTCTTACCCTGGATAAGTTCCCAGCAGAATTTTGCAATCAGAGCTAGATTAAAGAGCTTGAAATTCTTGATTCCCAAGCCTCCATTGGCTGTTTTCTGACAGCAGGTTCTCCAAGGGACCGTGATTAGCTTTCTTTTATCCCTATCACCTGTCCAAAGGAAGTTACGGATAGCTTTGTTGATCCGTGAAAGTAAAGATGCAGGCCATTTATACAAGAGAAATGAGTGCACAAGAGCACCAATGAGCGAGGAGCTGATCAACGTTAGCCGGCCAGCGAACGATAAAGTAATGCCTCTCCATGTGCTGAATTTGCCTAAAAACTTGTCAGCAAGCGTCTGAAGAAATCTGGCTCTAGGGGCCCCCTGGAACAAAGGGACGCCTAAGTAGTTAAAGGGGAGCGAGGCAATTCAGATGCCAAGTTTGTCTGATAGACGAGTTTTGCGAGCCGCAGATATGAAATTCCTATAGATGGCCTGAGATTTCTCCCAATTAACAGCTTGGCCAGAGTTAGCTTGATAAAGAGTGAACAGGTCCCTGATACAGTTCATATTTTTGATCGAGGCCCGGCAAAAGATCATCATGTCATCTGCATATAAAAGATGAGAGGGAAATGCATCACTCTTAGCATAAATCATAGGATCAAGCTTCCCATCAACCACCTGCTTAGTTATCCATCTGCCAAGGAAATCTTCAGCAATTCCAAACAGCGTAGAAGATAGAGGATCTCCCTGTCGAACTCCGCATGAGCAGCCAAAGAAACCCTTGATACCACCACCCAAAGAAATAGAAATTCTGGCTGATCTCAGAATTTCAAGAATCCAGTTTCTGAATCTCAGGGAGAATCCAAAAGCATCCAGCACAGCAAGAAGGAAGTTCCAGTCTAAAGTGTCAAAGGCTTTTCTGATATCAATCTTCAAAGGCAATGGGTGCAAGCCTGTCAGAGATAATTCTTGAGATGATCTTGTAGTTAAAATTACCCATAGCAACAGGCCGGAAATTCTGAATCTCATTGGCTCCTTCAACTTTGGGTATAAGTGCAATGATGCCAGAATTTAGACCAGGCAGCATATATCCAGTATCAAAGAAAGAGCTGACCATCTGACAAACATCAGGCCCAACAATGTCCCAAAAATGCTGATAAAACACACCTCCAAATCCGTCAGGCCCCGGAGAGCTATCTTTGTTCATGCTAAAGACAGCATTTCTAATTTCAGAATTTGAGGGTTTCCCGGTAATGGTGCAATAATTTACTTTCAGATTTAATTAACGACAAATGAATTAATAATTAGTGTCTAAATCAAACCATTAGATAAAAGTTGGAAGCAAAATAAAATAAATTAAGATCTTTTATTAATGAATAATGACATTTGCAAACTAATCACAATTTACATCTTTTGTTTTTCCAAAATTCCAAACTCAAATTAAGCCTAAATTCAAATGAAATTTTGGTATCCCAAAACAATGATTCAAAATTCAAATTTGAAAAAATCATCTAATGTACAACATTCAGGAGAGGTTGATATTCAGGGGAAAAAGAAAAAAAGAGAGAGCTGAAAGGAAAGAAGGGTTGGTTTGAACCTATGAAGCTCAGACTCTTTTCCGGGGTCATTGTGGCCGTGTCGGACTCGCTCGACTCGGAGACTCGGCGGGACTCGGTGGTGACACAACGGGGACACGGTGGTGACATGGGACTCGACAATGACACGGTAGGGACTCGGCGGGACACGACGGGGACTCGGCGGGACTCGGCTAATAGTGAAAATATGTAAAAACTTAGGGGTTTTTTAAATCTTTTAAAATCTATAGTTCAATTACAAAATTTGACAAACAAAAAAAAAACCTAAACTACATCTAATTCTCACATGTGTATCGCGATTATAAACGCTTAGGGCTTCTTTCTCTTCGTTCTTCGATTTGTTTTGCGATTTATGATTCTTAGCGATTCTCCTGTGATTTTCATCTCCTGCTATTCTCTTGCAATTTCATCTTCTTTCTTGCCGTGCACCAAAATTCTTGCGATTTCATCGGCACCAAAATCCTTGTGATTTATTTGTGATTTAGCAAGTTTTTTTATATATTTTATATCTAATATATATAATTAATTGTATAAAATTTGTCGTATCCTACCGCACCCATGTCTCATATTTTCTAAAAATATCGTTTGCGGCTTTTGGCACAATATTTTCTGCAAAAATGTTCCTTTTGTTTGGAGTTCCACACTCCAAATAATTACTGACACAGGACAAGGAGTCGGTTCATCGTTTGGGGGTTTCGGCCACCGGATCTGGTTTGAGGCGTTCGTCGAGGTCTACCTCTATGTCAAAGCTTGACCAAATCTCAGAAGGGCCAAATCCAAATAAAATGTGTCAAGATCCATATCAGAAACGGGTCAAAGTCCTAATATCCAAATTTATGTATTTATAATCTCATTGTTTAAATATTTCAAGTTGATCCCTATAGTTTTAATTTACTTCATGTTAACTCTGATAGTCTTAATTTGTCCTAATTAAGCACTCCTCATATCCTATTTTCAGCTCAACAAACCTGATTTAAACATTCATCCACTTTAATTCATTTTAGTATTTTCTTTAGAGGAAATTACATAGTAAATCATATTTGAAATTTATTTTACAATTAACTATCTTCTTTCTTTGTATTTTATCATTATCATATATTCTAAATTTGAAATATCAGAATCTCATTAACTTATTTCTAATTTTGTCAAATTACAATTAATAGTCATTAACTTATTTATTTAATTATTATTTAGTTTTTTTATTTCAAATTCATAATTCAGTTTTATATTCACTCAGTCATTAACTATCTTCTACGTGGTCTCCATTACAGCAGAAAAATTGCTTATTGTACTTCCTGCAAACTCATCTGGAAGTCTGTCCAAATCATGATTCTAAGTAAGAAGAAGTTCCTCAATCGGTACTAGGAGGAGAAGAAACCTTTTCATTGAAATCACTCTCTATATGAATGAGATTTAGCTAATGACAAGTCTGTTTGCAGTTATGATCATTAATCGAATTTAGGAGGTGAAAACTGGAATATAAAAGGATGGTGAACACATGGAAATTCATAAAACATAGAAGAAAGAAGAGAAACTTGCAATTCATATTCAAAATGGAAGTCGATACGTTTTAGAAGGGTTTTGACATGAATTGAATCATTTCTTTCCTTATTTGATGTCTTTTGAAAAAAAATATTCAGAAAGCTAGGTTATCGTTATACACAGAAAATAAGGAAGAAGACTGCGAATTGCAGTAATTATTTATTTTTAAATTTAAAATGTAGTAATTTCCCTATATTCAAGGGATGTGTGGGTGGTTCTATATGATAAAAGCTGTTTAACTTATTAAAATTTGACAAAACGAGAATTATCTGTTAGAAACATTTACAATTGTAATATTCTAAGTCATCCATGACTTAGTTGTAACTAACCCTTTTCTTTATGTATTTATTTCAACTAATTTCAACTTCATTCATAATTTAAGTTCATGTATATATTATATCAAGTTAATAGATAATATATGATGTCATTTTATTTATCGGGTTTTAATTACTGAATAGTGATTATAATACGATTATCTTATCTCGATCACTGGATTGTTTGGTAGATCGTATATTAATAATTTTTTACATTTCTTTTTATAAGAAAATAGTAATTTATGATTCTTTTTTTTGGGGGGGGGGGGGGGGTTTAATCAGTGGCTAGCGGTTGACTGAGTTATCCCGATCATTGAATAGTGAACCGTATAAATAAATGATAAATAATTGATGTAATCTCAGCCTATCCCGCCCGATAAATCGTTATTCATGTCATAATTTAAAGTTGGGTTTAATAATAGTCATTTGATCAAACTTGATCATGTGGCTGCAATTAATTCCAAAATTAGGTTTTTCTTAAATTTGCATAAAGATACACTTTTGAAAAATAATCTACAATTATGTCAAGTTATAATTTTGTATTATGTCAAACTAATAAAATCATTATTTTTAATATGTTTTAAGAATTAGAGTTTATGAATTAGGAGTTTATGAATTGGAGTTTATAATTTTTAAATTAGGATGTAAAAGCATATTTTATTTATTATATATAGAAAATAATGACATATTTAGAATTAAGTTTGATAATCTAATTTAGCTGTAGTTTTATAGTTAATTGTGATATTTATGTATGAAGCCCTTTTCTTAGCCCACTATTTATTGTACTTCATCATGTGTCATAATTACATAGCCGTTGATGAAATATGAGCAATTACAATCAAATTATATCTATTATAAGAAATAGCTAAATCAATTGTGGATGTTGAATCTAAAAAGAAAACATGAACAAAGCTTGTATTTTTGGTCAATCGTATATTAATAATCACACAGTCGGTTTGGTTTTTCGGTTTTCTGGATTTTTGTGTGCACTCCTAGATTCTCCCCTACACCCCATAACACCATCCTCTACATCCCAGTACACCACCTACTGTGACTGTTGCTCTTGTATTCAAGCTAAAATGGATACTTGAATTTGATATTTTATATTCAACCACCTTCACAAAAATTAAGTTGTGTTAGCGAAATTTAAGAAAAAAAAATGACGATTTTACTTCGCGTAAACGATTATGTGAAATATGCGAAGAGAAAATTAAACCAGAAAGACGATTTTACTTCACAGAAAACGATTATGCCAAGTGGAAAAATCATGTTAAAAATGATGATTTTCTCTTCGCAAACTTCGCATAATCTTTTTCTGCGAAGCAAAATCGTCATTTTCAGCCCATTTTTTCTTCACAGACTTCACAAAACTCATTTCATGAAAAAAATTTCTGAAAAAAAGAAGAAGATGAAACAGTAGATACTTACATTATTTCGGGATTTTACCATTGAAATCGATAATAACAATATGATAAACGCATAAAAACACGCAGAATAACGTCGAATAACGATGCCTTGATTGGTACAAGAAGAAAGAAACCAAAAGACGAAAAGAAACAGAAAGATGAAGAACCATGACTTAATTTTCTAAAAATAGGAAGATGGGGGGAAGATGATATGTTTGGGGTATTTTGAGAAAGTCACTAAAATATAGTCTAGATATGTAGTAGATTGGATAATTGGTCTAAATATGTAAATGAGCCTCCCATTTAATCCAATTTTGTAATTTTCCCATAAATAAATTAGATAATATAGAATATGTTGGATTGGCGAATTGTTTGAACAACACTAGTTTGTAATTGGGTATTTATGCGTCGAATCAACTATTAGCTACGAACTTATTTTATTCGTTCCGTCATTCGGTTATGTTAATATTATATCTTTTATTTTAGACATGTTTGTAAGAAATTTTAGACATGTTTGTATGAAAAAATATTTGAATTTTTTGAGAAAAATATTTGAATTTTTAATTGTTGTAATAATGTTTATAATTTTAAGTAAGTGTACTTTTTTTTGAATGAAAGAATATCTTTATTGAATTAAATCTGACAGCAAGACATTATTATATAAAAGAGGGTGGATCAAACCACTCTCGACAACCAGACCTAGAACTAGCCGCTCGGACAAGACAATGAGCCGCATAGTTCGCTGATCGCTTAACAAAAGAGATTGAACAACTATCTAAATCTCTCAATAAAATGATACAATCCGAAATAATATCAGCCAAATAGGATAATGTAAGCGATGACCTCTGAATGGCTTGCACAATAGACAAACAATCTGAACAAATCTCAATATTGCCGATACCTGAACCTTTAATCCACGAAAGGGCTTCCTTAACGGCTATCGCCTCAACCAACACAGGTTCAGTTATCCCCTCAGTAATAGATTGCTTAGCATAAACGAATGAACCACAGTGATCACATATCAGAAAACCAGCAGAACAACACCCATTCTCAACAAAAATACCAGCATCAACATTGCAAGCTAACTGCCCATCAGCAGGAAATTGCCATTTTGTGGTCCTGTCTTCAGAGAAATTAGGCGGACGCTTAGACAGTTGGGCATTGCGCCAATCACTAGCAGCACGCCTTGCAAACTCGACAACAGAAAGAGGCTGCAGAATCTTCTTATCCCACACAACAGTATTTCTACTTACCCAAATACGCCATATAAGAACAACAATCTCAGTTAATTCCTCCGCCTAGCCAATTAATAAAACTTCCCACAGACCTCATTCTATCATCACCAAAAAATAGATTCCATATCTGCCTAGCCTGAACACACTCAAGGAACACATGATTTTCATCCTCGACTACGCTGAGACAAATCGCACAAATGTTCGGTAAAGAGCTATGTCGCCTACCTAAATTTGTCAGCGTCGATCCATAAAAAATTCTGGACATTTGGGGCGGATTTAAGCTTCCAAATACATCTCCACACACCAGAAACAGTGCTTACAGAATTAGGAACCAACAATTCCTGTATAATTCAAGTTCAAATTTCTACAAGGTATTGAAAAAATGCTTACCTGGTCAATGGGATGAAAACATCTTTCCACCAGTTGTCTGTTCCACTGCCCATCCTCCCTAATCAAATCTCTTTTAAGTAAGTGTACTTATTATTTAATTAACATTTTATCAAAATTGGTAGCTGGAGGGGCAGGATCTGTTGCTAAATTATCATATCTGGAAGATGTTGGGGCGGCTACTGCTGCGATTTTATCAGAAACAGCAGCTGTTGGGGCGGCTACTAATTTATCTCATAGAGCAATGAATTTGCCGGAAACTTCTAATGTTAATTTGAGTGGGGCTGCTGGTTTGGAGGAGAATATCGGAGTTGTTTCTTTATTGATGCTGATGGTGTGATGATCAATATCAATCCTATTGTAACATCCGTGTCTAAAATTTTATTTTTCGAAATAGATAGCGTTAATTAATTATGAATTTAAAATATATTATATGGTTCAATTTAATGTTTTTAGATGTAAATTAAAAGTTTTGGGAATGTTTTACAAAGAGATAAAATTAAAGGGGCTAAAATCTATATTTTCCAATTACATTATATATACATAATTAAATCATTTGTATTTGAATTATTATTATTATTATAATAAAGTGGTATGTGGTATATTATAATTATAAAAAAAATATATATATAAAATAAGGACAAATGTCCTATTACATGTCTTTGTTTTAAGAAAGCTAAAATACATGTGTCTTATAACATGTTTTGTTTATTTAATTGTGTGCCATGTGTATAAAATGTGTTTAGATTCTAGACACAATTAATCTAAAATATGACATGTGTAAAGTTTGTGACATGTGTATAGGTTTGAAATATATATACATTGTGGGTGGATGATAAGAGGAGGAGGAGATAGATATATTTATCAAAAACATAAATAAATAAATATAGGTTGTGTTTTTGTTGTATTAATAAGGAAGTGATTTTTATATAGTTTATTTTATAAAGAAAGTTTACCATTTATTTGAATTTACATTTTTGGTGGTATTAATTAAAGTGATTATGTTTACAAAGAAATATTTTTCTTAATACGAAAATAGTTTAGAAAATGGGATTTCATATACATAAAAAAAAAGAAAAAGAAAAGAAAAGAAAAGAGGGAGATGAACCTTTCTTTATTTTTCTTAAAACATAATTTGAGTAAAAGTATATAGAGTTTTCAATTAAACGAAATATTTTGTGTGGCCGGGTTAAATATATAATAATTGGAGCAATTTGTCAAGCTTTACGATAGTCATATGAGCGGCGTGAATCAACAGTTGTCAATGGATCATATCGATGAATTTTCGATGACCGACAACGATATTTCGGTGATAGACGACGACATTCCGGTAACGAAATTTTATACCAAATTATTTTTAAAATGTTATAGGTATGAGTAAGTTTTGTTTCGATAGTTTCGTTAAATTTTAATAGATTTATGATTAATAATTTAATGTGTGTATGAATTACTAATAAAATATAAATTTGAGACTAGTTGTCCTTTAGATTTATCGAAGTGAAATTCCGTATTAAGATTTTTAGCCGTGTAACGAGTTTAAAAGTATAATCGGTCCAAAATAATTAAGTCGGTTTAGAATTTATATCTCAGTGACCGAAAATAATCCAATAAGAATATTTTAATTATTTTAAATTCTATAATAAATATGTTAAGCATTTTAATTTTTAGAGTTCAAATGAGTTATAAATTAAAAAGGGACTCATACCGATATTTGCCAATCAGAGTCCTAATATAAAGGTTAGTACAATACTTCGAATATAAAAATCTATACGGATAAACTTCTAGTAGTGTTACGAGTCTAACTGAACCTTCGGTCAGAATTAACGATACAAGTTTAGTATTACAGATTATAATTTCAGTGACGAACATAAATAGTCTAATAGAAACGTTCGGTTTAAATTTTAATTTTATATAATAATTAAGTGACGTTAATTTATCGAATTAAAATACCTTGAAAATAGAAGGACTAATATAAGTATTTATCCATAGAGTCGGTGTAAAGTAGAATATAAAATTTATATAAGAATTTAAATATAAAATTTGTACAAATAGACTTATTCCGGTGACCGATAAAGTTAATTCTCATAAAAATATTCGGTTTTAGTTTAAAATTATTTATATCATATTTAAGTGATTTTGAATATTTTTGGTTTTAATTGTTTATTAAAATATTTGAATACTCTCGATTTTGATTGGAGAATAATTATTTGAAGAATGATTATTATGATTGTGATTGGATCGAGCAAATGGTTTCGATGATTTTATGCGAATTGTTTTTGGACTGAGAAAGCTGATTCAGTTGTTGTTAATATTTATGTGATTTGGATCGAAATCCAAATATGAATTTTTATGTTGAGATATTTGAAAGATATATAAAATGGTTTTGTCCATCTAGGATTGCCCGGGGTAGGAGTTGTAAGTTCTAAGACCATTCATTAGATTTTTAAAACCTGAATTTATATTTTAGATTTTAGGATTCATAATAATTCCTTTTTTGATTTGTCACATTTGAGTCTATCAGGTTATCAGTTAGGGATGCTAAATTGTATTCACCTCTGAAATTTACTTTTTTTTCTCCAATTAAAATTAAAAATCGTTACGTATATAGTAGTATAAGCTATTGTTTGGGAGGAGGGAGTTAATGGAGTTAATGGAGTTAATGGAGTTAAATGAGATTGATGAGATCTAAAATATAGGCATTTTTTAAGGGAATAATCCATCAAAATAGGCGGATATTAATTTAGGCTCAACGTATTGTGGAACGTGAGTCATTTATATTAGTTTGCTATGGCAATTGTACATGAAGAGATAAATTAGAATTTACGTGATTAATATGAATGGCGTGTCACGTTTCTTTATCGAAATCTAAATTGGTATTATTTTATATGTGCATCTTAAAGTTTTTTTTTTTTGGTAACAAATGAGGGCTGAACCTAGAACAAACAGAAAGAAAACTAAAACTTGATACTCTGATGTGAGGAACGCTTGTGACGACCCAAAAAAAATAAAATCCTGCGAAATCTTACGCTTATTTTGATACCTCATTAGTTCTTTTAGATATTAAATGAAAGTTATATTTTTACTTTTTTTTAACTTTCAAAGTAGGGTTGGGGTGTTAAATGGAAATAATTGAAATTTATAAAAAAATTTCTCTCACCAGAATAAGATTTAAGATAATAGTAGAGTTAACATGGACTGGTATGAACAAATTTATGTATTTTTCATATTTAATATTTTATTCAAATTAATAGTTGTGTTTATATGCACTTTTAATGGGCCAGCCACTCAAAATATGAAATTAATGTAAGAATGAACAAGATGGGCCAAGTAAGGTATAAAATTAATAGTTGAAACAATAAAAACTTTGGTTTGTTTTTCAACTCATATTGATTCTTTTTTATTTTTCTAACTCTTTAATCTCTGTTTTGTTTTTCTGTAGCTTATACTTGCTTAGCGGATTCTACAGTAAAAGCTTTCGAGTCTAGACTACGTTTAGTTTAAAGGTTTGGAAGGTTTATCTTCTTGTCAATATCTATTCTTTTTATATAAGCGTGTTGTATAAAAAGAGTAGGTATTGACAAGAACAAAAGCTTTCCCAACCTCTGGCCTAGCCGTAGTCTAGACTCATACGCTTTTAGTGTTGAATGCGCTAAGTAAGTACAAGTTGTAGAAAAATAAAACATAAATTAAAGAGTTAGAGAAATAAAAGAATGAATAAAAGTTGAAGCAATAGAGTGTATTGATTGCAGCTTTGCAGGTGATCTATGGAGGACAGTTGGCTTACCTATCCCTCAAGTTGGAGGGCTAACTCTTGCATATTGGTTATTGCGTGAATTGTGTAGCTCAAATCAAGACAATCTCGTTCGGACATGTTGTGCTTTAAGGATAATTTGGGATCACCGGAACAGAGTTTTATGGCATATGGAATGGTATATTGTTGTGATGGCTATGGTGCGAGGTAATTTACTCAACTGAGCCTTCAATGCAAGCATCTATAACATGTTGTATGAAAATAATAGGTATTGGTGATATCCCAAGTCTTCCCAATCTTTGAGCTAGACGTAATCTAGATTCAAAAACTTTCTTTTTAGTATGCGTTAAGTAAGCATAAGCTGCAGAAAAAACAAAATAGAGATTAAAGAGTCGGAGAAATAAAAAAGAATGAATACGTTTTGAAGGAACAAAACAAAGTTTAAAGAGGCAGAGAAACTAATAATATGTAGAAATTGAAAAAATAACATTGTTTTCTTGATCGATAATGTTTGGTAGTATACGATGTATAAACTCATATTTTATTCCATGGTTATGAAAAAAATCATTCTCTATTGTTTAGAGTCATATTTTGATTATGGGTTAAGGTGCAAAAATACCTCTAACATTTTAGGTCATGAGTAATTTTACCTCTAACGTCTAAAATGATGCAATTTTACTCATAACATTGGAAGCTAAGAGCAATTTTATCATTTATGTTGATAAATTGGGTCAATTTGCGAAATAATTCATCAAACTGTCTGCTCGATCATGAATCTTGTCATCTACACTTCACACGTGTGTCATTTTATCAGTAACAAATCACAAACATATGTTCGGATGTGAAAAAAGTATAGTGTCTTTTTGTACGAATTAGATAAAAAAAATCAAAAAATTCACCGAATTTATAAATATTAATCTCCAATTCTATTATTAAATTATAAAAAATATGAAATCTTTTTCTTAAAACGAATTGTTATGCAATTGATGCAGATAAGGAACAAAAATATCTGTGTTTTATAATAGTGTCCGAAATTGACCCAATTTATCAACGTTAGGGCTCAAATTGCTCTTGGCTTCCAACATTAGGGGTAAAATTGTACAATTTTAGATGTTATGGGTAAAATTGCTCATGATCCAAAATGTTAGGGGTATTTTTATACGTTAACCCTTTGATTAATTAATATGAGAAAGTGAGTGAGGGGAATCATATTAGACATTTTGATAGTAAATATAAGTTTTAACTAAAGTCAAAAAATAATTCTATTAAATCACAAAATAATTTTATATCAGTGTTTTTCATATCATAAAATAATTTATCTTAAATCCTTGTTTTTCATATCAGTGTTTTCTATTTTTGTCACTATTTTTGTTTACAAGGCTGGAATGAGAAATGATTAGTTTCTATTTGGGAGAAATTTTATACTTCCGTGTAAAACACACGACCAATAAAAAACACCACTTATACATGTTTATTTCTTAACATCAATCATATCCCTTGAATTGATATTAATCTCTTTTTTTAATATGGCAGCATGACAGGCCTAGTCGTTTGAAACGGTGTGGGGAGTCGCTGCTTCTTTGGGCGACACATTTCAGAATCAGTTCAAATCTAAACTCAATGACTGCAGGGTCACGATCAAGAAGCTTAAAAACAGACGTGATATGGCATCACAGCAAGTGCTCCTAGCAGCAAAAGACGAGCTTGACGAGATTCTTTTGCAGAGAGAAACCTATTGGAGGCAACGAGCGAAGCAACTGTGGCTTATGGATGGAGACTCTAATTCAAAGTATTTCCACCTGGCTGCCACGACAAGAAGAAAAAAGAATATACTGAGTAGATTGAAGGGTACTGACGGAGCCTGGCACGAATGGGGTAGTGAATTAAATCAGGTACTGAGCGACTATTTTCAAAATATTTTTACCTCTGATCAAAGTCAGGAGAATGCCATGCTGGACAATATCTCTAGTAAGCTGACAAGGGCTGACAATGAAGGCCTTACAAAGCAATTTACAGCTGCAGAGGTGAAAGAAGCAGTCTTCTCAATGCACCCGGATAAAAGGCCCGGACCGGATGGGTTCAATCCTTGTTTCTGTCAAAAGTTCTGGAATGTGGTAGGCGGAAGAGTGACAGAATCATGTTTACAATGGCTTAATGCTGGGCAATTTCCTGATGAAATTAATGAAACTACCGTGGTTCTCATTCCAAAAAAATCAATGCCAGAGTATGCTTCTGACTTTCGTCCTATTCCTAGAGAATATATATTCCAGCATTAGAATCAAATCAAAGTGTGAATAATATAATATTTCCCTAAATTCAAAATTATTTAATCAAACTTATTGCCATATAATCTCTGATTGATTCTAATGTGAATAATATAATGTTTCCCTAAATTCAAAATTATTGCCATATACTCACTTAATCAAAATTATTGCCATATAACTTCTCAAAAAAAAAATATTGTCATATACTCTCTGTTGGACACAATCAATTCAAAATAGGCTCCCACCCGTTTCCTTTATTTATATTTGGCCAGAGAAGCTCTAACCTTCTCTCTGCTAAACATTCTCTTACTCTCTAACCTTACCTTTGCTCTCTCTAACCTTCTCTCTGCTCCACAATTCATATCGACAATCCAACTCCGTCCTTGCCCTCTTGCTCTCGGGGGTTGTCTATCCGTGAAGATTGCTGGAGTGACGAAGCTAGCTTCACTCTCATTGAAGTTTGGGGTCGTCGGAATTTGGAGCTCAATGTTGGCCTTCTTCGAGAGAAGGACTGGGAACAAGTTGCTCGAGAAGTAAATTGTAGACATAGAACCCAGAAAACAATCACCAAGTGTAAGAATAGAATCGACACGCTTAAAAAAATACGAGATGGAGAAATCTAAACGCCTGATAATAAACCCAGGGCGACGTTCCATTAGAGGACTCAACTTTAGATTTCTCCATCTTGTATTTTTTTAAGTGTGTCGATTCTATTCTTACACTGGGTGATTGTTTTCTGGGTTCTATGTCTACAATTTACTTCTCAAGCAACTTGTTCCCAGTCCTTCTCTCGAAGAAGGACAACATTGAGCTCCAAATTCCTACGGCCCTGATGCTCGTAAAGTATATAGCAGTTAATAGGACAAGTGTAACCTATCGAAACAAGTAATATAATGCTAAGCACAAGATCGAACCACAAAGACTATTATCCTAATTAGTTAATTCAATCGGTAAATCTATCTATTTAGCAGGGTTGATAAGCAATTTGGTTTCAAACGAGTAAAATAAATAACTAACTAAGGAAGGCAATAAACAGAACAAGCTGCGGGGTGGATTGTGATTTATGGTAGTTACAACCTAGAAAGGGGAATTCATTGGTTAATTCCTAAGTATGGGTTTAAAGGACTTCAGGTTTAGGCTCTACTAATGATTGAAGGTAATTGTCCTAATGAGAAAGACAAATGTGATCAATATTCGTCCATCCTATTCACATGCATTCGGGTGACGGCTTGATTAGGCATATACCCTAGGTCATGCAAAGCATTAGGTCTTTTGACAATTAAGACTAAAGTCGTAGCCCAGTCACAAAGCCTTACTCCTAGTGGTCTCTAGCGAGGTCATATTAACACAGATTCCATATAGACAATTCTGTGCTCAGGTTTTCATCTATCTATAATCCTATCTAAGTCAGGTTCATAGGCATTAAAGCACATTATTTACACTAGGTAGGCTAGTTGATCATCATCGATTCTCATTCTAGCATCAATCCTATTTCTGACATTATCGAGGCATTAAGCATGCATAATCTGATTTAATCAAAAGCAAATACAATAAACCCTAAGCCTTAATCATACATAATCATTCAACCAATTTCATCCCCATCCTAGATTGGATGGGGATTAGCTCATAGACAAACTAATCATAATATTCATGCAATTGAGAATAAACGAAGGCATTCTTGATTAAATGTAAATAAAGATAAAGGGAAGGAGAAAGAACCCGTTCGTCTGATTAAAATATAAACAAGGTAGATCAATCCTCAACCCTTTGAGCTTGTTCTTCAAAGAATTAAAGCTAAACTGTAAGAACTGAATTAAAATTGGAAAGCTGAAATATATTTAAAGTAGCTAAAGAATAAAATCTGTCTAATCTTCCCGAAGAACTGAGATTAGCTCGTTATTTATAGACATAACGAGAAACCCTAGGTCTCCGGGGGGGTACATAGGTCATTTCCCATAGTTAAAAAGGGTTTTTGGGACTTTACATTCGAGATTCCAGCAAGGGAGAGGAGTTTTTGCGCCTCTCCCGCCTGGTCTCATCGAGACACGGGCTATCTCGTCGAGACGAGTGCCTGTCTCGACGAGACAGGCACTAAATTGAGGCTGATTGTACGGTTTTTCTTTATTTTGGTCCATGGGCTTTCGAAATTTGCTCTAATGGTCACTGATGAATCCCATAAGTGCTCTGATGGTCCCCGGGTCCCCGAATTGTCCGGAAATGCTCCAAAAGGCTCGGGTCTGGTTCGAAAATGCTCAAATAGTTCTAAAAACACCTGAAAATACAGAAAATGCCATAAATAACGGAAATTGCTAATTTTAACTAAAAGATAACAAAACGATACTAAAATTGAGTGGAAACAAAGTGAAAACGAACTAAAACAATCCTAAAAACACTATAAAAATGGGAGCTATCAACCTCCCCACATTTGAATCTTACTTGTCCTCAAGCAAGAAAGAATCAAAAGAAGTGAAAAATCAACAAATAGCTCCCGTATACAGACAAGGATCCATTGCACTTTTATAATCTTTACAGTTTCAAACTACTCAAGTTACTATTAAAAACAAAGTGAATCTCAGAAAAATCTCCAAATCTGATTAATTAGTTTTATCGACCAACACTTCGCGAAAACGAAAGGCGAGGACTAAGATTGCTAGGTCACAGGTGGTCGCTCTTGCACTCAGGTGTTTGGGTGAATATGAATTTGGTAAACACTCTATAATTTATTGCATGGTCACGTTGGAATTGCATCATCCATCCGGTCGAAATTACGTATTACAATTAAACAAGATCATAGGTCTTTAAAGGGTTGTAACATAGGCTAAAGGTTTGGGGGCAGGAAAAATGGAATTTTAGGCAAAAAGTTAATGACTTAACTTGCTAGAATTTTTTTCAAAAAGGGCACTTTTTCCGCTATGTGTGAGATAATTAAAGCTCAAGGTTGTTTTGTATTTCCGTTCGGGAAGCAATTAAAGAATGTCTTTTATCCTTTCCTCTACACTTTATTTGATTTGGTTTTGAACCATATATTTTTTCTTTCTTTTTCTTTCTTTTCTTTCGAATAGAGGGGACAAAGAGTCAATTTTGAATGGGTTACTTCTTCTATTTAGAATTATAACCTTTCAATGGTAGCTAATGGAAATTTGAAGGATGTGTGCCTAAGGATTCTTTAACCGAAATTGAGTCAATTAACTTGGGTGAGAAAGGGTATTTAAGAAGGCTAAGGGCTTGTAACAAGGTTGATCAAAGAAATGGGTGAATATAGGCTCAAAGGAGCTTATCTAGTGGAATTGGTAAGGGATTTTGGCTAAACAAAGAAATAGGCTAAATTCACAAAGGGCTATACCTAGATTTTTTTTTAATAGAAGTAGGAAGAGTGGCTTGAGCTCCCAACTAGGTCGGCACCCCCGCCTAAGGTCAAGCCACAAACCCGAATAATATAAATAAAGAATAAAAGAATTACAACCTAAAGAGAGAGTTATCTAAAACGTAAATAAGCTAGATTACAAATGTCATAAAAAATGTAAGGTGTGCAGAAGTCAGGTGCCGAGCTCCACCATCAGGTTACTTAAAAACATATTTCTCTCTCTATAATAAATGATTGTCCATATTTTTCAAAAATACCATCTTTCCATAATAAATACATAAATATAATTGGTACATAAAATCAATTAAAATCATGTGGACAATTCCATCTTTCCTGTTTTTTTCTCCTCCATTATAGATACATAAATATAATCCGCCTCTCTTCCTTTGCAGATTGTACAATTCCAAAAAAAAAAAACACTTAATAATCATCTAACTAATTAGATTTTTATTTTAGTTTTATGTGTAAAAAAAACTAACTGGATTTTTTTTTATTACGTGTCATTTTTCTATTAGACAGAATATACTACATCAAGATATGCTGGTACATGATAAAAGTGAATGATGTAAAAAAAAAATATATTAGAGCTATGTTTTGGTAAAGAGTTTTTGAAATAAAATTAAAGGTTTGAGTTTAAAGGTTTTAACTAGTCAAATATTGTTGTGTTTGGTAAGGAAATGTTTAAATGAGCTTATTGGATCCAAAAAGTTAATTTTGAAAAAGCTAATTTTAGGAGCTTTTTTCAATTAGCTTATTGTTTCATCTCTTCTTATGGACATTTTTACCCCTAATTAATACTCTTTAATCCCAAATAAATGTTTTATCATGTGCTTATTTATCATTTTACACAAACAGCTATTATCAATCAGCTAAGTTTTACCAAACAAGTTCACACAATCCGCTAGTCAAATTCGCTAACCAAAAAGGTAATCAACTAACAGCTAATGTAATCAACTATCAGCTAACAGCTAATTGCCAAACAGGGCCTAAATAATGGATTTACATAAAGGGATATTACTAACAAATTAAATCATATCACTCCAAATTCTTTACCTATAAATTTTCTCCATTGTAAATTTTAATGGGTTCCAACACATTTTTTAACTCATTTTGCACCAATTTGAAATAGAAAAATAATTAACTAATTTGGGTGAAAGATTCAATTCTTCAAAAAAAAATTGTTAGCGAAAAATATAGTTGGTATATGAAATATCTAAGATTTTTGTGTATAGTGAACTCTATAAACTTTACGTTATGTTATATTACATTACGTTACACTAAGTTACATCATGTTCGGTTGGAGATCGTAAGCTCAGTGACTGTTTATAAATAAATAATGGAAAAATGAACACCGATCCCTTGCGGGAGACCGGTGAGGGTTCGGGAAACTTAGGTACGAGCCGAGAAGGCTAGCTCCTTTCCGGAGAAAGGCTACTAGGCACCCCGACATTGCCCGGTTATGAACCACCGGCCTCCTACTCAGCGTGTTAGGCGATAGCGGACTAATCGCATATTTCTTCAAGTTTAAAATTCATTTGAAACCTTTTCTTTCTCGTTTTGAAAACCGTTTTGAGGATATATTATTGAAAGCCACTTTAGTAAAGAATCACCCATTTACATGAATTAAAAATATATAGGAGAGAGAAGGGGAGAAGGAAGAATTGATTTATTCATAGTGTGATTTATACTTTATATTATACACTAACTCTAAGCTAATCTCATTCCCCAAAACGAGTTTATTTACATGGTTCGTACCTTAATCGCCGTTGGAACGATTTAGGTACGTTTTAAAACCCCGTTAATTTACATGACATCGACTCGAATCGCCGTTGGAACGACTCGAGCGCTTGAAAATATGGAATAAAAAAAACTTTAACTCCAAAAACGTGATTAGGCATACAAGTCCATTTATTTTGTACAAACCATTTAAGAAAACGATTCAAAACTCTATTATTTACAATGAAAACGATTTTAATTACAAGGTTCGCCTAATCTGTCGTTGGAACGAATTAAGGTTTCAACACGTGATATTTTGGAAATGGTTAAAAAAATGACAAGAAAACGTTATTCACACTTTAGGAATATCTAGAAAAGCTTTAATTTAAACAAACAAATTAAACTCTCTTTTTTGTGGTTTATTTTCTCCTCTTTCACTCAATTATCCTTTATGTAGATAAAATGACAACAAGTAATGAATTAAATCTCAAAATTCACCAAATAAAATCCATTTAAAACACATACACCTAAATGTCAAAAGAATAAGAAAAAACAAAAGGTTATATACATGTATATATGCATTTTGTCTAAAAATAATGATAAAAAAATGAGTAAGAGGATAATAAGTAATAAATATATAGGTATAAGAAATGATAGTGAAAATATTAAATAGAGTACATTTTTATCCTACTTATAACTATGTGAAAACAATGAAAACCATAAAAACTAGAAAATAAGTTTGATATAATAAGTACATAGAAAATACTCTTCCCTAAATAATAGCTAAACCATCATTTGATAACCCAAGAATATATATACATATATACCAAAACCAAATCAATGAAAATCATAATCAAAAATACAAAATAAGTAAGTATATAGGTAGTTATTAAGTAAATACCTCAAAAATAATTTCTACCAACGTGTTACATAATTATACATATATATATATATAAAGGATTAAAATGCCAAAAAGTTGAGAAAATGGTTTAAAAGGGTGATTTTCGGTTTCCAGCAGATTACCGACGGAAAATCCGTCGCCAATCTGCTGTTAGTGACAGAAAAATGAGAATTACAGAAACAGTCCACAACTTTCCAGATTTATTCAAACACTTTGGATTAGATCTATTCTATCGTTTTGGACCTCCGAACTACCAAAAATGGATCATAGACTATAACGGAGATTCCTAAACGATGTTTTTTTATTTAAAACGTTATTTAGAAAAATTTTGAAAACTTATAATTACAACGTTTTTTAATCCCGAACTACCTTTGAATCGGATCACGGTTCGTACTAGGATATTAAAACGAGGATTTTATTTCAAAACAAAACCGAACGTTTATTTAACACGAGGCGAAAATTAAATGAATACGAAAAATTAAATAAAGCGTGATAAATAAATAAATAACTAAATAAATAAAACTATAACATAAAAATAAATAAATAAAGGAAATAAATTAAATAAAATAAAACGAGTCTAGTCCTCGGATAATACCTCAAGATCGGTATGTGCCAGTCGAAGTTGGTTGATTCCGCGAATCGTGATTTTCCGGTGTTTTTTGTGTTTTCGATAAAATATTCAACTTTGGAAAATTTGGATTTTTTTGGGAAAAAAAATATTTTCTCCAAAAAATTGACTTTTTCTCTCTAAAAATGTCTAGAGTGAGAAAGCTCCAAAAAATTTCCCCTCCTAAATGCATGGGGATCCGTGCCTTATATAGACACGGATCCCGGAATCTTTGGGCGACGCCCGGCTAAAGTTGGGCGTCGCCCAAAGTAGGTTGGGCGAACGCCCAACCTTAGTTGGGCGAACGCCCAACTTGAGTTGGACGGACGCCCAACGAAGGTTGGGCGTTCGTCCAACGCTCGTTGGGCGTTCGCCCAACGTCGTTGGGCGCTCGTCCGGAGGCTGCCGGGCGCGCGCGCCCAGCGGCCGTCGGGCGTGCGCCCCGCGCTGTCGGGCGTGCGTGCCCAGCGGCCGTCAGGCGTGCACCCCGCGCTGTCGGACGTGCGTCCAACTGTCGTCGGGCACGCGACGACTGCCGCTAGGCGCTCGCACCACGTTGCTGAGCACTCGCGAGCCGTCCACTCGGCGATCGCGACTCCTACTGACCTCTCATTTTTTATTATATATATATATTTTTTTTGCGTTAAAACTCCCGGAACCAACCGCTTCAACCATCTTGTTTTAGGTTTTCATCAGAGGTCCTCCGACTCGGTGTCTACAGTTGCCCCTACTTTCCTATTTTGACAGTGATGTGTGTGTTTTGAAAACGTTTTTTTTTTGCTAACGCAACACATGCAATGTAAATATATTAAAGTAAAAGACACGTAAAGAGTAGGAGGAAGAATACCTGACATCTGCGCTGCGCGCTCCAGCATCGTCTTCGATCCTCTCCGTCCTTGCCTTCGAATCGGCTGCTGGCGGATGTTCTTCTTAAGGACCCTAGCCTAAATTGACTGCGGGTAAAAAGCTCTTTCTAGCGACCCTAGTCTCTAAATCGATTACGGGTAAAAATGGCTCAAAAGCAACCCTGGTCCACGACCGCAGGTAAAATGGCTCAAAAGCAACCCTAGTCCGCGACCGCGGGTAAAATGGCTCAAAAGCAACCCTGGTCCACGACCGCGGGTAAAATGGCTCAAAAGCAACCCTGGTCCACGACCGCGGGTAAAATGGCTCAAAAGCAACCCTGGTCCACGACCGGGGGTAAAATGGCTCAAAAGCAACCCTGGTCCACGACCGCGGGTAAAATGGCTCAAAAGCAACCCTGGTCCACGACCGCGGGTAAAATGGCTCAATAGCAAAAGGTTCTCTATAACAATTCTGAATTCTAAAGCGCTGTGGTCGATATCTTTACTGGAGCTCTCGTCTCGGGTATTTGAGTTGCTTAATAAGAGCGTCCTTATCTTTTCGTCTGGAACGATTTAGACTAACCATTATTTTTCTGTTGACCGTTGTCTGTATTTTGACTGGCATCACCGTTCTGTAAAATTTAGCTATCGTCTGGAGTCATATCTTGATGTTATCGGTCACCGCCTGGCAGAAACGTAGGCTGAAACGGACTGCAGATCGGAGGTTTGTGCACCTGGTAATTAATTATTTACTTTTTACCTTTATGTCACATCGTACCTTTTTGCTATTTACGAGAATGTCATTCCCTTTTCTTATATAAGGTGGTGGGGTTTCATTTCAACCCCACACCTTCTCTCTCTTCTCTCTCTCTCTAACTTCTAATTTGGATCATTCTTATGATGGATTTGGATAAATACGATGGTACGAAGGGCATGGATGCGGGTTTTGAGAACCTGACTACAGTGGCCCCTTTTCAGGATCCTGCTTCACATGTGAGCCGGACTCACGCTAACCAGGTAAGTACCCTTCTACTCTGTTATCCTTTGACTAGACTTCTATGCTTTAGTAGCCCTATTTTGAACATGATTTGCATGCTAACCTCTAAGTCGCTTTGGAAGACTTTAGCTAGAAAACACGAATTTCCTCGTCCGCAAGCAACACCTTATTTATCTTTTGAAAGAATGTGAATTATATGCATGTGAATAGTAAAAATACGAACAATGCATGTCAACAGTAGAAACGTGAATAGCACATGAATAGTGAAAACGTGAATAGTAAAAACATGAATAGTGCACGTGAATAGTAAAAACATGAATAGTGCACGTGAATAGTAAAAACAAAACACAAACGATCGAATTAAATGTTAAAATTGGATCGATCTCCTTGCCAATGCGTGGGAGAGTAGAGCATCAAAAATAATGAACTAGTCAAATCTTATACAAACGACCCAAAATTTCACCAAATGACGGTCCTAATTGACAAAGAGTCTCTAGGTTAGACTTAAGCATGACCGAAAGGACAACTAGGTTAACAAACCTTTATTAGACACGAGCCTAGGAGCGAGATTTAAACTTACCCGTTCTGTTCCTTCCAGGTCATTGGTATTTCCGGGACCACTGAGGAGATCCATGTCTGGTATGCCATGTTGAGCCCGGCGGCTAAAGCCCGGGTTCGAGAGTTGGGCTTTGAGCCCTTTATCCTGGCATTGCCTCACGCCAACAGAGTGTGTGATCGATTCGGCCTTCGCGCCTTATATGAGAGATGGGTAGACTCGACCCACACCTTTCACTTTTCGTTTGGGGAGATGACGATCTCGCCCCGTGACTTCTCCCAGCTAATCGGATTACGGGGGAGTGGTATCCCGGTTCCCCTTTTCTTCGACACGGTGCGTCCCCGGGTCAATCGCGACGAGTTAGCTGCTCTGATTGGATATGGAGTCTACACGGGGGTCAAGTCCACCCCGGCGAAGTTTATTACCACCTCCGGACTATTGAGTCGCAGGGACTCCTGCGGGCTAGACGACACTGATCTGGCTGTTCACAGCTTTCTACTATACGCCTTGGGCGAGACGATCTTCCGCACCAAGAGCGGGACGATACACGCGGGTCTTATCCAGGCCTTTCGTGATTTGGACGCAGTGTCGTCTTATGATTGGGCAGGAGCCGGCTTGGCTTTTCTGTATAAGTTTTTGGATCTGACTTGTCGGAAGCGTAAGGACTTCGGCGGTTACACCTTTGCTCTTATGGTACGTCTTTCATCCTAAACTTGTTTCTTTATTCTTTTCGCGATTTCTGTTAGTAACCTTTGTTTCTGCGAGCAGGTTTGGGCCTATGAGAGGCGGATCCTTCCATACGAGCGTCGGCACAGACCGCGGGTGGTTAGGCCTCCCCTTATGGCTCGGTGGGGTGAGTTTGATCTAGGCGCCGAGGAGAGGCGGACAGTGGCGCGATTCCTAGCGTGGATCGACTCGCGGACTCTGGGGCAGGTGAACATCTTCTAACTACGCTAGATTTTCGTTTGATCGGACTTGACTTTTCTTTTTTGTTTTCAGATTCGATTCGGATGGGATGACCTCGACTTTGGTCCTGACTACATGTATGTTACCCGCATCCAGGGGCAGCGGTGCGTACTCACAGGCCCCTGCGTGCGGGCCTGGTACTTGGGCGATCAGGGCATTACCGGGGTTAGCGCCTCACACTGGACACCTGGCGAGATTCCCGTGTCCATGTTTACCGTGAGGACCATGCCTCTGTCGGACATTCATCGCGACCTGACCCGCCAGTTTGCCCCCCGAGACGTGTGGGACCACGCAGGGGGTCATGCTCACTATTTATCGACTTTGTTGACCCCGGCGGACGCTCCCGAGGTTGCGATGGAGGTGGATCATAGGACGGACGTGTTTTCAGCCGAGGCTGTCGCAGCGGTTTTTGGTAGGGAGGAGCTCCCGGTGAGTGCTTGACCGTTTTTCATTCTTTATTTGCTAGGTGGTGAGGGATACTCATTGTGTCTTCATATGCAGGAGGGTTCTCTGAGGAATGCTCGGATGTCCGATTTCTTTGATGGTGCTCAGGCTCGAACGCCTGCGGGCGAGCCCTCCTATTACGCGGGCGAGTCCTCGAGCGTCACCCGGCGGGAGTGGCCCCCTTTAGGCGTACCTATCCCCGACTTTGGGAGGGACTTCTCAACAGTTCACTATGATGAGTCCGGAGTGGCTTATGCCGGTGTTGAGATAGCTCCTCCCGCTTTCACATCGAGGATACCGTTTGATCCCCCGGACGCCCTCCAGACTTCGAGGGAGACGTGCACCGACTACGTGGGGTTGTCTGGTTATCTCCGAGAGCGACTTAGCCTTCGTTGCACCAGTCACCTGGTAAGTATCCTTATTTTATTTTAGTGTAGTGGAATGTATGCACATATGTATGTATGACTTCTGTTGTTCCCTTGTTTCAATGTTCTTTTTCTTTTTTTTTAATTTACGGAGCGATCTCCATGCAAATGAGCAGAGGAGGAGTGAGTCGCAGCGGGAGGCCGATGCCAGGGTCGGCCAGGTCTATCAGGAGAGGAATGATCATTGGTCTGGGGTGATGCGAGCGGAGACCGAAGGGCGTCTTGCTGCAGAGGAGAGGGCGCGAGTGGAGACCGCGGGGCACCTTGCCGCCGAGGAGAGACTTCAAGTTGCCGAGGAGGCCTTATCTGCGGAGCGGGCTTCCCGTCTGAGGGATTTTGAGGATTACTGGGATCTTCCTCCTTATTAGGCTCATTATTTATAGCTTTGTAGCTTTTTATTAGAATCACCCCGATGTATAGCTTGTGTATAGGGAGAGGGGTGGATAGTACGTAGGCTTTTTATGTGAAAAGAGAGGTAAGAAATGTATAACTCATGATTTATATTACCATGCATTCAGTAGATTGTAATGATTCCAATCATCCTCTTCAAATATATTCATGCCTTTATTTATTTACAAACAATGGAAATACTTAGCTGCTCATACATTATTTTTATAATTGCTCAAGATATAACTATCGTTACCAGGACCCGCCTTTTCGGTTTTCAGATCCCAGCGATTTTTCATCTCTCCTTTTACTATCCCGAAATTTTCAAATGAGTGCCCTTTCGGGTTTTCACCCATTGGGATGTCCCTTATTGTTGCATAGGCCGCCCTTTGCGGGTTTTCAACCTATCGGGAATTCTCGTTTCTTTTTTCCTTTTTTTTTTTTACGAAAAGTATTTCTTAAGCCTATCCAGATTGGTAGGTTCGGAGAACTCCATGCCGTCCATAGTAGTAAGCTTCACCGCCCCTTTGCTCAGGATCTTCTTCACGAAGAACGGTCCTTCCCAGTTAGGCCTAAACTTGCCCCTAGGGTCGTTGTGCGTCACTCGGATCTGTTTCAGCACCGAGTCTCCTTCTTTGATAGGGCTGGCCTTGACCTTTTTGTTGAAGGCTTGGGCCATCCTTCTCTGATATAACTGCACATGGTAAAGGGCCTCCATCCTTTTCTCGTCCACCAATGCTAACTGCTCATATTGCTTCTTCACCTATTCCGTCTCGGGAATCTCTGCTTCTACTGCGATTCTCAACGATCGCTTTTCAATCTCAATCGGGAGAACGGCTTCCGCACCGTATACTAAGGAGAACGGCATTGCCCCAGTTGATGTTCTAACTGTCGTGCGATAAGCCCATAAAGCGAGCGGAAGCTGCTCGTGCCAGTTCCGGTGTGATTCTACTGTCTTTACGAGAATCCTTTTAAGGTTCTTATTAGCCGCCTCTACTGCGCCATTAGCTTGCGGACGATACGGAGAAGACCTATGATGTTCAATACCGTACTCTTGGAAGAGACTTCTCACCTCTCCCTGAAACTAGACCCCATTATCCGTGATCATGTGATGAGGCACTCCGAACTTGGTGACCAAGTGCTTTTCAATGAACTTCCTCATCTGCTTAGACCCCAACTTGCTAAATGATTTTGCCTCTACCCACTTGGTGAAGTAATCAATAGCGACTGCAATGAATTTATGCCCGTTCGAAGCATTAGGCCTCACCTCTCCGATGATATCAATGCCCCAAGCCGCAAACGGCCAAATGGGTGCTAACACGTGCAGTTCCATAGCTGGTAAATGATTGTATTCTCCGTGGATTTGACAATCATGGCATTTCTTCGCATATTCGTTACAATCTCTTTCCATGGTGAGCCAATAGAAGCCTTGCCTTATGATTTTCTTTGCCAATACCGCTCCTCCCATATGGGCCCCATAAATTCCCGAGTGTACTGACTCCATTGCCTCACGGGCTTCTCCTGCATCCAAGAACCTTAGTTGTAAACCATCGGTGTGCCTTTTGTAAAGCAAGTCGTTGTGGATGACGAACTGCTGAGCTAACCTTCTAATCACAGCCTGATCCCTAAGTTCTGATTCTGCCGGGTATGCCCCACTCTTCATGAAGTTTACGATATCGAAATACCAAGGCTTTTCATCTGCTCCCAATAGCATCACATCTTCATAGCACGGTTTATGAGACCTCCTCAACACCAACGGCTTTGAGGCGAGGTTCCGAGGGTTATCCCATACTGACACCAAAGTGGCCAAAGCATCCGCTGCCTGGTTCTGTGCTCGAGGAGTGTGATAAAAATGACATTCGCTGAACTTCTGTGCCAACCCTTCTAGCTGGTCCAGGTACGGGCGCAACCTTTCCTCCCTTACTTCCCAATTTCCTTGTGCCTGTTTGATAATCAGTTTTGAGTCGCCCCAGATTTCAACATATGATGCTCCCAGTGCTGCTAACGACTCCAACCCATAGATGCACGCTTCATATTCGGCCATATTATTGGGGAGAGGGAAGGATAACTTCTTTGCCATTGGGACCCTTTCTCCTTCTGGTGAGATAAGTAGCACTCCTACTCCGGCTCCATTTGAGTTAACCGCTCCATCAAAGAACATTTTCCATGGTATAACTTCTATCGCGTTCAAGTGCTCATCAGGGAAATCATAGTTTATCTCTTCCTCTTCCGCATTTAGAGGCTGATTGGCCAGAAATTCCACCATGGCTCTCCCCTTAATAACCTTCTTCGTTACATATTCGATATCAAATTCGGACAAGAGCAACAACCATCAGGCTAGCTTTCCTGTTAGAGACGGAGTTCGGTACAGATACTTCACGGGATCCATCCTAGAAATAATGATCACTTTGTAAGATTGAAAATAGTGCCGTAGTTTCTTTGTTAACCATACTACCGCCACGCACGTCTTTTCGATCATGTTATACTTAAGCTCGTATTCCAGGAACTTCTTACTCAGATAATACACCGCATGCTCCGCACCGGTGTCCCCTTCTTGGGCCAACATTGCCCCAATAGATCGCTCTTCGATTGCTACATAGAGGAGAAGCGGTTTTCCAAGTTTAGGCGGTCTCGGAACCGGTGGATTAGACAAGTAGTTCCGGACATTCTCTAAGGCTTGCTGACACTTATCATTCCAAATCGTGGGTTGATCTTTCCGTAGCAGCTTAAAGATCGGCTCGCAGATTGCAGTGAGTCTTGCTATAAACCGACTGATATACTGAACCTGTCCCAGAAACCCTCTCACCTCTTTCTCATTCTTTGGTGCCGGCATTTCCCGTATGGCCTTTACTTTGTCGGGATCTACTTCAATTCCCTTATTTCCGATTACATAGCCTAAGATTTTCCCCGATGAAATGCCGAAGAAGCACTTCTTCGGGTTCAACCTTAGTTTGAATTCTGCAATTCGGGCCAAAAACTTCTCGAGTGCAGCGAAATGCCCCTCTCTCGTCTCCAATTTGACCATCATGTCATCCACATAAACCTCTACCTCTTTGTGTATCATATCATGGAACAGTGCCGTAGACATTCGCTGGTAAGTTGCCCCGGCATTTTTCAAACCAAACGACATCACCCTATAACAGTATGTTCCCCACTCAGTTGTGAACGAGGTTTTTGCTTTGTGTTTCTCGGCCATCTGAACTTGCATGTAGCCCATGAAACCGTCCACATTCGTGTGTAAGACGCTCGATGCTGCACTGTCGATTAACACGTCGATATGAGGCAGAGCGAATTCATCTTTGGGGCACGCCTTGTTAAGATCTCTATAATCGACGCACATTCTTACTTTGCCATCCTTCTTCGCGATGGGCACTACATTTGCGACCCAAGGGGGATAGTCGATTACTTCGATGAACCCTGCTTCTAACTGCTTCTTCACTTCTTCTCTGATCTTATCTGCCCATTCCGGTCTCATGCGTCAGAGTTTCTGTTTCACGGGCTTAGCATCGGGGTATGTTGGAATACGGTGAGTTACGATTGATTGATCAATTCCTGGCATGTCTTCGTATGTCCAAGCAAACACTAGTTCGTATTTTTTAATTATTCTCTCAAATTCTTTCCTCTCTTCAATAGTTAATTCTTGAGCAATTTGTATAAGTTTAGGATTTTCATCCGTGCCAAGATTGAAAGTTGACATTTCTATTGTATTGATTTCAAATGTAGGCATGTTATATGAATGAGAATGCATGGAATGATGACGATCAACATCAAGCAAGTAAGCAAAATCAGAATTCATTTCATTGATAGTGTTGGTGAGTACATCATCGGATTCAAATAAAGCAGTAATACAATTTTCATCATCGGGGTTCTCGGGTTTCTCATAAGCCTTAGAGGTACTGGGCTCGTCCACCGCTCCCACAGTTGCTTCAATAGTGATGACCTGCTCCTCGGTATTAAGATCTAACATCATGATCTCCTCGACGAAACAGCTTGCCTTTCCTTTGCCCCAGTCGGTACCTGGCAGAATCTTTCCCTCGGTGCTAGTCCATGACTCAAGAGCCCTCGAATAAACCTTCCTGTGACCCTCATTCACAAAATACTTCTTTAGACCCACTTTTCCTTCACCGCCTGTATTGGACGGACCTCCCTGCTCATACCCCAAGCCCCTCCGGGTTTTCTGACTCTTGAAATCCGGAAATTCTGGCAACCCCTGATGGTGTGCTCCCAAGCCCATGCCGGGGATGAAACCCCCTTTCATCATCTTCACCACATCGGTGGTCATGCTAGACTCGTAGATCCTAGAAACTTGGAATCCGGAGAAAAGCTGAGGCTCAATTCCCAATGCCGCCACTGAACTCAATTTCTCAGCTCTGATCGTTACTATCTTCTCCCCGAAGGGAAATTTGATCATTTGATGGAGCGTGGAGGGCACACCTCCCAACTTGTGGAACCATGGATGTCCCAACAACACGGCAAACGTCACCGGTATATCCAGCACAGTGAATTCAGTCTCCTCTTCATGCGGCCCTACTTTCAGCTTGGCCTTAAAAACTCCTTCGATGTGCCTACGGCTATCATCATAGGCCCTGATCACGGTTTCCGAGGCAGTCAAATCTCCTCTTTCTACTCCCAACTTGGACAAAAGTTTTAGTGGGCAAACATTAATGGCCGATCCATCATCGACCATCACACAGCTAGTCTTCTTCCCGTTAATTTCAGCTCGGATGTACAAAGGCTTGTTGTGAGCCTTCCCCTCTTCTAGGAGATCTTCGTCAGTGAACGTGATTTCGGTCTTCTTCCGGGCCATAATTGCCTCTACTAACGCTGCCGGCTCAGTATCGGTAGAAATAACCAAATTCTGCAGCTCTTTCATCAGATTTTCACGGTGGTACTTGGAATGGCATAGGACTTCCCATACCGTAGACTTAGCTTGTGTTTTCTTCAACTGCTTGAGGACTTGGTCATCTGGCTTGGGAGCCGATCCTTCCCCTATCTCAGTCTCAACCACAGGTGCCTTTCCCTCGGCCACTCGACCTGATCTTGTCATGACGGCGATTTCCGGCTCATCATCAGATTCATCCCAAATATTGATAGGAATCCTCCGATCAGCATCCTCCTCGTCCGAAGAACTTTCCCAGATGTCCACAACCATTAGGTCCATCACATGAGGGACGTTTGAATTTAAATACAAGGGATCTGCCGATCCATACATGGCCCAGCCTATCAATTCATCATAGTTTCAGAGAAACACCCTATTCATTCTCCTTGCCGCTAACGGAATAACGCCTCTCTATATGCACATGATCTGCACCTTATCACTCATCGTTTCATGACATAACTCGTAACGGTACCTCCACCTCCTAACATAATCCACGAATGGTTCCTCGGGGAATTGCCTGATCCTATCCAGATCTTCCAGGGATCCCGTCCATGGAACGTACATCTCATACCTCGACACAAAAGCATCCCTAAGAGGTATCCAATGACCCATCTCTTCCTCTGATAGGCCTTGGTGCCACAACAAGGCTTCTCCTATGAGAGTTTCCGGGAAATGTTCATGTAATTCACATTGAGGGAACCCAGCGTCGTACATGTGGTTGCGGAACAACCTTGCATGCTCCACGGGATCCCGATATCCGCCATATCTGGGCATTGCCAACACCGCCTCGGGTGTTTCATAAGAGGGTGAGTCCGGGGTTTGCTCTGCAAGCATCCATACTGTGTATTCCTTAATGAACCTTTTGGTCATTGCGGCCCAATCGCGCTTAATATGCATTGGGAGAGACATATACCACATCAGCGGCTGCCCCATCAGTGAATTGCAAAACAGACTGGTGATCTCTTCTTCCTTAAAACCCAAAGGCCCCATGGCCGATAGGTAGAAGTGAAGGTGCTCCATTGGATCCTTGTTGCCATTATACTTACTGACCTTCGGTAGCGGACGCTTGATGGGTCCAATCTGCATCGCAAAGCGCTCTGCGGTCCTATCCTTAGCTTTCTTGTACTTTTCTAGGAATAGATCAGACAGTCGTTCCCAATCATGCTTGTAAGAGTCGGGTAATGAGTGGAACCACCCCAAAGGCTCGCCTATTAGCGAATGGTGGAACCACTGAGCAATCTCGTCCACCCCGAAGGATTCAACAAACATATCGTGCATATATTCACGCAAGTGCACATCGGGATCCTCTCCTCCACTAAATAGACTCAATTCTGGCACAATAGTCCGAGACGACCCTTCTCCGGTCTCTTCGGCACTATCCTCATCATACGGTGCTCCACCATCCAACCCTTCATCCATCGGTTCGCCCTCCGGTTCCTTGCCAATGAAAGACACATATAGACCATTTCCTACATTGCTCTTTTCATCGGAGTCCAACAACTCCTCTTCATTTTCCCCGAAGGATTCCACCACCATGCTTTCTTTCAGCCAGACTCCGATCATGCTCACCCTATGATTAGGCAGCGGATTACGCCTAGTGGAAGGGTTTGCTGACGAAGGATCATCTATCTTCTTCTCCTTAATCAAATCTTGGATCTCATGCTTTAACCTCTCACAGTTCTCAATGGTATGTCCATAACTACTGTAGAATTCGCAGTATCCCCTAGCTTGTATCTGCTGAGTGGGCAGAGCTTTGTTATAAGGAGTAAGAGCTTTCAACAACCCCTTTTTCTACAATCGTTCGAAAACTTTTGCGTAGGTCTGATCAAATTTGGCGAACTGCCTCTTTTCGATAGCATTAAGATCAAGCACTTTCACTGCTGCAAATTCTGCACTCGCACTTGGCCCTCCGGCACTATATCCAGACTTCGTCCACTTGGTATAAGCTTTCTTTGGTTCTCCGTCCCCCTCAACTGTCAAGGCGCAGCTATACATCTGGTTGAAATCGGTAAAAGGCATGTACCGCAGCTCATTCTTAATATACGGCAATGTGTTACCGACTACCATTCGGATCTGATCCTGCTCAAGCGGCTTCTGCTTCATAACCGCGGCCTTGGCCCTCCATCTTCTCACGAAATCGGAAAAAGATTCCCCGGCCTGCTGCTTAGTGCTCTGTAGCTCCTTCAGAGTAACCTCAAGCATAGTGTTGAAACTATACTGAGTGATAAATGACTTTGCCAACTCCTTCCAATCATTTTTCGTAACCATTGGCAACGCATGGAACCATGTGAGGGCAGCCCCCTCCAGATAAGTATTAAACAGCCCCAGGACTTGATCCTCAGTCAGGATCGTGTGCTTCATTACTGCGACATACTGATTCATGTGGGCAGTAGGATCCCCAGTTCCGTCAAACTTTTTCATGTCAGGAAGTCGAAACTTCAAAGGCAAAGCAGTTGCCGACAAACAATTCTTCAAATTATAAAAGTCCTGACTTCCGGAGCTTCCCCCACGCAGATCCTGCACCTCCTGAGTGATGTGCTACTTCCACTCCTCTTCCTTAGCCTTCTCTTTCTCAAGCTGTTTCCGGATGTAGTCCTGATAGTCATCCTCATTCCCGAAGCGGGGACCGGTGTTCACTTCATTCTCAGCATGCTTACTACCACTCTTGTTGTCCTTCAATGCCATCTCAGCTAGCTGGGCCAAAATTGCGGCCAGCTGATCATTGATATTGTTCACAGAATTTTCCAATTCGGCCACCTTTTCGTCGGTCGTAGACATACTGGCTGAAGACTGAGTATACTCGGACGAAGATGACTCAGAAGCCACAACTGCCGATTTAGAACTGTCAATTTGTAGCTGATCAAACTGCCTGACTAACCGGTTACTCTCGCGAAACCACAACCGCTTAATGATGAAGTCTGCGCGAACGGTCATCCATTAGTATGTATGCATGATTTTATATGCATGATTCGTGGTGTGTGCGTTTATTTATTTACGGATATATAAGATAAGAAGAACAAACGTTAGTCTAATTACACGTATCACATCATTTCTCTTCCACCCTTATTCCTCCACACACTCGATGGTCAAAGTCTCTTTCCTAGGATTTTGGTTCGGGGCTCACATGGCGATCAAGGGGACACGTGATGCCATCGATTATCGCAGAAAAGTAAATCATCCATCAGACAATACAGTTCGTTTTGACGTATCAACGTTCAGTGACTAAGATATCGACCAAGTTGGATTGTCCTTTCGGAATAACTCGTCTTTTGTCATTTTGCGAGACGCAGTAATTCGGGTTTTGACTCCCTTTGAGCGCGTCTCGGATTTTAGACGTGGTACGAGTTATTCTTTTGGTTCAATCGTTTGTTATTGACAATGACTCGTTCCCTTTTATTCGCGTGGGTTTGTGTCTCGATTTTTGGATTACAACGGGATCTTTTGGATCTATCGAGAGACGTAACCACGTGTTTATTTAGTGATGAAATCACTTTTTGGATTTTATTTTAGGAACGGACTCATCGCGTAACGTGTTTGTTTTTAGCGTCAAGAATCCGCTTGCTCGTTTTAGCTACGTGAGAAGACGGAGAGTCTTATTCGAGCGCATGGTAATCTTTCGGCTAGCAACAAATTTTTATTTCTTCCAATTTACGGGATATACCATCCTAGCGTGGTTATAGAAAATCAACGTTTCGTTGAATCGCATGCTTATTCAAAGCAGGGATATTACCGTTCTTTTTCATTTAGGCACGAGTTAAGAAAACACGCATGTCGGGCCATATTTCTTGTAGTTTTGGTAACAGTCGAAATGATCGAGTCATTAGTCAAACCCACAGTCTCGTCCATATGGCGCAATTATGCGGTTTAGCTTAATTCGGCTTTGTGATTTTAAACGGCGTATACACTCGTTCGAGGCACGTATTCAACGACATTGGTTCATTTTCTTTAACTACTCTCGGGATTGACATATATCGTAGATACGGAATGATTTTGGTCGTTCGTTTATTTTTGCTTTTAGTCACTTTCGCGGATACATCCATTTCTCTTAAGAACAACACAGTTTTAGGATAGAGTCCTGCCGGGGCTGTTGAGATTGCAGTGTAGTTATAACACTCAGAAGGTCCTTACCACATAGGAAGAGTCAGTTTCGACCCAAACCTTAGTCCATTGGCTCTCCCAAGCGAGATCAATGGCGAATATAACGGCATGCAGTTCTGCTAATAAAGCATATGAATTTGGGATGGGGAATGCAAAACAACCTTTTGCGAAGCCTCGAGAATTCCTGAAAATTCTGCCAGCCCCAACGTCTCCAGGAGCCCCACGTGCTGAACCGTCCGTGTTCACTTTCGTCCAACTGGTCGGAGGGGAGACCCATCGAACAAAGACAATATTTGGTGCCGGGGGAGGACGGTGAGGGATAAGAAGCAAGCCCAAGGTTCTGATATCGGTATGTCAGTGCCCGCACGAGCCCCTGATGAGAGAGCTTGATTCCCTGATGCAAGATCTCAATTTGCGGACCGAAGTTTGGATTGAAGGGCGCTCATTTTTTAACACTGCTGCGTTTCGAGAAGACTATATGATCCAGAAGCTAGTAGATACCGCCAACTTCCATAGACCAGCCACAAAAGTGCTAAACTGAAATGCAAACAGATTGCCATAAAAAATATCCATGTTAACATTCATATCCAGGGTAATACCGATTATGAACTCGATTTCTTTCCAGATTCCGAATCCGTGTGACACAGTTCACACCGGGATGCAAGATGAAGCCCTCGGAGTTAGAGACGATCTAAGGTTACTGCGCCGCCATTTAAGATCCGCCAATTAGTTGCCGCACGAGAAGGCAGAGTAAAATCATTCCAAATGAACCTTTTCCAAGGTACATGGGTCGTGTTGGAGCTTAGATGTTCATAATATCTTTTGACGGTGAAACATCCCGATAAGTCCAATTCCCATATGCAGCGATCCTCCTCGTCATAACCACGGGCAACGTTAATCACATTCTGTTGCACATATTCCGGAAGAGCATCCAGATTTTGCCAAGTATCGCCCGATAAGAATTCCTCCACATTACTATACAGTACTCGTTGCGAGTTCATAGGGAGATTAATTTGGTTTTCCACCGTCGGTTTAAGCCAGGTTTCCGTCCATAAGTTCAGATTCGAGTTTCTACCAATCCACCACCGGACCTACGAGTTCAATTCTGAAATTGTGTTTTTGTAGGATGACCAAATGGTAGAGGAGCCAACTATCGCCTTTGGAAGACCCGATTTAGAGAGGAAACGGGTTTTCAATAAATCAATCATGAAGCCATTCCCCTGAATAAATTCCCAGCCAAGTTTGCCAATCAGAGATTGATTGAAACAGCCAAAATGTTTAATGCCAAGGCCGCTACCGGCCATACTTTTGCAGCAGGTGCTCCAAGATATCATGACCATATTCCTGGTGTCTCTACAACTAGTCCAAAGGAAGTTCTGTATGCTTTTATTTAGCCGTTTTATCAATGAGTCTGGCCATTTGTAAATCATAAAAGAGTGAACCAGGGCCCCTGTTAGAACAGACTTGATCAATGTCAATCTTCCGGTGAAAGAGAGAAGTTTCCATTTCTAATGACTGAATACCGATAAAAAACGATCCGCTAGAGGACCAAGATGGCGAGCTTTTGGTGCGCCTTTGAACAATGGGACACCCAAGAATGTCATGGGTAAGTTGGCTTGCCGAATCCCCAAGTATGAGGCAAGGGAATTTGCTCTGTGGCTCGGGACCTTGCTACCAAAAAAGACATTTAATTTCTCCCAGCCGACTCGTTGACTAGATATATCTCCATAAAACCTAAACATTTCCTTGATAGTTCTGGCATTCTGTGAGGTTGCTTTGGCAAAGAGAATCATGTCATCAGCGTAGAGGAGATGAGAGGGGAAGGACTGACCTTTGGAGTAGAGCATGGGCGCAAGAGACCCGTTGGCTTCTAACCTGTGCATCCATCTAGTGAAGAAGTCTTCAGTAATACCGAATAGTATAGGGGAGAGGGGGTCCCCTTGTCTCACACCTCTAGAACAGCCAAAGTAGCCTTTAGGGGAGCCGGCATTTATGATGGAAATCCAAGCAAAAGAGAGAATGACAGAGATCCAATTCTGAAATTTGTTAGAGAAGCCGAATGCTTTCATCACCGCTAGTAAAAATGACCAATCTAGTGTGTCAAAGGCTTTTTTGATGTCGATTTTTAGGGCCATGTTGCATCCAAAACACTGTCTATCAAGAACATTGACTCCTTCCGACGCAGCAGCAATACAATGGTGAATGCTCCGGTTCTTAATAAATCTGAATTGGTTTGGGGACACAATTTTAGAGGCCAGTGGGGAAAGACGGTCCGCCAGAACTTTAGCGACGCATGATTCCCAAGAGGGAATCAGCGGGTCACGACCGAGATTCCCCAATCTCGATTGCGACACGGGTCATTTTTGACCTGTATCCTTTCTTTCTCATTTAGTTCATGCACCTTGCTGTACATTTCGAAAAATTAAGTTTTTTCATGTTCAAATTGTGTGAATTTACACCTTTTTAATCCCAACAGACATCTTGATTTGTCCTGGAATCATTATAAATAATTCAAGAAGATCAGAATTCTTTTACTTCCCATTTATTTTCATCTCTATCAGAATTCTGATTTCTTCTCAAATCTTTAAGAAAGTTACAGAACACCTTTTCTGAACATGACTACCTCTCTTAAATATTCCAAGAAAAATGTTGCTGCACGCAACAAGCGTACTGATATGTCAGAACGCTACGGAGCACTATTCTCTATTTATAATCATGATAAAGGAAGACGGTACTATCGATTCCGATACGCTATGTTCGTCGGACTAATGTATATGGACGAATTCTTGAATGATGAACTCAGGATTAGCAATGATATGGATTGCTATCTAAGGTCCAAGATACAGATTTGTATGTTTTGGGAGACATTTTCCAAGGCAACACAGTTACTTCCTCAAAATTCTTAATGGAGGGATTAGTTGCCGCATCACGTTCCAAGGACAGAAAAATTGGATACGAGAATATAATATGTGGAATTATTTTAGGAACCAAATGCGTCGTTTCGGTTCCATGAACTGATAAAGAGCCATTCCCTATCCTTGAATATGAATTCCTGGAAAGTGAGGGACTTGTCAAGAGAATTTTTTTTTTCAAGTTGGCCCACGATTTCTTTCTTCGGAAGAAAGACAGATCTTCGTGTAAGTGAAGATTGATCGTTGCCGGGCTATGAGAATCCCAATTCAAAGGGGTGAAAATTTGGTTTAGATTGTTTTGTTTTGTTTTGTTTTAATCTGTTTGTATATTTATGTATATAGGTTTATTTTTTATTTTTCTTGTATATATATGTTCTTGTCAATTTATGTAAATATATGTTCATGCAATAAAATTTTAATTTCATTCCATAATTTCATCTTTTATTATGGTTTATATTTGTTTAATTTATAAACTATTATAAATGAATCAGTATATATATATATATATATTAAATGCTAATAAGCTATAATCATTATTATCTATTGAACAAGATAATGAAAATTCTTTTTATATGATACTTCTTAAGTTTTGTTATGTATATACATGTTTTTATTTTTTAATAAATTATCAAGGTTAATTCTTAGTTGTTTTTTATTCAATTTTATTAACATTGCTAATTATTAACATATACCAGTATAAACTGCTGAAATTAAATAGTATATCTTTTGAAATTAAATAGTATATCTTTTCATATGAATCTGTATGAAATTTAATTAATTTGCTTAAGTTTTAATGTTTAAGTTTTAACTTGAATAAGTGACTAATTGAACTTCCATTAATGTACATTTATTTATTACCTCTTAGAAGATTAATTTGTATTCAATACTTATTCATTTAACTTATGGAATTAATGAACATTGATTATACATTACCTCTAATTAAGACATTTAATGTTTCATTTCTCACAATTTAATAAGGATAAACCTTTGGTTTACCTTGTATTTAATGTGTTACTTTGTGTTTTTAAGTTTCAGGTATACATTTATTTAATTATAGGACATATTTACATAGAAAATTGCGCAAAACAGAGTTAATATGCGCGTTTTTTAGCAACCAGGTGCCAAATCTCGGTAGAGACGACCAGATCTCTACAAGTTCAGCAAAAACATGAGTTTTCAGGAGAGATTTTCTTCCTGAAAACGCCATGTCGTGATCGAGATTCGTGAATCTCGGTCGCGACACGTGACCTGTAGGACGGGTATAGGCACAAATTTATCCAATTTCTAACCTTTTCCTATTCCTACACTAATTCTAAATACTTATTTTCATACCTATATATACTTATCTCTTTCACAAACTTACATCACCTCCAATTTTCACCAATTACACGCTCAAAACTCTTCCCGTTACAATTACATTTTCTTCTTCCACAATCAATTCCACACCATATCACCTTTCCTTTTTACCAAATTTTTACCTATCAACATACTTCTTTCCCAAACACAAACTCCATACACTCCATTTTTCTATATATCTCATAAATCCGACATTTAAACACCATGCCTAGACATAGGAAGGTTACTCACAAGGTTTCCTCTACCTCTAATAATTGTTTACATGTTGAAGATGAATCCATTCAACATTATTTCAGATGGGGACGGGCGGCGGTACAAGCACTTTTATGGACATAGCGCATAGTGAAACATACATTATTTACTTTTTGGTTACTCTTTCCTATGCTAAAAAGAATGAGAAGATTACATTTAGGGATTTAAGTTAAATTTATGAAGTTGGATTAGATGAATTTAATTCCAAGCACACTTCTAGAAAGCTCACTAAGGATAGTAGTAATTTCTATTTCAATCAATTTTTATCCTATTTCCTTTTTGGGCATGTTAAAAGGTACCGGTTCGAAGTTAGGATTTATTTGTTCATTTTGGATTACATCTTCAAGGGTTTTTTCGATGTTAGATTATGCCTCACTTTGAAGTATGATTAGAAGATGAAAATTATTTCTTTACGAAATAATGGAATTAGATATGAGATTGTCTATGAAGCAATGGATGAGATGTTTGGTTTTCCTACTAGCACCTTTATTCCAAAATCGAAAACCTTTGATACACATACAGTTTGGCATTCTTTATCTAACCATGATACTTTTTATCCCAACAATACATCTAGCAAGTGGATTAGGGATAATTGTGTATTTTACTTTCACAAGTGTTTATCTTTCTCCTTTTTTGGGAGGGTTGAGAGTTTTAAAATTCAACTTAGGGATTTGTTCATGCTAGATTGTATTTTTAAAGGTCTTCAAATTGATAGCATTGGCATGCTATTCGACAATTTACACCGTGTCGCCGCATCCCACACTAGGCCAGTGCCTATGGGTAATTTTATTACCGGGATTGTTATGGGAGCACGTGGTGAATTGACGGATTTTCCAAACCTCACAAGTTTTTATCTTTCTCCTTGTTTGGGAGGGTTGAGAGTTTTAAAATTCAACTTAGGGATTTGTTCATGCTAGATTGTATTTTTAAAGGTCTTCAAATTGATAGCATTGGCATGCTATTCGACAATTTACACCGTGTCGCCGTATCCCACACTAGGCCAGTGCCTATGGGTAATTTTATTACCGGGATTGTTATGGGAGCACGTGGTGAATTGACAGATTTTCCAAACCTCACTTACCAAGGCAATTTACCTCTTTTGGCTATTCAGGCTCTTCTTCGGGCCAATTTACCAAGATAATAATAGAGTTATATTTATAGAGAGAGTAAATCCAAGCCCGTTTTATCATTACTGAGCCTTTCAATTTATAGAAGTTGGACATCTGGTATAATGTCTTCAATTCCCTTGGGTTCTTGACTAGTTGGCCATGTGGGTCTGCTCTCTGTTAGGTTTGCTTTTGGACTAGCAAAAGGATGAGGTTGGCCCATGAACTCATATTCTTCATCAATTAGTCTCCTCTTGATGTGAGCAAACCATTTCGATGGGCGGTCAGGACAAGGAAGGTGGAGTGTAGTGGTTGATGTTCTATCTAGTACTTTTAGTGCAGTGCCAGGTTATTACTGGTTTGTGTGAGCACCACATGTCACTCTGAGACGGTTGGTGATTGTGACTGGTAGTTGATGCGTGTTCTAAAAAAACATGAACCATTAGGAGGCATATTAAAATGTTGGGTTAGAGTGACATGTGGGTTGAGGTTACTGTTCTAAGTAATAAATAGCATGACCGTTGAGCTTCATGCCTTTTTGCTTATAAGAAGGATTAAATTTTTCTCGAAACAAATTTTCGCCATTTTTTAGTTTTACTTGAAAGAAAGAAAAGCCAAAAATAGCATAGGGAAAACCAAACCCTTGCAACTTCGTTCGTGGTAAGCGTCCTTTGGTCAAAGTAGGGCCATCTTCTTTGTTTGCAGTAAGTGATCGACAGAAAAGTGAGGTCAGTCCCCTCTTGGTTGTCTCATGCACGTGTATGTCTGGTGAACCTAGTGGGAAGAAGATATGACTACTAGGTGGTGTCCTCAAGGATTTGATCTTTATTGATACTAAATAGAGCGAGTCATAGGAAAATGAAAGAGGTCAAGGTTGGAGAGGTTGTGTTGGAGGGTGACCATAATGGTGGCCAAGAAACCTGGAAAGAGAAAACCACCATTAGTAAAAAGGAACCCCTTCCTACCGCCTATCGGATTGGGAGGCCATACAAATTGTCCGCTCTTCCTCAGGCTGCAAGGGATAATGACCTAGTGAATGCAAATGAGATGATTATCTATGAGGAGCATTTTGAGACCGAGATGTTCCTTCCTCTACTGCCTTTCTTTGTCGAAGTTTTAATGGAATTTGACATCTGCTCGGATAGATCTAATCGAGTGGATAGAGGATGATGGTGGGGTCCTATTCTCTTTGTTGGAAAACGGGTATGAGAGTGACCGATCTGGTGTTTAGGAAGTTTTCAAACCAACCAAATGGGACAAGTCTTAGCACATTACCTTTGCTCACCCCAAGTTTAATGTTTTTGGTGCCCTGTCAGACAAATTATCAGAGTGGAGACAGTGATTCTTTAAGATCTCCCTTACCGATCTGGAGTTTCTGCATTCGGTTAATTGGAACTATCTTGCGGCCGATCTTGGGTCTTGCCTGGTGGAGATGAAAATGATGGCGAATGTGCTGAAGGTGGTTGAGTATGTTGATAACATCGCTACATCTCCAAAGAGACATGTGCTGATTTTGATTGAGAACTTCATGATCGTTGGCTACCTGATACAGAATCAATGAGGGTTGGCGCATTTAGATGGATGGAAAGAATGGAGCTTGGAGAAATGGTTGAAGGCTCGGGATTTGACTAGTGGAGTTGGAGTCCATTCGAGTGACTATCGCATGCCTAAGAGAGCCACCTAGTTGACCAAAATACATGTGGCTGTCACCTAGCTCATACGTGTCATTTCGGTTAACAATGAAAGTTGACTACTACTGATGTGGCAACCACGTCACTTTTCTAGTGTCTTTTTCTCTCGAAGTCGTCATAATACTTTATTGAGACAAAATTCAATGCTTAATGATTTTATTAAAACAAACTGGAGTTAAGTGACCATTTTGAAATAATCATGAATGTCAGTAACCAATGGCGCATTTAATCCAATTTATTTACTGCATTCTTCTCATGTGCTTCAAATGGTATTTTCTAAACTCATTTTACCATGTCTACTTCATTTTGTGGTGATGTTAGTACTGATTATAGCATAATTTACATATTTCACATACGATAAATACATTAAACTAAATGATACTGTTAAAAAAAATTCATATATTTATAAGAGAACATCTATTCTACATTTCTATGTAGGTAAATGGGTAAATTACTTAGTTTTACGGTATGGTCACTAAACTTCAAGACGTAACATATAAATCAGTCAACTTTACACTTTCTACCATTATAATCACTAAATTTCAATTAACGCCTCAAAATGACTGTTGATGTCTGAAAATAAAAAATTTCAAAAGTTGATAATATTCTAATTTCTAACAAACTTTAATTCTTCAATATTTTTATTTTGAGATCATTTAGATGTTGTTTGGTTAAGAAAATGAAAGTGAATGTTTAGAGAGAAATATATTTGAAATTTTAGAAAATAAAAAATGTCGTTTCAAGGTAAATGTGGTTCTAGACGTACAACTTTAAATCTTACATATTTTCATTTTGAGATCGTCAATGATCATTTTGAAACATTAATTGAAGTTTAGTACTCATAATGTTAGAAAGTGTAATATTGAGTGATTTTTATGTTACATTTTGAAATTTAATCATACCATGAAAACAAATAAAATTTTATAGCCATGTGTGTAATTTACCCCAAATTTATTTAGTGCAATTTTTTCATCTGCTTGAAATGGTATGAATTATGAAATACTATTGTCTAACCTCATCTTACCTTTTCTACTACTCCATAGTGTTAATGTTACTCTCGCCATTTTGAATTATATATCGTTTAAGAACAATCGTGTGAATTTTCTTCTTGCATGGTCATATGCAGTGAAAAAACCAGTCACCAAAACTATCACCCCCTCCCCAAAAAATTCTTGAGCATCTATTGCCAATATTTGAACCTTGCAATTTTTATAGTTAGGGAAAAGGATCACCTTTTCAATACTCCCAAAAGTTGAAGCAGTTGTCATGAGACCGTCTAAATCCGATTTACTAATCACACTAGAATTATCGTGAAGTGGACCACCTCTGATGAACGACAAAGAATGATATAGTATTGCCAGAGGTGGTCCATCGATTTTACCAAAATTGTAGTGTGATCAGTAGGCTGTATTTAGACGGTCTCATGATAACCGCTTCAATTTTGGAGGGTATTAAAAAGATGATCCTTTCCCTTCATTATAAGAATCGCGTTGTTCAAATAATGACGATGGATGATCAAGAGTCTTTTGGTGATGGGTGATAGTTTTGGTGACTAATTTATTCACTGCAAAGGACAGTGCAAGAAGAAAATTCACATAATTGTTCTTTTTGGCCCCCCCAAAGCAGTAGTTCTGTCTACTTTGTTTTAAATGATATTTTCAAATAAGATGAGCTCCCTCGCTCGCTTAAGAGAGATAAAACATGAAAACAATGGAAGGGAATATGGGAGATCATGATTGAGCTAAAACATATAAGGATCATGGGAATGGAATTGGGAGAACTCATGCTCAAATAACATTAGAATTGAAATCTTAGAAATAGAAGAAGATGGAGATGAAAGAAAATAAGAACTTTAATATAATAATACTTGAGAACACGAGGTGAATACAAATCAAAGTCTGACTTTGCAAGGTCCAAACTGTAGATTAGTTTAACCCTTGCTACACTAAGAAAAAGCTAGAAATAAAATGATGAAAATAACTTCAAAGCAAAACTGAAATTGAAATCTAACAATAATGAAAATGATCTAAAGTCTAGAGCTAACCAGCAAAGGTTCCCATTTATAGGAGTTTTGAGACTCCTATTTACATAAAAAAAACCACCTAAAATGTCTCCTTAGTCTTTAATGTTGCTGCCTTATTTTGTCATAATTGATTTGGATTGAGTAAGGAAGGTTTCAGAGTCTTTTTAGACAGATTTGTATCTCCCTAACCTTCAAGGATACTTCATTTTCTTTCCATAATTGATTTGAAGTTGAGTAGAGAAGAGAATCCCTATTTTTTGGAAAAAAAATAAACGCTAGATAAAACAAACGGACATAGATTACAAAATCAATGTTTTCTTATACATTTTCTGGTTTTAGGATTATCTATCTAAATGTGGCTCAAGTTTGGGGAAGAATTTTTTTTCATAGCATGTGATTATAAACCATGACTAGTTGAGTATCCTAAAATTAAGAATTGCGGTCCAAAAATCAAATGAAATCGAATCTAACGAGAAGAAATCTGGTATCTCCAATTTGGTATTGCCATGTTCTCTTGTATTAATAATTAATATTTTTTAAAATAAGATATTATATGGATACAAAGGACCGTAAAATGAAAATTATAATAAAGAAAGACAAAATGTATTTAGTCTAACTCTATTAAATTTAATTAAAATCAATCATTTTTAATGCGTAAATTGGTCAAATGTAACAAATAATATACACACAATATATTATAGGAATTACGAAATCATTAAAATTATTTTACTTGTTTGATATTTAAATATGTATTTTTCGTATTAATATTTCTATTCAAACTAATAGTAGTGTTCTCATAGACTGACTTGGTCACTTAAGGTCCATATAAAATTAATGTAAAATTCGTAAGGCTTACAGAAAAAATAAGTTTCGTAAATTTGAGGTTTATTAACCTTTACCCCTCACTCAGTTTCTCATATTCTTTAATCATATATTATCCGACTATACTAATTAGTAATTAGTTACACTTATCTAATTAAGTATTATCTAAATATATACCGATTAAGTATTATCTAAATATATACCGATTATCTTTTTCAAAGTAAGATATAGGAAATACCTCATATATCATTTGTTTTGTATATGAAACAAACTATAAAATCTTACTGAAGAATTTCACGATTGGCTCTGGAAAGACAGAATATTCGTTCACTAAATAGAAACAAGATTTAGTTTGTGTTAAAATTTATTTATACGAATTAAAATATCAGTTTAATATCCAATATTGTCCTGATAAATAAAAATAAATATTTTTTATTTATATAATTCATCCACACATTATTTTTTTCATTTCTTTGATTTGAATCTTATTTTTACTTAGTTCATCGTTTTCAGTTTTTGTCGTCCCCTTTTTCATCTCCTTTCACTCTCTAATCCATAGTCCACACAAACACAATACACGCACATCTCCGTCTCTGCCATTAATCTCTTCAATTCGCCATTGACACGTCCCACTCACAATAAAAATTAGAATTCTTTTATTATTTTTATTTTTATTTACTAATGGTTAGAAACCAAAATAAAAGGTTAAGCGATCGAAAAATTAGTTAACCGATTAGTGGTTAACCGAATTTAGTGGACTAGCATATGGTTAGTGATCTTAAATATTATAATTTATAACTTTAATTAAATTAAAATGGACTTATCCTTAAAAAAAAAAGGGATAAACAAAATATTAGTGGGAGACTAAATGCGATATTTTTTTCTATATATCTCTATTCCTCCTAACCTAAAGGAAGATACATTACTGCCAATGCCATAAAAACAATTTTATTTTTAGAATGAGTATTGACTTTTGGTATTTCTTAGAAGCTTTAGTGTATATTGATTTTTTAAAACATAAATGGTGATTCCCCGCGGAGAACGGGGGATAGGAAATAGGGAAAAAGTTCTTTTGAACATCAATAAACGGGGATGAAGATCCCCGTGGGGATGGGGGCAAATATATCCCCGTTTAATCGCGGGGACGGGGATGGGGAATCCCCGACTAGCCGTGGGATGGGGATGAGAAATGCATTCCCCGTCCCACCCCGTTTACATCCCTACTTATTTGGAACAAATAACCCCTAAACCAAAAAAAAAACATTCAACATAATATTACATTAGAAATAAAAAGATTTTCAAAATATCAATTGCTACATCTAACTAATCTACTGATACATTAATAAAACGGCAAAAAAACTCATGAAATCACTAATATTAACCTATATGATGGGTTATTTGTTCCAAATAAGCAAGTTGATGGGGTTAGTTTGTAATATTTTAAAATTTAGGGGTCAGTTGCAGTTTTTGGAAAACTTGAGGGCGTTGGAGATATATGAAGCCTATTTTAGAAGTTTACTAATTTTTGGCTCGTGCGATGTACGAATTCATTTTAATATATAAATATTAACAAAAATATAATCTAATAATTATAATTAATGATATAAAGGTGCTATATAAATTAAATATTATTATTTTATTTTCACATTTACTTTAACTAATCTTTTTATAGATAAATATAATAATCTAATTAATATTAATATTTTTATCTGTGAAAAAAAAAAATTACACCCCAGCTCCATCGTTACTGTTTTATATTATATATAGATAGATTATATGTCTTTCATAAATGATTACACAATGTAATGTTATGTTGAAGTTTCAAGTTTTTTTTAGTAGCAAAAATATGTCTAATGTTTCTGTCAAAAGAAACTTTGGTCATAACATTTAAATGTTCTAATTTTACCCATAATGCTAACAATTAAGAGCAATTTTATTCCTGAAGTATCATGCGCCGCACTCTCTCCTATGCACAACCGTTTGTCTTAATCCAATAGTTACTCCTTTTTAACCATACAGTTACTGAGACGAACGAGTATATGCCCTTCGGACTGATGAAATGTGTGTTCTGGACCGTTGTCTCTGAGGTGATAGGCTCCTTTCATACTACGATGCCGGTCGGAGGAGATGTTGAATTGTGGCATAAGTATTTTCGCGGTTAACACGACGTATTGCCTCCTCTGCCACTCTCATCTTTTCCCTCATTTCCACCATTTCTGCCGCGTGCTCAGCTCTGACGTCGTCCATCTCGTAGTGAACTTGGTTGAGATTTTGGCTAAACTGCCTATTGACCTCGTCGAGGAATCGTTGGTGTTGAGGATCCATAGGCTCCTTATGGCGTTGGTCGTGGGAGGCTCCTTATGACATCACCAGGTGACGCACCATGCCATGTAGCAAGCGTGCTGCCATGTGTTCTCATTTCATTGGTTTGAGGCCTTCAACTACTAAAGTGTCAGGCGACACACTTTGTCCTTTGTTCCATGTCCTTTGCGCAACCATTTGTCTTGATCCAACAGTTACTCATTCTTTACCGTATGGTTACTGGATGAAGGATAGGTACTTTGTAGGAAATATTTTTTCTCTAAATCGGATGGTTCCTATGAGTCTTTCGGAACCAAAAGGTGACATTGTGTAAAAAATGTTTCCATGAAATATTCCTGATGATATCATTATTTTTAATCAAGATATAGTTTTGATGAAAAACTCCCCAAATAAATATGGGTAATAATTTATATTAGTCTCATTCTTTTTACTTAACATACTGTTTAGTCCATTTATTTTGAAAAACGCATTATAAGATCTTTATATTTTGTTAATATTAACTCTTATGTCATTCTGTCTAATTTTTAAAGATTTTTAACTGTTATATTTCGCATGAACAAATTGGTCATTTTGTATTGTATTATGGTTATAGTTGTCCTGAAAGTTAAGATATATTCGATTAAAAATCTAAAAAGATAGACAAATGGGATAAAGAGTTAATATTAACAAAGGATAGAAACCTTATATGATGTGTGTTTCAAAATAGGAACTAAACAATGGGATATATTCTATCTTGTTATTAAACCCTACTCACTCTTCTATAAATAAAATAGCTACTCACTCCTTTTTTTCATTCCAGCCGCGAGTCCGTTTTCTTCATCGTCTTTGTTAATTTGGTATCCATTTTCTTTCTGTTTTGCAATTTTAATTATTTACTTTGAGAAGGAAGATCGCAGTGATGACTCAGGAAATTCAAGCTCAACAGACCGGAATTCAGGCTTCTCTTTCTATAGATAATTTGGCTTCTCTTCTTTCGCTTAATCTTTCGATTCTGATTTGATTTTTTTTTTTGGAGTATATGGATTTGGGGGAAATCGAGGTTGCGATGACGATCTCTTTCTCGATTTTCATATTATGATCCATTTTATAGTTTCTCGATTTTGATTCTAATCTAATAATTAGATTGATTTCACTGAAAATATTAAAATTATTCCGACTTCCATTAAATCATATCAGGTTATCAGGTAGGGATAATAAATAACAAAATCAATGTTATTCCCACTGACCTGAGCGATCTCTTCTTCTTTAGTTTAGTTTTTCGATTCTGATATGATTTGGGGGAAATTGAGGTTGCGATGAGGATGAACAGCTCCCTCTTCTGAGTTATGTTGCGAAAATCCGAGTAATCTCCTTCAGATCCATTTTATAGTTTTGTTCATTAGATTTTGATCTAATCGAATAATTAGATTAATTTCCTTAATTGCAAAAAGCAGCTATTTGATTCTGCAAATACTGTTCATGCTTATGTTCTTTAGCTTAGTTTTTCCATTCTGATTTGAATTTTGTATTTTTTATTTTTGGATTTGGGGGAAATTGAGGTTGCGATGAGGATCAACAGCTCCCTCTTCTGAATTAAGTCGAGGAAATCCGCTGGCAGAATCGAACCTATAACTTCTTAGCCACCACTGAGTAATCTCCTTCCTCATTTTCTTATTCCGATCCATTTTATAGTTTCGTTCATTAGATTTTGATTCTAATCGCATAATTAGATTTTGACCTATTTTAGCCACCATTGTTCAATTTATGTTCTCTCAAAATATCATTCTATAAAATTTAAATTCCTATAGATACTTTATTTTTAATACAATCATGAAAATATCAAAATTATTCTGTTTGCTTCTCTTTTTTATGATCATATTTGTTTTTTTATTTCAATCGTGGAAAGTTTTAGGTATTTGGTTTATTGTGCTTTTTTTATTTTAAAATAAAGAGTTTCAGCTGTTTAGTTAAGGATCCTGTGTTTGCCGAGTATCCTAAAATTAAGAAATTTTTGCTGTTCAAAAATCAAATAAAACTGGATCTAATGAGAAGAAATCCAGTGTCTCCAATTTGATATTTCCATGTTCTCTCGTATTAAGTCTAATTCTGAAAATTATTACTAATAAAGAAAGATAAAAAGTATTTAGTTTAATTCTTCTAAATTTAGTTAAAATCATTTAATATGTAAGATGGTCAAATGTAACAAATAAATAATATGCACACAATATACCATAGTGTTCACATAGAATGGTTTTATCACTCAAGGTCCATATGAAATTAATGTAAAATTCATAAGGTTTAAAGAAAAAATAAGTTTCATGAATTTCATGATTATTTTAACTTTTACCTTTCACTCATTTACCCATGCATAACAATCACAGTAGAAAATGAACAAGACATACATGGTATACTACCAAAAACAATGTCCATCAAAGAAATAGTGAGTCTTGATCTTTTTATTTCTATTCTTTTCTTTAAGTCATGCATCTTTTTTATTATTTGTTTCTCTTAACTTTTTAAATTTTGTTTTGTTTTTTCAATTGTTATTCATTATTTTTTTCTAATTATGTAATCAGTGTTTCTTTTTTCAGTAGTTTGTGCTTGCTTAGCTTATCTTACAATGAAAACTTTTGAATCTAAACTACATCTAGCTTAAAAGTTGGAAAGGTTTGGGTTTTTACTTTCTATATAACATGTTGTAAATGCGTGCATTGAAGGTCCAGTTGAGTCGATTACCTCACACCGGAGTCATAACAACATACAATTATCCTTTTGAGGGGACCAAAATGTTTGAATCGCTATAACTAGTTCAAATGTTCTTAAAAAATAGCTTTAATTTTCATAACTAAAAATATTAATTTAATATTTGATTAATGTGTCTAGAAAGTTTTTTTTTTTAATGAAAATCCTTATATATTCCCTTAAATGAAATAGAAAAGTATGAGTACAACAAGAAAACAAAAAGAAATAAAACCCCAAACAAATAAAGACTAAGCCAATACAACATTCGTGAAGGAGAGAAAACGACTACAAAAAGAAAAAAAAGAATCAATTAAATGTATAAAAAACACAAACGAATGATAAATTATACATTTCTCGTAAATCCAAATCAACATAAAAGATATTGTATTCCATCTGTTTTTCTACTGATTTGGATTTACGAGAAGTATATGATTTATTGTTTGTGTTTTTTTTTACATTTTAAGGGTTTTTCTCTCGTTCGTTGATCTTGTATGGCTATAGTTTGTACTTATATAAGATTTTACTCCTTGATGTACTTATACTCTTTTTTATTAGCCTGGGAACATGAGTCAAATATTAAATTGAGCTTTAATTATATAAAAATGAAAGCGTTTTCTTAAGAACATTTGAAAATGAATAAATTAACACCGTGAAAAAGGAAATAAGAAGCAAAATTAAAAGTTGTCTCGTTATAGCGATTTAGACCGTTTAGCCCTTGAAAAAGATAATTATATGTTGTTGTTATGACTCTGATGCCTGCTAATTTACTCAATTGTTTTTGCAATACATGTATTTACATCATGTTGTATAGAAACAGTGGATATTGGTAAGATCCAAAGTCTTTCAAACCTTTGAGTTAGACGTAATCTAGATTCACTTTTATTGTATCATACGTTAAGTAAGCATAAACTACAGAAAAACAAAATAGAGATTAAAGAGTTAGAGAAATAAAAAAGAATGAATAAGAGTTAGAAGAAACAAAACAAAGTTTTAAAAAAGGTAGAGAAATGGAAAATAAAAAAAATGCAGGACTTGAAGAAATGAATAAAAAAAGATAAAAACTCATTATTTCCTTGATCACCACATGTTGGTAGTATACGATGTATATTCTATTCAGATTATTATAAAAAGAAAACCATTCTCTATTGTAATTCGGGCGTATAGTCATATTTTGATTAATAAATATGAGAAAATGAGTGAAGGTTAAAGGTTCTAATTTACTAAATTTATTTTTTCAACTCATTAGTTCTTTTTTATTTTTCTAACTCTTAAATTTCTATTTTGTTTTTCAACAGTTTATGCTTGCTTAGCGCAGCATGCTACAGTGAAAGCTTTCGAATCTAGACTTGGGGTCTTGCCAATATCTTCTCTTTTTATACAAGCTTATTGTATAAAAAGAGTAGGTATTGACAAGAATCCAAACTTTCTCAACCTTTGAACTAGAAGTAGTCTAGATTCGAAAGTTATCACTGCGGCATATGCTAAGTAAGTACAAGCAGTAGAAATTAAAGAGTTAAAGAAATAAAAGAATGAATAAAAGTTGAAACAAAAAAAAAATTTGCGTTGGTTTTTCAACTCATATATGTAGATACTCATTTTTTGTCCGAACATTTTTTTGCTTTAATTGATTAAATTTGAAATTCTAACATATTCGTAAATTATATTAGAAGTATAAACTTTTCATCGCACATATAATTTATCAGAAAAATTAGATTTTTTATACTAAATTGTTATATCTTGGTGTAATTAACAAATTATATTTGAGATGTAACTCATTGAAAAAAATACTTTCCAAGTTATAAATTGTATTTGACATGTAATGTTTTATATTCTAAATATGGTTTTGAAATTGTCATGTTTCAAATTTATTAGTTAAGTTCAACTTGTATGGTTAGATTAATTTTTCAATCAGAATTCATTAGTTGTGAAATTATATTAAAAAAATTATAGTTTAAATATAAGTTATGATTACTAAATTAATTGTTAAAGTTACCCATATATCTTTAAAAATGATTTGTGATTATATACTATGTTCAGAATATAATTTACTTTCAAACTTAATTAATGACAAATGAATTAATAATTAGTGTCTAAATCAAATTATTAGATAAAAGTTGGAAGCAAAATAAAATGAATTATGGTCTTTTATTAATAAATAATGACATTTGCAAACTAATCACACTTCCAAACTCAAATTAAACCTAAATTCAAATGAAATTTTGGCATCCCAAAGCAATGATTCAGAATTCAAATCGAAGAAATCATCTAATTGGACAACATTATGGACTCTCAAATCCTGCAGCAAAAGAGACCACTCCATCAAGTAAAGTTTCTCGATTATGTGAAGCAAAGTTAATCTGACTATTTCAATTACATGGAGCAAATCATGCAGAAACTCATTCTCAAAACACAAGAGACAAATGTATTATTGAAAAAGAGTCCACATTTGGGGGCAAGTGAACAATTTGACTCTATTTTTTTTTACTGAAAAAAACTGAACTGAACTAAACTGAATGTTACTGAACTGAATTCTACTGAAACTGAAATAATAATATCATCCTTTAAAAATAGCAATGATTAAAATAAAAAGCTTATGAAATAATAATGGTTCTAATAATAATAATAATAATAAATAATTATAATTGTAATAAGTAATGATAAGTTACTGATTTGTGGTGAAACTCTTCGCCTGTTGGTTGAGAGCTTACCTATGACTTTAGAGGTCATGGGTTCGAATCGCATGAGTAGGGTAGGTTGAGGGTTTTCCTTTCTCTTTAATGTAATATTCCTTTGTTCAATGTAAGTGCATTGTGCACAACTTTTTTTTTAAAAAAAATGATAAGTTACTGAACTGAATGCTACTAATACTGAAATTAAGTAACAGGGTTTTACACTCATACTAAGGCAACTGCACAGCTATAAAAAGGGGCTTTTGGTTTCTCCAGGAAAAAAAGAGACAGACAACAGATTGAGAGTGAAAAGAAGTAAAAAAGCAACACAAAATTTGTAATAGGGAGATAACCCGAGCTCGGAGAAGGAAGAGATAAGAGGGCCCCATGGAAAATGTGTGGTCAGAAATCCATAATAGAGTCCGACCACAACGACCGAAAGTTTCAAAATTCAGGAGAGGTTGGCATTCGGGAGAAAAAAAGAGAGTGAAAGTGATTGAAACTCAGTGAAAACGGAGTGACAATTCATCGCTTTTGGCACGATATTTTCCGAAAAAATCTTCGTTTTGTTCAGAGTTCCACGTTGCAAATATTTACTCACACGGGATAAGGAGTCGGTTCATCGTTCGCAGGTTTCGGCCACCAGATCTCATTCAAGATGTTCGTCGGGGTCTACCTCTACCTCAACGCTGGACCAAATCCAAATAAAATGGGTCAAGATCCATATCAAGAACGAGTCAAAGTCCTAATATACAAACTTATGTATTTACAATCTCATTGTTTTAAATATTTCAAGTTGACCCCTCTAGTTTTAATTTACTTCATGTTAACTCTGATAGTCTTAATTTGTCCTAATTAAGCACTTCTCGCATGTCCTATTTCCAGCTCAACAAACCTGATTTAAACATTCATCCACTTTAATTCATTTTAGTATTTTCTTTGTGTATTTATTTTCATTAATTTCAATTTCATTCATAATTTAACTTTTTATATATATTATATCAAGTTGTTAGATAATATATGATGACAGTTTATTTTATTTTATCTTAAAAACATAAAGGTGATTGAAAAATTTAGTTCATTTGATCGGTTAGTGACTGGGTAACGTGAGTTTGACCATTTTTAACTAAAATTGGGACTCGGTGTACACTCAATTAACATAAACTTATAGTACTATCATTATATATATATATATATATATATATATATATAGAGAGAGAGAGAGAGAGAGAGTATGATGAGTCTATTTTTAATTTAAAATCGTATTGACCGATTACTGATCGGTCAAATGTACTAAAATATTAAGTCATTTTTGCTGGAGATGTATTTTTTGGACAAAATGAATTCTAGGTACCAAATTGTGAATTGAGATAAAGTTCAGGTACCATCAGTATAATTTACTCATCAAACTCTCATTGACCGGCCATTCAGTGGTAAAATATACTAATTATCCGGTTATTGTTACTTCAGGTATATTGTTTGGATAAAATGTAATCTAGGTACTAAAATATAAACTAGTGTAAGTTTAGGTGCCATTAATGTAATTTACTCATTTATAATCTCATTGTTTTAAATATTTCAAGTTGACAACTTGATCAATATTTGGGTTTTAGGGTCAAGTGGGTAGAGAGAGAACTCTCTAGGGTTTCAACTTTCCTGCCTCTCCTTTTCTTCTTCAGCCGCCGACTCCCACCACCACCCCCTTTTCTTCTCCTCCTCCTGCTTCGGCCAAATTTCAGTTTTTCCCTACTCTTCTTTTTCTTCGGACTACTCACAGCAAGGGCCAAGTTGCTTCTATCTAGTTGAGGAGGAAGAAGGAAGCTTGTCTTCCTTCTTCCTCCTCCCTGTTTTTTTTCTGCTTTTGTTTGTTTCTAGTATTCTAGTTGTGTTTTCTGTTGGCTTGTACCAGATTATTTTGTGCGGATCTGATATATTTTATCTGATCTCTGAATCCGTTTGAAGTGCATCTGTTGGTTAAGATCTTTGTTGGTGTAGCCATTTCTGGATCTACGGGATTGCAAAAGAAGGGACATAGATCCAAAGTTTCAGAATGGTTCCAAGGATGAAGATTGGACTACACTTGTTCCACTGCGAATCTGGAGTTACGATAAATATACGATTCAATGGTTTTCTATGTTAGTTCTACCTTTAATGGTTTGTTTTGCTATTTTTAGTCATTTTCTTACCCGTGTGGTTCATGTATTAGGCTTAGCCTATATGTATGTGAGTTTTTACTCCTTACTCTCTTCTCATTGTACTAGCAACCTTATTATCTAATGAAATTTAGCTTTTCCATCAAAAAAAAATATATATTTCAAGTTGACCTTGTAATTTTAATTTACTTCATGTTATCTCTGCTAAGCTTAATACTGTAGTTTTAATTTACTGAATAGTGATTATAATACGATTATCTTATCTCGATCACTGGATTGTTTGGATTGTTTGTTAAATCGTATATTAATAAACTTTTACATTTCTTTTTATAAAAAAAATAATAATTTATAATTGTTCGTTCGATTCTGGTTGTAAAGTGACTGAATTATCCCGATCACTGAATAGTGATATATAAATAAACGATGAATACTTGATATAATCTCACCCTACCCCGTCCGATAAATCGTTATTCATGTCATAATTTAAAATTAGGTTTAATAATAGTCATTTGATCAAACTTGATCATGTGGCTGCAATTAATTCCGAAAGGGAAATTGACATAAAAATTCAATTTAAAAAGTTATTTACAATTATGTCAAATGATATTTTAAATTATATCAAACTGATAAAATTATCACTTTTAATATATTTTAAGGATATTAAAAGTTTTAAGGATTAAAGTTTATAAATTAAGGGTATAGAATATATTTACTAAGGTTTATAATTTATGAATTTAGGTCTAATTTTTTTTAAATTAAAGTATAAATTCATACTTTATGGAAAATAATGATATATTGAAAATTAATTTTAATGAAATGACTTAAATGTAATTTTATAACAAATTGTGATATTCATGTAAAAAGCTCTTTAAAGCAAGACTTATAATCAAACAAGGCCCATTTGAGACATGGACCCATGAATGGGCCCAAAAGAATAGAGAAAATAATTTAGACATATATATATACAAGTAAATCAAAAAGGAGGATATGAAAACTCAAAAATTAATATAAGAGGAACTTTATGTATATGGAAACAATAGGTACTATATACTTATACTTTAAAAATGCTAAAACAATAAGTAAATCTTATGGATAAGAAAATAATATTTACCCAAAAATAAATTCCTTCAATAATCAACAAAATAACCCAAATGTTCCCAAAACTATACATAATTAATATAGTTTAAATACCAAAAAATGACATATACTAATATCCATCCATTATTTCTCAAAATATCAAATAACTAATATTTAAACATAGCCTAAGTTAATAAAAAGGAAATACTTATATATATATTTATACTTATATTATAAAATAAAATAAAAATGATATACCAATATTCTAAAATAAATGTATATACTAAAATTCTAAAATAATTTGAAAAACATGTATTACATAATTATATATATATATATATATACTAAGGATTAAAAGTCTAAAAGTTAAGAAAAAGGGACCGAAATGACATTTTTTACATTTTGGCAGATTTACCAACGGAAAATCCGTCGGTAAACCGCATTTAGTGACAGAATTGACAAATTACAGCAGCACTCCAATATTTTCCAGATTTATTCAAAAGCTTTAAATTAAATCTAATTCAATCGTTTTGGACTTCCGAACTACCAAAGATGGATCATAGTCGAAAACGGAAGTTCCTAAAACGATATTTTTATTTTAAAACGTTATTTGGAAACCTCTTTTAAATTAAAAAAAAAACTTATAATTACAACATTTTCGATACCCGAACTACCTTTTTATCGGATCACGGTTCGTATTGGGATATCCAAAACGAGGTTTTTATTTTAAAACAAAACCGAATTTTATTTAACACGAAACGAAAATTAAATAAATACGCTAACTAAATAAAACGTGACAAAATAAATAAATAACTAAAGGAATAAGAACTATAGCATAAAAAAATAAATAGAATGAGAGAATAAATTAAATAAGATAAAGAGTCTAGTCCTCGGATAATACCTTTAATTCGGTATCTGACAGTCGAAGCCGATTGATTCCACGAACCGCGAGCTCCCGTTTTTAATGAAAATTTAGTAAAAAATTGAACTTAGGAAATTTGGAATTTTTGAGAAAAAAATATTTTTCTCAAAAAATTCACACTCTCTCTCTCTAAATGTTTAGAGTTAGAAAGTTTATCCAAAAATCCCCCTCCCTAAGCCCTCTTTCACCTTGGGATCCGTGCCTTATATAGGCCCACGGATCCCGTAACAATGGGCGACGCCCAAAAAAATTTGGGTGTCGCCCATTGTGGTTGGGCGGCCGCCCAACCTAGTGTTGGGCTACCGCCCAACCTTGTTGGGCGGCCGCCCAACAATGTTGGGCGTCCGCCCGACGCGTTGGGCGTTCGCCCGACGTGGTTGGGCGCCCGCCCAGTGTCACGGGGCCAACTACTTGACACCGTGTGGCGCTTGCTTCTTCCCCAAAAGCTAAGCCAGCCAAGAGTCCCACCTTATAAGATCTGCAATAGGCACATGTACGGGTTAGGAACAAGCCATATATCCATTAGAGAAAAGGGACAAGCATCACAGTAATAGCATACAGACAATCCACACCAGTCACATATCATAGCAAGCAACAGCATACAGAAAGGAACACAATATATGAATAATGCACGTGGGCTTTTATTAATTATAAGGTAACCATATTACACCCTCAACATCCTAACATTGGCAGTGGGGGAGAAGGGGATATCCTAGGCTAATCCTAGTGTCAAGTCCCGGGGAGGATAGTCCTTCCCCCCTATAGTGTGTCTTATACTAACTCGGGTCCCTTTTCCAACGGACATTACAAAGCCCCGTACACCACGAACCCGAGTGACTTAGTACACTCCCCCACTCTTGGCCCTATTACATATACATTCATACACACTCTCACTCTCCCCATTACAACACTTGTTATTACAACTATTAGTACAACAATCCCCCCCTTTACATTAGTCCAACTCGCCCACTCCTAACACTCTCCCCCACTCAGAGGTTCGACGTCCCCGTCGAATGAGCTTTGATGAAGTCTTCAATCTTCTGCTTGAAGGGTTGGAGGTCTGATTCCTTCTCCCAGCTGATTTCTTCTTCGCCTTGTGCCTTCCATTTGACGAGATATTCTTTGTACGAACGTCGGCTTGTGGTGGCGATCCTCTCTGCTAAGATTTCTTCTACTTCTCTGCTTGCTGGTGCTTTCTTCGTGATTGGGGGTCTGGTAGTCTTGTTTCTGCTCTCGTCTGACTTATCTAGATGGTATGGCTTCAAATTGCTCACGTGGAAGACTGGGTGCACTGACATCCAACTGGGTAGGTCTAACTTATACGATACTGACCCTACTTTCTTTATGACTGGCACTGGACCCTCATACTTCCTCACTAATCTTCGATCCCGATTGCGTAAGAAGCGGAGTTGTTCTCGAAGTAATTTGACCATCACTTGGTCTCCCACCTGGAACTCTAACGGACGGCGACTTGAATCCGCCCATTTCTTCATTCTTTTGGACGCCTTCTCTAAATGAGCTTTAGCAATTTCTTCATTTTGCTTCCACTCCTTTGTGAAGAGGAAGGCCTTGGGGTTCTTTCCTCTGTACGGCATATCTACCGAATGGGGCACCAAGGGCTGTTGACCTGTAACGATTTCAAAAGGAGTTTTATTAGTAGCTGAGCTTTTCTGGCTATTAAAGCAAAATTGGGCCACATCTAATAAGGAGGTCCAATTTCTCTGGCTCGCATTGACAAAATGTCGAAGGTACTCTTCCAACATGCTGTTGAATCTTTCAGTTTGGCCGTCCGTTTGGGGGTGGTAGCTAGTGGACATGTTCAAATTTGAGCCAAGCAATCTGAATAATTCTGACCAAAAACTGCCCACAAATCTCCCATCTCTGTCACTCACGATGCTTTTAGGAATACCCCAATATTTTACAACATGTTTGAAAAAGGCCTTAGCAGTTACTTCGGCCGAGGAATACTTAGCCATTGGAATGAAAGTCCCGTATTTTGAAAATCTATCCACTACCACCAAGATAGAATCAAAGTCTTCGACTCGCGGCAACGAAGTAATGAAATCTAGGGACACACTCTCCCACGGTCGGCTGGGTACCGGTAGGGGTTGCAAGAGCCCTCCTACTTTCTTTCTTTCCACTTTGTCTTGTTGACAAATTAGGCAGGTTTTGGAATACTCCTGAACATCCTCCTCCATCTTTGGCCAGTAATAATTTTTCTGTAACAGAGCCAGCATCCGATGTTTGCCTGGATGGCCAGCCCATAAGGTGTCATGACATTCCCTCATCAGCAACTTCCTCAAGTTAGCCGCTTTGGGTACGTATACCCTTTTATTTTTCGTCAACAAAAGACCATCCTTAACCCAAAATTGTCTCGTCTTCCCTTCTCGAGCCAAGTTAATAAGTGCAACAGCTTGAGGGTCTTTCTGCAAACTGTCTCTGATTTGTTGTCGGACTGAAGTGGAGAGTTGGCTACTGGAAAGACTAGATAGGAGAGCAATTCTTTCCACCTCTAAAAGCTGAGGCTTCCTACTCAATGCATCAGCCACATTATTTGACTTCCCCGTGTGGTACTCCAGTACAAAATCAAATCCGGCTAACAGTTCTTGCCATCGGGCTTGTTTTGGAGTCAACTTGCGTTGAGAGAGAAAATGACTCACAGCAGTGTTGTCGGTCTTGACTACAAATCTGGACCCCAACAGATAATGTCTCCACGCCCTCAAACAATGAATTACCGCAAGCAACTCTTTTTCGTGAGTTGTATATCTCCGCTCCACTTCACTTAGCTTCCTGCTCTCGAAAGCAATAGGGTGGCCATTTTGCATAATTACCCCTCCTAAAGCAAAATCGGAAGCATCCGTCTGAACTTCAAAAGGTTTGGTCATGTCTGGTAGCACAAGCACCGGCTTTTCGAGGATTGCTGACTTCAGATTCTCAAAGGCCACTTTACACTCCTCCGACCATAGCCATTTCCTTTCTTTCTTCAATAGATCAGTTAAAGGAACTACTTTCTTAGAATAGTCCCGAATGAATCTTCTGTAATAATTCGCCAACCCCAAGAAAGATCTCAATTCAGTAGTGTTTGTTGGAGTTTCCCAATCAGCGATCGCCTTTACCTTCGCCGGGTCCATACTTATTCGGCCTTCCTCAATAACGTGCCCGAGGAATTTAATACTTGTCTTCCCAAATGCACATTTCTCTAGCTTCAAAAAGAGTTGGTTCTCCCTTAGCTTGTTGAAAACCAATCTCAAATGTTCTCGGTGTTCCTCCAATGTTGAACTGTACACTACAATGTCGTCTAGATACACCACCACGAACTGGTCTAAATATTCTCGGAACACCTGGTTCATAAGAGTACAAAAAGTAGCAGGGGCATTGGTTAGTCCAAAAGGCATAACAAGAAATTCAAAAGCCCCATACCTTGTTACACAGGCCGTTTTCGGCACATCTTCTTCTTTTACCCGGACTTGATAATAACCAGATCTCAGATCAAGCTTGGTGAAGAACTTCGCTCCACTTAATTGGTCAAATAGGTCAGCCACCAAGGGAATTGGGTAGTTGTTCCGCACTGTGATTTTGTTGAGGGCCCTATAGTCCACACACAGTCTTAGACTCCCGTCGGCTTTCTTTTGGAACAACACAGGGGCCCCGAAAGGAGCTTTAGAAGGTCTAATAAATCCTGCCTCTAACAATTCTTTCAACTGCTTTCGTAATTCCGCCAATTCTGGAGGGGACATTATATATGGTGCTCTTGCTGGAGGTTTCATTCCCGGAACTAGGTCAATGCAGTGGTCAATTTCCCTCTTCGGTGGCAAGGATTTTGGTAAGGCTGCTGGCATGATGTCTTGAAATTCTCTCATTACTCCTTCGAGCATTTTGGGGACGACCGAACTCCCTTCTGAGCTGTTTCCAATAGGGACCACCAGGTAGGAAGGTTCTCCTTTCCTCACTCCCTTCTTAAATTGCAGGGCCGAAAGATATTTCTTTTCACACATGGGATTTATCGAAACCGGAACTACACAGGGATCTTGATTTATGAACAGGAGGCATTTCGCGGAAGCCATTGGGACGGCAAAGCTCTGCTTGATAAAGTCTAGCCCCAAAACTACATCGAAATCATCCATCGGAGCTACTGTGAAATTTACGGTGCCGGTCCATGGCCCCAATTTGCAAGGTACATTTTGAGTAGTGCCGATGATCGACTGTGCGGGAGAATTCACAGCCTTAATCTTTCCCTTTTCCTTTCGAACGTGCAAGCCCAACCGCGAAGCTTCCTTCTCGGCTATAAAGTTATCGGTTGCTCCAGTGTCAATCAAAGCCTTCGAGGTTTTACCTTGAATTTCCATTTCAACATACATCAGGCCCTTCTCTTTGCTGCTTTCAGCCACTTCTATTTGCTTTCCCAAAGCCCCTATAAACCTTAAAGCCCCCATAATCGATGGCTCTGAATCTTCGATGGCATTATCACCTTTGGGAGTTTCTTCTTCCCTCAAGCCCCGTAAGGCAGAAAGAGCCCCCTTTCTCGGACAGTCGGAAATTTTGCGAGGTCCTGTACATAAGAAACAAGATATGGGTTTGGCAGTGGGTTTTGACTCAGCAGTCTTCGAGGGTTGTACACTAGACCCCACTCCCTTCTGCAGAAAACTCTTCCTCTCTGGGTAGTTATTGAAGACAGGTCTCCGATCAGTATTTCCGAAGCCCCATGTCCGTCGTTCACCCCCAGGGGTGAAATTGCTTCGATCGCCTCCCCCACTCAAAGGCTTGGCCCACTTGCTAGTTCTAGCTTCTGTGAATGAAGTTGAAGGGAACTTCCTTTTATTATTATTCATATTGAAATCATCCAAGCTCTCGGCTTCCGCTATCGCAATGGAGTGATCTTTCACCCCCTTTCGATATAACTCATTTCTAAACCACGGTTTAAGCCCCTTCATAAAATTGAAGAACTTTTCAGCTTCTTGCATTTCCGGAAGTTCCAGGGTGATGGTTTGGAAGCTTCTCACATACTCCCTAATTGAACCCGTCTGTTGTAACTCGTTCAGCTTACACCTCGCCATGAAATCCACGTTCATTGGGGAGAATTGGGCTCTGATGTCCCTCTTGAATCCCTCCCAAGAACAGATTGAGCCCGAGGTTGTTCTAAGGCGCCACCATAGTTTCGCATCATCTTCTAAATACATTCGCACCACCTCTAGGCGATCATTGTCCATGCTCGTTTTTGTGGCTGAGAAATAGCTTTCCATATCATAGAGGAAGTTCTCCACTTCTTTAGCATCCCGATTTCCAGAGAATGGCTTTGGCTCCCGTATTTTGAGTTTATTGGCTTCCGGCCGTTCCAACCCATGAGCGATAAGGACTCCACCTTCGCCTGCAATTCTTCCATTACTCCTTTTAGAGAGCCAATCTCTTCTATTGTCTCACCGTGAATTCGGTCCACCGCTACACATATGTCCTTTTGTTCAGCATCTAGGCGACCCACAGTCGCGGATAACTCCTCAATTCTTTCGTTACCTGCAAGAAGATTATTATCTTCCCCTTGGGCAACCCCATCCCCCGATGGTTGGCCCCTTGGGGTATTCTGTTGAGTCATATCATCCCTTTGGGCAACACCATCCCCCGATGGTTGGCCCCTCAGGGTATTCTTTTGTGCAACTAAGGCACGAATAGTTCGAGCGTTTGCCACCACAAACTCAAAAAGCTCAGCATGGGCAACCACGGCCCGAATTACATCGGCCTTCGCCATAAAAGCTTGTATCAAATCAACATCGGCCCCCGCGGCCACAAGAGATTCAGATGGTGAAGCACCGGTCCCCACCGAGCTAACTTTTCCTATCTCACTTTGGAGTCTCACCACCTCCTTTTCGATTTCATCAATACGTCGCCCATCCTCAAGGACAGCTAACGTCACATTTTCGAGATCCAACCCATCTAGTCGTCTTTCAATAGCTTCCAAACGCTTAAAGCTTGTCATTGTTCACCCGTTATCGATTTATGCTCTGATACCACGTGTCACGGGGCCAACTACTTGACACCGTGTGGCGCTTGCTTCTTCCCCAAAAGCTAAGCCAGCCAAGAGTCCCACCTTATAAGATCTGCAATAGGCACATGTACGGGTTAGGAACAAGCCATATATCCATTAGAGAAAAGGGACAAGCATCACAGTAATAGCATACAGACAATCCACACCAGTCACATATCATAGCAAGCAACAGCATACAGAAAGGAACACAGTATATGAATAATGCACGTGGGCTTTTATTAATTATAAGGCAACCATATTACACCCTCAACATCCTAACATTGGCAGTGGGGGAGAAGGGGATATCCTAGGCTAATCCTAGTGTCAAGTCCCGGGGAGGATAGTCCTTCCCCCCTATAGTGTGTCTTATACTAACTCGGGTCCCTTTTCCAACGGACATTACAAAGCCCCATACACCACGAACCCGAGTGACTTAGTACACTCCCCCACTCTTGGCCCTATTACATATACATTCATACACACTCTCATTCTCCCCATTACAACACTTGTTATTACAACTATTAGTACAACAATCCCCCCCTTTACATTAGTCCAACTCGCCCACTCCTAACACCCAGCGACCCTCGGGGCGTGCCCCGTGCCGTCGGACGCGTGCACTCCGTGGCCACCGAGCGCGCGTTCCGTGCAACCAGACGCTCGCACGTCTCGGCCGCCGAACGCGCGCCTCACGCTGCCAGGCGCGTGCGCTCAACGGCCCACGAGGGCGCGCACCGCCAGCGGTCTCAGGCATTGCTCGGACGTCGAGAGCGTGCCACTCGCGGTGCGTCCGACGGACGCCGTGCGCACGTCTCGAGCCGTCAAGCGGGCGTTCGACCATCGTCGTCCGCGTGCGGGATGCCGTTGCGTGCCCGCGTCGTGCCGTCAATTTTCCTCTGCTTATTATTCTTTATATATTTTTCAAAACTTTCGGAATCAATCGCTTCGACCGTCTTGTTTTCAGGTTTTCATCACAGGTCCTCCGACTCGGTGTCTACAACAGTGCACCTGGCCCTGATGGTTTTGGGGGAACCTTTTATCGCTCCTTTTGGGATATTGTTGGGAACGATGTTTGCAGTATGGTTCAGGCTTTCTTTGATCGTGGTTGCATCCTGCCTGGGTTAAACTCTAGTATTATGGCCCTTATTCCTAAAGTGGCTGAAGCTGACAGAATTGAGAATTTTCGTCCAATTGTGATGAGTAACTTTGGTTTCAAAATCATCTCAAAAATTCTTGCGGATCGCCTTGCAGTTATTGCTGCAAGGATTGTCTCTCCCAACCAGTATGGTTTCCTTAAAGGTAGAAGCATTCATCAATGCATTGCCTTAGCTTCTGAGGGAGTTAATATGCTTGACAGAAAAAGTTTTAGTGGTCACATGGCCTTAAAAATTGATATTCGTAAGGCTTTTGATACTTTAGATTGGAACTTCCTCTTGGCTGTGTTGGATGTTGAAACACCTTTACACATGATTTTGATTTGACAAAACTATTTAAGTTAATCCATGATTAAGAGGCAATTAAATTTAAGTGCTTTGATTTAATTATACTAATATGTTTGTTCAATGTTGAGTATAAGCATAAATGAAAACAGAAATAAAAAGTAAGAGAGGACGAAATCAGCATGAGAACACAGCACAAGCTGAGTGGAGTGTAACTCAGTATAATAGAAGAAATATCATCTTCAGAACAAACGCTTGAAGATAAAGCTGACCAAAGAAGCTGAGTGGAACGCAACTCAATATCAAAGAAGAGAAGTCTTCCTCTAAACTAAAGCTTGCAGACGAAGCTAACCACGGAAGCTGAGTAAGAATATGACTCAGAAACAAAGAACAAAAGCAACGTCAATAAAGTCAAGCTGAGTGTTCGTCGGCACAGCGCGATTGATCCGTTTGCTAAAAGACAAGATCCGACAACTGTCTGCACCAATAATAGAAGCTTTGGAATTACGCACGGAGACAGTTTCGAGATGCATGGGTCAACTGGCCGTGAGCTAAAAGATGAACTGGCGCTAGAAGATGAACCTGTCAGAAGAAGACAAGCCTGACGCCTGCTAATTTCAGACGACATGATTGGCCTGCTATTCTGAATGCTAACCAAGGGAATGACGCAATAGATCTGTTTGAATCCAACGGATATTTCCAGATTCAAATCATTAGAGCTTCAGAATCAACTATAAAAGGACAAGTCTATCACTTGGACTAATTGCCGAAAAAATACAAGAAAAAAAGATACACTTACAAAGCACATTCAAACAAGAAAAAGATCTTACACCAAATTTCCATTTCTGTGTAAAAGCTAGATTGAATTTGTATTCATCTAAAGTGTTCTTCATCTAGAAAGAACAGATTTGTATCAATTATAAAATTGAGAGAGTGGTGCTGAGTACTCGGTTTTAAGTACTCAGCGGTAGAAAGAAATCTGAGTGTTCGGTTATAGCGCTCAGTAGGAGTTGAGTAGACGAATAGAGGAAGGTACTCTTGCATATTCAACTGCCTTGTAAACGTTTTGTGCTCTACCTTTAAAGAGCTCAGTATAGGATTGAAAAAGCCCGGAGGGATTCTGGGGACTGGACGTAGGCGGAGAGGCCGAACCAGGATAAGTCTGCTGAGTAATTTCTAACTCTCTCTCAATATAAATTGCTCAGGTTATAAATTGTAAAAGCTGACACTGAGTAATCTTGGTGCTGAGTTGGAAGCTGACCTCAAGTGTTCACTCCCAACTCACAAGTAAAACAGTTCTAGTCAATATCTGACTAAAGCTGTCTTACATCTCTCGGCCATGCTGACCTAAACTAAGTTAAGTAACTTAAAGAATTGATTAAGTCAGCATAATTAAACGAAAAAGTTACATTAGTTCCTAACCCCCCCTTGGAACTAATCACACGGGACCAACATTGGATTCCTTTGGTTTTTCTCTCACTTTCAAGGATTGGATCCTAAACATTCTGGCATCTGCTCGTATTTCTGTGATGATTAATGGTTCTCCAAAGGGTTACTTTTCTTGTTCTAGAGGGGTTAGACAAGGGGACCCCCTTTCTCCTCTGCTGTTTGAAATTGCTGAGGATTTTTTCTCTCGTTGGCTTACTAAAATGGTAAGGGATGGTACTTATTCTCCTATGTATTATTCTGGTGGAAATTCCTTTCCCTCTCATCTTCTTTTTACTGATGACATGCTCATTTTTGGAGTGGCATCTTTGAGCAATGTGCATGCTATCAAGGATTTTTTCCTGCTCTATGGACAGATATCCGGTCAGCAGGTTAGTTGGGATAAATCTGCTGTCTTTTTTGGTTCTCAAGTGAGTCCTCCGAGGAGGGTTCGACTTGCTAATTGTCTTGGCATCCATTTGGAGCCTCTCCCCTTCAGTTACTTAGGAGTCCCTCTATTTAAAGGTGCTCCTAGGGCCCGTCACCTCAGCTGCCTTGTAGACAAATTTCTATCTCAATTTAGCAAATGGAAAGGTAGCTCTCTCTCATTTGCAGGACGTTTAACTCTAATTAAGTCTACTATTACTGGCTCTCTAGTTCATTCATTTTTTATCTATAAATGGCCAATGGGTTTGTTGAAAAAGCTCAATAGAAGTGTTAGGAATTTCCTTTGGACGAGTTGTATTGATCAGAGGAAGTTAATCACGGTTCCCTAGCAAACTTGTTGCAAAGGTTTGGAGGGTGGTGGCTTGGGCATTAAGGATTTTAGGATCTTTAACCATGCTCTCTTGGGTAAGATGTGTTGGGATTTAATTCAAGGCAACAGTCTTGCTATTTCTCTGATGAAGTCTAGATTTATGGCTGTCTTTGGTGTGCCTAAAGCTACCATTGCTCCTTCCTCGATTTGGTCTTCCTATAAGTTCGTTTATTCATCCATTTGGGACCAGACCTTTTGGTGGATTGACCAGTCTTCAACGCTCAATTTCTGGACTGATAGGTGGATCATTCCATCAGTGGCAGACAGACTGGGTCTTGATCATCATGATAAGCGTTCACGCTTTAATTCTGTTGATGATTTTTTGGTCAATTCAGAATGGCTTGGCTTAGGCACTCTGCTTTCGGTTGTTCAAGACAGTATTCGATCTATTCACATGGGTAGAGATGATTTAGATTTATGCGCTTGGCAGCCCTCTATGAAGGGTATTTTCTCTGCCAAAGAGTACTATTCGATTATCAGTCCTCGCTACTACTTGGTGGACTGGTATAAATTTGTTTGGAATGCTCACACTCCCCCTTCTCGCTCTTTCACATCCTGGAGAGTTTTGCATGGAAGGGTTCCGACTCACGACCTCCTGCAGCGTCTAGGCTTATCTTTTGCCTCTCGTTGCGTTCTTTGTGGTAGGGATGCTGAGTCTATTAACCACTTGTTCATTAGCTGTTCTTTTGCAGATTCTCTATGGAGAGCACTTGAGATTCATTTTGATTGCGCTTTACCTCGTCATTCCCAATTCATCCACTTCTTCAGCACTCTTCGTAGCATTCAGTTTGGCTCACAGGTGTCGATGATCTGGCGTGTTGCCGCTGTCTCTTGCATCTGGTTAATCTGGCATTGCAGGAATGAAGCAACCTTTAAGGAGGTTTCTCCTTCTATTCAACACTCGAAGATCACCCTTTTTCGAATGATTCGAGAGTCCTTTGTCTCTTCTAAAGGTTTTTGCTCTTCGAGGAGAGATGTTGATATCTTATCCCATCTTCTGGCTTCTCCAAGGCCGCCTCCTGCTCCCAACATTATTCCGGTCCATTGGCTTAAACCTCCTCCGGGCTGGGTTAAAGTGAATGTGGATGGCTCTGCTTTTGGTACTCCTGGCGAGGCGGGAGCGGGCGGTACCTTTCGTAACTATCGCGGCTTTCCCAAAGGTTATTTTGCTTTTTCTACCACTCCTTCTTTTGCTTATATGGCTGAATTGAGAGCCGCTATTTTCGCAATTGAACTTGCTTGGGAGAAAAATTGGCATCAACTTTAGGTTGATTCAGACTCCATGTACGTAGTTAATTTGCTTCGACTTCGTTCCATGGATGTTCCTTGGAGCATTCGATAAGAGTGGTTGCATTGTCTCGGCATTTGCTCTAGGATGAACATTATTTTTACACACATCTTTAGGGAAGGAAATCGCGTTGCTGATGCTTTGGCAAAGTTTGGAGTCTCTTCCTCAGTGATCAATTGGTGGCCTTCAGCTCCTGCTTTTTGTCACAGGTTTATCAATGATGACATCTGTAATATTTTTCATTTGCGGTTTTTTTGACCTTTCCTCAACTTTTCTCCTTCCCCTTCTTTTTGTTTGTTCTCCTTCCTCTTCTCTTGTTCAAACATTCACCTTTTCTTTTTTTAATATATGATGGGTTTGGCAGTTCTTGGGCCATGGGTGCTCTCCCCGCTCAAGATCTGTCTCGTCCCAATTTCTATCAAAAAAATTACAATACTACTTAAGGACTGGAACAACTCAGCCTAAAATTTGATTTCTTCTGTAAAAGAAAAAAAAACTGAACTTTATGAAACTGGATTTTGAAACTCTCCATATTACAAATTTTGTGGATTTTTCTGCCTTGCTTTTTTACTTCCTTTCACTTTCAATCTGTTGTCTGTCTCTTTTTTTTCTCCTAGAGAAACCAAAAGCCCATTTTTATAGCTTGATTTTAGCATGGATGCAGTTGTCTTAGTATGGGTGCAACTGTTCCCTTGCCCCTAAATGTGGACTCTTTTTCAATAATACATTTGTCTCTTTTGTTTTGAGAATTGGTTTCTTTCTGCATGGTTTGCTCCATATAATTGAAAACGTCATTTTGACTTTGCTTCACATAATTGAGAAATTTTACTTAATGGAGTGGCTCTTTTGCTACCGGATTTGAGAGCCCATTTGAATTCTGAATCATTACTTTGGGATGCCAAAATTTCATTTCAATTTAGGCTTAATTTGAGTTTGGAATTTTGGAAAAACAAAGGATGTAAATTGTGATTAGTTTGCAAATATTATTTTATTTGTCATTAATTAAGTCTGAAAGTAAATTATATTCTGAACATAGTCTATAATAAAAAAATCATTCTTAAAATTATATGGGTAACTTTCACAATTAATTTTATAATCATAACTTATAGTAGTTATTTTTCTAATATAATTTCACAACTAATGAATTAAAATTAAAAAACTAAACTAACCATACAAGTTGAATTTAACTAATAAATTTGAAATATGACAATTTTAAAACCATATTTAGAATATAAAACATTACATGTCAAATACAATTTATAATTTGGAAAGTTTTTTTTTTCAACGAGTTACATCTCAAATATAATTTGTTAATTACATCAAGATATAATAATTTAGCATAAAAATCTAATTTTCCTCATAAATTATATGTGTGATGGAAAGTTTATACTTCTAATATAATTTATAAATTTGTTAAAATTTCAAATTTAATTAGTTAAAGCTAAAAAAATTCCCAAACAAAAATGGATATCTAGAGATATGAGTTGAAAAACCAACGCAAAGTTTTTTTTTTTGCTTCAACTCTTATTCATTCTTTATTTCTCTAACTCTTTAATTTCTACATCTTGTACTTACTTAACATATGCAGCAGTGAAAGCTTTCGAGTCTAAACTACGTCTAGCTCAAAAATTAGGAAAGCTTTGATTCTTGCCAATACCTAATCTTTTTATACAATACACTTGTATAAAAAGAGAAAGTATTGGCAAAGAGAAAGTATTGGCAAGACCCCAAACCTTCCAAACCTTTAAACTACATCTAGGCTCGAAAACTTTCAATGTAGCATGCGCTAAGCAAACGTAATCTGCAAAAAAAAACAAAATAGAAATTTAAGAGTTAGATAATTAAATAAAAAATAATGAGTTGAAAAAACAAAGCAATTTTTTTTTTTTGCTTCAACTCATATCCATTCTTTTTTATTTTTCAAATCTTTATTTTCTTTTTTGTTTTCCTACAATTTATATTTGCTTAGCATATGCTATAATAAAAGTTTTCGAGTACGCTTGTATAAAAAGAGTAGGTATTGACAAGAACCCGAGCCTTCCAAACCTTTGAGCTAAACATGGTCTAGACTCGAAAGTTTTTATTATAGCATGCGCTGCAAAAAAAACAAAACAAAGATTAACGAGTTATAAAAAAGGATAAAAGTTAAAAAAACAAAGCAAAGTTTTTATTGCTTCAACTCTTATTCATTCTTTTATTTTTATAACTCTTTAATTTCTGTTTTGTTTTTCCAAATTTACAAAATTTAGTGCTCAAATTTACAAATTTATTTTTTCTTCAAACCTTGTTCATTCTTACATTAATTTCATACCTTGCTTGGTCCACCTTGTTGATTCTTACATTAATTTTATAGAACACAATTATTATGAAAAATACATAAATTTATTCATGCCAGTCCATATCAACCCTACTATTATCACTAAAATTTCTAGTGAGAGAGTTGTTTTAATAAAATTTAAATTATTTTCATTGCAAAATAAGCGTAAGATTTTTGGAGAGTATCAATTTAAGATCCACATATAAAATAGCAAAATAAAACCAATTTAAATCTCGATAAAGGAATGTGACATATCATTCATATTACCGAAGTAAATTCTAATTTATCTCTCCATGTACAGTTGACAAAACTTAGCGAGATAATATAAATGACGTATCAAGTTCCGCAATCAATACCTAAATTGGTTTAAATCTAGTGCTATCTTATACGTGTGCCTAAATTAATATCCACCTATTTTTATGGCTTATTCCATTAAAAAATGCCTATATTTTAGATTTCATCAATCTCATTTTTACTCCCTCCTCCCAAACAATAGCTTATACTACTAAATCGTTATCGTAAACGATTTTTAATTTTAATTGGAGAAAAAAGAAAATTTCAGAGGTGAATACAATTTAGCATCCTACCTGATAACCTGATAGACTCAAATGTGATAAATCCAAAAAAGCAATTATTATGAACCCTAGAATCTAAAATATAAATTCTAGTTTTAAAAATCTAATGAAGAGGGAGCTGTTCATCCTCATCGCAACCTCAATTTCCCCCAAATCAAATCACAATCGAAAAATTAAACGATTGATTTTGTAATTTATTATCCCTACCTGATAGAAGACAAAATAATTTTGATATTTTCAGGAAATTAAAATCTAATGAACGAAATCTGAATATGAAAATGGAGAAGGAGATCCTATCGCAACCTCAATTTCCCCAAATCCATATACTCCAAGAAAGAAAAAAAATCAAATCAGAATCGAAAAACTAAGCGAAACATAAAGAGAAGATCGATCAGGTCAGCAAGAATATCTTGATTAAAAATAATGGTATCTTACGGAATAATTCATGGAAATATTCTTCACTCACCCTTCGGATCTGAAAGACTCATATGAACCGTCCGATCTGAATAAAGAAATATTCCCTAAAGATGCGAACGGCACCCTTTACGAAGTTCGTCTTAGTAACCGTACGATTAAAAAGAAGAAACTGTTGGATCAAGATAAACTATTGCGCAAAAGATACGGGACAAAGGTCAGAGTATACTGCCCAACACTTTAAAGGTACGAAGGGCTTAGACACCATGAAAAGAGAAAATTTTGGTTCCTCTGTGACCGGTTGTTATTCTTATCTCGGACTAATGAAAAATGTTCTAGAAAATCATTTAGATACAATGATATCATTGGTGTGATGAGCGTCCTCCACAACAACAATGTGTCCCTTGTAGAATTAGCTTAGAGAGCGTCATCTAGCCGACATCTGGGGCCAATCATTCAAGAGGACTGCATGATGGAATCCCATTGAGATTCTCGATTGGTCTCCCACGACCAACGCTATAAAGAGCATATATTGATCCTCAACACCACGACTCCTTGATGAGATCAGCAGGCAATATAACATGTGCTAAGCAAGCATAAAAATGCAAAAAAAAAAAAAAAAAAAGTTGGAAAAATAAAATAATGAGTTGAAAAAACAAAGCAAATTTATATTTTTGCTTCAACTCATATCCACTGTTTTTTGTTTTTCAAATCTTTAATTTATGTTTTGTTTTTCTGTAGTTTATGTTTGCTTAGCATATGCTACGATAAAAGTTTTCTAGTTTAGCCTACGTCTAGCTCAAAGGTTTGAAAGACTCGGTTTCTTGCCAATACTTACTCTTTTTATACAATAAAGAGTAGATATTGGAAAAAACCTGAGCTTTCCAAACCTTTAAGCTAGAAATAGTCTAGACTCGAAAACTTTTATTGTAGCATATATGCTAAGCAAACATATAAACTGCAGGAAAACAAAACAAAAGTTAAAGATTTGAAAAATAAAAAAGATTGGATATGAGTTGAAAAAGGCAAAAAAAAATTTTCTTCAACTCTTATTTATTCTTTTATTTCTGCAACTTGTACTTAGCATATGTAATAGTGAAAGTTTTTGTCTAGCTCAAAGGTTGGACAGACATGGCTTCTTGCCAATACCTACTCTTTTCTACAATACACTTGTATAAAAAGATTAGGTATTTGACAACAACCCGAGCCTTCCAAAACCTTGAGCAAAACGTGATCTAGACTTGAAAGCTTTCACTATAGCATGCGTTGTAGAAAAACAAAACAAAACAAAATTTTTGTTGCTTCAACTCTTATTCATTCTTTTATTTCTCTAACTCTTTAATTTATGTTTTATTTTTCTGCAGCTTGTACTTACTTAATGCATTCAACACTGAAAGCGTATGAGGCTAGACTACGGCTAGGCCAGAGGTTGGGAAAGCTTTTGTTCTTATCAATACCTACTCTTTTTATACAATACGATTATATAAAAAGAATAGATATTGACAAGAACATGAGCCTTCCAAACCTTTAAACTAGACGTAGTCTAGACTCGAAAGCTTTTACTGTAGAATATACTAAGCAAGTATAAGCTACAGAAAAACAAAATAGAGATTAAAGAGTTAGAAAAATAAAAAAAAAATCAATGAGTTGAAAAAACAAGCCAAAGTTTTTATTCTTTATTCATTCTTTTATTTTTCTACCTATAATCTTTGTTTTTCCAAATTTACCAAATTTATTTTTTCTTCAAACCTTATTAATTCTTACATTAATTTTATACCTTGCTTGGTCCACCTTGTTCATTCTTACATTAATTTCATACTTTTTTTTTAAAAAAAAAAATTTTGCGCAATGCGCTTACATTAAAGAACAAAGAAAAATCCTCACCAGACCCGGATGTGATTCGAACCCATAACCTCCCAATGCATAGGTAAGCTCTCATCCACTAGGCTAAGAGTTTCACCACACATTAATTTCATACTTTGAGTGGCTAGCATATGAACACAACTATTAATTTGAATAAAATATTAATATGAAAAATACATAAATTTGTTCATGCCGATCCATATCAACCCTACTATTATCTTAAAATTTATTCTCGTGACAGAACTTTTTTAATAAAATTTCAAATATTTTTATTAACACCCCAAATTGACAGTTAAACAAAGTAAAAATATAACTTTGAAAAATGTAACGAGGTAACATAAGATTCTTGGAGAATATAAAATAATACAAATTTAGATCTTAATAAGAAAACGTGATACCCCATTCATATTAGATTTCATATATAGTTGCCATAACAAACTATATAATGGCCATAGTGAACTAATATAAATGTCGTGTCATGTTTCACAATACGTAGAACCTAAATTAATATCCGCCTATTTTGATGGATTATTCCCTTAAAAAATGCCTATATTTTTAGATTTCATCAATCTCATTTAACTCCATTTACTCCCTCTTCCCGAACAATAACTTATACTACTAAATCATAAACGATTTTTAATTTTAATTGGAGAAAAAAGTAAATTTCAGAGGTGAATACAGTTTAGCATGATAACCTGATAGACTCAAATGTGATAAATCCAAAAAAGGAATCATTATGAACCCTAGAATCTAAAATATAAATTCTAGTTTTAAAAATCTAATGAAGAGGGAGCTGTTGATCCTCATCGCAACCTCAATTTCCCCCAAATCAAATCAGAATCGAAAAATTAAACGAAAGAAACTATAAAATGGATCGGAATATGAAAATGGAGAAGGAGATCCTCATCGCAACCTCAATTTCCCCCAAATCCATATACTCCACAAAAAAAAATTTATATCAGAATCGAAAACTTAAGCGAAAGAAAAAATAGAAGATCACTCAGGTCAGCGGAAATATCCACACGCAAACCTGTATAATTAATCTAATTATTCGATTAGAATCAAAATCTAATGAAGGAAACTATAAAATGGATCGGAATATGAAAATGGAGAAGGAGATCCTCATCACAACCTCAAATCAGAATCGAAAGAGTAAGAGAAGATCTCTGAGATCAGCGGGAATATCGACAAGCAAACTTATCTATAGAAAGAGAAGCCTGCGATCTTCCTTCTGAAAGTAAATAATTAAAATTGAAAAACAGAAAGAAAATGACGATGAAGAAAACACGGACAGACTAGCGGCTGGAATGAAAAAAAGGAGTGACCACCTATTCTATTTATAGAAGAGTAAGTAGGGTTTATAACAAGATAAAATTGTTGGGCTTTTATTCAATGTAGCCCGAACTATAAAAGTCCAGTCCATTGATTAAATATTTATTGGATAAAGTGTAAAAATACCCCGAATGTTTATTGTCAAATTAATTTTACTCTTAATGTATAAAATTGTACAATTTTATCCCAACTTTGTCAAATTGAGTTTTTTTCTTTTTTTGAAAAATTGGATCAATTTTAGACATTATTATACAACACATACATTTTGTTCCTTATTCTACACAAATTATATATCTGTTGTTTGAAAAAAATTTCATACTTTTTCAGATTTAGTAATTGAACTAGAGATTAATAATTTTAAATTCGGTGAAATTTTTGAATTTTTTTTGTCCAATTCGTACAACATACAGTATATTTTTTTAATTTCTTTTGACTGGTCATATTTTTGCGGTATGTTACTAATTAGTGATAAAATAACATATATATGAAGTGTATGTGATAAGATTCATGATCAAGACGAAAGTTTGATGAATTATTTCTCAAATTGATCCAATTTATCAACGTTGGTGGTAAAATTGCACAATATTTAGACGTTAAAGGTAAAATTGCTCCTGACTATAAACATTAAAGGTATTTTTGCACCTTCCCATATTTATTTGATGATAGTAAATTCAAAATCTATTATTATCACTAGATTTTTTTTTTTTTGCAGAGTTTGTCACAAAACTATGTCTTGATTAAAAATAAGTATACTCTGCGGAATATTTCATAAAAACATTCTTTACCCGTGGATCGATGTTACACTTTATATTTGGAGAGAGGAATATTTTCTGAAGATGCGAAAGGCACCTTTCAGTCACATGGAAGAATCCACGTTGACCATCAATAATAGACGTATTTTATATCCCGATTTTGATCGTTTGATTATACAACTTTAAAAGTCCAGTCCATTGATTAAATATTTATTGGGATAAGGTACGAAAATATCCCAAACGTTTATAGCTAAAACTAATTTTACTTCTAACGTTTAAAATGATGCAATTTTACCCCCAACTTTGGCAGCTAAGAGTAATGTTATCCCTAATGTTGTCAAATTGAGTCAAGTTCAGACATTATTATACAACACACACATTTTGTTCCTTGTTCTACACAAATTGCATTTCCGTTGTTTCAAACAAAAAAATGTATACTTTTTCAGATTTAATAATTGAATGAGATATTACTATTTTTAAATTCGGTAAAATATATGAAATTTTTTGTCCAACTCCTACAAAATACAGTATATTTTTTATTTTCTTTTGATTTTTTTTCCACGTCTAAACATATATTTGTATTCTGTTACTAATTAGTGATAAATAACGTATATATGAAGTGTATGTGATAAGATTCATAATCGAGATGACAGTTTGATGAATTATTTTTCAAATTGCCAATTTATCAACGATGGAGTTAAATTGCTCTTAGCTACCAACTTTGGGGACAAAATTGCACAACTTTAAATGTTAAGGGCAATAACAAGATAGAATTGTTGGGCTTTTATTCAATGTAGCCTATATCAAAGCCCAAACTATAAAAGTCCATTCCATTGATTAAATATTTATTGGGATAGGGTATAAAAATACCCCAAACATTTATAGCCAAAAGGAATTTTACTCCTAACAATCTAAAATGATGCAATTTTACTCCTAACTTTGGCAGGTAAGAGTAATTTTACCCCCTAACGTTGTCAAATTGAGTTAAGTTCAGACATTATTATACAACACACACATTTTGTTCCTTATTTTACACCAATTACATATCCGTTGTTTCAAAAAAAATATTCATACTTTTTCAGATATAATAACTGAATTAGAGATTAATATTTGTAAATTCGGTGAAATATTTAAAAAAATTTGTCCAACTCGTACAAAATACAGTATATTTTTTTAATTTTTTTCTACGTCTAATCATATATTTGTGATCTGTTACTAATTAGTGATAAAACAACGTATATATGAAGTGTATACGATAAGATTCATGATTGAGATGGCAATTTGATCAATGTTGAGGTTTAAATTGCTATTGGATACCAACTTTAGGAATAAAATTGCACAATTTTAAACGTTAAGGGTAAAATTGCTCCTGACTGTAAGCACTGAGATATTTTTGCACCTTATCCCATATTTATTTGACGGTAGTAAATTCAAAATCTATTATTATCAATAGATTTTTTATTTTTTATTTTTTTTTGCCGCTTTTTCATCAAAATTATGTCTTGATTAAAAATAATGATACTTTAAGAAATATTTGTTATACGTCACTTCATATCTGGAAGAATCACAAAAAGTGATCTATCTGGAGGAAGGAATATTTCTTGAAAATGCGAAAGACACCCTTTAGCCACATGGAAGAATCCACGTTGTTCGTCCCAGTAACCGTACGTTTAAGAGTAACTGTTGGATCAAGACGAACGGTTGAGCAAAGGACATGAGATAAAGGACAGAGTGCATCGTCTGACATTTCAGGGATAAAATTGCTCTTAATTGCTAGCATTATGAGTAAAATTATATCATTTTAAACGGTAAAGACAAAGTTTATTTTAACTGTCAATATTAGATGTATTTTTACACCTTAAACCAGTAATCCTTATAATAATAATAACTTCAAAATAACATTCTCTAGTCATTTCTGAAAGGCATGGAAATAAACTTCTAAAATATAACTCTATGGTCTTTGAGATAATGGAACAAAGGACATTACAAAAGTAAGGAAGTACTACAAAAAGATTGCCTTTTAGCGAGGAAGTGGTTTCAATATAGCGACGTTTTAACCGCCTCTACAAGTATTAGCAACATTGTATAATCGCCTAGAATAGAGCTGTGGAAAACGTTGCGACCGTTTTTTACAGATGTCAGTTAGTAATGAATCTAATTTACGATGAATTTGAGTGTCACTAAATATAGAAAAGAAATCACAAATGTTAAACTTTTGGGTTAAGGTGCAAAAGTACCATTTTTTTTCATATCCCAATATATATTTGTAATTTGTCACTGATAAAATGACGCACATGTGAAGTGTAGATGACAAGATTCATGACCGAGAAGAGAATTTGATAAATTATTTCTCAAATTGACTCAATTTATCAACGTTAGAGATAAAATTGCTCTTGCCTTTCAACGTTATGGGTAAAATTGAACTATTTTAAATGTTAGAGGTAAAATTGCGTCTGATCCAAAATGTTAGGGATATTTTTGCACCTTAACCCTAAACTTTTTTGACGATACTTTTTCCTTTTGTAAAAATAGTTAAAACCGCCTCCAATATTTTATTTATCAAAATTTTATCTAATAATATTTTAAACCATTATAAAAAATAATAAAATTAATTAAAATGTTAATTAAAGAATAAACTTGAATAATAAGTACACTTACTTAAAATTATAAACATTATTCCAGCAATTAAAAATTTCAAATATTTTTCTCAAAAAATTCAGATATTTCTTAATAAAACTGGTTTAATTTCTTACAAACATGTTTAAAATAAAAGATATTATATTAACATAACCGAATGACGAAATGAATAAAACAAGTTCATAACTAATAGTTGATTCGACGCACAAATACCCAATTAGAAACTAGTGTTGTAGAAAATATATTCAATCCACCAATCCAACTCAACTCAACCCAACATATTCTATATTATCTAATTTATTTATTCGATTGGATTGGGTTGGATTTGATTAAGAAATATTGAATGCAATTTAAATTATTTATCCACTAAACCAGAATTAATCCGTTACACTGAAATGTAATCTAATACTAGAATTCTTCTCTTCATAATTATTCTTTTATATTATTAGCCTTTTCAACTCATTATATATAATTTCATTTGAAATAATATATTTATTTATTTATGAAATGCGATGATGTGACGACAATCCAATAAATAATTCCGTCAAAATATTAATTTATTTAATAGTTAATAAATATATATTTTTCTGTTTCAAAAAAAATAAATAAATATATATTTTTATTTCTCATATAAAACATCTAAAACAAAAAACAATATTCTTTAAATTCCATGAAAAATTAAGTTATATATCCTAAAAAAACTTATAAAATTAAAGGTTAATTTTTAAAAAACCACGTGGTTTCATGTTTTCATAATCGTTCATACCTTCGATCGTTCGCACAACTCGCACTCACACTCGTGGAAGCCACACCGATTTCAGCCCAAGATTCACTAAAGCTAGCCATTTATTAGCTTTAAGTTTGTCATTTCAATTTCTTTCAATTCTATTATAAATATTTTAATTCCGTTGTTTCGATTATGCATTTGAATTTTCATCTTTTTATATATTTTTTTAGATTCAACATCCACAATTGATTTAGCTATTTTTTATAATAGATACAGATTTGATAGTAATTGCTCATATTTCATCAAAACCTATATAATTAAACACATTATCAGGTACAAAAAAAATGATGGACTAAGAAAAACCTAGGATAAATCAGCCGATTGTCTGTGCAACCAACCGAGTCTAAATCAAGAACAATGTGATTATGCAGGAACGAGTCAAAGGCCACTGAACCCTTATTCCAACACCTACAATCCTGCCTGGAGAAATCATCCAAATTTCGGCTGGAGCCAGCAACCAGACAAATAACCAAATCAATCGTACCAGAGCAACAAGAACAACCACAATGGGTATCAAGCAAACAACCAGCCCAAAAAAGATAAGAAGTTAGAAGAAATGTTAATGCAGTTCATGCAGCAAACACAAAACTCCTTCAAGAACATGGAGACGCAGATCCATCAACTCACCAACATAGTAATACCAAAGAACAAGGGAGTCCTCCCGAGATAAATAGAAGTAAACCCCAAGGAGGAAGTCCAAGCTATTATGCTGAGAAGTGGCATAGAATTACTAGAGCGAGCAGCGAAGTCACCCCAGCAGCCTCTAAAAAACAGCAGGACACAATAGAACAGAGTACAACCGGAGAAGCCAAGAAACAACCCATTTCCCCAAAGAACAACCTTGGAAATTAGGACGAAACTGCTTACCTGCCACGAATCCCGTATCCAGAAAGACTCAAACAACAGCAAATGGACAAGCAATTCGGGAAATTCCTAGAAGTTTTCAAGAAGCTGCACATCAATATTCCGTTTGCTGAAGCATTGACCCAAATGCCCATGTATGTGAAATTCCTGAAGGAACTGCTTCAGAACAAGAAAAGGCTAGAGAACATGGCAATGTACAATTGAATAGAGACTGTTCATCCATCCTGCAGAACAAGCAACCACTCCCGTAGAAATTAAAAGATTCAGGGAGTTTTTCTATTCCCTATTCCATTGGAAATCTTAATATTGATAATGCGTTATGTGATTTAGGCGCAAGCATAAACCTGATGCCTTATTCGATTTACAAACAGCTAGGATTAGGGGAACCCCAGCCTACCAGAATGTCAATTCAATTAGCTGATAGAATAATCAGGTACCCAATAGGGATCATGGAAGACGTCCTTGTCAAGGTTGATAAATTCATTTTACCTGTGGATTTTATCATCATGCACATGGACGAAGATGTACATGTACCAATAATTCTAGGGAGACATTTTTTGGCCACCAGCAAGGCCCTAATCGATGTCCAAAATGGACAATTGATTCTAAAAATCCATGATAAAAAAGTAGTGTTTAAAATGAATGAGGCTATAAAAAATCCCCCATCTAGTGATGATGCCTGCTATTTCGTGGATTCTATTGATGAACAAATCTTTTTGCAGGACCAACGGAACTCTGAACAAGATCACGAAGAGCTGTTCGAAAATGAAACCGCGGCTCATCCAGTCATGTTTGCAAACCAGCGGCCTATCTTTGAACCTTTAAACAATCCACCAACACCCGCCATGAAACCATCCATAGAAAAGCCACTTTTGCTCGAGTTCAATCCTCTTCCATCTCACCTAGAATACGCATTCTTGAATCCCTCAAACAAACTGCATGTAATCATCTCTTCCAAACTAAAGCCAGAGCAAAAAGACCAATTATTGACCATACTCCGCCATAACAAGGAGGCCTTAAGTGCTTAAATTAAATAAGTGCTTAATATTTTAATTTAAGCAATTAACTGGTTTATCAAACAAGGCCTAAGTCAATTTTTTGGATTAACAATACTCGTAGTTTGGTTAATTTGTAAAATTGGACCTTAAATTTTAGATAATTTATAAAATCACACTTTTTAATTGCTCCAAATTGCTTCTTTTGGAGATAAATAGTCACGATAATAATTTTTGAAGAAATGACTGAGTTTGTAAACTGCAAAAAAAAAAAAACATATTCTTATTTGCAAACTTTTAAATTACGTGGATTATCTTTATAAATCGGTCAAACCACAATATTTATTTGTATTTTTTTCTTTAAACGACTTTAATTCTTCAAAATTAAAATTTCAAGGTCATTCGGGTATTCTATTAGTTAAAAGAAAAAATAAATTTTAAAAAAAAGCTCTAGAAATATTTATTTTTGAAAATAAATAATATATCTTTATGATAAATGTCGTTCTAATCGAATTTAATTATTGAACATTTTCATTTTAAAACATTAGTTAACGCTTAGTAGTTAATATTAGAAAGTGTAAATTTAAATGGTTTTTATATTATATTTTAAAGTTTAGTTGGCAATACCGTGAATATTTGTAAAGTTGAGTGACCATAAATGTAATTTACTCATATGTTGCCCCCTCATAGGTAACATATCACAAATATATGTCTAGGCATGAAAAATAAATTAATAAATTATATTGTGTTTCGCAGTAGAATATAAAAATATTAATTTTTAATTTTATTATGAAATTATAAAAATGTAAAAAAAAAAATTAGAACTAACTAATATATAACTACCAATTAAGGTTGGTTTAAGTAATTAAGAGCCTCAACCCACTTAAACTAGATCCCAGGTTTGAAATTTAACGTACGCAAAAAGCTTTAATTGGAAGAAAATCTATTTAAAATATATTGGACGAGCTTCAAACAGAAAGATCAGACAACAATAAAAAAACTAATATATAATTAATACTGAAAATTAAAATAAAATACTTATACTTTATAATGATGTCTGAAATTAATTCAATTTGCTAATGCTACGAGTCAAGTTAATCTTAATCGTGTTTAACTACCTAAATATACCTATGGCCGCTGAACTTTACTCATTTTAATATTGTGGCCATTGAATTTCAATTTTTAACAGTCTGACCACTAAACTTTACACTTTTTAACACTGGTGGCCACTAAACGCCTCAAAACGACTGTTAACGGTCTCAAAATCAAAAAAAATCTAAGAGTTAATGATATTCCAAGGAACTTTAATTCTTGAAAATTTTCATTTTGAGGAGTTAGTTAAAGTTGAGTGGCTACCGTTGTTAAAAAAGTGTAAAGTTCAGTGGTCATGTCTTTAAGAATTGAAATTCAATAGCCACAATGTTAAAATAGGTAAAGTACAATGGCCATGGGTATAATTTACCCTGACTAAATAACAGAAACCGTTTAGCATTCATTTTCAGAATCCGTACGAAGTCAGGCGATCTACACGCAATAATCAACTACACGCGACTCCGTCGAAAGCCAAGCCCGCTCCAACTAACGCTCCATGTCAGCTCTTATATTTATGTTGTCAAATAGAATATTGGATATTAAAACAAAATATAGTTAAAACAAAGTAATCATATAATAATCATAGGTGTCGTTTGGTTCACGGAATAGTGGAGGAATAGAATAGCTATTCCTAAAAAATCTATATTCCAACATTAGAATCATCAAAGTGTGAATAATATAATATTTCCCTAAATTCAAAATTATTTAATCAAAATTATTGCCATATACCTCTGATTGATTCTAATGTAAATAATATAATATAATTGGAGAAGGTGCTACAGTGATTCGATTAGCCTTTGAGTGTCCTCGCGTCTCCTGGTTATCGTCCCTGTGCGGGGAGCGGTCCATGCGGATACTCCGACGAACAAGACAGTTAGATATCCAAAGAGACTTATCTAAGGAACTATTCGAAAAGAGATGGGGTTACCCGATAGTGTAGTTAAGAGTGAGCCGGAAAGATCAGATCCCCCTCTTCTCCCTGTCGTGGGTATTTATAGATGGCTTCATGGGCCCAGCTTCATGGGCCCTTGGGCCCTTCTTTTGGGCCTAAATCATATTCTGCATCAAGTAGTCCCCCCCTCCCCCGCGAACAGGTATGGCGAGTATTCCATGCGATCGACAAACTTAGTGTCTTCAATTGCTTTGGTAATTTCAGCGAGAATCGGAGTAGCGGATAGGTGACCGATGTGATTCTGAAAAGACACCTCAACTTCCGCGCCTTTTACTTTAGGCGCCACTGCTGTAACATTAAATGCAATATTGATTGCCCCCTGCACGCGCCGCCATACGCATTGGGAACAATGTTTTGCCGGCTACTTTATTTCTGTCTCCCTATAAATATGGGAGAGGTGATTTCCTTTTTCTTCCCTATGATTTTTCTGGACTTCTTTTGCGCCTGGGGATTTCATCTTTGTTAAAGGGGGTTTGCCGTTCTGTGGAGCTCATTTGATCGCAAGTTGGAGGATTTCGGCGGCGCGGTGCTTTTCTTTGTCGTTCTTGGTGGAGCTAGCTTCTAGCCGAGTTTCGCTGTGCTTTTGTCGAAGGTCAGTTATACCTTGTTAATTTTGCTTGTTTAGTTTTTCTATTTGCTTTGGGGAGAGGGAGTATATCGGAGGGTTCTTCTCGGGGAACCTTAAGATGTTTACCACCTGTAGCTCCGGGTGATTTTACTCTCCGTGACGCGTCGCGGACTCGATCGTCGAAGAGGAAGGGGCGGATCGAATCGGAAGGGGAAAGCAGTTCCCCTGCTATAAAAGCGAAGAGGAAGAAAGTGGTCGTGGTTAGGGCTATCACTAGTGCGGAGAGACCTGTGGGTGGCGTTCGCCCCGGTGTGCTTAAGGCCATTGACGTTGTGCCGAATAAATTGATAACGCCGACGTGCCATCTGGGTACGTTGTACGAGGATATGAGGTCCAAGTTATGGACGAGGCATCCGGGTGCCGCGGGGAACGACGGCAGGCGCTTTGAGCGAGCAGAGCGCCCGAGGAGGCCTGAGTCGTTTGCTATTGAGGATACCTATAGCATAATTGTTCCCGCAGACTTGGAATCTATCTCCGCGGTTTATCGGATAGGTCAGCCGTACGAACTGGCTGCTTTGGAGAAGGATGATCGGGCGCATCATGCTGGTGGGGCTAACGAGTTAATGGTTTATGAGGAGCAGTTTGAGTCGGGAATGCGGCTCCCTCTTCTCCCTTTTTTGTGGAGGTTTTGAAAGAGTATGACCTTTGTCCAGGTTAGATCCACCCGAATGGATGGCGGATGATGGTAGCTTTCTATTCGTTGTGTCGGTCTGCGGGGTTCTGGGCGATAAAGCTTGTATTCCGGCAGTTCTTCCGGCCAAATAAGGGACCGAGGTCACAGCACGTTACCTTCTCGTATCAAAAGTTTAAAGTCCTCGGGGGTCTCAGAGATAAGGTTAACGAGTTTAGGCATCGGTTCTTTTTTGTCCGGAAATTGGATGGGGATTTCCCATTTCGAGTGGAATGGAATGGTGATCCTATGGACTCTGGTCGATGGTTGAGGCCGCGTGCGATGTTGGAATCGGAGAGTCGGTTGGTAAAATATCTGAAGAATTTGCCGTCTGGGAAAGATCAGCAGCAGGACATGGACGAACTCATCAGGCATTTCCTTACTTCGGGTTACTATATCTGAAATCAGTGGCGGATGGCCTAGCTACGGGGATGAGTGATATCCGATTTTGAAAAGTGGAAGAAAGGATACAACTTCTCCGCTGGCGAGCTTGCGGAACTGGAAGCTATAACCGTGAATATTGCTGTAGTAGGTGATGAGTGTGAGGGGTCTGGTTGTGAATGTGATTTTCTTTGTTTGAAATTGTATGCAGTATCTAATCGTTTTGGTGTATGTGCAGGTGTTGGGGATCATTGGGTTAGCATGGACTTTGATCCCGATGAATTTGGCGTTGGCATCGAGAACACCGAGGAAGCTTTTGCTGGTGCGTCGGCCTCTCTGGCCTCATTTTCATCCCTTGAGGATGTGAACCAAGTGATTCAGAGTAAGGGTGGGGTGATTTCCGTGGTCGACGATGGGAATGTGGCGGCAGATGTCCCCGAGAGGCTTCCTGCGAAAGACAATGAGTTGGTCAAGGCCGGGGAGCAGCTCGAGATTGTCCCTGATGATGTCCTAATGGATGAGGGTCAGATTGAGGCTGCGCTGTCTTGTAAGCGAAAAGCGAGTAAGGGAAAAGGAGTAATGGGAAGCAAATAGGGAGGTTCGGCTGCTCCCGAGGGTGTTGGAGGCGCGAGCGAGAGTTCAAAATGAACATGCTCTGAGGCCGAATTGTTGGAAGACCCGGTCGACAGGGTGGGCGACCATCCTGAGATGGTGAAGAGGATGGACACGAAACTGGCAAAGTACCGTGAGTTCATTATGGGGTTGTCGGTACATTCAGACATGATTACATCGGACTTATCCCGGGCGATGGCCCGGGTCGCCAGGATCCCAAAGGAGCTATTCTGGATGGATGGTGCCTCGAAGCTCAATCTGGGTTTGGAGACCTTGTCGGCCCTTGGTGTGGTAAGTTTTGCTCAATATGTTGATTGCTTTACTCCAGGCTAGTCCCATTAATTTGTTTTATTTGCAGGCTATTGCTGATGCGAACATGGTGTTCGATGTGTGTGAATGACGAAAAATTATTTCGGGAGATGGAGCAAGGTTTGCGTAATGCTGTGGCTGAGTTAGAGGTGGAGAAGGCGAAGTCGGCCAGTGCCAACGAGCTTCTCGAGCATCGTGATGCGCAGATTGCTAGTTTGTCCGACCAACTAGTGGATGAAAAGAAGAAAAATGTTGACCTAGCACAAGGGCGGTCCCGTGATGCCGAAGAGTTGCGGCGTCGTAGATTGCTGCTGAGGTTGGCCGTGCCTTGGACTTGTCGGCTGAAATCGAGTTTGTCAGACAAGACTCAGGAACTTGCTAAGGTAGGCAAAGAGAAAGGAAAAACTCATGCGGGGAATGAGAAAATCCGTCGGGAACTTGAGGTGGAACCAAAAGAGGCGGCTGATTTGCGGGCTTTTGCCAAGCAGTGCGAGGAGAAACTTGTAAAGATGGACCGGATGATGGTGATTGTTGCCGCGCATGGTGCTGGGTATGAGGTTCCTCCTGAAGTGGTATTCTCGTCGGATGTCTTCGACAAGGAGGCCTAGGCCAAGGCTGTCGCTTTTTGCGGGCGCTTCAAGAAAAACTAGACCAAAATAGATTATCCTTCTGTTATGTTCCTTTTGTAATGATGTATTTGTACTTTTTGGATCTTTTGCAAGATCTTTTTGAAATTCTATCATTACACTTCTATCGTTGATTGGATGCCTACTTTTCTTGAATTGTCTTTCATGTCAAATCCTTCTTTGCTATAAATGGGGGCCGATTTTGCGGTTGATTTGGGTGCTTCTTTTTTTTTGCTAAGTTGTACCTTGTTATTCCGTTAACCATCCTACTGCCCTTATGTCTCTTCGGGATGTTGTCGACCCTGCGCGGGTGCTGGAAGTACAGAAAGCTATATCGGTGATGGTGCACCCTTATATGTATTGTCCGCCAAATGAGGATCATGATCTCGAGCGAAAGGTTCGATATGCCTCCCCGGTGTGGATGAGGCGGGGTTCAAGCTCTCAAAAAAGAACTGTGGAGAGTGAGAATTCCGTGCCTTATACTGGGTCAGTGACGGATTCATGCGAAGTGGTTGTGAGTGCGTTTTCCTCGACTAAGAAGAAAATTTGGTCGCACGAAGATATCGGCTATCTCCATCCTGATGAGACAGTTGCTCCTGTACTGAATCCTCATCCTTCATGGATTAAGAGGCTTCTGGCTGATGAGCTGGAGAGAGTGATGAACTTGCCCCATGAGATGGAGTATCGGCGAGTGGGGCGCCATGCTTCTCCGACGTGTCCATATGGCCCAACGTTTGTCGATCCTTTGAAGCCTCGAAGCGTTGTGTTTCTTGAGTTTGCTAGGCAAGGTAGCCTTGGCCCCGTTCCGGCCAATCCGAATCATCATGTGACCCACGTGGGCAAGGCATATTTGTACCATAGGCAGAATGGTCATAATACTGATGAATGTGCCGACTGGCGAGCCATGCACCAAGATTTGATGGATGATGAGGCCATCCCTAACCCTGATTGCGTCAACGCCTTGCCTTAGCGGGAGTTGGATTCTTGTTAGGTTTTTTATCTGTATTGCAATAGATGTATGAGTTGTGGATCTGTGTTTAATGGAATTTGGGATGCCGTTTGTGTTGATCTTCGGAGCTTATTTTCTTGATATGTAGTTATAATACTGATGTGCGTATGTAGCTTGATACTTAGCCAATTCGTAATAGCATAGATTGCGCGCGAGGACCCTATTGGGTAGCTCATGCCTTTGGTCAATTAGTAATAACATTGGGTTGATTACTTGATTGCCACGAGGCGTTCGAGGAGCCTTGTTTGTTTAGCGAGGACCCTATCGGGTAGCTCGTGGTTTGGGCAATCGGTAATAACATGGGGTTGATTACGCGATTTCTAAGAGGTGTTTGAGGCGTTCGAGGAGCCTTGTTTGTTTAGCGAGGACCCTATCAGGTAGCTCATGGTTTGGGCAATCGGTAATAACATAGGGTTGATTACGCGATTGCTAAGAAGCGTTCGAGGTGTTCGAGAAGCCTTTGTTTGTTAGCGAGGACCTTATCGGGTAGCTTGTGGTTTGGGCAATCGGTAATAACCTGGGGTTGATTACGCGATTGCTAAGAGGCGTTCGAGGTGTTCGAGAAGCCTTTGTTTGTTAGCGAGGACCCTATCGGGTAGCTCGTGGTTTGGGCAATCGGTAATAATATGGGGTTGATTACGTGATTGCTAAGAGGCGTTTGAGAAGCCTTTGTTTGTTAGCGAGGACCCTATCGGGTAGCTCGTGGTTTGGGCAATCGGTAATAACATGGGGTTGATTACGCGATTGCTAACAGGGGTTCGAGGTGTTCGAGAGGCCTTTGTTTGTTAGCGAGGACCCTATCGGGTAGCTCGTGGTTTGGGCAATCGGTAATAACATAGGGTTGATTACGTGATTGCTAAGAGGCGTTCGAGGCGTTCGAGGAGCCTTAAGAAATGCTTGGAGAAAGATATCTGACTTGAATTATCATTGATAAGTTACATGCGCTATTGATAGTATCTTTTCAATATTTAGATGTTCCAACTATTATCGAAAACCATTCCGTCTAACGAGGTGATTCTGTAGGCCCTATTATGGAGGACCGTATCGATCTTGTATGGCCCTTCCCATGTCTGTCCGAGCTTGCCCTTGGTGAGCGGGGATTGAGCGGCGGCTGCATCTCGGAGCATAAGGTCCCCAACTTGGAATGTGCAGGGTCGGACCCGTCTATTGTGGTATCGAGCTAAGCTTTGTTTATGGGCCATGATGTGGAGTAAGGCATTAAGGCGCTCTTCCTCCAGTCGCTCGGTGGCTTCGGCGAGTTCCGCGTTGTTATCAGCTTCCTCGAAAGTGATCTGTCGAGGAGAATGAAGGACGACCTCGGATGGTGCCATTGCTTCTGCCCCATAGGTTAGGAAAAAAGGAGTGCGTCCGGTGCCAGAGTGTGGGGTTGTGCGGTATGACCACAACACTGCTGGGATGTGGTCAAGCCATGCTTGTCCCTGGTCAAAAAGGCGTGCTTTTATTCCTTGCAGGATTGTTCGGTTGCTTACTTCAGTGAGTCTGTTGCTTTGAGGATGCGCCACCGAGGTGTAACGACATTTGATACCCCACTCCACGCAGAACTCGCGGAATTGATTGCAGTCAAATTGTCTCCCGTTATCTGTGATGAAATAATGAGGGACTCCGAATCGGTATATTATTGCTCATTTGAGAAAGCTGATGGCGTTGTCGGCAGTTATCTTGGCGATAACTTCTGCCTCAATCCATTTTGTGAAGTGGTCGACTGCTACCACTACGAAACGCTTTTGTGCTAAGGCTATCGAAAAAGGGCCGAGCAGATTTATACCCCATACGACGAAAGGCCAGGGTGTGACGATGCTTTTGAACGGAGCCGCCGGTGCATGGTGAGTATTTGCGTGTACTTGACATGCCTGACAGTTACGAACTAGTCACATTGCGTCGGAGTCTATGGTCTGCCAATAAAGTCCCTGTAGGCGGGCTTTCTTCGTAATTGACCGAGCACCCTGGTGCGAGCTACATACGCCCTGGTGTATCTCCTTTAGACAGTGATCCCTTTCTTCCTCGGATATGCAACGTAACCAAGGATGTCCGGATGATTTCCGATAAAGGAGGCCATCATGCATCGCGTATCGCCAGGATCGTCGAACTACGAGAGATGCCTGCATCCTATCTTCTGGCAGGGTTCCGTCTTCTAAGTACCTGATTATCTGACTTCTCCAACCGTTTTCCGCTGCATCTACCGTGTCGATCTGCAAAGAGCACTATGCCCGGATGGCCGGGGCCTCAGAGGTTTCAATAAGGGTTTGCGGGTCACTAGACTGCTCACCTGCTGCGAGAGCGACGATGGCGTCTGCCTCTTCATTTTCTTCTCGCGGTACGAGCGTAAGAGTGAAAATGATTCCCTTACTTTTGAGGTCCTCGAGCAGGGACTTGGCGAGCTCCAAGTATTGACACATCGTTGGGTCTTTTGCATTGTAAGTGCCGCTGACATGGCTGACGACGAGTTTGGAGTCTGAATAAATGGTTAGGTGCCCTGTTACCATTGTTCTGGCCAACCAGAGGGCTGCGATCAGAGCCTCATACTCTGCTTGATTGTTCGTGGTTGGGAAATTCAGTCGGATGGCGTAACGTAAGCGGAGGTTATCGGGTCACTAGATGGCGATCCCCGTGCCTGCCCTGCCCGGGCCGCTAGAGCCATCTACGCTTATGGTACATAGATTTCCGTTGATATTTTCTACCTGGGTGGGGTCATTGGTCGACGACCCGGTGAATTCGGTGATGAAATCGGACAACACTTGAGCTTTGATTGCTGTGCGAGGCTCAAAACGTACATAGAACTGAGACAATCGGACTGACCAGTTGGTGATGCGATCGGAGACCTCTGGTCTCTGGACTGCCTTCTTGAGAGGGTAGTTAGTCCTGACGATAACCGTGTGTGCCTGGAAATATGGCCGCAGGCATTCGGATGCTTGTGTGATGGCGAAAAGAGCCTTTTCGACCTCGGAGTACCGTATTTCTGCCCCTTTGAGTACCTTGCTCAAGAAATAAATTGGATACATTTCCGTGCCTCCATCCTGAGTGAGAACTACCGCCACAGTTTCGTCGGCAATGGTGAAGTATAGTTGTATATCTCGTCCCTGCTTTGGTACTAATAGTAGGGGTGGCGTGACGAGGAAAGTTTTGATGGCATTGAACGCCGCCTGACAGTCCGTAGACCATTTGAAGGGATGATCCTTTTTTATTGCCTAGTAAAAAGGGAGACAACGCTGTGCTGAACATGAGATGAATCGTCCCAAGGCGATTACCCTTCCGTTGAGTCTTTGAACCCCCTGTAAGTTGTGTGGAGCTTTCATTTCTAATTGCCTCGATCTTCGCGGGATTAGGCTCGATACCCTTCTCCGAGACCACGCAACCAAGGAACTTGCCACTACGAATGCCGAAAAAACATTTCTCCGGGTTTAGCTTAAGGTTGTAATCCCGAAAAATTTTAAATACCTCCGCTAAGTCGCGCGGGTGGTCGCTCTCATTAGTGCTTAGGACGACCATGTCGTCAATGTACACTTGTACCATCTTGCCGATGAGGTGAGTGAACATTTTGTCTATTAGGCGCTGATATGTAGCTCCTGCATTCTTCAAACCGAAGGGCATTACGTTGTAGCAATACGTCCCTTCATGCGTTATGAATGAGGTCTTTTCGGCCTCGGCCGGGTCTAGAGGAATTTGGTGAAAACCAGTAATGGCATCAAACTGGGACATGATTTTGCGACCGGTTGTCTGGTCTAGAAGCTGATCTATGTTAGGCAGCGGGTAGGAATCCTTGGGGAATGCTTTATTAACGTCCATAAAGTCTACACACATGCGGTACTTTTCGTTGGCTTTCTTGACAAGTACAACATTAGAAAGCCAATCGGGATAGTGGACCTCACGAATAAATTTTACAGCTAACAGTTTCTCGATCTCTGCTTTGACAGCTGCCTGTTTGTCCTTCGTTTGTACCTGCTTCTTCTGCTTTAGAGGTTTGACGGAAGGGTCGATGTTCAATCTGTGGGTCGCTTGCTCGGGTGAGACGCCTGTGATATCTTCGGTGCACCAAGCGAATATGTCCGAATGCTCGGTCAGGACGGCTTTTATTTCATCGGCCAGAGGAGGCGGAAGCTTGGTCCTAATCTTCAGTGTATTGTTCTCCCCGACGGGGCAGTCGCTGACTGGTTCAATTGGCATGGGATTGTACCCCCTTATATCTATCAGACCATCTTCAAGATAGATTGCCGTCCGAGATTGAGTCGCCTCCCATTGTAGTTTCTTGGCTAAGATGCGGTCTCCTTGGATGGTGATTTTACCGCCCCGACGCGGTAGAGTCATGCATAGGTCAGAGATGTCCACTGTAGCTTTGAGGCTAGCCAGCAGAGGTCTTCCGATAATGGCGTTATAGGCCAAGGGGATGTCCACCACCACCTATTCGGCGGTGTCCTCTACTTGCTCGTCACTCTCGGTGAGGATTGTTGGCAGAGAGATCACTCCCCTCACAGGGACTTCTATTTCTGACAAGCCAACCAGGGGAAAGGTTCCGACACGGAGGGCCGTGTGAGTATTCTTCATGGCGCGGAGCGCTCTCCAGGTAAGCAGGTTTACCGAGCTCCCCATGTCCACTAGTACCCGGTGCATCTTAAAACCGGCGATGTTAATGGTGACTACGAGAGCCTCCGAATGGCTGATCCGGAGTGGTGGCTGTAGCGTCATGGTCTGATCAGCTGCTTTTCTTTTACGAGAGCTCTCCGGATGCGAACAGAGTGTCAGCGCTCCCTCTCTTATGACATGGATCTCACCGTGGAACCTTGGTCGCTTTCCCTCATCTGTTCGGCTGTTGTCATGCTGCTTCGGGCTTTGTTCTCTCTGCCTAATGGTTCTTGGCGGGGCACCTTGTTCTGTGATCCGCTCGATTTCTTTCTGTAGTTGATAGCAATTCTCCGTGGAGTGTCCGGAGGATTTGTGGTACTTGCAGTATTCCTTCTCGACGCGGGTCTTCCCTTTGTCCGCCGGCGGAGTCAGGTGTGTGTATCGGTGAGCCTGGTTCTGAGTGGCATAGTGTACTTCCTTTCCATAGGATCGGTCCCCCCTACGCTCCAGGTTTGCCAGCTCGAGTCGCGTCGGGAAAGGTATGGGGCCCTACCTGCGTGCCCGGCCTCCATCTCGTGCTTCTCCGGTTGGCCTGCTCTTTTCTTCCTTCCGTGCATCTCCTCTGGCCTTGTCCCTTTCCGATTCTTCGTACCCTGTTGGTCGATCACAGTCGTCATATCGGACGAAGGTCTGTGCCATGGTCATGAGCTCCTCGAAAGATCGCGGCATCTTCCTGAAGCACTTTTGCTTTAGGGACTCGCATGAGGTTCCTTTTGCTAGGGCGTCGTGAGCTACCTCCAGGTTGAGGCCCTTGACCTGAGAGGCCATGTGGTGGAACCTGGACAGGAAATTGCGCAGTGGCTCGGTTGCCCGCTGTTTGAGCCCGTTGAGGTCCGAGTTGATCTTTCGTACCTTTACTGCTGCGGCGAATCTAGAGAGGAAGAGATCCTTTAATAAATCAAAGGAGTCGATGGACTCGGGGGCCAGTCCTCGATACCACTCATGTACACTTGCGAAAAGTGTAGTGGGGAAAACCTTGCACATGATGTCTTCGTCTTTGGAGTAGAGGTTGATGGTGCTCATAAAGAAGAAGCTACGTGGTCGTTCGGATCCTCGGTTCCCAAATATTGGGATAGTCGCGGGGCCTTCCAGTCGCGTGGGAACCTTGTTTCAATAATCCTGTGCACCAGTGGAGTTTTGTTGGAGGTGATGCTTCCCCCCATTACCCCTCCGAGCGCCCTTTTGTCCAGAAATCTCTGGATTTTTTGTTCCAGTAGGTCCTCGTCACCAATGGCCGCCGGAACTCCGGACGCCGCACCCCTAGCTCCCCGCGCAGTCGCGATGGGCTCGGGCTGCCTCTCAAGGATCGCCTCTGGGACCATAGATCTGCTCGCGATGGGGCTCGTTTGCAGCGGCATTGCGGTCTCCTTGAGATATTGCCAGATCTTAGCGTTCTCCTCCTACAGGTTTTGTTGCTGCTCCATAACTTTCATCTGAGCCGCCGTGTGAATGGCCTGGGTCGTCTGAAAACCCCGTATGGTGCTGAGGAGTTGTGCCGTGTTGTACGCTCCTTCCTCTTCGGGATCACCTCCTCCATCAGCGGGGCCAGGTTCCTAGGCGAAATTGGGGTAGACAACGCCGAACGTGCTTCGCCGGTTATGGAACTGGTCGCTGCTGCACTCAGTACTCCGGCAGGTGTGAGCTCAGTTGGTGTCTGCATCTTGCTGAACAGTTTGAAAAAATCACTTATAGTCCACGTTCACCGCACCAAATAATTGGAGAAGGTGCTACAGTGATTCGATTAGCCTTTGAGTGTCCTCGCGTCTCATGGTTATCGCCCCTGTGTAGGGAGCGGTCCCTACGGATACTCCGACGATCAAGACAGTTAGATATCCAAAGAGACTTATCTAAGGAACTATTCGAAGAGAGATGGGTTTACCCGATAGTGTAGTTAAGAGTAAGCCGAAAAGATCAGATCCCCCTCTTCTCCCTGTCGTGGGTATTTATAGATGGCTTCATGGGCCCAGCTTCATGGGCCATTGGGCCCTTCTTTTGGGCCTAAATCACATTCCGCATCATAATATTTTTCTAAATTCAAAATTATTGCCATATAACTTCTAAAAAAAATTTGCCATACACTCTCTGTTGGACACAATCAATTCAAAATAGGCTCCCACTCGTTTCCCTTATTTATATTTGGCCAGAGACTCTCTAACCTTCTCTCTGCTAAACATTCTCTTACTCTCTTTAACCTTCTCTCTGCTCAACGATTCATATAGGCAATCCAACTCCGTCCTCGCCCTCTTGCTCCCGGGGGTTGTCTATCCGTGAAGATTGCTGGAGTGAGAAAGATAGCTTCACTCTCATTGAAGTTTGGGGCCGCCGAAATTTGGAGCTCAATGTTGGCCTTCTTCGAGAGAAGGACTGGAATAAGTTGCTCGAGAAGTAAATTGTAGACATAGAACACAGAAAACAATCAACCAGTGTAAGAATAGAATCGACACACTTAAAAAAAATACAAGATAGAGAAATCTAAAGTTGAGTCCTCTAAAGGAACGTCGACCTGGGTTTATTATCAGGCGTTGGATTCTTTTATTCGACCTAAGGTTTCTAATAGGACACAAGCTATCGGAAACCTTAGGTCGAATAAACGAATCCAACGTCTGATAATAAACCCAGATCGATGTTCCATTAGAGGACTCAACTTTAGATTTCTCTATCTTGTATTTTTTTTAAGCGTGTCGATTCTATTCTTACACTAGGTGATTGTTTTCTGGGTTCTATGTTTACAATTTAATATCAATTCTTACACTAGGTGATTGTACTCTCTAACCTTCTATTCTTACACTAGGTGCCATATTAAAAAAGAGATTAATATCAATTCAAAAGATATGATTGATGTTAACATATATTAGTGGTGTTTTTTTATTAGTCGTGTGTATTACAAGGATAGAAAACAATCATCTCTCATTCGAGCAGCGTAAACAAAAATAGAAAACACTGATATGAAAAACAAGGATTTAGTATAAATTATTTTTTGATCTTATTTTCAAGGATATAGTATAAAATTATTTTGTGATTTAATAGAGTATTTACTATCAAAATGTCTAATACGTTTCCCTCACTCACTTTCTCGTATTTATTAACCAAAGGGTCAACGTATAAAAATACTTCTAAAGTTTGGGACCAGGAGCAATTTTACCTCTAACGTCTAAAATAACACAATTTTACTCCTAACGTTGGAAGTCAAGAACAATTTGACTCCTAACATTGATAAATTGGGTCAATTTCAAACACTATTATAAAACACAGATATTTTTATTCCTTATTTTGCACCAATTGCATAACAATTCGTTCTAAAAAAAGATTTCATATTTTTTATAAATCCGTACAAAAAGACAATATATATTTTTTATTTTCTTCACATCTGAACATATGTTTGTGATTTGTTACTAATAAAATGACAATGTGTGAAGTGTAGATGACAAGATTCATGACCGAACAGACAATTTGATGAATTATTTCTCAAATTGACCCAATTAATCACCATTAGGGATAAAATTGCTCTTAGCTTCCAACGTTAGGAGTAAAATTGCACTATTTTAGACGTTAGAGGGTAAAATTACTCATGACCTAAATTGTGGTATTTTTGCACCTTACCCATAATCAAAATATAACTATAGACAATAGAGAATGATTTTTTTCATATAACATGGGATAGAATATGAGTTTATACATCGTATACTACCAAACATTGTTGATCAAGAAAAAATGTTATTGCTTCAAGTCCTACATATTATTTGTTTCTCTACATCTTTAAACTTTATTTTGTTTCTTCAAAACGTACTCATTCTTTTTTATTTCTCCGACTCTTTAATCTCTATTTTGTTTTTTTTACGGCTTATGCTTGCTTAACTTATACTAAAATGAAAGTTTTTGAGTCTAGATTACGTCTAGCTCAAAGATTAGGAAGACTTGAGATATCACCAATACTTATTATTTCCATACAACACGCTATAGACGCTTCCATTGAAAGCTCAATTGAGTAAATTACCCCGTACCATAGCCATCACAACAATATACAATTATCCTTTTTGTTAGGGATTATTGCCAGTTAATCAACTGTAGCGCAGCGGAATTGCGGTTTAAAATTTATTTCTAATCCCTTTGAGTTTGATCTTTGTCCGTTAAACATTGATTGAATAAAACCTTTTGATCCGTTTAAGGATATAAACATACCCAGACTGTCTCTTCTAGAGACGGCTGAAGAATCCACAAGGTAGTAAGATCTTCGTAGTCAGGTGCACGAACAGCTATTGAGCCAGAACCGGTGCTAGCCGAAGAACGGATGAAGAACAAGAGAGATTGTGATATTAGCCAAAGAAAATCCCACTTTGTCAAATCCAATTCCTTGTTTCTGCGGAATTTCTAATTGGAATTAAGTGGGTGGTGGCCGAATGTGATGTATGTTAATTAGGGTTTTAGTGTTTTAATTTATATATATAGTGTATTCCTAAACCTAATTGGTTTAGGGTTAATTGGTTAATTACAAAACTAATCCAAAAAGAATTCCTTTTCCAAAAAGACTGCAAACCTAGCCACGAATGTTTTATTCTCGGCTGGGTTGTAGAAGTAATAACCCTTAGTTTCCTTAGGGTAACCCACGAACTGGCATTTAACAGATCTAGACTCTAGTTTGCCATATATCAATTTCTTGACATGTGCATCACAGCCCCAAATCTTCATGAAGGAAACGTTGGCCTTTCGGCCCGTCCATAATTCATATGGTGTTCCTTCAACTGCCTTGCTCGGTGTATTGTTAATTATATGAGCAGCAGTTTCCAAAGCAAATCCCCAAAAGGAGATAGGGAGAGAAGCTTGACTCATCATTGAGCGGACCATGTCGAGCAGGGTCCTATTCCTCCTTTCTGACACTCCATTCCATTGGGGTGTACCAGGAGGGGTGAGTTGGGAAACAATCCCACACTCTCTCAAGAATGAGGCAAACTCTTGGCTAGTATTCGCCCCCTCTATCAGACCGGAGCACTTTTACTTTCTTGCCAAGTTGATTTTCTACTTCATTTTTAAAATCTTTGAATCTCAAAAGAGTTTCAGATTTATGTTTCATCAGATACACATACCCGTATCGGCTATAGTCATCTGTGAAGGTAACAAAGTACAGAAAACCAAATCTAGCACTGGTGCTCAATGGACCGCATACATCTGAGTGTATCAGCTCCAATAGCTCTGTGGCCCTTACACCAGTTTTGGTGAAAGGCGCCTTTGTCATCTTCCCTCTTAAACAAGATTCACACGTGTCATAAGACTGCATGTCAAATGACCCTAGCGCTCCACTAGAGTGAAGCCTAGTTATGCGTTTCTCATTTATGTGGCCAATACGACAGTGCCAGATATATGTAGGATTCAGTTCATTAGTCTTAATCCTTTTAGCATTTATGTTATAGATCGATTCACTACGTTTTAGATCAAGGATATACAAACCATTTTCTAGAAATGCGGTTCCATAAACAATATTGCCACGATGTATAGAAATCCTACCACGTCCAATATTAAAATTAAAACCGGAAACATCCAACATAGAAACTAAGATAATGTTCCTGCGCATTGCAGGTACAAAACAACAATCTCTGAGTTCTAAAACTAAACCAGTAGGCATCTCTAAAGTGTAATCTCCGATCTCCAAGGCCTATACACGAGCACCATTGCCGACTCGAAGATCCACTTCACCAGATCCTAACAACCTCCTATTTCTCAGTCCCTGCACATTTGAGCAAATGTGAGTACCACATCCAGTGTCTAAAACCCAAGATGTAGAAATAGCCAGATTTATCTCAACAACATAAACGCTAGAACCAGAAGCTTTAGCCTTCTGTTTCTCCCTTAGCTTTGGACATACGTTCTTCCAGTGTCCCTTCTCATTACACTCGTGACAGATATCATCTGTCGAGGCCAACCTACCTTTAGGAGATGCCACCTTCCTTGTCTTTGACTTGGCCTTTTGGGCGTTCGCCTTGGACTTGGACTTGGCCTTTCCCTTAGGTGTGTTCCCTTTATTGGCTGGTAAGGTAGCAGTCAGTACAGATTCCTCCCACTCGTGTCTATAAACCTTTTGTGAGTTTATAGGACAGTCAAGGAAATCAGTCCCTGAAAGTTTTTCCTTTTCCAGGAGTGGTCTGAGTGAGTTGTTGCTTGTTGCAGTCATTATTTCTTTTTATGTAACTTGGTGATTTTTATCTACGTGGAAAAATTACATTAGAGTTAGAATAAAGGGCTTAAGCTAAAGATCAAATTAATAATCCATTTTAATTCGTCATTGGTGATATTTATTTGGCTATCTTGACCAAGATCCACAATCCATCAACAATCGACCGAGCTAGGGCTCCACCACCGACCATTGACGATTTGGTAGGATAAACTATCCAATCCTCCATGAGGACTCTTGGTTTGATGGGCTTTGTGACACTTAGCCCATCTGTGCTTAGGGCCCGCTCTGAGCTAATGCTACCCACGTTGAGTCCAACCACCATACACGTGTTAGCCATACCAAAGTATCCTAACCCTCGACGGCCCACTAATTACTACAGCATACCTGCTAGGGCACGTCATACACTGTAGCACTACCTAGGAGGAAGAGGTGTGAATCTGGAAAGCACTTTTAAACGACTCAATATTTCATTATCCGGATTAATTAAGTGATACGGCTTTAACATATAATTATCGCGGGTGATGATCTGGTGATCGTTGCTACTTATATTTCATGTTATAATAAGCAATTGTATAATCAAAATAAATATAGAGACTCTATGGGCCTTATAATACATCCTAGTGAAACTAGATAAACTATCTAATCTTCACGGGCTTGCTTCAAGTCTCCTTGGGCTCCCACCATGGGCTTGGACCATCTGGGCTTCTTCACGACCAATTACAATTATGAACAGAACCTATTCTAAAATTACATTAATGAAAGAATGGCACGCAGGCCATATTTCCCAAAATAAATTAAATTACAAACCGACTTTAATTTAGGGCCCATAGAACTCTATAACACATCGCTGCATGGTAAGACATATAAATATAATGCATGATCATGGCATTCCAAAATCATCTAATAAAGTTAAGCCGAGTTACTTAGGGTGAAATCACCAATTTTACCATATGTGACTAAGGCCCATAAAGGCCCAAACGGTTAACATCCATTTGTATGCAAAATTACAATTTCGCTCCCACTGAATTTTAGGGTCGTCACATATCTAAAATTTAGCCCTCCCAATTTAAACCGGTGTCACGGTCTATTGGGCCAATTTCACAAATTAACCATATTCAAATTTATACAAATTATCAATTCGATTAAAATTAAATATGCATGCCAATCAAAAACATTTTAATACCAATTAGTTTTTATTAAAACATGTTTAATAAATTAAACGGTATTAGGGCTCTGATTTTATTAAAATTACCCGAGAAAAATTTAAAACCAAAATCAGTCCCGTCTAATCCAAAATTAACAAATTCTGAATTTTTAACGGACCCGGGACAGCGACGGGGCTGCTGTCCGCGGACAGCAGCCCCGTGGCTACTGTCTGGCGGACAGCAATAGTGCTGCTGTCCGCCCAACAGCAGCCGCGGGGCTGCTGTTCGCGGACAGCAGTCCCGCGACTGCTATTTCGTGTTCGAAACTATTTTTTTATACTGTATAAATAAAACTGCTGCTGTATTTTTTTTTTAAATTTATTATTCTAAAAAATAATTTCAGAACCAAACACAACAAAATACAGCCAGAAATAAAATTGAAAACTTCCTAGAACAATTTCTACACGAGGAATTAATAGGAAATTTCAAAAACTTGATTTGGAAAAATAATAAAACCAAATCATATTAATTTTTCAATCAATCAAAACGGACTAAACCATGTCTCTGATACCACTGTTAGGGATTATTGCCAGTTAATCAACTGTAGCGCAGCGGAATTGCCGTTTAAAATTTATTTCTAATCCCTTTGAGTTTGATCTTTGTCCGTTAACCATTGATTGAATAAAACCTTTTGATCCGTTTAAGGATATAAACATACCGAGACTGTCTCTTTTAGAGACGGCTGAAGAATCCACAAGGTAGTAAGATCTCCGTAGTCAGGTGCACGAACAGCTATTGAGCCAGAACCGGTGCTAGCCGAAGAACGGATGAAGAACAGGAGAGATTGTGATATTAGCCAAAGAAAATCCCACTTTGTCAAATCCAATTCCTTGTTTCTGCGGAATTTCTAATTGGAATTAAGTGGGTGGTGGCCGAATGTGATGTATGTTAATTAGGGTTTTAGTGTTTTAATTTATATATATAGTGTATTCCTAAACCTAATTGGTTTAGGGTTAATTGGTTAATTACAAAACTAATTCAATCCTAATTACATAAATAAATATCAATAGTATTTATTCTATGCAATTAATTATGATTAGATTAAATTTAATTACCCCAATTAAACAAACAACACTAATTAATAAATTAACGTATTAGTTTAATTAATTATTCACCGAACGCAATTTCATTAATTTACAAATTAATTAATTACATCCCGTAAACTAATTAATCAATTAAATACTCAACACTTAAGACCATTAATCAATTACCTTGATACAAAGTATCAATTAATCAATTAATTAACCACCAATTAATTACCTTGATATTTTACTATCAATTAATTAATTTCATCTCTCCAATGTACCGTTCTATAAGTTCTAACTCAGATGTTCGATGTGCACGATCCTATGGGACTGTTCTTAGCTAGCAGTGAGCTCACGGCCCACAGACAGTAAGTGGGTTCTAGCAAACCATTACTGCCCCTAACCAAGACAGAGTTTCAGCAGTCTAAAGATGCACAGACCCTGTAGTTATCTCTTAACTTCTTTTACCATTTGATATCGATATTATAAACTAGAGGCATGGCGGCTGTCATCCTCTCTGATGTTTATGATATTTCTTGATCTTAAGTAGATTAATGAATCCGATAAGTAAACTACTTATCAGGGTGTGGCCACACACTTATCAATCTCACTTATCAAGTGGCCTGTGATATCATCTCACTGTTACATGAGTGGTAATTCCATCACTTCAATATCAATACCAACATGTTCACCTATTCACCCAATCATACCCGTATTTAGCATCCTGTTACAGACCTGTTAGGCGTATGTCAAAGTGAACCGGATCCCATATTGATATTATAATGAAATCTGGTCTGAAGATAGTTAGAGACCTACTTAAGAAAAACTAATGACACAACCACCATGTAGTTTTCTCGGGCGGATCGATCCAGTCACATGTATACAACATGTACCCATATTCACAACTGACTTATCAAGTGCTATGGCTAGTATCAATTACCACTCCAAAGAAGCAGCGACTCCCCACACGGTTTCAATCTTTCAGTTAAACGACTAGGCCTGTCATGCTGCCATATTAAAAAAAGAGATTAATATCAATTCAAGGGATATGATTGATGTTAAGAAATAAACATGCATAAATGGTCTTTTTTATAGGTCGTGTGTATTACATGGAAGTATAAAATTTCTCCCAAATAAAAACTAATCATCTCTCATTCGAGCCTCGTAAACAAAAATAGAAAACACTAATATGAAAAACAAGGATTTAGTATAAATTATGTTGTGATCTTATTTTCAAGGATATAGTATAAAATTATTTTGTGATTTAATAGAGTATTATTTTTTGACTTTAGTTAAAACTTATATTTACTGTCAAAATGTCTAATATGATTCCCTCACCCACTTTCTCATATTTATTAACCAAAGGGTCAATGTACAAAAATACCCCTAACGTTTTGAGCCATGAGCAATTTTACCCCTAACATTTAAAATAGTACAATTTTACCCCTAACGTTAGAAGCCAATAACAATTTGACCCCTAACATTGATAAATTGGGTCAATTTCGAACACTATTATAAAACACAGATATAAAACAATTTGACCCCTAAAATGACAACGTGTGAAGTGTAGATGAGAAGATTCATGACTGAGTAGACAGTTTGATGAATTATTTCTCAAATTGATCCAATTTATCAACATTAGGGATAAAATTGCTCTTAGCTTCCAACGTTAGGAGTAAAATTGCACTATTTTAGACGTTATCAGCACATCTCTCTTTAGAGATGTAGCGATGCTATCAACATACTCAACCACCTTCAGCACATTCGCCGTCATTTTCATCTCCACCAGGCAAGACCCAAGATCGGCCGCAAGATAGTTCCAATTAACCGAATGCAGAAACTCCAGATCGGTAAGGGAGATCTTAAAGAATCACTATCTCCACTCTGATAATTTGTCTGACAGGGCACCAAAAACATTAAACTTGGGGTGAGCAAAGGTAATGTGCTAAGACTTGTCCCATTTGGTTGGTTTGAAAACTTCCTAAACACCAGATCGGTCACTCTCATACCCGTTTTCCAACAAAGAGAATAGGACCCCACCATCATCCTCTATCCACTCGATTAGATCTATCCGAGCAGATGTCAAATTCCATTAAAACTTCGACAAAGAAAGGCAGTAGAGGAAGGAACATCTCGGTCTCAAAATGCTCCTCATAGATAATCATCTCATTTGCATTCACTAGGTCATTATCCCTTGCAGCCTGAGGAAGAGCGGACAATTTGTATGGCCTCCCAATCCGATAGGCGGTAGGAAGGGGTTCCTTTTTACTAATGGTGGTTTTCTCTTTCCAGGTTTCTTGGCCACCATTATGGTCACCCTCCAACACAACCTCTCCAACCTTGACCTCTTTCATTTTCCTATGACTCACTCTATTTAGTATCAATAAAGATCAAATCCTTGAGGACACCACCTAGTAGTCATATCTTCTTCCCACTAGGTTCACCAGACATACACGTGCAGGAGACAACCAAGCGCCATCCACCCAAAAGCACGCGAAAAACCTCAAAATTTAAGAAAGAAAATGAGAGGGGACTGACCTCACTTTTCTGTCGATCACTTACTGCAAACAAAGAAGATGGCCCTACTTTGACCAAAGGACGCTTACCACGAACGAAGTTGCAAGGGTTTGGTTTTCCCTATGCTATTTTTGGCCTTTCTTGCTTTCAAGTAAAACTCAAAAATGGCGAAAATTTGTTTCGAGAAAAATTCAATCCTTCTTATAAGCAAAAAGGCATGAAGCTCAACGGTCATGCTATTTATTACTTAGAACAGTAACCTCAACCCACATGTCACTCTAACCCAATATTTTAATATGCCTCCTAATGGTGCATGTTTTTTTTAGAACACGCATCAACTACCAGTCACAATCACCAACCGTCTCAGAGTGACATGTGGTGCTCACACAAACCAGTAATAACCTACCACTGCACTAAAAGTACTAGATAGAACATCAACCACTACACTCCACCTTCCCTCTCCTGACCGCCCATCGAAATGGTTTGCTCATATTAAGAGGAGACTAATTGATGAAGAATATGAGTTCATGGGCCAACTAGTCAAGAACCTAAGGGAATTGAAGACATTATACCAGATGTCCAACTTCTATAAATAGAAAGGCTCAGTAATGATAAAACGGGCTTGGATTTACTCTCTCTATAAATATAACTCTATTATTATCTTGGTAAATTGGCCCGAAGAAGAGCCGGAATAGCCAAAAGAGGTAAATTCCCTTGGTAAGTGAGGTTTGGAAAATCCGTCAATTCACCACGTGCTCCCATAACAATCCCGGTAATAAAATTACCCATAGGCACTGGCCTAGTGTGGGATGCGGCGGCACGGTGTAAATTGTCGAATAGCATGCCAATACTATCAATTTGAAGACCTTTAAAAATACAATCTAGCATGAACAAATCCCTAAGTTGAATTTTATAACTCTCAACCCTCCCAAAAAAGGAGAAAGATAAAAACTTGTGAAAGTAAAATACACAATTATCCCTAATCCACTTGCTAGATGTATTGTTGGGATAAAAAGTATCATGGTTAGATAAAGAATGCCAAACCGTATGTGTATCAAAGGTTTTCGATTTTGGAATAAAGGTGCTAGTAGGAAAACCAAACATCTCATCCATTGCTTCATAGACAATCTCATATCTAATTCCATTATTTCGTAAAGAAATAATTTTCCTCTTCTAATCATACTTCAAAGTGCGGCATAATCTAACATCGGAAAAACCCTTGAAGATGTAATCCTAAATGAACAAATAAATCCTGACTTCAAACCCGTACCTTTTAACATGCCCAAAAAGAAAATAGGATAAAAATTGATTGAAATAGAAATTACTATTATCCTTAGTGAGCTTGCTAGAAGTGTGCTTGGAATTAAATTCATCTAATCCAACTTCATAAATTTAACTTAAATCCCTAAATGTAATCCTCTCATTCTTTTAGCATAGGAAAGAGTAACCAAAAAGTAAATAATGTATGTTTCACTATGCGCTATGTCCATAAAAGTGCTTGTACCGCCGCCCGTCCCCATCTGAAATAATGTTGAATGGATTCATCTTCAACATGTAAACAATTATTAAAGGTCGAGGAAACCTTGTGAGTAACCTTCCTATATCTAGGCATGGTGTTTAAATGTCGGATTTATGAGATAGATAGAAAAATGGAGTGTATGGAGTTTGTGTTTGGGAAAGAAGTATGTTGATAGGTAAAAATTTGGTAAAAAGGAAAGGTGATATGGTGTGGAATTGATTGTGGAAGAAGAAAATGTAATTGTAACGGGAAGAGTTTTGAGCGTGTAATTGGTGAAAATTGGAGGTGATGTAAGTTTGTGAAAGAGATAAGTATATATAGGTATGAAAATAAGTATTTGGAATTAGTGTAGGAATAGGAAAAGGTTAGAAATTGGATAAATTTGTGCCTATACCCATCCTACAGGTCGCGACATGGCGTTTTCAGGAAGAAAATCTCTCCTGAAAACTCATGTTTTTGCTGAACTTGTAGAGATCTGGTAGTCTCTACCGAGATTCGGCACCTGGTTGCTGAAAAACGCGCATATTAACTCCATTTTGTGCAATTTTCTGTGTAAATATGTCCTATAATTAAATAAATGTATACCTGAAACTTAAAAACACAAAGTAAAACATTAAATACAAGGTAAACCAAAGGTTTATCCTTATTAAATTGTGAGAAATGAAACATTAAATGTCTTAATTAGAGGTAATGTATAATCAATGTTCATTAATTCACATAAGTTAAATGAATAAGTATTAAATGCAAATTAATCTTCTAAGAGGTAATAAATAAATGTACATTAATGGAAGTTCAATTAGTCACTTATTCAAGTTAAAACTTAAACATTAAAACTTAAGCAAATTAATTAAATTTCATACAGATTCATATGAAAAGATATACTATTTAATTTCAGCAGTTTATACTGATATATGTTAATAATTAGCAATGTTAACAACAACAACAACAACAACAACAAAGCCTTAGTCCCGAAATGATTCGGGGTCGGCTAACATGAACCATCATATAAAACCGTGAAAATCAAGTCGTGTCAGCGACACAGATTCGCTCCCTCCACTCCGTCCTATCCACTACCATATTTTCCTCAATTTCCAATAAACTCATATCACTCTCGATCACCCTCCTCCAAGTTTGCTTAGGTCTTCCCCTACCCCTCACCACTACATCCCTTTGCCACTCTTCGGTTCTCCTAACCGGCGCATCAAGCGCTCTACGTCTCACATGGCCAAACCACCTTAGTCGGTTTTCTCTCATTTTATTCTCAATAGATGTAACCCCTACTTTTGTCCTAATTATTTCATTACGCACCCGGTCCTTTCTCGTGTGACCACACATCCATCTCAACATACGCATCTCCGCCACCGACATCTTATGGATGTGGCAGTGTTTCACTGCCCAACACTCCGTACCATATAACAATGCTGGTCTAATTGCCGTCCGGTAGAATTTTCCCTTCAATCTATTAGGCATGCCGGGATCACAAAGGAAACCCGTAGCACTCTTCCACTTCGACCAACCAGCTTTAATCCTATGGGCAACATCTCCATCTACTTCTCCATCCGTTTGGATAATAGATCCTAAATACCGGAAGCAATCCGAGGCCTGAACAACTCTCCCATCTAGGGTGATTGTCCCTGCCTCCCTACTCCTACGGCCGCTAAACTTACACTCCAAATATTCTGTCTTACTTCGACTCAACTTAAAGCCTCTAGATTCTAGAGTTTGCCTCCATAGTTCCAACTTCATCTCCACTCCTTCTTTCGTCTCATCAACCAACACAATATCATCTGCAAACAGCATGCACCATGGTATACCATCTTGAAGTGAACTTGTTAGTTCATCCATAACGATGGCAAAAAGAAATGGGCTTAGTGCGGAACCTTGATGCACTCCAATCGTAATAGGAAACTCTTCAGTTTTCCCAACACTAGTACGTACACTCGTGCATACTCCCTCATACATGTCCTTTATGATGTCAATATATTTCCGCGAAATGCCTTTCCTTATCAAGGCCCACCAAAGTACTTCCCTTGGTACCTTATCTTATGACATGAACCATAATATAAATTAGCAATGTTAACAAAATTGAATAAAAAACAACTAAGAATTAACCTTGATAATTTATTAAAAAATAAAAACATGTATATACATAACAAAACATAAGAAGTATCATATAAAAAGAATTTTCATTATCTTGTTCAATAGATAATAATGATTATAGCTTATTAGCATTTAATATATATATATATACACGGATTCATTGATAATAGTTTATAAATTAAACAGATATAAACCAGAACAAAAGATGAAATTATGGGATGAAATTATGGAATGAAATTAAAATTTTATTGCATGAACATATATTTACATAAATTGACAAGAACATATATATACAAGGAAAATAAAAAACAAACCTATATACATAAATATACAAACAGATTAAAACAAAATAAAACTAAACAATCTAAACCAAATTTTCATCCCTTTGAATTGGGATTCTCATAGCCCGGCAACGATCAATCTTCACTTGCACGAAGATCTGTCTTTCTTCCGAAGAAAGAAATCGTGGGCCAACTTGAAAAAAAAATAACTCTCTTGACAAGTCCCTCACTTTCTAGGAATTCATAGTCAAGGATAGGGAATGGCTCTTTATCAGTTCATAGAACCGAAACGGCGCATTTGGTTCCTAAAATAATTCCACATATTATATTCCCGTATCCAATTTTTTTGTCCTTGGAACGTGATGCGGCAACTAATCCCTCCATTAAGAATTTTGAGGAAATAACTGTGTTGCCTTCGAAAATGTCTCCCAAAACATACAAATCTGTATCTTGGACCTTAGATAGCAATCCATATCATTGCTAATCCTGAGTTCATCATTCAAGAATTCGTCCATATACATTAGTCCGACGAACATAGCGTATCGGAATCGATAGTACCGTCTTCCTTTATCATGATTATAAATAAAGAATAGTGCTCCGTAGCGTTCTGACATATCAGTACGCTTGTTGCGTGCAACAACATTTTTCTTGGAATATTTAAGAGAGGTAGTCATGTTCGGAAAAGGTGTTTTGTAACTTTCTTAAAGATTTGAGAAGAAATCAGAATTCTGATAGAGATGAAAATAAATGGGAAGTAAAAGAATTCTGATCTTCTTGAATTATTTATAATGATTCCAGGACAAATCAAGATGTCTGTTGGGATTAAAAAGGTGTAAATTCACACCATTTTTTTTGTTTGTAAAATCCTAATCCAATACTAAAAATGTAAATTCACACCATTTGAACATGAAAAAACTTAATTTTTCGAAATGTACAGCAAGGTGCATGAACTAAAGGAGAAAGAAAGGATACAGGTCAAAAATGACCCGTGTTGCGATCGAGATTGGGGAATCTCGGTCGCGACACGCTGATTCCCTCTTGGGAATCATGCGTCGCTAAAGTTCTGGCGGACCGTCTTGCCCCCCTGGCCTCTAAAATTGTGTCCCCAACCCAATTCGAATTTATTAAGAACCGGAGCATTCACCATTGTATTGCTGCTGCATCAGAAGGAGTCAATGTTCTTGATAGACAGTGTTTTAGAGGCAACATGGCCCTAAAAATCGACATAAAAAAAAAGCCTTTGACACACTAGATTGGTCCTTTTTACTAGCGGTGATGAAAGCATTCGGCTTCTCTAACAAATTTCAGAATTGGATCTCTGTCATTCTCTCTTCTGCTCGGATTTCCATCATAATTGCCGGCTCCCCTAAAGGCTACTTTGGCTGTTCTAGGGGTGTGAGACAAGGGGACCCCCTCTCCCCTATACTATTCGGTATTACTGAAGACTTCTTCACTAGATGGATGCACAGGTTAGAAGCCAACGGGTCTCTTGCGCCCATGCTCTACTCCAGAGGTCAGTCCTTCCCCTCTCATCTCCTCTACGCTGATGACATGATTCTCTTTGCCAAAGCAACCTCACAGAATGCCAGAACTATCAAGGAAATGTTTAGGTTTTATGGAGATATATCTGGTCAACGAGTTGGCTGGAAGAAATCAAATGTCTTTTTTGGTAGCAAGGTCCCGAGCCACAGAGCAAATTCCCTTGCCTCATACTTGGGGATTCGACAAGCCAACTTACCCATGACATACCTGGGTGTCCCGTTGTTCAAAGGCGCACCAAAAGCTCGCCATCTTGGTCCTCTAGCGGATCGTTTTTTATCGGTATTCAGTCATTGGAAAGGGAAACTTCTCTCATTCGCCGGAAGATTGACATTGATCAAGTCTGTTCTAACAGGGGCCCTGGTTCACTCTTTCATGATTTACAAATGGCCAAACTCATTGATAAAACTGCTAAATAAAAGCATACGGAACTTCCTTTGGACTGGTTGTAGAGACACCAGGAAGATGGTTATGATATCTTGGAGCACCTGCTGCAAAAGTATGGCCGGTGGCGGCCTTGGCATTAAACATTTTGGCTCTTTCAATCAATCTCTGCTTGGGAAACTTGGCTGGGAATTTATTCAGGGGAATGGCTTCGTGATTGATTTACTGAAAACCCGTTTCCTCTCTAAATCGGGTCTTCCAAAGGCGATAGTTGGCTCCTCTACCATTTGGTCATCCTGCAAAAACACAATTTCAGAATTGAACTCGCAGGTCCGGTGGTGGATTGGTAGAAACTCGAATCTGAACTTATGGACGGATACCTGGCTTAAACCGACGGTGGCAAACCAAATTAATCTCCCTATGAACTCGCAACGAGTACTGTATAGTAATGTGGAGGATTTTTTGTCGGGCGATACTTGGCAAAATCTGGATGCTCTTCCGGAATCTGTGCAACAGAATGTGATTAACGTTGCCTGTGGTTATGAGGAGGAGGATCGCTGCATATGGGAATTGGACTTATCGGGATGTTTCACCGTGAAAATATATTATGAACATCTAAGCTCCAACACGACCCATGTACCTTGGAAAAGGTTCATTTGGAATGATTTTACTCTGCCTTCTCGCGCGGCAACTAATTGGCGGATCTTAAATGGCGATGCAGTAACCTTGGATCGTCTCCAACTCCGAGGGCTTCATCATCTTGCATCCCGGTGTGAACTGTGTCACACGGATTCGGAATCTGGAAAGAAATCGAGTTCATCTTCGATATTACCCTGGATATGAATGTTAACATGGATATTTTTTATGGCAATCTATTTGCATTTCAGTTTAGCACTTTTGTGGCTGGTCTATGGAAGTTGGCGGTATCTACTAGCTTCTGGATCATATGGTCTTCTCGAAACGCAGCAGTGTTAAAAAATGAGCGCCCTTCAATCCAAACTTTGGTCCGCAAATTGAGATCTTGCATCAGGGAATCAAGCTCTCTCATCACGGGCTCGTGCGGGCACTGACATACCGATATCAGAACCTTGGGCTTGCTTCTTATCCCTCACCGTCCTCCCCCGGCACCAAATATTATCTTTGTCCGATGGGTCTCCCCTCCGACCGGTTGGACGAAAGTGAACACGGATGGTTTAGCACGTGGGGCTCCTGGAGACGCTGGGGCTGGCAGAATTTTCAGGAATTCTCGAGGCTTCGCAAAAGGTTGTTTTGCATTCCCCATCCCAAATTCATATGCTTTCTTAGCAGAACTGCAGGCCGTTATATTCGCCATTGATCTCGCTTGGGAGAGCCAATGGACTAAGGTTTGGGTCGAAACTGACTCTTCCTATGTGGTATCTTTGATGCGAAGTAAATCCCATATGGTGCCTTGGACTATTCGGCAGGCTTGGCTAAAATGCCTCACACAGTGTACCTCCATGGATGTGGTTACAACCCACATCTACCGGGAAGGAAATAGAGCAGCGGACGCGCTTGCTAGCTTCGGAGCAGGCTGCACTGGGATCCAGTGGTGGAGCTCGGCACCTGACTTCTGCACACCTTACATTTTTTTATGACATTTGTAATCTAGCTCATTTACGTTTTAGATAACTCTCTCTTTAGGTTGTAATTCTTTTATTCTTTATTTATATTATTCGGGTTTGTGGCTTGACCTTTGGTGGGGGTGCCGACCTAGTTGGGATGTCCGTCTTCGGCTCAAGCCACTCTTCCTACTTCTATTCAAAAAAAATCTAGGTATAGCCCTTTGTGAATTTAGCCTATTTCTTTGTTTAGCCAAAATCCCTTACCAATTCCACTAGATAAGTTCCTTTGAGCCTATATTCACCCATTTCTTTGATCAACCTTGTTACAAGCCCTTAGCCTTCTTAAATACCCTTTCTCACCCAAGTTAATTGACTCAATTTTGGTTAAAGAATCCTTAGGCACACATCCTTCAAATTTCCATTAGCTACCATTGAAAGGTTATAATTCTAAATAGAAGAAGTAACCCATTCAAAATTGACTCTTTGTCCCCTCTATTCGAAAGAAAAGAAAGAAAAAGAAAGAAAAAATATATGGTTCAAAACCAAATCAAATAAAGTGTAGAGGAAAGGATAAAAGACATTCTTTAATTACTTCCCGAACGGAAATACAAAACAACCTTGAGCTTTAATTATCTCACACATAGCGGAAAAAGTGCCCTTTTTGCAAAAAATTCTAGCTAGTTGAGTCATTGACTCAATTTCGGTTAAAGAATCCTTAGGCACACATCCTTCAAATTTCCATTAGCTACCATTGAAAGGTTATAATTCTAAATAGAAGAAGTAACCCATTCAAAATTGACTCTTTGTCCCCTCTATTCGAAAGAAAAGAAAGAAAAAGAAAGAAAAAATATATGGTTCAAAACCAAATCAAATAAAGTGTAGAGGAAAGGATAAAAGACATTCTTTAATTGCTTTCCGAACGGAAATACAAAACAACCTTGAGCTTTAATTATCTCACACATAGCGGAAAAAGTGCCCTTTTTGCAAAAAATTCTAGCTAGTTGAGTCATTAACTTTTTCCCTAAAATTCCATTTTTCCTACCCCCAAACCTTTAGCCTATGTTACAACCCTTTAAAGACCTATGATCTTGTTTAATTGTAATACGTAATTTCGACCGGATGGATGATGCAATTCCAACGTGACTATTCTGTGCAATAAATGATAAAGTGTTTACCAAATTCATATTCACCCAAACACCTGAGTGCAAGAGCGACCACCTGTGAGCTAGCAATCTTAGTCCTCGCCTTTCGTTTTCGTGAAGTGTTGGTCGATAAAACTAATTAATCAGATTTGGAGATTTTTCTGAGGTTCACTTTGTTTTTAATAGTAACTTGAGTAGTTTGAAACTGTAAAGATTATAAAAGTGCAATGGATCCTTAACTGTATACGGGAGCTATTTGTTGATTTTTCGCTGCTTTTGATTCTTTCTTGCTTGAGGACAAGTAAGATTCAAGTGTGGGGAGGTTGATAGCTCCCATTTTTATAGTGTTTTTAGGATCGTTTTAGTTCGTTTTCACTTTGTTTCCACTCAATTTTAGTATCATTTTGTTATCTTTTAGTTAAAATTAGCAATTTCCGTTATTTATGGCATTTTCTGTATTTTCAGGTGTTTTTAGAACTATTTGAGCATTTCCGAACCAGACCCGAGCCTTTTGGAGCATTTCCGGAAAATTCGGGGACCATCGGAGCACTTCTGGGATTCGTCAGTGACCATTAGAGCAAATTTCGGAAGCCCAGGGACCAAAAGAAAGAAAAACCGGACAATCAGCCCCAATTTAGTGCCTGTCTCGTCGAGACAGAAATCAGTATGGGAAATGACCTATGGGAAATGACCTATCGCAAAAACGCCTCTCCCTTGCTGGAATCTCGAATGTAAAGTCCCAAAAACCCTTTTTAATTATGGGAAATGACCTATGTACCCCCCTGGAGACCTAGGGTTTCTCGTTATGTCTATAAATAACGAGCTAATCTCAGTTCTTCGGGGAGATTAGACAGATTTCATTCTTTAGCTACTTTAAATATATTTCAGCTTTCCAATTTTAATTCAGTTCTTACAGTTTAGCTTTAACTCTTTGAAGAACAAGCTCAAAGGGTGGAGGATTGATCTACCTTGTTTATATTGTAATCAGATGAACGGGTTTTAGCATTTCTTTCTCCTTCCCTTTATCTTTATTTACATTTAATCAAGAATGCCTTCGTTTATTCTCAATTGCATGACTATTATGATTAGTTTGTCTATGAGCTAATCCCCATCCAATCTAGGATGGGGATGAAATTGGTTGAATGATTATGTATGATTAGGGCTTAGGGTTTATTGTATTCGCTTTTGATTAAATCAGATTATGCATGCTTAATGCCTAGATAATGTCAGAAATAGAATTAATGCTAGAATGAGAATCAATGATGATCAACTAGCCTACCTAGTGTAAATAATGTGCTTTAATGCCTATGAACCTGACTTAGATAGGATTATAGATAGATGAAAACCTGAGCACAGAATTGTCTATATGGAATCTGTGTTAATATGACCTCGCTAGAGACCACTAGGAGTAAGGCTTTGTGACTGGGCTACGACTTTAGTCTTAATTGTCAAAAGACCTAATGCTTTGCATGACCTAGGGTATATGCCTAATCAAGCCGTCACCCGAATGCATGTGAATAGGATGGACGAATATTGATCACATTTGTCTTTCTCATTAGGACAATTACCTTCAATCATTAGTAGAGCCTAAACCTGAAGTCCTTTAAACCCATACTTAGGAATTAACCAATGAATTCCCCTTTCTAGGTTGTAACTACCATAAATCACAATCCACCCTGCGGCTTGTTCTGTTTATTGCTTTCCTTAGTTAGTTATTTATTTTACTCGTTTGAAACCAAATTGCTTCTCAACCCTGCTAAATAGATAGATTTACCGATTGAATTAACTAATTAGGATAATAGTCTTTGTATCGATCTTGTGCTTAGCATTATATTACTTGTTTCGATAGGTTACACTTGTCCTATTAACTGCTATATACTTTACGAGCATCAGGGCCGTAGGAATTTGGAGCTTAATGTTGGCCTTCTTCGAGAGAATGACTGGGAACAAGTTGCTCGAGAAGTAAATTGTAGACATAGAACACAGAAAACAATCACCCAGTGTAAGAATAGAATCGACACACTTAAAAAAAATACAAGATGGAGAAATCTAAAGTTGAGTCCTCTAATGGAACGTCGCCCTGGGTTTATTATCAGGCGTTGGATTCTTTTATTCGACCTAAGGTTGAAACCTTAGGTCGAATAAAAGAATCCAACGCCTGATAATAAAACTAAAGCGACGTTCCATTAGAGAACTCAACTTTAGATTTCTCTATCTTGTATTTTTTTTTAGCGTGTCGATTCTATTGTTACACTTGGTGATTGTTTTCTGGGTTCTATGTTTACAATTTACTTCTCAAGCAACTTGTTCCCAGTCCTTCTCTCGAAGAACGCCAACATTGAGCTCCAAATTCCGACGACCCCAAACTTCAATGAGAGTGAAGCTAGCTTCGTCACTCTAGCAATCTTCATGGATAGACAACCCCCGGGAGCAAGAGGGCAAGGACGGAGTTGGATTGTCGATATGAATTGTTGAGCCGAGAGAAGGTTAGAGAGAGCAAAGGTAAGGTTAGAGAGTAAGAGAATGTTTAGCAGAGAGAAGGTTAGAGCATCTCTGGCCAAATATAAATAAGGGAAACGGGTGGGAGCCTATTTTGAATTGATTGTGTCCAACAGAGAGTATATGACTATATTTTTTTTTTTGAGAAGTTATATGGCAATAATTTTGAATTTAGGGAAATATTATATTATTCACATTAGAATCAATCAGAGATTATATGGCAATAAGTTTGATTAAATAAATTTGAATTTAGGGAAATATTATATTATTCACACTTTGATTTGATTCTAATGTTGGAATATAGATTCTCTAGGAATAGGACGAAAGTCAGAAGCATACTCTGGCATTGATTTTTTTGGAATGAGAACCAGGGTAGTTTCATTAATTTCATCAGGAAATTGCCCAGCATTAAGCCATTGTAAACATGATTCTGTCACTCTTCCGCCTACCACATTCCAGAACTTTTGACAGAAACAAGGATTGAACCCATCCGGTCCGGGGCTTTTATCCGGGTGCATTGAGAAGACTGCTTCTTTCACCTCTGCAACTGTAAATTTCTTTGTAAGGCTTTCATTATCAGCCCTTGTCGGCTTACTAGAGATATTGTCCAGCATGGCATTCTCCTAACTTTGATCAGAGGTAAAAATATTTTGAAAATAGTCGGTCAGTACCTGATTTAATTCGCTACCCCGTTCGTGCCAGGCTCCATCAGTACCCTTCAATCTACTCAGTATATTCTTTTTTCTTCTTGTCGTGGCAGCCAGGTGGAAATACTTGGAATTAGAGTCTCCATCCCTAAGCCACATTTGCTTCGCTCGTTGCCTCCAATAGGTTTCTCTCTGCAAAAGAATCTCGTCAAGCTCTTTTTTGATGAATTATTTCTCAAATTGACCCAATTTATCACCATTAGGGATAAAATTGCTCTTAGCTTCCAACGTTAGGAGTAAAATTGCACTATTTTAGACGTTAGAGGGTAAAATTACTCATGACCTAAATTGTTAGGGGTATTTTTGCACCTTACCCATAATCAAAATATAACTATAGACAATAGAGAATGATTTTTTTCATATAACATGGGATAGAATATGAGTTTATACATCGTATACTACCAAACATTGTTGATCAACAAAACAATGTTATTTCTTCAAATCCTACATATTATTTGTTTCTCTACATCTTTAAACTTTATTTTGTTTCTTCAAAACGTACTCATTCTTTTTTATTTCTCCGACTCTTTAATCTCTATTTTGTTTTTTTGCGGCTTATGCTTGCTTAACTAATACTAAAATGAAAGTTTTTGAGTCTAGATTACGTCTAGCTCAAAGATTAGGAAGACTTGAGATATCACCAATACTTATTATTTCCATACAACACGCTATAGACGCTTCCATTGAAAGCTCAATTGAGTAAATTACCCCGTACCATAGCCATCACAACAATATACAATTATCCTTTTGAGGGGATTGTATATTGTTGTAGCTATAGTATGAGGTAATTTACTCAATTGAAATTTCAACCCACGCATCTATAGCGTGTTGTATAAAAACAGTATCTCTTAGTAAGAATCCAAGCATTCCTAAACTTTGAGCTAAGCATAGTTTAAACTCAAAATCTTTCAATTTAACATACGACTAAACATAAAAACAAAAGAGAAATTAAATAATTAGAAAAAAAATAATGAATAAGACTTGAAGAAAAGACTAAAAAAAAATACTATACCATGCTATATCAAAAATTAATATGAGAAAATGAGTGAGGGCTAAAGGTTAATATAAGCCTCAAATTTATCAAAAATATTTTTTCGTTTTTAACGAATTTTTGCATTACCAAATCGGTCTATGTGAAAATTACTATTAGTTTGAATAGAAATATTAATATAAAAATACATATTTAAATAAAAACAAGTAAATGGTTTTAATAGTTTTCTAATTCCTAAAATATAGGTGCATATTATTTGCGAAGGAAATTTCATTATTAAAAAATGATTGGTTTTCATTAAATTTATAAAAAATAGATTAAAATATTTTTATTAATAATTAACCGAAAGTTATAAATAAAATAAGATAATCAATTGAAAATAAAATTACCATAATTTTTTGGTTAGGGGTTTTAATAAAATTACCATAATGATTAAACTAATAATTTTTAAATTTAATTATTTATTTAAGACTCTAAAATATAAATTATAGAATTAAAAAAAAAATTATTCAACATGAATATGAACTCTAGAATCTAAAATATAAATTCTAGATTTTAAAATCCTAATTTCTCTAAAAAAAATCAGCTAGTTTATTTTTATTTTTTTGGTAGGAAAGGAAAGAAAAAACAAAACAAAACAAAGCGGCTTAACCCAAGATCAGGGAAAGCTGACCCCACCAAATCATCCAAGATGGAGGAGAAGAAAAGGTTGAGAGACCCAACATCCTTTTATGACCTTCAACCGTGAGATGATCGAGTAGCGGACCGTCTCACAGTTGAAGGTCATAAAAGGATGTTGGGTCTCACGACATTTTCTTCTTCTCCATTGTTCATTTCGTCCCTGATCTTGGATGATTTGGTGGGGGCCAGCTTTCCCAGTCTGATCCCGGATTAAGCGACTTTGTTTTGTTTTTTCTTCCCTTTCCTACCAAAAAAAACTAGCTGATATGATTTAATAGAAGAGAGAACAATTTCGTATTTTCAGGATATGAAAAAAAGTATTTATAGAATTTTAAATTTTATAGAATGATAATTTGAAACAACATAAGCATGAACAGTATTTGCAGAATTAAATAGCTGCTTTTTTGGACCAAGAAAATTAATCTAATTGTTCAATTAGAATCAAAATCTAATGAACAAAACTATAAAATGGATCTGACAGCGGATTTCCTCATCGGAACCTCAATTTCCCCCAAATCAAATCAGAATCGAAAAATTAAACGAAAGAAGGAGAGATCGCTCAGGTCAGCATCGAAAAACATTGATTTTGTAATTTACTATCCCTACCTGATAACCTGATAGACGGCAGAATGATTTTGATATTTCCAGGAAATAAAAATCTAATGAACGAAACTATAAAATGGATCGGAATATGAAAATGGAGAAGGAGATCCTCATCGCAACCTCAATTTTCTCCAAATCCATATACTCCAGAAAAAAAACAAATCAGAATAGAAAAATTAAGTGAAAGAAAAAATAGAAGATCACTCAGGTCAGCAGGAATATGACACGCAAACCTGATATGATTAATCTAATTATTCGATTAGAATCAAAATCTAATGAACGAAACTATAAAATGGATCGAAATATGAAAATGGAGAAGGAGATCCTCATCGCAACCTCAATTTTCTCCAAATCCATATACTCCAGAAAAAAACAAATCAGAATCGAAAAATTAAGCGAAAGAAGAAGAGAAGATCGTCATCACAACCTCAATTTCCTGAGTTTTCAGTGCGATCTTCCTTCTGAAAGTAAATAACTAAAATTGCAAAACAGAAAGAAAATGGATACCAAATTGACAAAGACGATGAAGAAAACATAGACTAGCGGCTGGAACGAAAGAAAGGAGTGAGCAGCTATTTTATTTATAGAAGAGTGAGTAGGGTTTTACAACGCAATAACAAGATAAAATTTTGTTGGGCTTCTATTCAATGTAGCCCAAACTATAAAAGTCCAACCCATTGACTAATTATGGGAAATCTACGAGAAAATTTAAATTTTATTATTTATCTACAGTTTTGTAGATAATTAATTTTAGGGTAAATAATTATAAGGTCTCTGTGTTTTTACTTAACACGCTAGTAGGTCCATCATATTATTATAAAGTCCTTACGTTTTATCTTAATCAACTCTTTAGTCCCTTTATTTATTTTTATACATAAAAGTACAAAATTATCCCTAATTATACAAATAAATAACTTCTCATTCTTACAAAAGCCACTTTTATAATTTTATATAGCTATACTCCTATTTTGATAATTTTTTACAATATTTGTTATTCATTTTTTTAATGAATAAGTTCTACACTACTAAATTAAAATTTATTGTTATATGAAAATTAATAAAACAATTAACTAATAGTGGAAAGATTATTATTATGAAGAAAAAAACATAAAATAGGAAAAATAGATATTTTATTATTAAAGCATATAAAAAAGGGTAATTTTTGTATTTTAAATTATATTTAGTCTTATTTAACCATTCACTTAAATATAAGGATTAAAGAGTTGACAAAAATAAAAACCAAAGGACTATATAATTATTTCTAAAAACATATGGACTAATTAGTTTATTATGTAAAAACACAGGGACCATATAATTATTTACCCTTAATTTTAATTATATCATACCTAAGAAAGAATATTGACAGTTACCTTCCACTATCCATTTTGCCCATTCACGTTTTTTAAAACTTATTCTGCTATTTATAAGATAAAAATTTACACTTTTTTTTATAGAAAAAAGTTTAGGTAAGGGTAGGTCTACCCACTCCCAAGGTCAGGGCAAACCATAGACCTCGATGAAGGTTTACAGCGGAATTTACAGATCACCTACTAATGAAGGCTAAATTTTGACGAAGTGGGGAATCGAACCTCAAACCTATCAAGCAATGGTTCAAATCATATGGATTTTAATAACCATGCAGTATTTGGCCATTCATCGTTAGATCTACATTTGTTATAAAATTTTAAGGTAGAGATTCAAATCATTATAACACTTCGATTTAATAAGTCGAGATCTAACAGTCATATGAACATTGTTGATTATTATCAATAGACCTTTTTTTTCTTTTTACAGAATTTTTCACCAATACTATATCTTGATTAAAAATAATGAAGTCTTGAGGAATATTTCTTGGAAATATTATTTACACGTGGATCAATGTCACTCTTCAAAACCGAAAGATTCGCAAGGACTGTTTGATCAAGAGAAATACATATTCTCTGAAGATACGAATGACACCTTTCAGCCACGTGTAAGAATCATTTCTGAAAAACATACAAATAAACTTCTAAAATATAACTCCATGGTTTGAGATAATGGAACCAAGGGCATTATGAAAGTAAGGAAGCATTACAAAAAAAAAAGATTTTCTTCTACCACTAATTAACTTTCTTATATTAACTTTCTTATATGTTTAATTACGTTTTATCTAATTTTAATTTTTATATTTTTTAAAGAATAAAAAACAATATTAATAATAAAATTATATATAATGTATTTTTAATTAGAAATAAATAATCAATTTTATAATAATTTAGTATTATAATTTAAATATATCGTTTATATAATATCTATTTTACGTGGTAATTGTTATACATGCATTGTTGAGTTTCTAATTTATTAAATAATAATTGGTTAAATGAAATATAAGTTAAATAGTTATTAATGTTTTTTAACCTAATGCGTAAAATTATAATTTATGAAAATTTTCAAATTAATTTTTACACAATATTTTAGTACAAAAATATTTTTTATATAATTTATCTGATTGCTTGGTTCAAGATTCGTTAGACACCTTTTAGGAGGATTCTCTTGCAATTAATTTTTTACGTATACTAAGACTCAAATTCAAGATCTTTAGTTTAAGAGACTTGATGTCTTTTACCAATCAACTCAATATTAATTGGTAATTAGGATATGTGGAACAGTGATCCGAGCTCTCTTCGTGGAGTTCCGAGCTCCTCGGGGGTCATCTCTGTGCGGGGAGCGGTCCCTGGGAACACTCCGACGATCAAGACAGTTAGATATTCAAAGGGGATTTATAAAGGAAATATTCAAGAAGATGTGGGGTTACCCGGAAGGTTAATTCAAGAAGTCCTCCCCCTCCCCTTCCCTTGTTAGGGGTATTTATAGGAGATTGGTGTGGGCTCCCGGGCCCTTGGGCCTATTCTTGGGCCGGGAAATATATATATTCTGAATCATGTAGTCCCCCCCCCGCGAACAGGTATGTCGAGCATTTCATGCGATTTAGCTATTTGAAGGCCTGGAGTTGATGTGGTTGTGTTTTTCGACATGGTAGAAGCGGATAGCCGATTGTTTCGATTATGAGGAAGACCCCTAAACTTTCTTGCTTCTTGATTTAGGGGTTACAGTTGTAGCACTGAATACGATAGTTATTGTCCCATGCATGCGCCGCCATATGTATTGAAAATGGTGTTTTGTCGGCGCTGTCACTTTATGCTGTGATTATAAATAGTGGAGAAAAGGCTTCCCCTTCTCTTTTGCTTGCGATTTTATTTGGGGGCTTCTCTTGTATCTGGAAATATCTTGAAGCAAAAAATCTTCCTATCGTACTGCGGAGTTCGTTTGTTCGGATTTAGAAGGTGCCTGGTAGCGCAACGTCCCTCGTATCGTCCGGTGGAGCTTGCCTCTAGCCGTGTCTTGTTTTGCCTTCGTCGGAGGTCAGTTAAACCTTGCTTTTTCTGCTTTTCCTTTGCTTTTCTGTTTTCTTTGGGGAGAGAGATTATGTCAGAGGGTTCTTCCCGGTGAGCCTTCAGACGTTTGCCACCTGTTACTCCGGGTGACTTTATTCTTCGTGACGCGTCGCGTACTCGCTCGTCGAAACGGAGGAAGCTGACCGAGTCGGAAGGGGAAAGTAGCTCTCCTGCTGTAAAAGTGAAGAAGAGAAAGGCGGTTGTGGATAGGGCTGCCCCGAGTTCGGAGAGACCTGCTGGCGGCGTTCGGCCTGGTGTGTTGGAGGTTGTTGTGACTATGCCGGATAACTTGATAACGCTGACACGTCACCTGGGCACTTTGTACGAAGAAATGAGGTCTAAGATATGGACGAGGCAGGCGGGTGCATCGGGCACCGATGGTAGGCGTTTCGAGCGGGCGAACCGTCCGAGAAGACCCGAGTCATTTGCTGTCGAGGACGCTCATAGTATAATCGTGTCCGCAGACTTGGCGTCGATCTCCGCGGCATATCGGATAGGGCAGCCGTTGTAGGTGCCGCGGCCTCGCCCGGACGGACCGGGGGGTGGACACCGTTGACGACAGATGCTGTGATTGGCACCGAAAGCAACCAATCACGGAATCAAGCTGCTTGGCAGGACCGGAGCCTGGAGTATGGAAGAGTCGCCACCCACGAATGGGAAAATGAACACCGATCCCTTGCGGGAGACCCGTGAGGGTTCGGGAAACTTAGGTACTAGCCGAGAAGGCTAGCTCCTTTCCGGAGAAAGGCTACCAGGCACCCCGACATCACCCGGTTATGAACCACCGACCTCCTACTTAGCATGTTAGGCGATAACGGACTAATCGTATATTTCTTTAAGTTTAAAATTCATTTGAAACCTTTTCTTTCTCGCTTTGAAAACCGTTTTGAGCATGTTATTGAAAGCCATTTTATTAAAGAATCACCCATTTTGCATGAATTAAAGCGTATAGGAGAGAGGGGGATAGAAGAAAGAATTGATTTATTCACAGTGTGATTTATGCTTCGATTTATATGTTATTTCTACGCTAATCTCATTCCCCAAAAATGAGTTTTTATTTACACGGTTCGTACCTTAATCGCCGTTGAAACGATTTAGGTACGTTTCAAAACCCTGTTAATTTACATGATGTCCACTCGAATCGCCGTTGGAACGACTCGAGCATTTGAAAACGTTTGAACAAGAAATTTTAACAAAAAAACGTGATTAAGCATACAAGTCTATTTATCTTTGTACAAAAACCGTTTAGTTGGGAAAACGATTCAAAAATCTATTATTTACAATTAAAAGATGATTTTAATTACAAGGTTCGCTTAATCCGTCGTTGGAACGAATTAAGGTTTTAAAACGTGATATTTGAGAAATCGTTTGAAAAATGATAAGGAATTAGAAAGAAACTTTTTAATCACATTAGGAACCTCTAGAAACCATTAGTTTAAATAATCAAGTTAAAATCTCTTTTTTGTGGTTTATTTTCCCCTTTTCACTCAATTTACTCCTCACTTAAACATAATCACAATAATGAACCAATTAAACCAAAATTCACCAAGTAAAACCCATTTAAAATATTGATAACATTGTGATATTATCCCAAGGATCAAAAGGGATATTCGCCTAAGGAACGCCACGTGTTGATCACCTAAAACGGGAATACCACGGCGTATGGAAACAAAGAGATCCGGCGGGCGGATCTCCAAGGACTCACCAAAAGAGACTCGCGGGCGAACCTATGAGGCGAATCTCCATAAACACTCAATCCGCCATTAGAACGGCTGGGCCGATCTAGCAGTAAAGACCATTAATGAGCTATCAATTAGCTAACCGCCAACTTAAGGGTAACCTGTAACCGCCATTAATGGGACATTAATGGAGACTTTCTAGTTGCTAGAAGTTACAACTTCATGACTATATATAGCCTATGTCTCAGGCTATCAAGGTACATATTCACTTACCCTTTGTCAATTCAGTTTGCTCTCTTGTTCTTCCTTACTGACTTTGGCATCGGAGCTTCCCCCCGTCGAACCCAACGACGTCCCCACAGGGACGGAAGCTGATCGGAATTTCTCGACAAGTCATCAATTGGTGCGGTGAAGGTGGAATCCTTAATCAAATAAAGGGTTTTTCGTTCACTTTAAAAGGACATGGCAAATGGGGAACCGAACCCCACATCGGGGGAAGAAACACCATTAGTAACACCATCAAGCCAACCTGTAACTAGTGCTGGTCGTGCTAATTCAAGTGCTCCCACAACACAAGCTGAAGGTAGTGTGCCACCAGACGCATTCATCAACATGTGTGCAGAAGCAATAGAAAGGGAGTTTGGCCCTGAGATGGGTAATCGCCTACGGTCATTCATGATCATTCCTCCGTTCTGGAGCATGATGCCCACGTCTACGGTATCTTCATGGCCCCAGGCGACTATAGGATCAAACGCCCTCAATTCTTCATTTCTCCAAGCTCATAATACAAAATCCCTGGTCACTTCCACGGCAGCGCTTGGGGACCGACCGCTCAATCGGGAATTATTCCCTGCTGGCGCAGGAGGAAGTCAAAGGAACGATCAAACTCTTCCTGGCGGGTCTGCAAGCCAGGGGATAAACCTGGGCGGATCAAGTATCCCAAGGCGGCCATGGTCGAATCTCTCCTTGGGTGGATCAGAAGGGCGAAGGCACAAAAAGCGTAGAAAAGAGAAAAGTAGACGGTCCGAATCACCTTCGCCTTGGAAATCGAGATCCTCCCGTAAGGGTAGATCACCCCCATCTACTAGACGTAGACAGAGCAAAAGGCCAATAGAGACACCACGTTCGAATAGGCCACCACCACCGCCACACCAAGGAGATGATAGGCACCTTCCTTTAGGAGGCCATGGAGGGGGTAATGATCAAGCTCCCCCGGGCGGACAGGGAGGAGGAGGTGGAGGTGGAGGAGGAGGCGGGCGTGGAAACGGAGGCGGACGTTCACCATCGGATCCATCTTCTGGATCCAGCTCTTCATCTTCTCTAAGTAGATCTCCACGGAGAGGACGCCCAAGGGCGGGTACGGAGAATTTTGATGATAGAGTTCGAGCTGCGGTGCTCCGCATGAATGAGGAGAATGCCAGGCATAATCCATTCGCCAATCGTGATTCGCCCTTTACGGCTTGGATCGAAGCAGAGGAAACGGATAGGCATTTTAAAATACCTAATCTCCCAATATACACAGGTGCTGACAACCTAGAGGCCCATGCCAGAAAATATCGAATACTGCTTCGTCTTAACCGTGCAACGGAACCGGTGCTATGCAAGATGTTTATTACCATGTTAGGAGGTCCCGCTTATGACTGGTTCCAATCTTTACCTCCTGGATCGATAGACAGTTGGGATCAACTAAGCAGGGAGTTTTGTGCTAAATTCGCCGGATGTATCCCTCCAGTGGTTAAGTCGCGGAAGCTTTTTGAATTAAAACAGAAGGCGAACGAATCCCTTCGAGAGTATGTAAACAATTTTAACAAATTGTGTATACAAATTGTTGATGTGGATATCTCCATGGCAGTGGAATCTCTGGTAAAGAACACAACATGTAAGAGTTTGCAGGAGGATCTAATTCGAAAGAAGCCCAGCAGCATGGCAGAATTGATGGAACGCTGCAAAGACTTTATGGAGGTGGATGATATCCGCCGAGAATCAGTTTCTCCGCTCAAAAAGGATAAAGGCGAATCTCGCCGTCAGGAGAGGGAGAAAGATAAGTACCAAGATTCATCCTCTAGAGGTCGGCGAAGAGGCTCTAAGAACAAATCGGCATTTGTTTCATCATTTACGCCACTCAATGCCTCTAAAAGTGAAGTGCTCATGTGGATCGAGAACAGTCAGCATAAATGGAGCATTTCATACCCCGAACCAAAAGGGGGGAGTACACTAACACTGGGAAAAATCCCAAAAATTATTGTAACTATCACAGGAAAAATGGCCATGACACAGATGCATGCTGGGAGTTAGCCCGGGAAATAAAATGTCTCATCGAGAGAGGCAAATTGGATCGGTTCGTCCAAAATGATGGCAAGAATGGAGATGGTGATAGATCCAAAGATGACCCGAAGAAGAAAGGAAAAGGGACCATCAATGTCATAGCAGGCGGACCTGGGTACCAACCTGTACTGAAAAAGGCAAAGACCATCGCTCTTGACAGGGCATCACTTAATCGCCCTTTTGCAGATGTTGGCCCAGAGATCTCTCCTCATGCGGATGCCTTGGTCATTACTATGATGGTGAAAGGCTGGGAGATGAAAAGAGTGATGATCGATACTGGGAGTTCGTGCAATGTCATCACAAGGGGAGCATTTGCCAAACTAATGGTAGACCCAATCTAGGTGGAAACCACCGTAATGGACATCTTGGGAGTGACAGGACACACCATTCGTACAAAAGGCCAGGTAACATTAGATTGTGAGTTAACAGATGAAGAACAAGTCTGGAAAGGCGATCTGGAATTCTCTAGCTTGGATGGCCAGTTGGCCTATAATATTATCCTTGGGCGACCCTTTATCTCCGAAGCGGCGGCCCTTATCTCCATACGCCACTTAACTCTTTACATCCCCACGGCCAAGGGAGGTGTAATGATCAGAGGAAGTCAAAAGGTGGCTCAGGAGACATATTCGGCATCGCTAACGATTCGCCCCTAGTCAAAGGAAGAAGACGAAGAAGAACTCGTCACAATGGCCTTAGGTGAAATAGAAATGTACCTCATAGCGGATGAAAAGCATGTACGGATGGCGAAAGGGCTCAAGGGAGAAATTAAAGAAGCAATCACCAAGGTTCTCCATGAAGCAGAAGATGTCTTTGCCTGGAAGGATGAGATCCTCCCTGGGATTAGTCCAGATGTTATCACTCACAAACTCAACATCGATAAGAACGCGGTTCCGGTTGCCCAAAAACGGAGAAACCATGGCCTTGAAAGATAGAAGGTGATAGAGGAGGAAATCACCAAACTCCAGCGGGCGGATGCCATTAAAGAGGTACTTTATACACAATGGTTGGCGAATGTAGTTCTAGTGAAGAAAGTGGGCGGATCATACCACATGTGTGTTGACTTTACAGATCTCAATAAAGCTTGTCCAAAGGACAACTACCCTTTGCCGTGTATCGACATCCTCGTAGATGGAACCGCAGGACACGCTATGTACTCCTTCACAGATGTAAAGTCAAGTTATCACCAAATCCCAATGGAGCCTTCAGATAGAATCAAGACCTCGTTCGTGACTCATCAAGCCACTTATTGCTTCAAAGTCATGCCCTTTGGGCTTAAGAACGCAGGTGCAACCTATCAACGGATGATGAACAAGATATTCGTGGAAAGCAAAGGTGATAACTACTCCGTCTATGTGGATGACATGATCATCAAGAGCACCACTGTGGAAAAGCATGCAGATGATGTAAGGGAGGTACTGGGCATACTCCGACGTCACAATATTAAACTGAACCCGGAAAAATGTACCTTTGGTGCAACATATGGAAAGTTCTTGGGATTCATGATTAGCGAGAAAGGAGTGAGCCCAAATCCTGACAAGATTAAGGCCGTTCTGGAGATGCAAGCGCCACGGAACATCAGGGAAGTGCAACGCCTTAACGGGCGGATCGTAGCCTTGGGCAGGTTTATCTCCTGTTCACCCCGTAGATGTCAGCCCTTTTATGAGGTGATCAAGAAGCAAAAGGCATTTGAGTGGAATGAGGATTGCGAAAAAGCTTTCGAGGGAATCAAACGGTTTCTCACAGAACCGCCCATGATGAGCCGACCCCTGAAAGGTGAGAATCTCTACATGTATGTCTCGGTTACAGATAAAGTTGTTTGCACGGTCATGATAAGGGAAGAGGATGGCCAGCAGTATCCAATCTATTACGTGAGCAAAGTATTAAAGGATGTTGAAACCAGATATTCCAAGCTTGATAAAATGGCGTTGGCTATTGTCACCACGACAATCCGCCTTAGGCCTTACTTCCAGGCTCATACTGTTATAGTTCGAACAAATATACCAATGAGGAAGGTATTACAAAAGCCAGAGACTTCAGGGAGATTGATGGAGTGGGCAATCCGCCTTGGAGAATTTGATGTACGATACGAGAGCAGGTCAGCCTTAAAGAGTCAAGTCTTGGCAGACTTTGTGAATGAATTCACTGAAGAAGGGGTGAATCTCCCTAAATCTCAAGTCGAAGAATGGACGATGTACACAGATGGAGCCTCCTCAGCGGATGGAGCTGGTATAGGCATCGTAATCACAGGTCCTCAATATATAAAACTACGATACGCAACAAAATTGGATTTTATTGCAACCAACAATGCAGCGGAGTACGAGGCCTTAATATTAGGACTGCGTCTGCTGAAAGAAATCACTCCCGAGCGGATCGTGATCTATAGTGACTCCAAGTTGATGGTCAACCAGGTGATCAAAAATTACGAAGTAAAAGATGACGTTTTGGCCAAATACGTTGCTGAAGTTAAAAAATTGCTGGATCACCTTAAAGCCAAAGAAACTAAATGGGAGTTGATCCATGTACCTCGCGGATCAAACACAAAAGCGGATCATCTAGCTAAAATGGCTTCCAGCAAGGAGAACTGGGCGGAACCACAATGTCCGTTCGAAGTTAAAGCAGCTCCGGCCTTCGCCTCGGAGGAAGTATCCCTACTCACGACAGTAGAAGGTGATTGGAGGTCGACCATCCGCTAGTATCTGTTAGATGGAGCACTACCTACGGACAAGAAGGAAGCTCGGCGGATAGTCAGGAAAGCGGCTTACTTCTCCATGATAAATGATTGCCTCTATAGAAAATCTTTTAGCCACCCTTGGTTAAAATGCATTTTGCCAGAAGAGGAACAACATGTTCTCAAGGAGCTGCACGAGGGAATATGTGGAGCCCATGAGGCATCCGTTTCCATCTTGAAGAAGTCTAGGCTAGTAGGATTTTATTGGCCCACAGCAGAACTTGATGCACAGGAACTGGTGGAATCTTGCCATAGTTGTCAGGTTCATGCGAATGAATCTCATACTGCCAAACATCTCCAGAGGCCTATCATCGAAGGTAGACCCTTTGCTGTCTGGGGAATTGACATTGTTGGACCATTTCTCCCAACTCGCAGACAGAGGAAGTACGTGGTAGTGGCAGTAGATCATTTCACTAAATGGGTAGAGGCTGAAGCTGTCTCCTCCATCAATGTTGAACGAATGGTTGAGTTCGTCAAAGATAATATTGTGGGAAGATACGGAGTTCCACACATGATCATCACTGATAATGGAACGCAGTTCAACTGTGGTGAGTTCAAAGCTTTCTGTGAAAAATTGGGCATTCTAAACAGATTCGCCTCCGTATATTACCCACAATCCAATGGTATGACCGAAGTCACGAATCGGACAATCGTAAAAGGAATAAAGAAAAGACTAGGTGAGCATGATAAGAAATGGGCGGATCAACTAATAAGCGTCTTATGGGCGTATCGTACTACTCCTCGCACGGCCACAGGCGAAACCCCATTCGCCCTTTCTCATGGCGTGGAGGCTGTAATCCCAGTCGAGATATTGGTTCCGAGTGACAGAGTTGCATTCTATTGCGAGGATGAAAATAGTCAGAGATTGAAAGAAAGTCTTGATCAAGTGGAGGATAGGAGAGACAAGGCATATGTACGTATGGCGGCATACAAGCAGCGGATCGCGGCTTATCATGACAAAAACGCCAAACTTATAGACCTGAATGTGGGAGATCTCGTGCTCCGTAAGGCCGAAAAATCCAATCTAGAGAAGGGAAGGGCAAGCTAGGGCTCACCTGGACAGGTCCATATCGAATAGTGGACAAAATTGGGTTCGCCACATTTAAGATTCAAGACATGGAAGGAAATACATTGCCGCGCACTTGGAATCTCCAAAATCTCCGCAAATACTTCGCCAGAAAATAGAATGTAAACAAAGGTCTTGAGTACTCTTTTTCCTTTAATAAGCTTTTTCCCATGAGGTTTTTCTTATTAAAGGTTTTAATGAGGCTCACATATGAGACCCGCTTGCTGTAATAAAGCGTATCTTCTATCAATAAAAAGCAATTGTTCTATTGTCCATATTCTTTTTAAGTATTTTCTTGCAGCAATATAAATATTCCAGTCTCAAAAAGAAGGGGGGCATCAACGCTTCCCACATTAAAAAGTACTGCTATCTTATAGCTACTTTTTTCTCCTCAAAGATAGGAGAACAATCTCATGGGCGGATCCATCTGTAGATGATCACCATTTGAGATAGAGTTAAAACATTCATTGGACGCAAGGTCTTTACACTCTCTTGCACCCTTCCCAAAGATGGGTTCACAAGTCCTAAAGGCGGATCACTTCACCTCAAAGATAGGTAGCAAGTTGATCCCTAAAGGCAGCTTTACTTCCTCTAAAGGAATAAAACAGCTTCAAACCTTCACAAAGGTTCGCACAATGGAGTATGGCTAGCCACCTACTCCAAAATAACTCCTAAAAGCTTATATATTTACTTACGCAAACGTAAAGGTAAAATAAATAGCAACCATAAGGATTAAAAAATTGTACTTAAGTTTTACAAACAACAAAACTAAACATTAACAGGAGCATTCTCCTTAACATTCTTCTCGCCTGAGGCACCTGCTTGGGAAACTTCCTTCTCAATAGCTCCAGATATGCCCACCAAGGAGACTTCCTTTTCTACAGAAGGTGTACCCTCAGAAAGAAGGGTGCCATCGGTTATCAGCTCCTCACCCGCCTTTGGAGATACTTCCTCGAGATCCACTAGTTTGACATTGACGGAAGGCTTGCTTTCTTCGACGGGTCCCTTCATCCATTTCCGAACATAGTCACGGAGGTAGTCCTTGATGTCCGGGATTTTGTTATATTTGAGAACATCATCTGGGTCCGGAACGGCGAACTGCGGATCTGTAAAATCGATCTCGGGATGCGCCAGCTGGAAATACGCCATGATCAGTTCACTGTAAAAGAAAGCTTGCTCTCCAGCCATGTACTCTGCCTCTCCTAAAGCGTTCTCATGCTCCTTGGCATCTGCCTCAATCTTCTCCTTTAGCTTTTTAATTTCGGCATCCTTGAGGGCAATGGCAGACGCGGCGGATGCGACATTCGCGTTGGCATCAGCGATTTCTTTCTCCAACCTTTCTATGGTAGCCTTGTCTGCCACACCTTGAAGAAGCTCAGCTTCCATGGCGCGTATGCGAGTATACATCTGTCAAAGGCAAACAGTTTTGTCAAAATGAAAGAACAAAGGTACAACTTTTTCTAAAAAGAGATCCTTTCTAGCAAGGGGACTTACCGTAAGAAGCTCCGTCTTTCCCCTTTGAGCATGGGTTGATCCTGGAATCTGGTTCTGATTCCTTTGTACCTCACCCAACTGACCTAGAGCCTCATCTAAGTCATTGATAACAGACTCATTCTCCAAGGATCCCTAGACACCATACTTGGCGAACCAGTATCCGCCTAGGTCAGGCTTCGCCATCTGCACAAAGATGTAAGGATCAAAACTTAGATTCCAAACATAGCGAACGGATAAAAGATAAAGACAACCTACTTGTTCCATCCCCACCACGGGCATGGCGGATTTCATGGCATCCGCCATAAACTTTGGACCGCCAGAGGCATCAGGCTTCCTCCTTTTCAGAGGCGGATCGGCCGTTGTATCAGCCAGACGTTTCCCTGCACCCTTTTGGGGATTCGCCACCTGATCTTTCTTGCGAGCCTCATCCTCCATCAACTTCCTACGCTTCTCTGCAAGAGCGTGATTGGCCTTAGATAAACCCCTGCCAAAGAGAACAATAAAGCGATCAAGGTTCAAAGAAAGAAAACACAAAGTTACCTTGATCAAACTGGGCAATCTTTGAGTAAACAAAATTGTCCCCTTCCCGACGAATCAGGGGAATATCATTCATCATGAAGTCTAAGGCGTCAGCATATGTCCAGGCCTCCGCCTTGACACTCTTCATGAGCTCCGCCAATATCTCATCACTATTCGTCAGTATACGCATATCTCCCGCCATATGCAAAGGTTTGGGATTCCAGTATGTTGGGAAGCCTGGAGATTCTCCCTCGTTTATCTTTACGTAGAAGAATTTTTCATCCCAACAATGGACGTTGGACATTTTGCCACTAAACGGAAAATACACTCCAAATTTTGCAAAAGTAAGGAAAGACTCAGACTTTCGCTTCGACGGTTTATGAAAAGCTCTAAAAATACGGGGAGTGTATACTACTCCTAAGTTTGAGGCCAGATAGCAATCTAAAGCTATGTCTAACCAGCCATTAGGATGTAATTGGCTGACAGTGATATCAAAGTAAGAAAGGATGTCCACCATCATCTTTGGAAGAGGAAGTCGGAACCCTCTCTCTACGTGACTATAGTACACAGACAAGAATCTGCTTGGCGGACAGGCGGGTCGTTGATGAGCCTCCGCCAATTGGGTCTCATAGTTATTTATCCATGGGAATCTATTCGCCAGATCTGCTAGATCCGCGGCACTCATGCGAGAGGAGGTAGACTCCGCACGAGGTGCCTTTTTCCTGGACGGAGCGGAAGAAGAGGCCACCATCCCGGAAAATCCCCTAGAATCTATGGCCGGAGCAATACCAGTGATAAAAACAGAAAGGTTTTGACTACTACTACCTAAACGAGTTCTACCGCGATTACACGCCGAGTCGAGCAACTCAGCTAAATTGGAGTTAACCGTACCTTCGGAGGAAAGAGAATATTCCGACGAAGAAGAGGTCCAACTAATTGCAATTTCAAAAGGAGAAGTCAAATTAAAAAGTTCATAGGTTGACCCGGAGGATGAAGAAGAGCTTCTAAACATTCAAAAACACAATATATGGAACGAAAAGATGAACTTACATGGAAAATAAAGGCTTAAAGGATTCTGAAACTCCGAAGAAGCTCTGCAAAGAAGACACAAAGGAAAATGGAGAGGAAGAACGAATGAGGAAGAAAGAGAAAAGGAAAAAGGAAGAAGGTGTCTTCTCTCTCCTCGGGCGGTGCGCCTGCTACACGTGTCACTCCATGATTGGCATCGAACAAAGTGCTCATTAATACAGGTAATCATGACGGCGCGCAAAGAAGCTCAAAAGCCCTAAAGGACTTTAAGGGAACTTTGGGGGGGCTTCTAATAACATTGTGAGATTATCCCAAGGATCAAAAGGGATATTCGCCTAAAGAACGCCACGTGTTGATCACCTAAAACGGGAATACCACGGCGTATGGAAACAAAGAGATCCGGCGGACGGATCTCCAAGGACTCACCAAAAGAGACTCGCGGGCGAACCTATGAGACTAATCTCCATAAACACTCAATCTTCTATTAGAACGGCTGGGCCGATCTAGCAGTAAAGACCATTAATGAGCTATCAATTAGCTAACCGCCAACTTAAGGGTAACCTGTAACCGCCATTAATGGGACATTAATGGGACATCAAATATATACCCATAAATGTCAAAAGAATAAGAAAAAGAATATATACATATATATATATATATATATATATATATTTAACTAAAAATAATGATATATCTATAGATTTAAAGAAAAACAAATAAAAGATACTATATTACATTATTAAGTATACGTATAATAATGAAAATAGGAAATACTAAATATAATATCTTCTTTATCCTAGTTAAAGCTATGTAAAAATAATGGGCAAAACTCCAAAATAAGAGAATATCATTTATCCCAAAATGGTTTCACCTAATAATAGCTAATATAACCCAAATAACCCAAAAACTATATATATATACACATATATTACTTTATAAGATTAAATCCAAACGAATTAAATTTCAACATGAAATAAATAGCTATATAATACATAATTAATAGTTATAGGACCCAAAAATAATTTTCATAAATATATTACATAATTATATACTTATATATACAAGAATCAAAAGCCAAAAAGTTGAGAAAATGGGTTTAAAAGGGTAATTTTCGGATTCCAGCAGATTACCGATGGAAAATCCGTCGCTAATCTGCTGTTAGTGACAGAAAAGGCAGAATATCAACAGCAGTCCCCATACTTTCTAGATTTATTCAAACACTTTAGATTAGATCTATTCTATCGTTTTGGACCTCCGAACTACCCAAATTGGATCATAGTCTATAACGGAGACTCCTAAAACGATGTTTTATTTTTAAACGTTATTTAGAAATATTTTCAAAACTTATAATTACAACATTTTAATCCCGAACTACCCTTAAATCGGATCACGGTTCGTATTGGGATGTTAAAACGATGTTTTTTTTTATTTCAAAGCAAACCCAAACGTTTATTTATTACGAGACGAAAATTAAATAAATACGGAATAATAAATAAAACGTGATAAATAAATAACTAACCAAATAAATAAAAACTATAAAGGAAATAAACAAATAAACGAAATAAATAAAAACAAGTCTAGTCCTCGGATAATACCTCAAGATTGGTATTGACAGCTGGTGTCGGTTGATTCCACGAATTATGATTTTTCGGTGTTTTTGATATTTTGGTAAAATATTTAACTTTTAGGAAATTCGGATTTTTTAGGAAAAAAAATATTTTTCCCAAAAAATTACTTTCTCACTCTAAAATGTTTTAGAGTGAGAGAGTCCCCAAAAATCTCCCCCCTAAATGCATGGGGATCCGTGCCTTTTATAGGCACGGATCCCAAGAAGATTTAGGCGTCGCCCGACGGGAATTGGGCGACGCCCAAATCATGTTGGGCGGATGCCCAAACTAGTTGGGCGAACGCCCAACTTACGTTGCACGAACGCCCAACTGCTGTTGGGCGCGCGTGCCCAACCACGTTGGGCACGCGCCCAACAGCCGTTGGGCATTCGCCCAACCTCGTCGGGCGTTGGCCCAACGAAGGTTGGGCGTTCGCCCGACACCGTGGGGCGTCCGCCCATCGAACATTGGGCGACGCCGACGTGCCTCGGGCTGCGCCCAACATTCGACGAGCGAAGCCCCTCATCCGACGGGCGACTTTCGACACCCGGCCCGTCGGGCGGGCATTCGACGTGTCGCGCGCCGTTATTTACGGAACGACGATTATCGCCGAGAGCGACATTGGTCATTCATCGGCCAATGCCCGACTTCCGGGGCCTTCTCATACATCGATACGACGATGAACATGCCCGACCTTACTCAGGAGACGCTGAATTTGTTAGGCGTCGCCCAATGTTCGATGGGCGGACGCCCCACGGTGTCGGGCGAACGCCCAACCTTCGTTGGGCCAACGCCCGACGAGGTTGGGCGAATGCCCAACGGCTGTTGGGCGCGTGCCCAACGTGGTTGGGCACGCGCGCCCAACAGCAGTTGGGCGTTCGTGCAACGTAAGTTGGGCGTTCGCCCAACTAGTTTGGGCATCCGCCCAACATGATTTGGGCGTCGCCCAATTCCCGTCGGGCGACGCCTAAATCTTCTTGGGATCCGTGCCTATAAAAGGCACGGATCCCCATGCATTTAGGGGGGGGATTTTTGGGGACTCTCTCACTCTAAAACATTTTAGAGTGAGAAAGTAATTTTTTGGGAAAAATATTTTTTTTCCTAAAAAATCCGAATTTCCTAAAAGTTAAATATTTTACCAAAATATTTATTTACGGAACGACGATTATCGCCGAGAGCGACATTGGTCATTCATCGGCCAATGCCCGACTTCCGGGGCCTTCTCATACATCGATACGACGATGAACATGCCCGACCTTACTCAGGAGACGCTGAATTTGTTAGCGGGGCTATCACATGCTGGCTCTCCGAGTTTTCCCTTGATTTTTAAATTTCCTAATTAATGGAATCAACCGCTTTAGCCGTTTGTCGTGGGTTTTTGTCACAGGTCCTCCGACTCGGTGTCTACAGTTGCCCCTACTTTTCTATCTTGACAGTGATGTGGGTGTTTTGAAAACATTTTTCGCTAACGCATCATATGCAATGGAAATATATTAAAGTAAAAGACACATATAGAGTAGGAGGAGGAATACCTGATCTCCGCGCCGCACGCTCCTGCCTTGTCTTCGATCTTCACCTTGTCTGTCCCGTCCTTGCCTTTGAATCGGCTGCCGGCGGACGCTCCTCCTGAGGACCCTAGTCTAAATCGACTGCAGGTAAATGGCTCTTTCTAGCAACCCTAGTCATCGACCGCGGGTAAAATGGCTCTCTCTAGCAACCTCGGTCATCGATCGTAGGTAAAATGGCTCTCTCTAGCAACCTCGGTCATCGACCGTAAGTAAAATGGCTCTCTATAGCAACCTCGGTCATCGATCGTGGTAAAATGGCTCTCAATAGCAACCTCGGTCATCGACCGTGGTAAAATGGCTCTCTCCAGCAACCCTAGTCATCGACTGCGGGTAAAGTGGCTCTCTATAGCAACCTCGGTCATCAACCGTAGGTAAAATGGCTCTCTATAGCAACCTCGGTCATCGACCGTAGGTAAAATGGCTCTCTCTAGCAATTCTGAATTTCAAGACACTGACGTCTGCATTTTTGACTGGAGCTACTGTCTCGTGTATTTGAGTTGTTGGTAGGAAGGTCCTTATCCTTTCGTTTGGAACTTTTTAGACTAAAAATTATTTTTCTGTTGACTGTTGTCTGTATTTTGACTGGCGTCACTGTCCTGTAAATTTTGGTTGTCATCTAGAATCACTTCCTTGGGGTATTGGTCACTGCCTGGTAGAAACGCAGGCTGAAACGGACTGCAAATCGGAGGTCTGTGCACCTGGTAATTAATTATTTACTTTTTACCTTTATGTCACGTCGTACCTTTTTCGCTTATTACGAAAATGACATTCCCTTTTCCTATAAAAGGTGGTGGGGTTCATTTCCAACCCCACACCTTCTCTCTCTTCTTCTCTCTCTCTCACTAACATTAGAGTATTCTCGTGATGGAGTCGAGTAGATACGATGGCACGAAGGGTATGGAGGCGGTTTTCGAGGACTTGGCTAGAGTGGTTCCTTTCCAGAACCCTGATTCTCACCTTAGTCGGACCAACATTAACCGGGTAAGTACCTCCTTATTTTTTACTTGTCAAGACTTCTAGGCTTTAGCAACCCCATTTGAACGTTATTCGCATGCTAACCCTTAAAACGGGTTCTAGGCCTTTTAGTTAGAAGACACGAACTCTTATGCATGTGAGCAATACTTTACGATTTTTGGAAAGAATGTGAACTATATACATGTGAATAGTAAAAATGCGAACAATGCATGCCAACAGTAAAAACATGAATAGTGCACGTGAATAGTGAAAATGTGAATAGTGCACGTGAATAGTAAAAACGTGAATAATGCACGTGGATAGTAAAAATGTGAATAGTGCACGTGAATAGTAAAAACGTGAATAGTGCACGTGAATAATGCACGTGAATAGTAAAACGTGAATAGTGCACTTGAATAGTAAAACGTGAATAATGCTAAACCATCCTTAAAAACTTGTATAGGCCTAAGCTCTCCGCAAGCATGCGAGAGAGTGGAACCCCAAAGAATAATGAATTGAATTAAACCCTAAACGAATGACCCTATGGACGAAACTCTAGAGAATGACTATCTTAACCACGAGAACTTGCTAGGTTAAATTTAGACGAAGTTTAAAGAACGACTAGGTAAACTGAATGACTTAGGCTTAGTCCATCTCTCACTTGTACCGTTTCTTCTAGACTATTGGTGTTTCTGGATCTACCGAGGGCATCCACTCCTGGTATGCCTTGCTTCCGCGTGCGAGGGTTGGGTTTCGAGCCTTTTATTCTGGCTATGCCTCGTGCCAACGGCGTGTGCAACAAGTGCGGCTTGCGCGCCCTTTGTGAGAGGTGGGTGGATTCGACTCACACCTTTCACCTTCCGTTTGGAGAGATGACGATCTCACCTCGCGACTTTTCCCTACTGACCGGATTACGAGGTAGTGGTACTCCGGTCCCTCTTTGTTATGATATGGTGCGTCCCAGCGTCGACCCCGATGAGATGGCCGCATTGATTGGCCCCGGAGTCTTCACAGGTGCCGGGTCTACACCGGCGAAGTTTATCACCACCTACAGCTTGTTGAGTCGTCGAGACTTTTGTGATCGAGACGATACTGATCGGGCCACTCGTAGTTTTCTCCTGTATGCCTTAGGCGAGACGGTTTTCCGCACCAAGAGCGGGACCATACATGCAGGTCTCATCCAGGCCTTCCGTGACTTAGATGCGGTGTCCTCATACGATTGGGCTGGAGCCGGCTTGGGGTACCTTTACCGATTCCTGGATCTGACTTGCCGGAGGCGCAAGGACTTCGGTGGTTATACTTTCGCCCTCCTAGTGTGTTTTCTATCCCTGGCTTATCCTTTATTCTTTTCATGATTTCCGCTTCTGACGTCGGTTTTTACGAGCAGGTTTGGGCCTATGAGAGGAGGATTCTCCCGAGCGCCCGCAGGAGTAGACCGCGCGAGGCTACGCTTCCACTTATGGAGAGGTGGAGGGACTTTGACTTGAGCGCCGAGAGGAGGCGGACGGTGGCATGATTCCTATCATGGATTGACACACAGAGCCTGGGACAGGTGAACGTCTCCTGACTATGCTGAATTTTTGTTCGTTCTTGTCTGACTTTTCTTATGTTTCAGATCTCTTTCAGATGGGACGACCTCGACTTCGGTCCTGATTACGCTTATGTCACCCGCATCCAGAGGCAGCAGTGTGTACTCACCGGCCCGTGCGTGCGTGCGTCGTATTTGGGCGATAGGAGTTTTACTAGGGTTGATGCCACACATTGGACTCTAGGCGAAATCCCCGTGTCCATGTTCGCGGTGAGGATCATGCCCCTGCAGGAGATACGTTGTGATTTGACTCGCCGATTTGCGCCTCGGGACGTGTGGGACCACGCAGGGGGTCGCGCCCACTATTTATCGACACTGTTGACTCCGATGGACCCTCCTGAGGTCCCGATGGACGTGGATCCTGCGGAAGACGTGTTTTCAGTGGCAGCCGTCGCTGAGGTTTTCGGCCTAGAGGAGGTTCCGGTGAGTGCTTGACTTATTTATTCTTTATTTACGAGATAGTTAGGGGTACTCATTTTGCCTTTGCTTGCAGGAGGGTTCCTTGAGGATTGCTCGGACGTCGGATTTTTTTGATGGTACCCGAGCCCGGACATCTGCGAGCGAGCCTTCATATCATGCGGGCGAGTCCTCAGGCGCCGCCCGACCAGAGCAGCTCTACCTTGGCGCACCCTTCCCGACCTCAGGGAGAGAGTATTCGGTGGTTCGTTATGGCGAGGCGGGCGTGGCCTACTCCGACGTTGAGACAGCCCCTCCGGTTTTCACCTCGATGGTGCCGTTCGATCCCCCTGATGCCCTCCATACCTCGAGGGAGACGTGCACCGACTTCGTGGGATTATCCGATTATTTTCGAGAGCGGCTCAACCTGCGTTGCGCCAGCCACCTGGTAAATTTTCTTATTTTGTTATAGTGTAGTGAAATGTATGCATGTGATGTGCCTATGTATGTATAACTTCCGTTGTTGTCTATTTTGGTGTTTTTTTTCTCTTTTCTTTTTTTTATTTGCAGAGTGATCTTCATGCTAATGATCAGCGGTTCAGCGAGTCGCAGCGGGATGCTGATGCTAGGGTCAGATGCGTCTACCGAGAGAGAGATGCTTATTGGGCGGAGATGATACGAGTGGAGACCGAGGGGCGTCTTGCCTCTGAGGAGGGTCGTCGGGTTGCCGAGGAGGCCTTAGCCGCAGAGCGGGCTTCACATCTGAGGGACTTCGAGGACTTCTGGGATTTTCCTCCTTGATAGGCCTATTATTCGTAGTTTTCTCATTAGTATTACCCCGATGTATAGCTTGTATATAGGGAGAGGGGTGGATAGGATGTAGGCTTTTTATGTGAAAGAGGTAGGAAATGTATAACTCATGATTCATAATACAATGCATTCAGTAGATTATAATGATTCCAATCATCATCTTCAAATATATTCATGCCTTTATTTATTTACAAACAACAGAAATACTTAGCCGCTTATACATTATTTTTATGATTGCTCAAGATATAACTATTGTTACCAGGACCCGCCTTTTTTCGGTTTTCAGATCCCATCGATTTTTCAACTCTCCTTTTATTATCCCGGAATTTTCAAATGAGTGCCCTTTCGGGTTTTCACCCATTGGGATGTCCCTTATTTTTGCATAGGTCGCCCTTTGCAGGTTTTCAACCTATCGGGAATTTTTATTTCTTTCTTTTTTTTCTTATTTACGAAAAGTATTTCTTAAGCCTATCCAGATTGGTAAGTTCGGAGAACTCCATGCCGTCCATAGTAGTTAGCTTCACCGCCCCTTTGCTTAGGATCTTCTTCACGAAAAATGGTCCTTCCTAGTTTGGCCTAAACTTGCCCCTAGGGTCGGTGTGCGTCATTCGGATCTGTTTCTTCACCATATCCCCTTCTTTGATAGGATTAACCTTAACCTTTTTGTTGAAGGCTCGGGCCATCCTCCTCTGATACAGCTGCACATGGTAAAGGGCCTCCATTCTTTTCTCGTCGACCAATGCCAACTGTTCATACCGCTTCTTCACCCATTCCGCTTTGGGAATTTCTGCTTCTACCGCGATTCTCAACGATCGCTTTTCAATCTCAATCGGCAGGACTGCTTCTGCCCCATTGTTGAGCGATTTCCACAAGTGCACGGTATACGCTTGTAGTAATAAAAGATATCGAACGCTTGTAGAAAATCTCAGTCGCGACAGGGGATACAGGGGCGAGTTGAAGACTTCGTCTTTCTCCCGAGCTGGCTTCCGTAAGTCGCGACTGAGATTATGAAAATCTCAGTCGTGACAGAGAGAATTTTCGCTGTCTCTTGACTGCTTTTCGTCCTCCTTGAGCGTTCTTCTGATTGATATGCATTCTCGGTACGTTTTTTAGGTTTTTCCTCCATTTTAGCTCCGTTTTTGCTCCGTTTTCGCTCCTATTTAGATTTAACCAAATAATTAAGTACCTTGCATCAAAGAAGTAAATAAAGACGTAAAAGTATTCTAAATGAATATAATTAGCACGATTTCAATGTAAATTTAACGTATTTATGTATGATATTTTAGGTATATTTTGGGCTTAACAAACTCCCACACTTAAGCTTTTGCTAGTCCCGAGCAAAATTTTACTGAATTTATTCTTTAATCAATCTCTTTATAAATAGAACATATATCCATATATTCCTCTTTAAATTAGTTAAACCAAAAGATAAACTTTTTCATGGTAAATTTATACGCAAAGTATCAAACTAGCTAGTGTAAAAGAGATATATCATTCGTATTGTATTTCAATTTTTATATTGAAGTATTCGGGATGGTGTAAGCACGCATGTTTTTGAATCTTTCGTCTCAAGGCATTTCTAAGCACAAAATTTCCTTTCCCAAACCTAAACTATTACAAATATGGATTTATTAAGGACTTAGGTTTAATATATTTGCTTAGTTACGCCCGTGATAAGGGTGGTCTCGATCGTAACTTTATACGCATTTTATTTGCTTTCGTGTTCGTTTAAGAGGTACCGACCATATCATGGGTGGACGCAATCGTTACTTAAAACTTTAAACACGTTTAATTTTGCTTTAATTTTTAACGTTCCTTTCATACCTCGACCGTGATAAGGGTGGTCGCAATCGTGGCCAAAAGTAAACAGTACTTAATGTTCTTCCCTTTCATACCTCGATTGTGATAAGGTTGGTCGCAATCGTGGCCAAAAGTAAACGGTACTTAATGTTCTTCCCTTTCATACCTCGATTGTGATAAGGTTGGTCTCAATCGTGGCCAAAAGTTAAGAATACGACTACTTGATTTAATTAACACGAATTATAAAAATTAAAATTATAAATTGGGAAAAGAAAAATAGCACATTCATCCTATATTGACTTGAAATTCAACATGTATTATGGCTAAAGTTTCCTTAAAAACTTCAATTGGTTTTTAATGTAAGACGAAAAATCATATCGAGCTAAAAAGCTAAAGTTGTTAGTTTGATTTATGCCTATAAACCTAATTGAAAATTGAAAATAAGATTTATATTTATCATGAATTCATGATATAAAATAGAGATTTGAAACTAAAGAAATTTTACTTATATACATTTACTCGAGACGTTTTTGATAAAATCGTATCGGAGATTTGTAAAAATATTTGTTAAAAATATAGCCCGTATAGAAATATTATTTCTATCAATAATGATAACCTTAAAATATGCTTAACATTATTTTTGAGAGTTAAAGTGTTTGAAACATATGAAATATATAGTTAACAAAAATATATGTTTATGAAAAATAACTATTATTTATGAAAAGTGTTGCACTTTTTAAATAAATAAAAAATTGTTGCATTTGTTTTTGAAAAATGTTGCATATTATACTTGACTTAAACTTGAATAACAATTGAATAACAATATGCATTTATACTTTAAATAAATAACATTCATTCTCATTCGTGGCATTCATTCGTACTTAAAATTAAAATGATTAAAATGAATATGAAATATCTCCTCCCACACTTAATTTGGACCATGTCCTCATTGGTGCAAAAATTGATAAAACACGAAAAATAGTACGAAATAAACCATACGAATTAGAATTGAAAATAATAATACGATAACATTCAAACATAATAAGAAAGAAAAGTGTACCAAACATAATTGTAAATATTGTACCAAATTGAACAAGACATAATAATAATAACGAAAATGAGGTAAAGATAGAAAGGATAAAACCTATCAAGGTGAAGGTGGTGGAGAAGGCGTAGTCTCAACTCCTTGGCGTCGGAAGAAAGATAGCAACCGGCGACGAGTAGATTTGTGCTCACGTCTCAATGTAGTGATATTGGCATCCACCGTGGTTATCCTTGAACTCATTTCGGGATTGGTAGCTGTAGACACCGGGGTCGGAGGACCGATGAAGAAAAATTATAAAAAGGGATCCGAATCAGTCGATTAAAATATGAGTCGATAAAAATAATAAATAAAAAAACGTTGTTCGAAGGAACCGTGGAGGCTGGCTTGATTGAATTCGGAAATTAAATCGAGCGACGGTCGAATCGGTTCCGCGAATGAAATCTTAAATCGTCTCGCCGAGTTCGGAGTATTTCATGTCATTTTCTTATTAATAAAATTTCGGGTCAATAAGGGTTTTGTTTTAAAACTCGAAAAGTAAAAAGATAGTTTTGTAAAAAGACCGATTTTATAAAAGCTAATTTTATAAAATCGTTTTTGATAAAAATCATTTTTTTAGTTTTAGTTAAGTTTATTTTTATTTATTTATATATTTTTATATATACGACCTGGGGGGCCGTTTTTTCGTCACGGACCGTTGGACGGCCCGTGACGGGGGCTGGGCCGCCCAAGCCCAGCCCCATGGCACTTGGCTTCGGCCAAGTGCATTTTGCTGCACTTGGCCGAATGCCAAGTGCACTAATTTAAAAAAAAAAAAGAAAAAGAAAAAGAAAAAGAAAAAGACAAAGAGTAAAATACAATAAATGAAATTAAGCCAAATTAGCTTACCTTGTAAGCTAATTTAGCTTTGCTTGGAGCCTACCCTTGGCTCCAAGCCAAGGTAGCTTAATTATTAAGGCTCCATGCCTATAAATAGGATGGAGCCCAAAGCATTGGGGAGGGGAAATTGAGACCCGAACCCCTGGCAAATTTCACCGAGACCCGAATCCTCTCAAAAAAACCAAAAAATCCGACTCTAAAACACTAATCAATCGACTTGATTTGGACTCCGTTACCGATTGAAAGGTAACAATCCGAGGAACTAGACCCATTTCATTCTTTATTATATTTTTATTGTTTAGATCTACTTATTTATTTGTTTTTTCACTTTGATTATTTTGATTTGTTAAATTAATTTTTCGTTTTGCATTTGAACAAGTATTTGGTTTTGGTTTTTAAATAAAAAACTTCGTTTGGATCCCAATACGAACCGTGACCCGATTTAAGGGTAGTTCGGGATCCAAATGTCGTAGATCCGTGTGTTTACAAATGTTTTGAACCATTGTTTTCAATAAAACGTCGTTTTAGAATCCTCCGTTACAAGCCATGACCCGATTTGGGTAGTTGGGGGGCTAAAATGAAAAAATAGACTAGATCTAATATTTTTTATAAATCTGAAACTTCAAAAGGACTGTTTCTGATATTTTTAGCTTTTTGTTTTATTGTGTTTTGGGTCATTTTCTGAATTTTTAAATAAATCAGGGGCTGATCCTGATATTTGCCATTATACATATATATACGGCAGAGGTGGGGGAATTAGTTTATTATGTTAAGTATATATATATGGCGGGGTGATGGGTGTATTTAGTTTATCATTATTATATAATTAGTTATTTATTTATGGATTTTTTATAGTCATTATTTTGGGTTCATTTGAGATTCTTAGTTAAAATAGGGACTGTTTATGAGTTTTTCTTTATACCTTTTTGGGTTATTAAGTCTTTATTAATTATTTGGGTATGTCTTGGTGGGTTGAAATATTATAAATATAGGGATATGGGTATGATAGGATACTTAATACTTTTTATTCTCAATTTTAGGGTTGTCCATACATATATTTTTTTGGTATGGATGAGGTTGCTTTTTCTATCTTTTCATTTTAATTATTTTTGGGTTGATTAATTAATTGATATTTTTATGGTATTAGCATTTTTGGGTTTATTAATATTGAGGGTGTATTTACTTGATTATTTTTGGCACATTTTATGTACAAATACTATTTTGGGGGTGTTTTGGGTCAAATATTAGTTTTTCTATCTATTAATATTATTTAGTATTTTCACATATTTTTATTTGGATTAAAGTACAATATACATAGCCATATTTTTACTTTTATTTATACACATATATATCCATAGTATATATCATTCCTTTACTCTATTTTCATTATTAACTTATAGTTATAATTATTATTTTTTATTATGTGTATATTTACTAGTTACTCTTATTCTTAGACTATATAATTATATATTTTTGGGTAATTATGGACTAGGTGATTTGTGGGTCTAATGGGTTATATATTGTAATTACATTCATGGGGTTTAATTAGATAAAGAGGGGCTCAAGTCTAAAGGGAGGAGTTAAAAGGTAAAAAAGGGGGTTTTAATTTGAGTTTTTAATTAAAAAGTACTCTATAGGTTTTTCTAATAAATAAAAGATTTCGGGTTCGTTATCACTTTCAATTGATTTCCAAAATATCACGTTTTAAAACCTTAATTCGTTCCAACGACGGATTAAGCGAATCTTGTAATTAAAATCGTTTTTCTTTCTAAATAATAGAGTTTTGAATCGTTTTCCAAACTAAACGGTTTTGTAGAAAAAGAAATGGACTTGTATGCTTAATCACGTTTTTCGTTAAAACTTCTTATCCCACGTTTTTAAACGCTCGAGTCGTTCCAACGGCGATTCGAGTCGATGTCATGTAAATTAACGGGGTTTTGAAACGTACCTAAATCGTTCCAACGACGATTAAGGTACGAACCGTGTAAATAAACTCGTTTTTGGGGAATGAGGTTAGTTTAGAGTTAATGTATAAATTGAAGCATAAATCACACCGTGAATAAATCAATTCTTTCTTCTCCCCTTCTCTCTCCTATACGCTTTAAATTCATGCAAAATGGGTGATTCTTTAATAAAATGGCTTTCAATAACATGCTCAAAACGGTTTTCAAAGCGAGAAAGAAAAGGTTTCAAATGAATTTTAAACTTAAAGAAATATGCGATTAGTCCGTTATCGCCTAACACGCTGAGTAGGAGGCCGGTGGTTCATAACCGGGCGATGTCGGGGTGCCTAGTAGCCTTTCTCCAGAAAGGAGCTGGCCTTCTCGGCTCGTACCTAAGTTTCCCGAACCCTCACCGGTCTCCCGCAAGGGATCGGTGTTCATTTTCCCATTCGTGGGTGGCGACTCTTCCATACTCCGAGCTCCGGTCCTACCGAGCAGCTTGATTCCACGATTGGTTGCTTTCGGCGCCAATCACCGCTTACGTCGCCATGAGGTGTCCACCCCCCGGTCCGCCCGAGAGATTAGGCCGTTCGGCACCTTGTCTAACAAGTGGCGACTCTGCTGGGGAAGCGAGAAATTTGATTCCGGAAGGCGTGTATTAAGCCCTTAACGGGGACGGATCGTATTATTTCTTTTCGTATGCATTCATAAGCATTATTGCAAACCTTTTGGGTAATTTCCGCGAAACCTCCAGCGAGAGTCCATTCGTCGCTCGAAAGAGGCTAGCGTAAGTTCCCCCTTACAGTAAGGCGCCAAAGGGTCCCCATCCATTCGTTAGGGGCGAATTTGTGCGGTCCTGTGAGGTCCCGCGATCAGCCGTGTCAGCATATAGTAGCCTTAGAAGTTGCCATAGGATTACCCGTTACCATTTTTGATGTGATAAATGAATCAGTTCGTGTTTTCAAATTGCCATGATACGTGTCTAATCCTAAAATATGTAAAGAAAATGAAACGATACGTTAATATATACTCTTAAACCGATATACAAACTACCCCAAAACATCGAAACGATTCGAACTAAAGACGACTTAGTCATCTCGTATGAATGAACTTGTGCGACCCGCCTGGTCCCTTTCCGTGTCCCGAAGAAGGCACATGTTCAGGAAATACGCTATGACGTAAGCACGTATTAGTATGAATTGGTTTGGTATTAAGGATAGTTATATCTCGATTCAAAAGACTATATTAACAGTAGCCGTTATTCACATTCTTTAAATAGGTTGGGATAAAACGAAATTATGACAAAACAAAAACAAAGAAATTTCTGTTTCGAATGACCCCGTTGTAACGTAAAGAGTTTCATAAACGTGGCCCGTCCCTTCTGAATAAAAAATGAACTCTTACGTTACGCCTTGTGTTGTTCTTAAGAGAAATGGGTGTATCCGCGAAGGTGACTAAGAAAATAAAAGCAAAATAAACAAACGACCAAAATCATTCCGTATCTACGATGTATATCAATCCTGAGAGTAGTTAAAGAAAATGAACCAATGTCGTTAAATACGTGCCTCAAACTGGTATATACGCCGTTTAAAATCACGAAGCCGAATTAAGCTAAAAAACCGCATTATCGCACCATATGGACGAGACTGTGGGTTTGACTAATGGCTCGATCATTTCGACCGTTACCAAAACCACAAGAAATATGGCCCAATTGGCGTGTTTGCTCAATTCGTGTCTAAATGAGGAGAGCGGTAATATCCCTGCTTCGAATAAGCATGCGATTCAACGAAACGTTGATTTTCTATAACCACGCTAGGATAGTATATCCCGTAAATTGGAAGAAATAAAGAGTTGTTAATAGCCGAAGGATTATCGTGCGCTCGAATAAGACTCGCCATCTTTTTTACGTAGCCAAAACGAGCGAGCGGATCCTTGACGCTAAAAACAAACGCGTTACGCGATGAGTCCGTTCCCTAAGGAAAAAATCCGAAAAGTGATTTCCTCACTAAACAAACACGTGGTTGCATCTCTCGATAGATCCAAAAGATCCCGTCGTAATCCAAAAATCGAGACACGAACCCACGCGAATAAAAGGGAACGAGTCATTATCAATAACGAATGATTGAACTAGAAGAATAACTTGTACCACGTCTAAAATCCGAGATGCGCTCAAAGGGAGTCAAAACCCAAACTAATGCGTCTCGCAAAATGACAAAAGACGAGTTATCCCGAAAGGACAATCCAACTTGGTCGATATCTTAGTCACTAAACGTTGATATGTCAAAACGAACTGTATTGTCTGATGAATGATTTACTTTTCTGCAATAATCGACGGTATCACGCGTCCCCTGGATCGCAATGTGGGCCCAAACCAAAGTCCTAGGAAAGAGACTTGGACCAACGAGTGTGTGGAGGAATAAGGGTGGAAGAGAGATGTTGTGATACGTGTAATTAGACTAACATTTGTTCTTCTTATCTTATATATCCGTAAATAATAAACGCACACACCACGAATCATGCATATAAAATCATGCATACATACTAATGGATACCTTTTTCGCAGACTTCATCATTAAGCGGTTGTGGTTTCACGAGAGTAACCGGCTAGTCAGGCAGTTTGATCAGCTACAAATTGACAATTCCGAATCAGCAGTTGTGGCTTCTGAATCATCTTCGTCCGAGTATACTCAGTCTTCTGCCAGTATGTCTGCGACTGACGAAAAGGTGGCCGAATTGGAAAACTCTGTGAACAACATTAACGATTAGTTGGCCGCAATTTTGGCCCAGCTAGCTGAGCTGGCATTGAAGGATAACAAGAGTGGTAGTAAGCGTGCTGAGAATGAGGTAAACACTGGTCCCCGCTTCGGGAACGAGGATGACTATCAGGATTATATCCAGAAACAGCTTGAGAAAGAGAAGGCTAAGGAAGAGGAGTGGAAGCAGCACATCACTCAGGAAGTGCAGGATCTGCGTGGGGGAAGTTTCGGGAGTCAAGACTTTTATAATTTGAAGAACTGCTTGTCGGCAATGGCTTTGCCCTTGAAATTCTGGCTCCCGGACATGAAGAAGTTCGATGGAACCGGGGATCCCACGGCTCACATGAATCAGTATGTCGCAGTAATGAAGCACACGATCCTAACTGAGGATCAAGTCCTGAGACTATTCAATACCTATCTGGAGGGAGCGGCCCTCGTATGGTTTCATGCGTTGCCGCTGGTGACGAAGAGAGATTGGAAGGAGTTGGCAAAGTCATTCATCGCCCAATATAGTTTCAACACTATGCTTGAGGTTACTCTGAAGGAGCTGGAGAGTACTAAGCAACAAATTGGTGAGTCTTTTTCCGATTTTGTGAGGAGGTGGAGAGCTAAGGCGACAATCATGAAGCAGAAGCCGCTTGAGCAGGATCAGATCCGAATGGTAGTTGGTAACACGTTTCCGTATATTAAGAATGAGCTGCGGTATATGCCTTTTACCCATTTCAATCAGATGTATAGTTGTGCCTTGACAGTTGAGGGGGATGGAGAGCCGAAGAAAGCTTACACTAAGTGGACGAAGTCTGGATATAGTGCCAGAGGGCCAAGTGCGAGTACAGAATCAGCCGGAGTGAAAGTGCTTGAACTTAACGCTATCGAGAAGAGGCAGTTCGCCAAGTTTGATCAAAGCTACGCAAAAGTTTTCGAACGATTGCAGAAAAGGGGATTGTTGAAAGCCCTCACTCCTAATGGCAAAGCACCGTCTACTCCTCAAATGCAAGCTAGGGGGTACTGTGAGTTCCATAGCAACTACGGGCACACTATTGAGAACTGTGAGAGGTTGAAGCATGAGATTCAAAATTTGATTGAGGAGAAAAAGATAGTTGATCCATCATCAGCAAACCTTTCCACTAGGCGCAATCCATTTCCTAATCATAGGGTAAGTATGATCGAATCCGGGCTTGAGGAGAGTAGGGTGGTAGAATCCTTTGAGGAGGATGAAGAGGAGCTGTTGGACTCCGGTGAGAAAATGACGATAGGAAGCGGATTGTATGTGTCTTTTCTGGGAGAGGAACCAGCGGGCGAGATGATAGATGAGGAATTGGGCGATAGAGCGCCATATGACGAAGATGACACCGAAGAGACCGGGCAGGGGTCATCTCAGAGAATTATTCCTGAGTTAAAGATATTCAGTGGGGTGGAGGACCCTGAGGTCCACCCGTATGAGTATATGTGTGCTATGTTCGTTGAACCGTTTGGGATTAATGAGATCTCTCAGTGGTTCCACCATTCGTTGATAGGCGAGCCTTTGGAGTGGTTTCGATCCTTGCCTGATTCCATCAAGGGTGATTGGTCACAATTGGCAAGTTTATTCTTGGAAAAGTATAAGAAGGCTAAAGAGAGAGCGACAGAAAGTAGCGCAATGCAGGTTGGGCCCATCAAGCGCCCGTTGCCAGCAGTTAGTAAGTATAACGGCAACAAAGTCCCTATGGAGCATTTGCACTTCTACTTGTCAGTGATGGGGCCGTTGGGCTTCAAAGAGGAGGAAATCACGAGTTTGTTTTGCAACTCGTTGGCAGAAGAATCGCTGGTGTGGTATATGTCTCTTCCGATGAATGTTAAGGTGGACTGGGCTGAAATGACTAAGAGATTCATCAAGAAATGCACCGCATGGGGACATCCAGAGGAAATGCCTGAGTCACCCGATGAGGAGACACCTGAGGCAGTATTAACCATGGCTAAGTACAAGGGAGATGAGAACCCCATCGATCATGTAAACCGTTTCCACACTCACATGTATGATGCAGGACTCCATCGAAGTGAGTTGATTCAGCATTTCCCAAAGACACTCACGGGGGAAGCTTTGATGTGGCACCGAATGCTCTCGGGGAAGACAAAAGGGGATTGGGGATCCCTCATGGAAGCCTTTGTGCGGAGATATGAGACATACATTCCGTGGATGGGGTCGTTGGAAGATTTAGAAAGGATCAAGCAGTTTCCCGAAGAAGCATTTGTGGATTACGCAAGAAGGTGGAGGTTCAAGTATGCTTCATGTCAGGTCACCTTGAGCGATCAGGAGCAACTCATGTGCATCCGAAAGGGTGCTATTCCACTTGTGGCAAAGAGGTTGAGCAGGGTGTTCTTGAAGGATTATGATGAGCTTATAGGATGGGCTCGGTATGGATCGTCGGACCCTTCCTACGTAAATCCGAACGTCCCTCACGTGATGGATCTGATTGTTGTGGATATCTGGGGAAGTTCCTCGGAAGAGGAAGGTATCAATCAGAAAGCTCCAATCCATATCTGGGATGAGTCTGATGACGAGCCGGAAATTGCCGTAATGGTAGAGTCGGGCCGAGGCACCGAGGGAAAGAATCTGCCCGGATTTAAGATCTTCAACGATGTTACTGACTGGGGCAAAGGAAAGGCAAGCTGCTTCATAGAGGGGATCATGATGCTTGACCTGAATGCTGAGGAGCAAGTTATCACTACATAGATAACCGTGGGGGCGGTGGATGAACCAAACACCTCCAAGGCCCATGAAAACCCCGAGAACCCCGATGATGACAACTATGTTACTGCTTTGTTTGAATCCGATGATGTACTCACCAAAACTATCAATGAAATGAATTCTGATTTTGCTTACTTGCTTAATGTTGATTATGATCATTCCATGCATTCTCATTCATATAACATGCCTACATTTGAAATCAATGCAATAGAAATGTCAACTTTAAATCTTGGCACGGATGAAAATCCTAAACTTATACAAATTGCTCAAGAATTAACTATTGAAGAGAGAAAAGAATTTGAGAGAATAATCAAAAAAAAATATGAAACAGTGTTTGCTTGGACGTACGAAGACATGCCAGGAATCGATCAATCAATCGTAACTCACCGTATTCCAACATACCCCGATGCTAAGCCCGTAAAACAGAAACTTCGATGCATGAGGCCGGAATGGGCGGATAAGATCAGAGAGGAAGTGAAGAAACAGTTAGAAGCATGGTTCATCGAAGTAATCGACTATCCCCCTTGGGTGGCAAATGTAGTGCCATTGCAAAGAAGGACGGTAAGGTGCGAATGTGCGTCGACTATAGAGATCTCAACAAGGCTTGAAGATGAATTCGCATTGCCTCACATCGATGTATTGATCGATAGTGCAACATTAAGCGTCTTGCACACGAATGTGGGTGGCTTCATGGGCTACATACAGGTTCAGATGGCCAAGAAGCACAAAGCAAAGACCTCGTTCACTACTGAGTGGGGGACATGTTGCTATAGAGTAGTGCCATTTGGTTAAAAAAAAAACACCGGGGCAACTTATCAGCAAATGGCTACGGCACTGTTCCACGACATGATACACAAAGAGGTGGAGGTCTATGTGGATGACATAATGGTCAATTCGGATACAAGAGAAGGGCACTTCGTAGCACTTGAGAAGTTTTTAGCCCGAATCGCAGAATTCAAGCTAAGGTTGAACCCGAAGAAGTGTTTCTTTGGCGTTTCGTCGGAGAAAATCCTAGGCTACGTAATCAGTAACAAAGGGATTGAGTTGGATCCCGATAAAGTAAAAGCCATACAGGAAATGCCAGCACCGAAGAATGAGAAAGAAGTGAGAGGATTCCTGGGGCAGGTTCAGTATATCAGTCGATTTATAACATGACTCACCACAATCTGCGAACCCATCTTTAAGCTGCTACGGAAAGATCAACCCACGGTTTGGAACGATAAGTGTCAGCATGCGTTGGAGAGTGTCCGCACCTATTTGACTAATCCACCAGTTTTGAGGCCACCTAAACTCGGGAAACCACTTCTTCTATATGTGGCAATCGAGGAGCGATCAATTGGGGCAATGCTGGCCCAGGAAAGGGACACCGGTGTGGAGCACGCGGTGTATTATCTGAGTAAGAAGTTCCTGGAATATGAGCTTAAGTATAACATGATCGAAAAGACGTGCGTGGTAGTAGTATGGCTAACAAAGAAACTATGGCACTATTTTCAATCTTACGAAGTGATCATTATTTCTCGGATGGATCCCGTGAAGTATCTATACCGAACTCCGTCTCTAACAGGGAAGCTAGCCCGATGGTTGTTGCTCTTGTCCGAATTTGATATCGAATATGTAACGAAGAAGGTTATTAAGGGGAGAGCCGTAGCAGAATTTCTGGCCAATCAGCCTCTGAACGCAGAAGAGGAGGAGATAAACTATGATTTCCCCGATGAGCACTTGAACGCAATAGAAGTTATACCGTGGAAAATGTTCTTCGATGGAGCGGTTAACTCAAATGGAGCCGGGGTAGGAGTGCTACTTATCTCACCAGAAGGAGAAAGGGTCCCAATGACAAAGAAGTTATCCTTCCCTCTCACCAATAATATGGCCGAGTATGAAGCATGCATCTACGGGTTAGAGTCGTTAGCAGCGCTGGCAGCATCATATGTTGAAATCTGGGGCGACTCAAAACTGATTATCAAACAAGCACAGGGAAACTGGGAAGTAAGGAAAGAAAGGTTGCATCCATACCTAGACCAGTTGGAGGGATTGGCGCAGAGATTCATCGAGTGTCGTTTTTACCACATTCCTCGAGCACAGAATCAGGCAGCGGATGCTTTGGCCACTTTGGTGTCGGTATGGGATAATCCCCGGAATCTTGCCTCAAAGCCTTTGGCATTGAGGAGGTCTCACAAACCATGCTACGAAGATGTAAAGCTGTTGGGGGCAGATGAAAAGCCTTGGTATTTCGATATCGTAAACTTCATGAAAAGTGGAACATACTTGGCAGAATCAGAACTTAGGGATCAGGCTGTGATCAGAAGGTTAGCTCAGCAATTTGTCATCCACAATGACTTGCTTTACAAAAGACATGCCGATGGTTTACAATTGAGGTGCTTGGATGCGGGAGAAGCCCGTGAGGCAATGAAGACAGTACACTCGGGAATTTGTGGAGCCCATATGGGAGGAGCAGTATTAGCAAGGAAAATCATAAGGCAAGGCTTCTATTGGCTCACCATGGAAAGAGATTGTAACGAATATGCGAAAAAATGCCATGATTGTCACACGGAGATTATAATCACTTACCAGCTATGGAACTGCACGTGTTAGCACCCATTTGGCCGTTTGCGGCTTGGGCATTGATATCATCGGGGAGGTGAGGCCTAATGCGTCAAGCGGACACAAATTCATTGCAGTCGCCATTGATTACTTCACCAAGTGGGTAGAGGCAGAATCATTTAACAAGTTGGGGTCTAAACAGATGAGGAAGTTCATTGAAAAGCACTTGATCACCAGGTTCGGAGTGCCTCATCACATGATCACGGATAATGGGGTCCAGTTTCAAGGAGAAGTGAGAAGTCTATTCCAAGAATACGGTATTGAGCATCATAGGTCTTCTCCATATCGCCCGCAAGCTAACGGGGCAGTAGAAGCGGCAAATAAGAACCTTAAGAGGATCCTTGTAAAGACAGTGGAGTCGCATCGGAATTGGCACGAGCAGCTTCCACTTGCTTTGTGGGCCTATCGCACCACCATTAGAACATCTACCGGGGCAACGCCGTTCTCCTTGGTATATGGGGCCGAAGTCGTCCTCCCAATTGAGATTGAAAAGCGATCGTTAAGAATCGCAGTAGAAGCAGAGATTCCTGAGACGGAATGGGTGAAGAAGCGATATGAGCAGTTAGCATTGGTGGACGAGAAAAGGATGGAGGCCCTTTACCATGTGCAGTTATATCAGAGAAGGATGGCCCGAGCCTTCAACAAAAAGGTCAAGGCCAGCCCTATCAAAGAAGGGGACCTGGTGCCGAAACAGATCCGAGTGACGCACACCGACCCTAGGGGCAAGTTCAGGCCAAACTGGGAAGGACCATTCCTCGTGAAGAAAATCCTAAGCAAAGGGGCGGTGAAGCTTACTACTATGGACGGCATGGAGTTCTTCGAACCTACCAATCGGGATAGGCTTAAGAAATACTTTTCGTAAAAAAAAAAAGAAAAAAAAAAGAAATAAAAATTCCCGATAGGTTGAAAACCCGCAAAGGGCGATCTATGCAACAATAAGGGACATCCCAATGAGTGAAAACCCAAGAGGGCGCTCATTTGAAAATTCCGGGATAATAAAAGGAGAGTTGAAAAATCGCTGGGATCTGAAAACCGAAAAAAGGCGGGTCCTGGTAACAGTAGTTATATCTTGAGCAATTATGGAAATAATGTGTAAGTGGCTAAGTATTTCTGTTGCTTGTAAATAAATAAAGGCATGAATATATTCGAAGAGAATGTTTGAAATGATTATGATCGACTGAATGTATGGTATTACAAGTCATGAGTTATACATTTCTTTTCCCCACCACCAAATAAAAAGCCTACACAAACATCTTTTTCACATATACCCACTATACATGACGGTAGTACTAATAAAGTCGTAAACCAAAACAATGACGGGACTATCAAGGAGGAGGAACCCCAAAGTCCCAAAAGCCCTCAAGCGAATCAAAGCCTCTAAAGTAAGGTGCCCACTCCTCGGCTAAGGCCTCCTCGGCAACCCGATGACCCTTTACCGCAATCCGCAAACTCTCCTCAGCAGCTCACTGGACCTCTATACCCACACGGCTCCTCTCCTCGGTTGCCCGGCCTCGCTCCTCCCAGCTGGAGCACTCATCCTCCATCTCTCGATAACGATGTACGATCTGAGCATCATCATTCCGTAGTGACTCTCCTCGCCCGGCCGCCACGCCCTCTTGTACTCTTCGGTCCATAGAATGGAGGCCTCCCTGTAAAGAAAAATAGGAGGGAAGCAATGTAAAAAAGAGAAAGAAGAAAAAACAAAAAAAGAGAGAAAATATACATACATTCATTCATAATCATGTGCATACATATCACTACACTAGGTTATACAATACTCACCAGATGATGGGCGTGACTTAAGTCAAGCCGCACGCATAAATACTTGGATAGCTCCACGAAATTTGTGCAAGTCTAGGCAGGCTTCGATAGGCAAATTAGGATTCGATCTATGGGCACAGGCCCCACTACGGACTGCGGTCCATGGCATCGTCAATGAGCACATGCCCCGCTACGGACTGCGGTCTATGGCATTATCAATGGGCATAGGCCTCGCTACGGACTGCGGTCTACGGCATTATCAATGGGCACAGGCCCCACTACGGACTCTAGTCTACGGCATGAAGCGACTGCGGTCACAAACTCTCGGACGAGTGATAAAGCCCAAATATCAAAGCGACTGCGGTCAAAACCTCTTGGACGAGGTCTCAATTCCAACTCTCGGACGAGTGATAAAGCCCAGCTATCATCAACGAAGAGCACCTACGATCGATATAGAGATTAAGGTCGAACGGTTAATTTGGAGATATGCGAAACAAGCAAACGCCTGTGATCGATGTATAGATTAAGGTCAGATGTTCGATTTGGAGATCTGCAATACAAGGAAACGCCTGCGATCGATGTAGAGATTAGGGTCGAACGATGGATTTGGAGATATGCAAACGAAAGGACGCCTGTGATCGATGTATAGATTAGGGTCGGATGTTCGATTTGGAGGTCTGCAATACATGAAAATGCCTGCGATCGATGTAGAGATTAGGGTTGAATGATTAATTTCAAAATGAAAGAGTACATGCGGTCGAGATAAAGACTAGGGTCGCTAGAAAAAGCAACTTTACCTGCGGTCGAGATAAAGACTAGGGTCGCTAGAAAAAGCAACTTTACCTGCGGTCGAGATAAAGACTAGGGTCGCTAGAAAAAGCAACTTTACCTGCGGTCGATGTGAAGACTAGGGTCGCTAGAAAAAGCCATTTACCTGCGGTCGATTTAGACTAGGGTCACTAGAAAAAGCTATTTACCTGCGGTCGATTTAGACTAGGGTCGCTAGAAAAAGCCATTTACCTGCGGTCGATTTAGACTAGGGTTGCTAGAAAGAGCCATTTTACATGCGGTCGATTTAGAGACTAGGGGCCCCAGAAGGAGCGTTCGCCGGCAGCCGATTCATAGGCAATGACGGGACAGCCAAAGTGAAGATTGAAGACAAGATAGGAACTTGCGACATGAAGATCAGGTATTTCTCCTCCCACTCTATAGGTGTCTTTTACTTTAATATATTTCGCATTGCATGTGTTGAATTTACGAAAATGGTTTTCGAAAAAGCACACACGTCACTGTCAAAAATAGAAAAGTAGGGGCAACTGTAGACACCGGGGTCGGAGGACCGATGAAGAAAAATTATAAAAAGGGATCCGAATCAGTCGATTAAAATATGAGTCGATAAAAATAATAAATAAAAAAACGTTGTTCGAAGGAACCGTGGAGGCTGGCTTGATTGAATTCGGAAATTAAATCGAGCGACGGTCGAATCGGTTCCGCAAATGAAATCTTAAATCGTCTCGTCGAGTTCGGAGTATTTCATGTCATTTTCTTATTAATTTTATTATTAATAAAATTTCGGGTCAATAAGGGTTTTGTTTTAAAACTCGAAAAATAAAAAGAGAGTTTTGTAAAAAGACCGATTTTATAAAAGCTAATTTTATAAAATCAGTTTTGGTAAAAATCGTTTTTGATAAAAATCATTTTTTTAGTTTTAGTTAAGTTTATTTTTATTTATTTATATATTGGGGGGCCGTTTTTTCGTCACGGGCCGTTGGACGGCCCGTGACGGGGGCTGGGCCGCCCAAGCCCAGCCCCATGGCACTTGGCTTCGGCCAAGTGTATTTTGCTGCACTTGGCCGAATGCCAAGTGCACTAATTTAAAAAAAAAAAGAAAAAGAAAAAGAAAAAGACAAAGAGTAAAATACAATAAATGAAATTAAGCCAAATTAGCTTACCTTGTAAGCTAATTTAGCTTTGCTTGGAGCCTACCCTTGGCTCCAAGCCAAGGTAGCTTAATTATTAAGGCTCCATGCCTATAAATAGGATGGAGCCCAAAGCATTGGGGAGGGGAAATTGAGACCCGAACCCCTGGCAAATTTCATCGAGACCCGAATCCTCTCAAAAAAACCAAAAAATCCGACTCTAAAACACTAATCAATCGACTTGATTTGGACTCCGTTACCGATTGAAAGGTAACAATCCGAGGAACTAGACCCATTTCATTCTTTATTACATTTTTATTGTTTAGATCTACTTATTTATTTGTTTTTGCACTTTGATTATTTTGATTTGTTAAATTAATTTTTCGTTTTGCATTTGAACAAATATTTGGTTTTGGTTTTGAAATAAAAAACTTCGTTTGGATCCCAATACGAACCGTGACCCGATTTAAGGGTAGTTCGGGATCCAAATGTCGTAGATCCGTGTGTTTACAAATGTTTTGAACCATTGTTTTCAATAAAACGTCGTTTTAGAATCCTCCGTTACAAGCCATGACCCGATTTGGGTAGTTGGGGGGCTAAAATGACAAAATAGACTAGATCTAATATTTTTTATAAATCTGAAACTTCAAAAGGACTGTTTCTGATATTTTTATCTTTTTGTTTTATTGTGTTTTGGGTCCTTTTCTGAATTTTTAAATAAATCAGGGACTGATCCTGATATTTGCCATTATACATATATATACGGCAGAGGTGGGGGAATTAGTTTATTATGTTAAGTATATATATATGGCGGGGTGATGGGTGTATTTAGTTTATCATTATTATATAATTAGTTATTTATTTATGGATTTTTTTATAGTCATTATTTTGGGTTCATTTGAGATTCTTAGTTAAAATAGGGACTGTTTATGAGTTTTTCTTTATACTTTTTAGGTTATTAAGTCTTTATTAATTATTTGGGTATGTCTTGGTGGGTTGAAATATTGTAAATATAGGGATATGGGTATGATAGGATACTTAATACATTTTATTCTCAATTTTAGGGTTGTCCATACATATATTTTTTTGGTATGGATGAGGTTGCTTTTTCTATCTTTTCATTTTAATTATTTTTGGGTTAATTAATTAATTGATATTTTTATGGTATTAGCATTTTTGGGTTTATTAATATTGAGGGTGTATTTACTTGATTATTTTTGGCACATTTTATGTACAAATACTATTTTGGGGGTGTTTTGGGTCAAATATTAGTTTTTCTATCTATTAATATTATTTAGTATTTTCACATATTTTTATTTGGATTAAAGTACAATATACATAGCCATATTTTTACTTTTATTTATACACATATATCTATAGTATATATCATTCCTTTACTCTATTTTCATTATTAACTTATAGTTATAATTATTATTTTTTATTATGTGTATATTTACTAGTTACTTTTATTCTTAGACTATATAAGTATATATTTTTGGGTAATTATGGACTAGGTGATTTGTGGGTCTAATGGGTTATATATTGTAATTACATTCATGGGGTTTAATTAGATAAAGAGGGGCTCAAGTCTAAAGGGAGGAGTTAAAAGGTAAAAAAGGGGGTTTTAATTTGAGTTTTTAATTAAAAAGTACTCTATAGGTTTTTCTAATAAATAAAAGATTTCGGGTTCGTTATCACTTTCAATTGATTTCCAAAATATCACGTTTTAAAACCTTAATTCGTTCCAACGACGGATTAAGCGAATCTTGTAATTAAAATCGTTGTTCTTTCTAAATAATAGAGTTTTGAATGGTTTTCCAAACTAAACGGTTTTGTAGAAAAAGAAATGGACTTGTATGCTTAATCACGTTTTTCGTTAAAACTTCTTATCCCACGTTTTCAAACGCTCGAGTCGTTCCAACGACGATTCGAGTCGATGTCATGTAAATTAACGGGGTTTTGAAACGTACCTAAATCGTTCCAACGGCGATTAAGGTACGAACCGTGTAAATAAACTCGTTTTTGGGGAATGAGGTTAGTTTAGAGTTAATGTATAAATTGAAGCATAAATCACACCGTGAATAAATCAATTCTTTCTTCTCCCCTTCTCTCTCCTATACGCTTTAAATTCATGCAAAATGGGTGATTCTTTAATAAAATGGCTTTCAATAACATGTTCAAAACAGTTTTCAAAGCGAGAAAGAAAAGGTTTCAAATGAATTTTAAACTTAAAGAAATATGCGATTAGTCCGTTATCGCCTAACACGCTGAGTAGGAGGCCGGTGGTTCATAACCGAGCGATGTCGGGGTGCCTAGTAGCCTTTCTCCGGAAAGGAGATAGCCTTCTCGGCTCGTACCTAAGTTTCCCAAACCCTCACCGGTCTCCCGCAAGGGATCGGTGTTCATTTTCCCATTCGTGGGTGGCGACTCTTCCATACTCCGAGCTCCGGTCCTGCCGAGCAGCTTGATTCCACGATTGGTTGCTTTCGGCGCCAATCACCGCTTACGTCGCCATGAGGTGTCCAACCCCCGGTCCGCCCGGGAGATTAGGCCGTTCGGCACCTTGTCTAACAGTAGCAACAACTTCATCTAACCGCAAATGCATGTGACGGTTATGCTCGTTCATTTGTGTCAAAACACGTTGCCATCCAACTTGGTCATCAACATTCGGTTCTACATTTGCTTGCTCGTTGGCATTAACATCAACATGCTCCTCCTCCGCTTCCTCGTCATCAAACTCCTCTTCATCGTCCTCATCATCATCTTGGGCACCTAAACCTTGAGAACCCAAGGCTTCACTACCCATGGTAGCAAAAACACGTCTTGTGCGATCCGCATAAGAGATAAAGGAGGGTGGTCCCATTTTCTTCAATAAATTGGCCCTTTGAAGTGCCGTGAGATCCAAGAAAGGTAAACCAACATGAGGCATGTTTTGATAATCCGCTAATTCACCTCGAGCGCCCAAAACAATGCCGGTAATTAAATTACCCATAGGCACTTGCTTATTGCGGGACTTGGAAGATCGAATATCATCTCAATACTATCAATGGTCAAACCCTTAAAAATAGCATCTAACACAACCAAATCACGAACTTGCACTTTGGAACTTTCAACCCGACCAAATAAGGAGAATGATAAAAACTTGTGAAAGAAGAAGATACAATCATCCTTAAGTAGCTTACTAGATGTATTCTTTGGACTAAAAACATCTAAACCGGTTAAAGATTGCCAAACCGTGTGTGAATTAAAAGGCTTTGGCTTAGAATAAAAATTCCGAGTAGGAAAACCAAACCAACGGTTCATGGCCGCATACCCAACATCATAACGAACTCCATCACTCCGAAAAGAGATAACTCCTTTCTTCTTGTCATATGTTAGAGTAACCAAAAACTCAATAATATGTGATTTAAGACTCGGAAAACGCATACTAGCAAATTGTTTCCAACCAAGAACGGAAAGAAATTCATCAATACGTTCGGTAAAAGAAAGTGTATTTACCGTGTCGGTGTCAAGAAAAAGCATGTCGACGAACTCTATTTGGCTATTAGAAAAACGATGAAATTTGCGTCCTTCGGCTTCCGTCGCAATATCGAACGGTGCTCCATATTGAACCCGTAATCGATTGACTTCGGTGGCCTTAGCTTTGTTAGCAACGGTCTTTTGTCTAGGCATTTTTTGAAGTGAAAGTTGGTGAATGGGATGAAGAAAATATGAAAGGATAAAAGTAAGAGTAAAAGATAATGGTGGTGAATTGGGGAAGAAGAAGATGAATAGGGTAAAGATTTATGGGGAAGATGAGTGAATCTTGGTATTGGGAAGAGAAAAGATGATTGATTGGTGTAAAAAGAGGTGATTTAAATAGGTGTAAGTAATAAGTATTGATTAGGATAGTTGAATAGGTAAGTATTTAGAGTAGGAATAGGAAAAGAACCAAAATTCGCCCCCAATCCCGTCCCTGTAGGTCGTAAGTCGCGACTGAGATTTTCAAAATCTCAGTCGCGATAGCAAGTAGGTAGGGGGACGAATTTTTGCTGAATTTTGTCCTCTGCTGTCTCAACTGAGATTTTGGAAAATCTGGATAAAATTGGGACTGTTTTTGATGATTTTAACACTTCTAAACCAATTCCTCTTATAATTAAGTGACATTAATGTGAATATTAATCCCTGAAACTGAGATAAACAAAACTGAAACATTAAATTAAAGAAAAACCAAAGGTTGTTCCTTAAATAAAAGAAATAAACTAATGAATTGATGTACTTTTATTAATTATAAACAAAATATAAGCAATACCATATTATATATTACATAAGAACATCTTACTCATAAAAACAAAACACTCATATAATAAAACAACAAACAGAAACGCATAATATATCCCTAAGTAGTTGACAGACGACGTGCAGTGGCCCGGTTAATCTTTGTTTGAATGAAGACTTGCCTCTCTGGTGTAGAAAGGAATGTTGGACCAGAACGGAAAACTCGTTTGACAAGCCCCTCGTTCTCCAAGAACTCGTAGTCTAGAATAGGGAATGGTTCTGTATCAGTCCAAGGGATAGAAATGGTTCCCTTGGATCCTAAAATTATTCCACAAATGATGTTGGCGAACCCAATCTTCCGTTTCTTCGAACGGGAAGCAGCAACTAACCCCTCCATTAGAATCTTCGAGGAGTTCACTGAGTTGCCTTGGAAAATGTCGCCCAACACATAAAGATCAGTATCTTTCACAATATTGCTACTGACTCGACCAAAAAGGCTGTGACAGAGGAATTTATGCAGATACAGCATGGAATTAGAATTGATGGATTTGTTGAAGGCAAGACGTGGATTGAATCGCCAAAATCCTGTTAACATCCTCCATATATCCCTAGAAGTCATATCCCTTCCAGGATGGTGCTGAGTTGTGTCTCGGGGTGGAAATCCAAACCAATTATGTAGTTCTGGATATCCAAAAGTGAATACCTCCCCCTCACAACGAAAACTGAGACGAACACGTCTCTTGTTGACGAACCTAACGGTGGAAAAAAATTCCAGAACCCAATTTCCAATAATAGGAAATTTCATAGAAACAAATTTTGTCCAACCCAAATTAGTCAGATAACGATCAATGTCTTCGCTTATCCCGAGTTCCTCGTTCAGAAACTCGTCCAGATACATCATGCTAAAGAATTGAGCATATCTGAATTGCAGAAAGTGTTTCCCCTCGTCATGGTTATAAATGGGAAACCATGCACCATAACGATCGGAGATATCAACTTTCCCGCTTTGAGCAGAAGTGTGCTTTTGAACATTTTTCAAAGACTTAGTCATGTCTGTGAGAGAGAAGAAAATGAAGTCTGTAGGATTTGAGAATTTTAGAAAGAAAGTCAGAAAGATAAAATGAAATGATTGAAGTCTGATCCTACAGGAATATATAAGACCTATAAGTGAAAGGTTGTGTCTGTTAAAAAGAAAAAGGTGCCAAAGTGATACCTCTTTGATTCAACTGACAGAAATTGCAAGAAAGAAGACTGTAATCCCTTACAGTTATTTCAAATGCAAAAAAACAGAAAATCTCAACTGAGATTTTCGGAATTTCAACTGAGATTTCCAAATCCTGAAACATGGAAAATCTCAACTGAGATTTCTGCATATTTAATTTCTCAATAACACTTAAAACTTAATGAAACTTTCAAAACATGACTAAATTAAAATTTTAATGTTAACAAAACTCATTTATACACAAAAATAAATACAAAAATAAAAATTAAAGTAAATAAATTAAAAATAAAAATAAATAAATTAAAAAGAAAAAGAATAAGAATGATGAACATAAAACAAGAAAAAACTATAAATTTAAAACATGAAAACTAAATAAATTAATTTTCGTAGAATTTATCCACGGATTCAATTGCTTGAATTGGAGCTCCGTCGAAATAAATCTTGCAACGATTACCATTAACCTTAAATCGATCGCCATTAGACTTTTCTAGCTCCAAAGTTCCGTAATCAAATGTTTTAACAACCAAAAATGGTCCAGCCCATCTAGATTTTAGCTTACCTGGAAATAACTTTAATCTCGAATTAAAAAGTAAGACTTTATCCCCAATATTAAAGTTCTTAATTTTGATTTTGGCATCATGCCACTTTTTAATTTTTTCCTTATAAATTCTTGCATTTTCGTAGGACAAATAGCGTAATTCATCCAACTCGTTTAAGTCGAACAAACGCTTTTTCCCTGCGCTTTGCAAATCATAATTAAGGGTTCTTATAGCCCAATATGCTTTATGTTCTAATTCAACCGGCAAATGACAAGCTTTACCATAGACTAATCTATAAGGTGTCATTCCGATAGGTGTTTTAAATGCAGTACGGTATGCCCATAATGCATCGTTAAGTTTATGTGCCCAGTCTCTTCTAGAAGACGAAACTGTTTTCTCAAGTATCCATTTGAGTTCTCTATTTGAAATTTCTGCCTGACCATTCGTTTAAGGATGGTACGGTGTAGAGATACAGTGGTGTACTCCGTATTTTTTCATAAGTGACTCAAAAGCTCTATTTACGAAATGAGTACCACCGTCACTTACCATAACTCTAGGAACTCCAAATCGACAGAATATTGAATTTAAAAACTTAACAACTACTTTAGAATCATTTGTCGGGGTTGCAATTGCTTCAACCCACTTTGAAACATAATCTACGGCTACTAATATATAATTTTTGCCAAAAGAAGGAGGAAAAGGACCCATGAAATCAATTCCCCATACGTCGAAGATTTCAACTTCCAATATGTTCGTAAGAGGCATCTCATCTTTCCTTCCTATATTCCCTGTTCTTTGACATTTATCACAGCGGGTAATAAATGAACGGACATCTTTAAACAGAGTAGGCCAAAAGAATCTGCATTCAAGTATTCTAGCTGCTATTTTGCTTACGCTATTATGACCTCCGTAAACGCTAGCATGACATTCTAACATTATAGAGTCATATTCAAACTCACTAACACATCTCCTAAGTATTCCATCGCCGCATGTTTTGAACAAGAATGGATCTTCCCAAAAATATTTCTTAGCTTCTGAAAAGAATTTCTTCTTTTGCTGAGAAGTCAATCCATCTGGCACAACATATGCAGCTAAGTAATTGGCAATGTCCGCGTACCATGGAGCTATGACACTTTGTACTTGCATGAGATGTTCATCGGGGAAATCATCTCGAATGCCTGATGTTTCACCGATGGGACCATTTTCATCCTCAAGTCTTGATAGATGATCGGCGACCAGGTTTTCTACTCCTTTTTTGTCTTTAATCTCAATGTCAAATTCTTGGAATAGTAAAACCCATCTAATAAGACGTGGTTTTGCATCTTTCTTAGCAAATAAATATCGTAAAGCTGCATGATCTGTATAAATGATGACTTTAGAACCTAACAAATAAGATCGGAACTTATCACATGCAAAAACTACTGCTAACATTTCTTTTTCAGTTGTGGTGTAATTTAACTGTGCACCGGAAAATGTGTGACTCGCATAATATATAACATGAAGTTTCTTATCCTTCCTTTGACCTAATACACATCCTACAGCTAAGTCACTCGCATCACACATAATTTCGAAAGGTAAATTCCAATCGGGTTTCGATATTATAGGTGTACTGACTAAAGCTGTTTTCAGAGTATTGAAAGCTTGTAAACAATCTTTATTAAAATCAAAAGTTGAATCTTTCATAAGCAAATTAGTAAGTGGTTTGGAGATTACAGAAAAGTTCTTTATAAACCTTCTGTAAAAACCTGCATGACCTAAAAATGATCTTACTCCCTTAACAGTGGTTGGTGGGGGTAATTTTTCTATAACTGAAGTCTTTGCTTTGTCCACTTCTAAACCTTTTTCAGATATCTTATGACCTAGAACAATTCCTTCGTCTACCATAAAATGACATTTTTCCCAATTTAATACTAAATTCGTTTCCTCACATCTAGACAATACTTTATCTAAGTTCTGTAAACATGCATCGAAAGAATCTCCATAAACTGAAAAATCATCCATGAAAACTTCCATTATGTCTTCAATAAAGTCATTAAATATTGCTGTCATACATCGTTGAAATGTTGTTGGTGCATTACATAGACCAAAAGGCATTCTCCTATATGCAAATGTTCCGTAAGGACACGTGAAGGTTGTTTTGTCTTGGTCATCCGGGTAAATGTAAATTTGAAAGAATCCGGAATAACCGTCTAGGAAACAATAAAATGCATGACCGGCTATCCTTTCGATCATTTGATCAATGAAAGGTAGAGGAAAATGATCTTTCCTAGTTGCTTTGTTTAGGTTCCTATAGTCTATACAAACCCTCCAACCGGTGGTGGTTCGTGTAGGTATCAGTTCACCTTCATCATTTCTTACAACAGTTATGCCTCCTTTTTTGGGTACACAATGGATTGGACTAATCCATTCACTATCCGAGATCGGATAAATGATTCCATTGTCTAAAAGTTTAGTAATCTCATTTTTGACTACTTCTTTCATGTTCGGATTTAAGCGTCTTTGCCTATCCGCTTTAGGTGGCTTATCCTCTTCTAAGTGAATTCTATGCATTACTATACTAGGATTTATTCCTTTTAAGTCTGAAATTCATAAATGATTCTATGCATTACTTCCTCACACTTTGAACCTTGCTTGTCCTCAAGCAAGCCTTAGACTCAAAACAAACTTTAGAATACTCACTATAAATAATTCACACAATAACACGATTTACTTCACTTGGCATTCATAGATCTCAATTTCACAAGTTTGGATGAAAAACAAAAGGTTTGGACGCTAAAAGATTCTAATCGTTTCTCCGCAAACCAACACAAGTAAACATATCTTCAATCATATCACAACATCAAAAGGCAAACTATTTTGGTACCTCACTAGTGGTCACTCATTTCACTCAAGTGTTTAGGTGTAAATTTTGTCTCTCAAGCTCTATACTAGCTTTGACTATGTTGAATTTGCATTGTCATCCAGTCGTTACCATTATGCTTATCTAGTCAGAAACAAGATCCCAAGGTCTTTTACGGGTTGTAATGTTGGTTTAGGGACAGGTTTGGATAAGGAAAATATGTGGAAAGTGAATAAACAACTAGTTGTGCAAAATAGATACAATAAGACTCGAAGCTCTTCAAAGATTAGCCGATAAACATAACATGTGCTACTGATGAGAAAACAATTTTCCCTTTTTTTTTCCTTTATTAGGTGTTGATTCCAGAACAAGACCAGAAGCAAGAGTTCCATAAGAAAGCGCATGAGAATCGCTTTTTTTTTCTTACTCACTTCTATCTCCAAGACTGCAACCAATAATGTTGAGTATTCACTCGTTTATCCTTGTTCTTATCTTATTATTACAGATTACAATTCCTTGCTTCAAATGCATTTTTTTAGATCGATTGTGCATGAATCTCAAGCTCGAACTAAATGACTCAACCCAATTCTTTTTCTTTTTTTTTCTTTTTTTTTGAGTCTTTTTCTTTATTATTATTTTTTTCCTCTTTTTTTTTTTGAGCAATAGCACATAAAGTAGCAAAAATAATTCTCGGCTTCCTATTTTCCACAAATCTTGAGCTCCCTAAAACATTCTTATTTGTGCACAATAATTGTAAATTCACGGGTGTGAAAATGGTATTTAAGACGTTAGGGGTTTGTAATGTGGTGAAACAAAGAAAGTGGTATACGTAGGCTTCAACGGGGCTTAACTAAACACGATGTAAAAGGGTTTTGGGTTTAAACAAGAAAAAATAAGTTTTAACATTAACAAAGGGCTACACTTAATTGCCTTGATCACGCCAAGTTCCAACTGGATGCACGAGGTTTCGACTAGCATTTGATGCAAATTCTATAGACAATAGCAAGTATGAGCACACTCAAGAAAAAAACAAACCGAGCAATGTGTAATAAAATGCTCAAATATTTGGTCTCAAAATCTCACATATGTTCGGGTTAATATTTGTACCAAAACGTTTAACCAAATGACAAGTTCAATGCTTATTTTCAGTCCACAAGTGTAGTCTCCGGAACTCCCATTTTAATCCAAAGTTCCTTAGTTTCGTAATTCTATAAAAAAAATGTAATTTCAAAATTTATGACTGCCATGGTGAAGTTTCATCCTATTAAGGGTCAATTGTTTACGAGTTTTCTTTCTAAGTCCATCTCAAATCCTTGAAAAGCAAAGACAATGATTTTAACATGTAAGGAAGCATGCAACTAAATGAAATTATCCTAAAAAAACAATAAACACAAACATAAACAATAAATAAAAAATAAAAAAAAACTTAAACTAAGATAGATAAAACCCTTTTTACCCTTCCTCACACTTTAGAGCATGCATTTACTCCCAAAAATGCGATAAAAGGTAAAGTGAAAAAGTAAAAGGGTTAAAGAAAAACTCCCTTAAACCGAATGTGGTAGAGATCGTTCACTTTAACTGTGGGGCCAATTTGTTTGTTTTTCCAGTTTTTTTTTTTTTTTTTTTTTTGGTTTACCTGCAAAATAAATAAATAAAATAAAATAAAAATAAAACTTACTTAAAGAAATATTGTAAATAAAAGAGAAATTAAAAAAAAAAAACTCGGGTTGCCTCCCGGAAGCGCTAAGATTATAGTCGTTTAGCTTGACTACAAACCTCCATTTTATGTAAATGAATGAAGCCTTATAAGGAATCCAAATTCTTTAATAAATATTCTATGAATGCAAATTGGATTTTTAGCTTCAAAATAAATCAACAAAATCCATGACATAAATTTATAAAAGTTATGAAAGAGTTTAGATGTCTCCCTTTTTGACTCTTTTGGTAAGTCATATAACACGTAAAATTCTTCAGTCGGGATTGTTTCAAACTCTTCAATCATGGATTTCTGCACCACAAGTTCAGGTGTGGTGATCTCATCTATTCGGGTGATGGAACTTTCCACTTGATTTGAAATTTCCAGCTCCTTTTCTCCTATTGATTTATCTTCACAACTTATCACCAAACATATATCTAAACATTCCTCAAGGACTTCTTCATGTTGAGGTTCAATCAAGTTATATGCTTCACTCGAAAAATCTGAATATGGTTCATCAATTGACGTAATTGCAATCAGATCTTCTAAAGTTTTCATTATATTTCTCTGAGAAGCATCGATATTTTTGGTAAAAGTCTTCAATGAAGAGAATTTATTATTTATCTGCTCAATAATATCGATTATTTCATTCCATTGTGGATCCTTCTCATGCTCAAAATTTGGTGATAAGGTTTGAAAATCTTGATGACACACATAACCATTCTCCCAATATGGGGAAAACGTGCTTGAAATTTCTTCTCTAGGCAGCTCATATTGATCATCCATATAGCAAGAATGTGTATAAAGATTTGAATTTTGATATTGACAATCCAGTTCAAAATGTAAACCCCCGCAATGTATACATGCCGCATCGCGAAGAGAGACATCTGGAAAGTTATCCTTCATAAACATCAAAAATTTATCCTCATTGGCTTGAGCTTGCATCTCTAAGTGGTTGTTGAATGTTGGAGCATTCAACCACCATGGATAACTATTTTTGTCCATCACCTTGCAAAATAAACATAAAATAAAAAAGATAAAAAGGAACAAAATATAAAAAAATGCTTAAATTAATAGAACTTCAACTAAATCAAAATTATAAAACAAACAATCCCCGGCAACGGCGCCAAAAACTTGATGGACGAAATATGTATCGTGCAAAACTAAAGGCAAGTGCACCCCATCGTGATCAAGTAATAAAGAATAAGTAGAGTATCATTCCCTCGAGGATTGTGTTTATATCTATTGATTTTTGTGAATTTCTATTATCTAAGCAATCAAAACTTGAATTGGTTGTGATATTAAACTAATAAATTTAAAACAATTAAATAAAGTAAATAAAGAAGGGAAATAAAATGAATTTAAATACGATGTAAATCACTAGAGCAAGGCTTCACCTACCCTAATGTATATAATCCACACTCAATCCTATCCAAGTTCTTAAGTTTTAATCTAGAGACGGTGATTATTTCCTAAAGTAATTAACCAAGCTTTGGTCTAGTCAAGTTTAATCCTATTTCACATACAATTATCCTAGCTTTGGCCCAGTCAAGAATAAAGGTATAATGAAAGCATTAAGTTCTCTGAAATAACCCCAAAGTTAAGTCGTGAAACTAAACCCTGAAAAACCGCACCGCATAGACACAGGTCTAAACTATGTAGTTCCATTAATTATCTTAGTGTCGGTCAACCAAAATCATTAATTGTAATTTAGCTAAATATTGATCAGATATCTAACTAGGAAATTAAGCTCCATAGTTTAATTCTCTAATTAATAAATCATGAACCTGAAATAGGATTGAAAGTAAATCATCTACTTCGATTAGGATCCGCCATAGCTCTAGCTATGGAGGAGTTAGTTCATGGTAGATGGAAAGAAAACAAGAAATTTAATAGAAAACAAACTAGAAAACATAATTAAAGAAAAGAAAAGAAAAGATGAAGGAGAATAAACTTTGAAATAAAACTAGAATCAGTTACAAAGGTAGAAAGAAAATGAACAAAAAGAAACTATAAAAAATCTAAAAGAGAGAGCTAAGAGAGTGTGGTGAGGCCTGTTCCATTGTTCCAGGTCTGCTTTCATGCTTCCCAATGTAGGTATTTATAGTTGCACATGCCTTCATGCATTCATTGTAACCTCCAACTTTAATGCTATTAAAGAGAAGATTAATGGAGGATTGAATTCTTTGCTTTAACTTCTTAAACATATGGAGAGTTGAATTCTTCTTTGCAACTTTTTAACTTTCATGTAATTAAAGGGAGCATTGAGTAGTGTAACTCCTTCTTGAGCATTCAAAAGACTCTTTAACTTTCATAACATTCCTTGGATAGTTATTTAAGGAATTTATGACAATAAGGATTTATTTAAAGAGTCACGAGTCTTCATTCTTCAACTGCTACGAGGTCACCAACTAGAAGGAGTTCTAACTGTGCAACTTTATTTACTTGAATAATGATTCCATAATTGCATTTTTGCCCCAAATAATACCTAAAAACATATGGAACAAGCATTAGTTCTTGAAACACAAAACTAAACATAAAACAATTAAAAAAATATTAAAAACTATCTTAACATGTATGATTATTATAATTAAAATATATTAAAAACTATATTAAAATGCAAGATAACACCCATACTTCCTATCCTATTTCTAACAACTTCTTTCAATTTTTCTTCTTGATCGTTTGTTAATTTGTTAGAAATAATTATAGGTAGAGAATCGGCTTCGCCTAAGAAAGCGTACCTCAAATGACTGGGTAACTCTTTAAGTTCTAATTTAGGGGGTGTTACAATTGAAGGCGGAACTGGTCCATCTTCTCGAATCAAAGGCTATGGGTCCTTATCTTCTAATTCCTCACCTATTATAGGTTCAATTATTTCTTCACTCTGAATAACATCATTGACACATTCCTCGACTAAATCAAGTTTCATACAAGCGAATTCCTCCATAGGGTATTTCATCGCTTTGTTCATATTAAACTCGACCTTATCTTCTCCTATCCTTAAAACTACCTTCCCTTCCGACACATCTACTAGAGCGCGTCCCGTGTTCATAAACGGTCTACCAAAAATTAAAGGGCAATTTATATCATATGCAAAGTCTAATATAACAAAATCGGTAGGAAAAATAAATTTATCGACTTTGACTAAAACATCTTCAATTATACCATATGGCCTCTTAGTGGTTTGATCCGCTAATTGCAAAACCATATTGGTACGTTTGATATCTTCTTCTAAACCTAACTTGTTAAAAATAGACAATGGCATTAAGTTTATACTTGCTCCTAAATCACAAAGACAACTTGGGAATTCAATATCTCCCAATTTACACGGAATAGTAAAACATCCGGGATCTTTGAGTTTAGTGGGCAAATTACTTGATACTATTGAACTACAGTCTTCAGTTAACGAAATGGATGAAATTCCTTCCCAACTAATTTTCTTCGAAATCAAATCCTTTAAAAAACTTACCATAGTTAGGAATTTGTGTGATTGCATCCATAAATGTCAAATTGATGTGAAAATTTTTAAATTTATCCAAAAACGTTAGAAGTTGTTTATCATAGTCCTTATTTTGGACTTTGTGCGGAAAAGGTGGCTTGGGTACAAAAGTTTTGGTACTTGTGTCAAATGGTGAACTATTTGTGTTTAAGATATCTTCTTTGGACTTTGGTAAATCAGTTCCTGGTAATGTTGCATCTTTGGGCATTTCAGGCCCTTGATAATTTTTTCCTGAACGAAGAGTAATAGCTTTCACCTGCTCTTTCGGATTTTCTTCCGTATGGCTGGGAAGACTTCCCTCTTTTCGGGATGGAATTGATTTAGCAAGTTGACCAATTTGAACCTCCAAATTATGGATGCTAGATGAGTGGTTTTTAATAAGCTGATCGAATTTACTTTCGATCCGTTTAAAACCATCGTCGTGATTACTTATTTTTCCACTGATAGCATCTATAAACTTGTCGATTTTAGAAGATAAAGTGCTAATCGTATCTCTTGACTGATTTTGATAATTAGTGGTACGATTTTGATTAGCACTTGTATTATTGTTATTGTTATCTTTCCAGTTAAAGTTAGGATGATTCCTCCATCCAGCATTATAGGTATTAGAATAAGGATTATTAGTTTGGTTTTGCCCTTGGACAAAATTTACATGTTCGATCTCACTCATATTTTCGTAATCCACATCTGTTTGGATTGGATTACCATTAGTATCACGTGGTGCCATAAATTTGTCAATTTTGTGCGATAACGCAGAAAATTAGGCTTGTAGCATCGCGACTGGATCAAGTTCAACTATACCTTTAACTGATGATGTGGTTGAGGATGATGGTTTTGCCCCCGGCATATGTCCACGTTCCGCGGGCCACATACTGCTGTTGATTGCCATTTCCTCCAAAAGTTCTCTCGCTTGGGCTGATGTTTTCTTCATAAATAGCCCTCCCGACATAGCATCTAATGAACCCCTAGTTGTAGGATTTAGTCCATTGTAAAATGTTTGCATTAAAAGTTCAGCGGGTAATTGGTGGTGTGGGCATAAACGTTGAAGTTCTTTAAAACATTCCCAAGTTTCATAAAGAGTCTCATTATCATTTTGAGAAAAAGATGTTAACTCTTTTATGACTCTTGCGGTTTTTGCTAAAGGGAAATATTTAGATAAAAACGCTTGGGCTAATTGTTCCCAAGTGGCAAAAGTTGCGGCTGGCATAGAAGTTAACCATTCTTTGGCTCGATCCTTCAAAGTGAAAGGAAAGAGGCGAAGTTTGATTGCTTCTGCAGTCACATCTGGGATTTTAAAAGTATCAGAAATTTCAAGGAAATTTGTTAAGTGGGTGTTAGGATTTTCGTTAGGTAACCCGTAAAATGTTACATTATTTTGCAACATATTAAGCAAAGCTGGCTTAATTTCAAATTGATTTGCGGTGATTCTGGGTCTAACGATACTATTGGTCACACCGGCCACACCTGGCCTAGCGTAATCCATAAGTGTTGGTGGGTCTGCCATTTTTTCTGGCTCGGTATATGTTTTTACTGGGGTCTTATTTTTGTTTTTCTTGTTTTTCTTGTTCTTCCTAATGGTTTTCTCAATTTCTGGGTCTATAGGGTCTGGTACAATGCCTGAACTTCGAGAACTGCACATGAACCTGAAATCTTGCACGAACCGAAACTACCTACAAAACAGAATTTGAAAAATAGATAATTTAGTAAATGAAAATTATTAAATTATAAAAGTTAAAATAAGTATGTTTAAACCTAGATTCGAAATAAAACACGAAAAATTTAAAATTTTGTCAAAAATTTTGGCGTTCCCCGGCAACGGTGCCAAAAACTTGTTGAGCGATTTCCGCAAGTGCACGGGATACGCTTGTAGTAATAAAAGATATCGAACCCACAGGGAACGCTTTTTAACTAAAACTTTATTTAACTCGGTTTTAATCACGTGTTTAGGTTTAATAAAAGAAATACATTTAATTGATGGAATTGGTTTTGGTAAATTAGGATTAGATAGAAGTATTATATCGAGTTAAGAGAACAGTTCTGTCTTGGGATTTTGATTACAAGACAGATACGTCCGTAATTGGAATAAATAGAAGGTGTAAAACTTATTTTCATAAAGCAAAGAAAACAACTTCAACTTTGTAAGATTATGGACATGTAACAATGTAGCGATTTATTCAATTAAATGGCTTTGAACCGTAGAAATCCCCCTGATGTTGAGGTGATTCCTACCTTAATCAAACTAGTATTTTATGTCTGATAAGCCGCGATCAGAGATCATGTCATCCATAAAAACTAAATCTGTCAAGTGTTCAACAAAGTTCTTATATGAATAAGATGGAATAGAACGTTTTAATAAAAACACCAATTTATCATTTTGAAAATCATTTTGTCAGAACAATATCAAAATAACAACAGTAAGAATGTATTGAATAAATAAGTATATCATTAATGAAATGTGAATTTTCACAAGTTAACAGAGAAGTAGAAACTTGGATAGCATTGTAACGAAAACTTTGAGATCCGGGTTGACAATCTTTCTCTCAAACTCCGTAGGTGCGTCAAACCTCATGCGCTTCAGCCGTCAATTCTTCTCGCTGGATCTTCGGAATAGAGACTGCTAGGTCCACTACCAGAATGAAAACTTGTCTCTGATCAACCTTAGAAACTAAACTAATACTGTGTTTATAACTAATCTAATAACAACTTGTGTATAGCAAGTTTGTTTACACAGAAATGAAATCTAACTTTCTGATTCTTTTCTGAATCAGAAACTCAACATAATAACTTTCTTCTCTAATTTCTCTAACTTTTTCCAACCTTTTCAATTCTGAAATGGATCACTTATTTATAGTTGTTGAAGGGTTGTAAATGATGGGTCGTGTCCGCTGGTGAAGGGTCGCTTTTATCCGAACGAACAGACGCGTTTTTCTGATTTAAAACATGTGTTTTGTGTGCAGAAAAGTTCGCTGTCGTGATTGAGATTCCGAAAATCTCAATCGCGACAGGGGATACAGGGGCGAGTTGAAGACTTCGTCTTTCTCTCGAGCTGGCTTCCGTAAGTCACGACTGAGATTATGAAAATCTCAGTCGCGACAGAGAGAATTTTCCCTGTCTCTTGACTGCTTTTCATCCTCCTTGAGCGTTCTTCTGACTGATATGCATTCTCGGTACGTTTTTTAGGTTTTTCCTCCATTTTAGCTCCGTTTTTGCTCCGTTTTCGCTCCTATTTGGATTTAACCAAATAATTAAGTACCTTGCATCAAAGAAGTATATAAAGACGTAAAAGTATTCTAAATGAATATAATTAGCACGATTTCAATGTAAATTTAACGTATTTATGTATGATATTTTAGGTATATTTTGGGCTTAACACCCATACACTAAAGAGAACGGCGTTGCCCCAGTAGATGTTCTAACGGTCGTGCGATAGGCCCACAAAGCCAGCGGGAGCTGTTCGTGCCAATTCCGGTGTGACTCCACTGTCTTAACGAGAATCCACTTAAGGTTCTTATTAGCCGCCTCCACTGCACCATTAGCTTGTGGGAGATATGGAGAGGATCTATGATGCTCAATGTCGTATTCCTGGAAGAGACTTTTCACTTCTCCTTGAAACTGAACCCCATTGTCCGTGATCATATGGTGAGGCACTCCAAACCTGGTGATTAGGTGCTTTTCAATGAACTTCCTCATCTGCTTAGATCCTAACTTGCTAAACGATTCTACCTCTACCCACTTGGTGAAGTAATCAATGGCGACTGCAATGAATTTGTGTCCATTTGACGCATTAGGCCTCACCTCACCGATGATATCAATGCCCCAAGCTGCAAATGGCCAAATGGGTGCCAACACGTGCAGTTCCATAGCCGGCAAGTGATTATAATCTCTATGGATTTGACAATCATGGCATTTCTTCGCATATTCATTGCAATCTCTTTCCATGGTGAGCCAATAGAAGCCTTGCCTTATGATTTTCTTTTCCAACACTGCTCCTCCCATATGGGCCCCACAAATTCCCGAGTGCACTGACTCCATCGCTTCAGGGGCTTCTCCCTCGTCTAAACATCTCAATTGTAACCCATCGGTGTGCCTTTTGTAAAGCAGATCATCGTGGATGACAAACTGCTGAGCTAAGCTTCTAATCACAGCCTGATCACTAAGTTCTGATTCTGCCGGGTACGTTCCACTTTTCATGAAGTTCACGATATCGAAATACCAAGGCTTTTCATCCGCTTCCAATAACATCATGTCTTCATAGCATGGTTTGTGGGACCTCCTCAACACCAAAGGCTTCGAGGCAAGGTTCCGAGGATTATCCCATACTGACACTAATGTGGCCAAAGCATCTGCCGCTTAGTTCTGCGTTCGAGGAATATGATAAAAGCGACACTCACCGAACCTCTGTGCTAACCCCCCCTAGCTGATCTAGGTACGGGCGTAATCTCTCTTCTCTTACTTCCCAATTTCCTTGGGCTTGCTCGATAATTAACTTTGAGTCTCCCCAGACTTCAACATATGACGCTCCCAGTGCCGCTAGTGACTCTAACCCATAGATGCATGCTTCGTACTCGGCCATATTATTAGTGAGAGGGAACGACAACTTCTTCGCCATTGGAATCCTTTCCCCTTCTGGTGAGATAAGTAGCACTCCTACCCCGGCTCCATTCGAGTTAACCGCTCCATCAAAGAACATTTTCCACGGTATAACTTCTATTGCGTTCAAGTGCTCATCGGGGAAATCATAGTTTATCTCCTCCTCTTCCGCATTTAGAGGCTGATTGGCCAGAAACTCTGCTACGGCTCTTCCTTTGATAACCTTTCTCATCACATATTCGATGTCGAATTCTGACAATAACAACAACCATCGGGCTAGCTTCCCTGTCAGGGACGGAGTTCGGTACAGATACTTTACGGGATCCATCCTGGAAATAATGATCACTTTGTAAGACTGAAAATAGTGCCGCAGCTTCTTTGTTAACCATACTACGGCCACACATGTTTTTTCGATCATATTATACTTGAGCTCGTATTCCAGGAACTTCTTACTCAGATAATACATCGCATGCTCCTCACCGGTGTCCCCTTCCTGGGCTAGCATTGCTCCAATTGATCGCTCCTCGATCGCTACATATAGGAGAAGCGGTTTTCCAAGTTTAGGCGGTCTCAAAACCGGTGGATTAGACAAATAGTTTCGGACACTCTCCAATGCTTGCTGCCACTTATCATTCCAAACCGTGGGTTGATCTTTTCGTAGCAGCCTAAAGATCGGCTCACAGATCGTGGTGAGTCGTGCTATGAACCGACTGATATACTGAACCTGCCCCAGGAATCCTCTTACTTCTTTCTCATTCTTTGGTGCTGGCATTTCCTGTATGGCCTTCACTTTATCGGGATCCACCTCAATCCCCTTGTTACTGATTATGTAGCCTAAGATTTTTCCCGATGAAACACCAAAGAAGCACTTTTTCGGGTTCAATCTCAGCTTGAATTCTGCAATTCAAGCCAAAAACTTCTCAAGCGTTGCGAAATGCCCCTCTATCGTCTCCGATTTGACCATCATGTCGTCCACATAGACTTCCACTTCCTTATGTATCATATCGTGGAACAGTGCCGTAGCCATTCGTTGATAAGTTGCCCCGGCGTTTTTCAAACCAAATGGCATTACTCTATAGCAGTACGTCCCCCCACTCAGTTGTGAACGAGGTCTTTGATTTGTGCTTCTCGGCCATCTGAACTTGCATGTAGCCCATGAAACCATCCACGTTTGTGTGTAAGATGCTGGATGATGCACTGTCAATCAATACATCGATGTGAGGCAATGCAAACTCATCTTTGGGGCAAGCCTTGTTGAGATCCCTATAATCGATGCACATTCTCACTTTACCGTCTTTCTTCGTGATCGTCACTACATTGGCGACCCACGGAGGGTAGTCGATTACTTCGATAAAACCTGCCTCTAACTGTTTCTTTACTTCTTCTCTGATCTTATATGCCCATTCCGGCCTCATGCGTCGGAGTTTCTGTTTCACGGGTCTAGCATCGGGGTATGTTGGAATACGGTGAGTTAAGATTGATTGATCGATTCCTGGCATATCTTCGTATGTCCAAGCAAACATTATTTCGTATTTTTTAATTATTCTCTCAAATTCTTTCCTCTCTTCAGTAGTTAATTCTTGAGCAATTTGTATAAATTTAGGATTTTCATCCGTGCCAAGATTGAAAGTTGACATTTCTATTGTATTGATTTCAAATGTAGGCATGTTATATGAATGAGAATGCATGGAATGATCAGAATCAACATCAAGCAAGTAAGAAAAACCAGAATTCATTTCATTGATAGTATTGGTGAGTACATCATCGGATTCAAACAAAGCAATAATACAGTTGTCATCATCGGGTTTCTCGGGTTTCTCATAGGCTTTGGAGGTGCCGGGCTCGTCCACCGCTCCCACAGTGGCTTCCATTGTGATGACATGCTCCTCGGCATTCAGATCTAACATCATGATCTCCTAGACGAAGCAGCTTGCCTCTCCTTTGCCCCAGCTGGTGACATCGTTGAAAATCTCAAAGCCTGGCAGAATCTTTCCTTCGGTGCTAGTCCACGACTCGGGAGTTCCATAATAAACCTTCCCGTGGCCCTCATTCATAAAATACTTCTTTAGACCCACTTTTCCCTCACTTCCTATGTTGGACGGACCTCCCATCTCATATCCCAAACCCCTCCGGGTTTTCTGACTCTTGAAGTCTGGAGATTCTGGCAACCCTTGATGGTGTGCTCCCAAGCCCATACCGGGGATGAAACCCCCTTTCATCATCTTTATCACGTCGGTGGTCATGCTAGACTCGTAGATCCCGGAAACCTGGAATCCGAAAAAAAGCTAAGGCTCAATTCCCAATGCAGCCACCGAACTCAGTTTCTCGGCTCGTATAGTTACTATCTCCTCCCCGTAGGGGAACTTGATCATTTGGTGGAGCGTGGAGGGTACACCCCCCAACTTGTGGAACCATGGATGTCCCAACAATACAACAAAAGTTACCGATATATCCAACACGGTGAATTCAGTTTCCTCCTCATGCGGCCCCACTTTCAGCTTAGCCTTGAAAACTCCATCGATGTGGCGACAACTATCATCGTAAGCTCGAATTATAGTCTCCGAGGCCATCAAATCTCCCTTCTCTATCCCCAACTTGGATAGCAGTTTCAACGGACACACGTTAATGGCCGATCCATCATCAACCATCACACAGCTCGTCCTCTTCCCATTTATCTCAGCTCGGATGTACAAAGGCTTGTTGTGAGCCTTCCCTTCTTCCGGGAGATCTTCATCGGTGAAGGTGATTTCAGTTCTCTTCCGGGCCATGATTGCCCCTACTAATGCCGCGGGCTCAGTATCGGTAGAAATGACCAAATTCTACAACTCTTTTATCAAATTCTCACGGCGGTACTTAGAATGGCACAAGACTTCCCACACTGTAGACTTAGCTTGTGTTTTCTTCAACTGCTCGAGGACTTGATCATCCGGATTGGGAGCCGATCCTTCTCCCACCTCAGTTTCCACCATCGGCGCCTTTCCCTCGGCCACTCGACCTGATCTTGTCATAACGGCAATCTCCGGCTCATCATCAGATTCATCCCAAATATTGATAGGAATTCTCTGATCGGTATCCTCCTCCGAGGAACTTTCCCAAATGTCCACGACCATCAGATCCATTACGTGAGGGACGTTCGGATTCAAATAGAAGGGATCTACCGATCCATACATAGCCCAGCCAACCAATTCGTCATAATTTCTGAGAAATACTCTATTCCTCCTTCTTGCCGCTATCGGAGTAGCGCCTCTCTGTATGCATATGAGCTGCACCTTATCACTCATCGTTTCTTGACACTGCTCGAAGTGGTACCTCCACCTCCTAGCGTAATCCACAAACGGTTCTTCGGGGAATTGCCTGATCCTATCCAGATCTTCTAGGGATCCCGTCCATGGAATATACATTTCATATCTCGACACAAACGCATCCCGAAGAGGTATCCAATGACCCCTTTCTTCTTCTGAGAGCCCTTGGTGCCACAACAAGGCTTCCCCTATGAGAGTTTTCGGGAAGTGTTCGTGTAACTCACTTTGAGGGAATCCGGCGTCATACATATGATTGCGGAATAACTTCGCGTGCTCAGCGGGATCCCGATATCCACCATACTTGGGCATTGCTAACACCGCTTCAGGCGTCTCATAAGAGGGCGAGTCCGGTGTTTGGTTCGCAAGCATCCATATCCTATATTCCTTAATGAACCTCTTGGTCGTCGCGGCCCAATCGCACTTGATACGCATCGGAAGAGACATATACCACATCAGTGGCTCCCCCATTAGTGAATTGCAAAACAGACTGGTGATCTCTTCTTCATTAAAACCCAAAGGCCCCATGGCCGACAAGTAGAAGTGAAGGTGTTCCATTGGATCCTTGTTGTCGTTATACTTACTGACAGCTGGCAACGGACGTTTAATAGGTCCAATTTGCAGCGCAAAGCGCTCCGCGGTCCTATCCTTAGCTTTCTTGTACTTCTCTAGGAATAGATCGGACAACTGTTCCCAATCATGCTTGCAGGAGTCGGGCAATGAGTGGAACCACCTCAAAGGCTCGCCTATCAACGAATGGTGGAACCACTGGGCAACCTCGTCCACCCCAAAGGATTCATCAAATATATCATGCATATACTCGCGCAAGTGCACATCGGGATTCTCCACCCCACTGAATAAACTCAACTCTGGCACGATAGTTCGAGACGATCCTTCCCCGGTCTCTTCGGCACTATCTTCATCATACGGTGCTCCGCCGTCTAGTCCTTCATCCATTGGTTCGTCCGCCTGCTCCTTGCCAAGAAAGGACACATATAAACCATTTCTCACATTACTCTTTTCATCGGAGTCCAACAACTCCTCTTCGTTTTCCCCGAAGGATTCCATAACCAAACTCTCTTCAAGCCCAGACCCGATCATGCTCACCCTATGGTTAGGCAATGGATTACGCCTAGTGGAAGGGTTCGCTGACGAAGGATCAGCTATCTTCTTCTCCTCAATCAAATCTTGGATCTCGTGCTTCAACCTCTCACAGTTCTCGATATTGTGCCCATAATTACTGTGGAACTCGCAGTATCCCCTAGCTTGTATCTGCGGGGTAGGCTGTGCCTTGTTATAAGGAGTAAGAGCTTTCAACAGCCTCTTTTTCTGCAATCGCTCGAAAACTTTTGCGTAGGTCTGATCAAACTTGGCAAACTGCCTTTTCTCGATAGCGTTGAGTTCAAGCATTTTCACTGCGGTAGGTTCTGCACTTGCGCTTGGCCCTACGGCACTATACCCAGACTTAGTCCACTTAGTATAAGCTTTCTTCGGCTCACCGTCCCCCTCAACTGTCAACGCCCAACTATACATCTGATTGAAATCAGAAAAAGGCATATACCGCAGCTCATTCTTAATATACGGCAAGGTGTTGCCAATTACCATTCGGATCTGGTCCTGCTCGAGCGGCTTCTGCTTCATAGCTGCCGCCTTGGCTCTCCACCTCCTTACAAAATTGGACAAAGACTCCCCAGCTTGCTGCTTAGTGCTCTCTAGCTCTTTCAACGTAACCTCAAGCATAGTGTTGAAACTATACTGAGCGATAAATGACTTTGCCAACTCTTTCCAATCTCTCTTTTTTACCAACGGCAACGCATGAAACCACACGAGGGCAGCCCCCTCCAGATAAGTATTGAATAATCCAAGAACTTGTTCCTCAGTCAGGATCGTGTGTTTCATCACTACGACATACTGGTTCATATGAGCCGTGGGATCCCCAGTTCCATCAAACTTCTTCATGTCAGGGAGTCGGAACTTCAAAGGCAAAGCAGTTGCCGATAAAAAATTCTTCAAATTATAAAAGTCCTAACTTCCGGAGCTTCCCCCACGCAGATCATGCACCTCCTGAGTAATGTGCTGCTTCCATTCCTCCTCCTTAGCCTTCTCCTTCTCAAGCTGCTTTCGGATATAATCCTGGTAATCGTCCTCATTCCCGAAATGGGGGCTAGTGTTCACTTCATTCTCAGCACGCTTACTACCGCTTTTGTTATCCTTCAGGGCCAACTCAGCTAGCTGGGCCAGGATTGCGGCCAACTGATCGTTAATGTTGTTCACGGAATTCTCCAATTCGGCCACCTTTTCGTTGGTCGCAGACATACTGACCGAAGACTGAGTATACTCAGACGAAGATGATTCAGAAGCCACAACTGCCGACTGCGATGGTTCGGAACTGATCTTCTGTAACTGGTCGAACTGTCTGACTAGCCGACTACTCTCACGGAACCACAACCGCTTAATGATGAAGTCTGCGCGAATGGTATCCATTAGTATGTATGCATGATTTTATATGCATGATTCGTGGTGTGTGCGTTTATTTATTTACGGATATATAAGATAAGAAGAACAAACGTTAGTCTAATTACACATATCACAACATCTCTCTTCCACCCTTATTCCTCCACACACTCGATGGTCCAAGTCTCTTTCCTAGGATTTTGGTTCGGGGCTCACATTGCGGTCCATGGGACGCGTGATGCCGTCGATTATTGTGGAAAAATAGATCATTCATCAAACAATACAATTCATTTTAACGCATCAGCGTTGAGTGACTAAGATATCGACCAAATTAGATTGTCCCTTTGAATAACTCGTCTTTTGTTATTTCGCGAGACGCATTAGTTCAGGTTTTGACCCCCTTTTGACGTGTCTCGGATTTAGACGTGGTACGAGTTATCCTTTTGGTTCAATCGCTCGTTATTGACAATGATTCGTCCCCCCTTTTATTCGCGTGGGTTCGTGTCTCGATTTTTGGATTACGACGGGATCTTTTGGATCTTATCGAGAGACGTAACCACGTGTTTGTTTAGTGAGAATATCACTTTTGGATTTTATTTTAGGGAACGAACCCATTGCGTGGTTATAGAAAATCAACATTTCGTTTAATCGCCTGCTTATTCGAAGCGAGGATATTACCGTTCTTTTCATCTAGGCACGAGTTAAGAAAACATGCAGATCGGGCCATATTTCTTGTAGTTTTGGTAATGGTCAAAATGATCGAGCCATTAGTCAAACCCACAGTCTCGTCCATATGACGCAATTATGCGATTTAGCTTAATTCGGAATCGTGATTTTAAGCGGCGTATACACTTGTTCGAGGCACATATTCAACGACATTTGGTTCATTTTCTTTAACTACTCTCGGGATTGACATATATCGTAGATACGGAATGATTTTGGTCGTTTTTATTTTTATTTTATTTTCTTAGTCACTTTTTGTGGATACGTCCATTTCTCTTTAGAACCACGCAAGGCGTAACGTAAGAGCTCGTTTTTTATTCGGAAGGGACGGGCCAAGCTTATGAAACTCTTTACGTTATGACAAGGTCGTTCGAAACAGAAACGTTCTTCATTTTCGTTTTTTCATAATCTCGTTTTATCCTAACGTATTTAAAGAATGTGAATAACGGCTACCGCTAATATAGTCTTTTGAATCGAGATATAACTATCCTTAATACCAAACCGATTCGTACTAATACGTGCTTATGTCACAACGTGTTTCCTGAACATGTGCCTTCTTCGGGACACGGAAAGGGACCAGGCGGGTCGCACAAGTTCATTCACACGAGATGACTAAGTCGTATTTAGTTCGAATTGTTTCGATGCTTTGGGGTAGTTCATATATCGGTTTAAGAGTATATATTAACGCATCGTTTCATTTCCTTTACATATTTTAGGATTAGACACGTATCATGGCAATTTGAAAACACGAATTGATTCATTTATCACATCAAAAATAGTAACGGGTAATCCTATGGCAACTTCTAAGGCTACTATATGCTGACACGGCTGATCGCGGGACCTCACAGGACCGCACAAATTCGCCCCTAACGAATGGATGGGGACCCTTTGGTGCCTTACTGCAAGGGGGAACTTACACTAGCCTCTTTCGAGCGACGAATGGACTCTCAATAGAGGTTTCGCGGAAATTACCCAAAAGGTTTGCAATAATGTTTATGAATGCATACGAAAAGAAATAATACGATCCGTCCCCGTTAAGGGCTTAATACACGCCTTCCGGAATCAAATTTCTCGCTTCCCCAGCGGAGTCGCCACTTGTAGGTGCCGCGGCCTCGCCCGGGCGGACCAGGGGGTGGACACCGTTGACGACAGATGATGTGATTGGCGGCGAAAGCAACCAATCGCGAAATCAAGCTGCTTGGCAGGACCGGAGCCTGGAGTATGGAAGAGTCGCCACCCACGAATGGGAAAATGAACACCGATCTCTTGCGGGAGACCGGTGAGGGTTCGGGAAACTTAGGTATGAGCCGAGAAGGCTAGCTTCTTTCCGGAGAAAGGCTACTAGGCACCCCGACATCGCCCGGTTATGAACCACCGGCCTCCTACTTAGCGTGTTAGGCGATAACGGACTAATTGTATATTTCTTTAAGTTTAAAATTCATTTGAAACCTTTTCTTTCTCGCTTTGAAAACCGTTTTGAGCATGTTACTGAAAGCCATTTTATTAAAGAATCACCCATTTTGCATGAATTTAAAGCGTATAGGAGAGAGGGGGATAGAAGAAAGAATTGATTTATTCACAGTGTGATTTATGCTTCGATTTATATGTTATTTCTACGCTAATCTCATTCCCCAAAAACGAGTTTTTATTTACACGGTTCGTACCTTAATCGCCGTTGGAACGATTTAGGTACGTTTCAAAACTCCGTTAATTTACATGATGTCCACTCGAATCGCCGTTGGAACGACTCGAGCATTTGAAAACGTTTGAACAAGAAATTTTAACCAAAAAAAACGTGATTAAGCATACAAGTCCATTTATCTTTGTACAAAAACCGTTTAGTTGGGAAAACGATTCAAAAATCTATTATTTACAATTAAAAGACGATTTTAATTACAAGGTTCGCTTAATCCGTCGTTGGAACGAATTAAGTTTTTAAAACGTGATATTTGAGAAATCGTTTGAAAAACGATAAGGAATTAGAAAGAAACTTTTTAATCACATTAGGAACCTCTAGAAACCATTAGTTTAAATAATCAAGTTAAAATCTCTTTTTGTGGTTTATTTTCCATTTTTCACTCAATTTACTCCTCACTTAAACATAATCACAATAATGAACCAATTAAACCAAAATTCACCAAGTAAAACCCATTTAAAATATATACTTATAAATGTCAAAAGAATAAGAAAAAGAATATATACATATATATATACATTTCTAAAAATAATGATATATCTATAGATTTAAAGAAAAACAAATAAAAGATACTATATTACATTATTAAGGATATGTATAATAATGAAAATAGGAAATACTAAATATAATACCTTCTTTATCCTAGTTAAAGCTATGCAAAAATAATGGGCAAAACTCCAAAATAAGAGAATATCATTTATCCCAAAATGGTTTCACCTAATAATAGCTAATATAACCCAAATAACCCAAAAACTATATATATACACACATATATTACTTTATAAGATTAAATCCAAACGAATTAAATTTCAACATGAAATAAATAGCTATATAATACATAATTAATAGTTATAGGACCCAAAAATAATTTTCATAAATATATTACATAATTATATACTTATATATACAAGAATCAAATGCCAAAAAGTTGAGAAAATGGGTTTAAAAGGGTAATTTTCGGATTCCAGCAGATTACCGACGGAAAATCCGTCGCTAATCTACTGTTAGTGACAGAAAAGGCAGAATATCAACAGTATAACGGAGACTCCTAAAACGATGTTTTATTTTTAAACGTTATTTAGAAATATTTTCAAAACTTATAATTACAACATTTTAATCCCGAACTACCCTTAAATCGGATCACGGTTCGTATTGGGATGTTAAAACGAGGTTTTTTTTATTTCAAAACAAACCCAAACGTTTATTTATTATGAGACGAAAATTAAATAAATACGGAATAATAAATAAAACGTGATAAATAAATAACTAACCAAATAAATAAAAGGGGAAAATACGAAAAAAATGCTTGTGGTTTGCCCATTTTACAAACAGAGACATGTGGTTTAAAAGTTTACAAATAAAGGTATGTGGTACGTTTTATTTACAAAACAAAGTATTACAATTACACAGTTAAGTTCTGATTACTATCAAATACATTTTTATCTTAAAAAAATTATTCTTACATATCAGCATAACACAACCCCCGAAAAAAACAACTTTCTAAATCGAAAAAATCAATAATATGTTGGAATTTTACGTTTTTTACTAAACTGCCAGTTTATTAACTAAATTGATATTTAAGTTCATTTTACAGTTGCAATTTGATATTGGTATCTGTATTTTGTCAATATATATAAATGTAACTCAAAAAAATTAAAAAAATGCTCTTATTATCATCAATTACTTAAAAATGTAATTTTAAATACTTTGTTTTGTAAAAGAAAACATACTACATACCTTTATTTGCAAACTTTTAAATCACGGACCTCTATTCGCAAACAAGGAAAACCACGAGCATTTTTTTCGTACTTTGCCCTAAATAGAAACTATAAAGGAAATAAACAAATAAACGAAATAAATAAAAACGAGTCTAGTCATCGGATAATACCTCAAGATCGGTATTGACAGCTGGTGTCGGTTGATTCCACGAATTATGATTTTTCGGTGTTTCTGATATTTTGGTAAAATATTTAACTTTTAGGAAATTCGGATTTTTTAGGAAAAAAATATTTTTCCCAAAAAATTACTTTCTCTCTCTAAAAAATGTTTTAGAGTGAGAGAGTCCCCAAAAATCCCCCCCCCCCCTCTAAATGCATGGGGATCCGTGCCTTTTATATGCACGAATCCCAAGAAGATTTGGGCATCGTCCGACGGGAATTGGACGACGCCCAAATCATGTTGGGCGAACGCCCAACATCTGTTGGACGAACGCCCAACATCTGTTGGACGAACGCCCAACATCTGTTGGACAAACGCCCAACATCTGTTGGACGAACGCCCAACTTTGGTTGGGCGAACGCCCAACCTCGTCGGGCGTTCGCCCAACCTCGTCGGGCGTTCGCCCAACCTCGTCGGGCGTTCGCCCAACCTCGTCGGGCGTTCGCCCAACGAAGGTTGGGCGTTCGCCCGACGTTGTTGGGCGTCTGCCCAACGAGCGTTGGGCGTTCGTCCGACGTCGTGGGGCGTCCGCCCATCGAACGACGGGCGACGCCGACATGCCTCGGGCTACGCCCAATGTTTGACGAGCGATGCCCCTCGTCCGACGGGCGACTTTCGACACCCGGTCCGTCGGGCGGGCATTCGACGTGTCGCGCGCCGTTATTTATGGAACGACGATTATCGCCGGGAGCGACATTGGTCATTCATCGGCCAATGCCCGACTTCCGGGGCCTTCTCATACATCGATACGACGATGAACATGCCCGACCTTACTCAACAGACGCTGAATTTGTTAGCGGGGCTATCACACGCCGGCTCTCCAAGTTTCCCCTTGATTTTTAAATTTCCTAATTAATGGAATCAACCGCTTTAGCCGTTTGTCGTGGGTTTTCGTCACAGGTCCTCCGACTCGGTGTCTACAACCGTATGAACTGGTGGCTTTGGATAAGGATGACCGCGCTCATCATGCTGGTGCAGCGAATGAGCTGATTGTTTACGAAGAGCAGTTTGAGTCGGGCATGCGGCTTCCCCTCCTTCCATTCTTTGTGGAAGTTCTGAAGGAATATGACCTTTTTCCTGGTCAGATCCATCCGAATGGATGGCGAATGATGGTCGCTTTCTACTCGTTATGTCGGTCTGCGGGATTCAGAGCGACGAGTCTTGTATTCCGCCAGTTCTTCCACCCGAATCAGGGGCCGAGATCGCAACACGTTACATTCTCTCATCAAAAATTCAAAGTCCTCGGGGGGCTCAAAGACAAGGTTAGTGAGTTTAGGCATAAGTTCTTTCTTGTTCAGAAGTTGGACGGTGATTTCCCGTTTCGAGTTGAATGGAATGGAGATCCTATGGATTCTGGTCAATGGTTAAGGTCGCGGGAGATGTTGGCCTCCGAGACTCATTTGGTGAAATACTTAAAAAACTTGCCGGTTGGAGAGGACCAAAAGAAAGACATGGATGAACTCGTCGGGCACTTCATTGCTTCCGAATATTATATTTGGAATCAGTGGCGGATGGCGCAGCTAAATGGATGGCTAGCGTCGGATTTCGAAGTGGAAAACAGCGTACAACTTTTCTGCTAGCGAGCTAGCTGAATTGGAAGCTATAACTGTGAATATTGCTGTAGTAGGTGAGGAGTGTGAGGGGTTTTGTAGTGCTTTTTGCTTCTAAAATTGTGTTTGAATGGCTTTATGTATGTGCAGGTGTTGGAGATCCGCGGGTAAGCATGGACTTCGACCCAGATGAGTTCGGTGTGGGCATCGAGAATACTGAAGCAGCTTTTGCTGGGGCCTCGGCCTCTCTGGCCTCATTCTTATCGCTTGAGGATGCGAATCAAGTTATTCAAAGTATGGGCGGGGTGCTTTCCGTAGCCGGCGACAGGGAGGTGGCTGCAGAGGTTCCCAAGGGGCTTCCTATGAAAGATAACGAGCTTGTTATGGTGGAGGAGCAACCCAAATTTATTCCTGACGACAGCGTGATGGGTGAGGGTCAGATTGAGGCTGTGTCATCCCGGAAACGCAAGTTGATCAAGGGGAAAGGAAAACTTGGGAGTGAAAAAGAAGGGTCGGTCGTTCCCGAGGGTGCTGGTGGTGCAAGTGAGAGTTCAAAACGAACACGCACCGGGGAGGCCGAGCTATCGGCAGACCTGGTCGACAGGGTTGGCGACCACCCAGAGATGGTGAAGAGGATGGACACTAAACTGGCAAAGTATCATGAGTTCATTATGGGGTTATCGGTGCACTCCGATATGATGACGTCCGACCTACCTAAGGCGATGGCCCGGGTTGCCAGAGTCCCTGGAGAGTTATTCCGGATGGATGGTGTCTCGAAGGCGAATCTGGGGTTGGAGACTTTGTCGGCTCTTGGGGTGGTAAGTTTTGTTCTTAACATAGTCGTTTTCATGAAGGCTAGAAACTTATCATGTTGTTTATGTTTGTAGGCTATTGCGAATGCGAATATGGTTTTTGATATGTGTGTGAATGATGAAAACGTGTTCCGGGAGATGGAGGAAGGTTTGCGAGGCGCTGTGGCTGAGTTAGAGACGGTGAAGGCGAAGTTGGTTAATGCCGATGAGTTGCTCGTTCGTCCTAAGGAGCGGATTACCAGTTTGTCCGACCAGCTAGCGGAGGAAAAGAAGAGGAATGTCGAGCTGTTACAGCGGGTGTCTCGTGATGTCGGAGAACTGCGGCGCCGCGAGCTGTTATTAAAACTGGCTGTGCCTTGGACCTGCAATCTGAAGGAGACTTTGTCGGACAAGACCCGCCAGCTTGCTATGGCAACCGAGGAAAAAGCTGTCGCTCAAGTGGAGAACGAAAGACTCTGTCGGGAACTTGAGGTAGCGAGGAAAGAGGCGGCGGATTTGCGGACTTTTGCTCGGCAGTGCGAAGAGAAACTGATCAAAATGGATCAAATGATGCTGATTTCTGCAGCTCATAGTGCTGGTTACTCTGTGCCTCCTGAGGTGATCTTCGCGCCAGATGTCTTCGACAAAGAGGCCCAGGCCAAAGCTGTGGAATTCTATGGTCGGTTCAAGAAAAAGACGTGAACGGTGTCCTGTTGTAATTTTTCTTGTGTAATGATGTATCCGTACTCTGTTGGATTTTGGAAGATCTCTGTGTACTTTTTATCATTAGCTCTGTACTTAATTTGATGTCTACTTTTGATGAGCTATCTTTCATGTCTTGTCGTTTTTTGGCTATAAATTGGTGCCGTTTTTGTATTGAATCTGGGTTCTTTTATTCTGCTAAGATCTACTCTTTTGTTTTGTTGTGAGTTATCCTTCCTCCCGTATGTCTCTTCGGGATGTTGTCGATCCTGCCAGGGTGCTCGAGGTGCAGAAAGCGATCTCGGCGATGCCTCATCCTTATGTGTATTGTACACCGAGGGATGATCATGATTTGGACAGAAAAGTGCGATATGCCTCCCCGGTGTGGATGAGGCGAAGTACCAGCTCTCAAAAAAGGACTATGGAAAGTGAGAGTTCCACGCCTTATACTGGGTCGGTGACGGATTCCTGCGAGGTAGCTGTAAGTGCGTTCTCTTCAACTGAGAAGAAAATCTGGTCGCAAGAAGGGATTGACTATCTTAATCCTGATGAGACAGTTGCTCTTGTTTTAAATCCTCATCCTTCGTGGATTAAGAGGCTTCTTGCCGACGAGCTGGAGAGGGTAACTAATCTTCCTCATCAAACGGAGTATCGACGAGTGGGGCGTCATGCTTCACCGACTCGTCCGTATGGTCCGACGTTTGTCGATCCTTTGAAGCCTCGAAGCGTGGTGTTTCTTGAGTTTGCTAGGGAAGGCTATCTTGGGCCGGTTCCGGCTAACCCTAATCATCGTGTGACCCACGTTGGCAAGGCATGCTTGTATCATAGGCAGAATGGGCATAATACTGATGAGTGTGTTGACTAGCGAGCAATGTATCAAGACTTGATGGACGACGAAGCTATCCCCAACCTGGACCGTGTAAACGTGCAGCTCGCATGAATGTTTGCTTAAATTTCTGTATTTGTGCTTTCCTTTGATATGATGTATCGACTTATGATTTCATGAATTTTACGATACTTCTTTCTGGTTTTGTCAAAATGTATATTCGTTATCAAATTCCTATTCGGAAAGAAACATCGGGTTGATCCCACGTTTTCATCGGGCGGTCGAGATGCTTGTCGGATAGTTCGCGTTCTGGTTAATCGGTAACAACATGGGGTTGTTTACGCGATTTGAATAACGTTTAGAGTTATTCATTGCGAGGACCTTATTGGGTAGCTTGCGTTCCGTTTAATCGGTAACAACATGGGTTTGTTTACGCGATTTGCTAAGAGGCGTTCGAGATGATCGAGAAGCCTATGAATAACGTTTAGAGTTATTATTGAGCGAGGACCCTTATCGGATAGCTCGCGTTCTGGTTAATCGGTAACAATATGGGGTTGTTTGCGCGATTTGCTAAGAGGCGTTCGAGATGATCGAGAGGCCTAGGAATAATGTTTAGAGTTATTTGTTGCAAGGACCTCATTGGGTAGCTCGCGTTCCGTTTAATCGGTAACAACATGGGGTTGTTTACGCGATTTGCTAAGAGGCGCTCGAGATGATCGAGAAGCCTAGGAATAACGTTTAGAGTTATTCGTTGCGAGGACCTCATTGGGTAGCTCGCATTCCGTTTAATCGGTAACAACATGGGGTTGTTTACGCGATTTGCTAAGAGGCGTTCGAGATGATCGAGAAGCCTAGGAATAACGTTTAGAGTTATTATTGAGCGAGGACCTTATTGGGTGGCTCGCGTTCTTGTGTGATTGGTAATAACACGGGGTTATTGACGCAATCAGAGAGACGTTCGAGATCTGGGAATAACGCGGTATTCTGTAAACATGTATTTTTATTCATGATTCAGGTTACAGGAGTTTATTGATAATATTTCTTCAGCGTCTGGATGTTCCAGCTATTGTCAAAGATCGTCCCATCTAAGGAGGCGATTTTGTAGGCCCCGTTGTGTAGGACCGTGTCGATTACATAGGGCCCTTCCCATGTCTGCCCTAGCTTTCCTTTGGCGAGTAGGGATTGAGCGGCGGCCGCATCTCGGAGCACTAGGTCCCCTACTTAGAAAGTGCGGGGTCGCACCCGCTTATTGTGATATCGTGCTAGGTTTTGCTTATGGGCCGTGATGTGGAGCAGTGCATTAAGGCGCTCTTCCTCCAATCGCTCTCCGGCCTCAGCAAGCTCTGCGTCGTTGTTAGTTTGTTCGAAAGTTATCTGTCGAGGAGATCGAAGGATGACCTCGGATGGTGCCATTGCCTCCGTTCCATAAGTTAAGAAAAAAGGGGTTCGTCCTGTGCCGGAGTGCGGAGTTATGCGATATGACTATAATACCGCTAGGATGTGGTCGGGCCATGCTTTCCCTTTGTCAAAAAGGAATGCTTTTATACCGCGCAGGATCGTGCGCTTGCTTACTTCAGTGAGTCCGTTGCTCTGAGGATGCGCGACTGAGGTGTAACGACCTCTTATGCCCCACTCGTTGCAAAAATCGCGAAACTGAGTGCAGTCAAATTGTCGCCCGTTGTCTGTGATGAATGAATGAGGGACTCCGAATCGGTATATTATTGTTCATTTTAAGAAGCTTATAACATTGTCGGCGGTTATCTTGGCGATAGCCTCCGCCTCAATCCACTTTGTGAAATGATCGACTACGACCACTATGAAGCGTTTTTGAGCCAAGGCAATTGGAAAAGGGCCAAGTAGATTAACTCCCCATACTGCGAAAGGTCAGGGTGTGATGATGCCCTTGAGGGAAGCTGCTGGCGCGTGATGAGTATTCGCTTGGACTTGACATGCTTGGCAGCTGCGCAGTAGACTGACTGCATCGGAGTCCATGGTTTGCCAGTAAAGTCCCTGTAATCGGGCCTTCTTTGCAATGGACCGAGCGCCCTGATGTGAGCTGCACACGCCCTGGTGTATCTCTTTTAGACAGTGATCTCCTTCCTCCTCGGATATGCAACGCAACCAAGGGTGTTTGGAGGACTTCCGATAGAGTAGGCCGTCGTGCATTGCATACCGCTAGGAACACCGAACCACGAGGGATGCCTGCGTCCGATCCTCCGACTGTTGGAAATAGGGCTAAGCTATAGCAGCGGAAATATAAAATTTTTAGCCTACTTCCTTTTAACCATAGGATCCGTTAATCGTTATTTCATATAAAGAGGGATAAGAAGATATACCTTTCGATGATCAATCTACCGTTGCAAACGAAGTGCCCACAACTTCAAAAGAGATGTAAACTGTTTACCAATCTGCCCCTATTCGAAATAGACCTTCCAGACCTCCGAACGACGATCCCTTCAGTGGAAACGTGGAAGAATGTGTCTAGAAGCTACTGTCCAAAAATCGCGACGATCCGACGGTTCAATCTCCGGGAATCCTCGAAATAGTGAACTGAACTGATGTAGGCGAAGAAAAACGAATTTCTCCCTTTTGATTGTTTTTCTTCTTTCGTGAACACGGTGAGGTTAAATTAGAATCAACCCTTATGAGATGTAACCAAAATAGATTACCTCTAATTAACCAACACAAGATCAAGGAGAAAGAGGGATGAATTAAATTAATCAATCGATGGAATGCCGAATGAATTCTTGTCCACGAACTTGGGAATGGAATTCTTTCTTTCTCTCTCTAGAAGCAATTTCGAAAATCACTTGTAGGGAGAAGGAATTAGTGTATCGAAATTCATTAGGGTAGGGGTATATATATTAGGTTGTATCTAAACCTAGTTAGATAGGAATAGGTCACTTAATAGGAATCCAATTCAGAATAGGATTTCTAATTATTATCTTACTATATGTCTAACATAATTAGGATAATAATAAGTAACCTAGTTAGATAATAATAGGAGCATATTAATCTAATTAAAACTCCTACTTTAATTATCTCTTAATTAATTTAATTCATAATCCTAATCAAATTAGGATTAGTGGAATAAATTAATTCCTTCCCTAATCATATATATAAATTTCGACCCCCCTATCCATGTGGGCCTTACTGGGCTCAATTGGGCTTCCATCTATTAATCAGATCCATCTCTCTTTTGTTTCCAAGTCTTATGTGTGATCCATTAGGTCCTTACTACTTCTGGCCGTATGCAACTATTAAATTAATTTCTTCAAGAATTATATTTAATCCTTGCATAACGGAATGATGAACAGAGCATGTTATCGGCATGTCCGTAATCATTCCCCCAGAGTCCGTTAAGAAGACAGGTTGATTCTGCCGTTATCCCTTCCGTATTAGTTACAGTATAATTCGATCCTTTATCAACTACATCCTTGAACTGAATCTTATGACTATGGATGATGTCAAGTCATATATAGCGAGACGTTCGTTTTACTTGTATAGGCCGAGTCAACTCAAATAGATAGGTTAAGTGAAATCTGTATTTCTACTCTTAAGCTATCACCTTGCAAGGATTTAGAGTCGAGTCTTCCACAAGCGATCCTTGGACGTATCTCCCATTCGTCGGGAGTGATAAATGCTCAATCCAATGTATAACTACCCTGACATTACCTCTTGTGACACCCAACCTTTGCAGTTCACACCCCAGAGTCATCTCTGTTAAGGATCGTGGGACCACGCGATCAAAGTCTCACATTCAGTAATTCAGGATGACCAATTAACATTCCTTTGAGTCTGAGGATTATTTATACCTATTAATACCAATGAGATGAACAGGTGACAAGGACGAATCTACCCATCCTGTTATCTCAAATCGGATCCCCAATCCTAATGAACGACGTTTCATCGGATCTATGTAACTGTCCAGATATCTATATATATGAAGCTTATGAGATCAGCTTTCTGTCGGACAGAAGACATTGTTACATACAAGTCTCAACAGTGATATGTCAATCCTAAACATCTCACTTGACTTGGGGTGGTTTTAAGTTTATTAGTTTATTATAAAGTCTTGTCTCACTTCATGCTTGTATGAACACTTTATAATCACTTTAAACAAACTTACGGATTTCCTTTTATTAGACTTTATTTAGTGCTGTAAAAGGGTTTGCCTTTATATAGTTATCAAACATATATCTTATTAAAACAAATGATATAAAGAACAATTCATTTACAATAAGTTTGCATCCTACAACCATTGTCTTTAGGACACTAAACCCCAACATACTCCCACTTGAACTAAAGCCAATTGTTTCTAAAACTTATCCCAGTAGAAGTTAAATGACGATCATGTACTTTCTGGGCTAATGGCTTTGTCAACGGATCTGCAACGTTGTCCTCGGTAGGTACTCTTTCTATTCTCACATCTCCTCTAGCCACAATCTCTCTGATGATGTGGTATCGCTTTAGGTAGTGTTTGGATGCATTATGAGACCGTGGTTCCTTTGCTTGCGCAATGGCTCCATTGTTATCACAGTACAGAGTAATGGGATTGACAATGTCAGGCACCACTCCTAGTTCTGTAATGAACTTTCTAATCCAAACCGCTTCCTTTGCCGCTTCCGCAGCAGCGATGTACTCTGACTCGGTCGTAGAGAAAGCCACGCTTCCCTGCTTGGAACTCTTCCAACTGACCGCGCCCCCATTCAAGATAAACAGGTATCTTGATTGAGATTTAAAATCATTCTCATCTGTGAGATGACTAGCGTCTGAAAATCCTTCAATTTTCAGATCTCCTTCTCAAGTACTTAAGAATGTTCTTGACGGCAATCCAATGCTCGTCTCCCGGATTCCCTTGGTAACGACTCGTTACTGATAACGCGAACGCTACGTCAGGTCTAGTGCATAGCATAGCATACATAATCGAACCGATCGTGCTGGCATACGGGACTACAGCCATGCGTCGTTTGTCATCATCAGTTTTAGGACATTGATGATTGTTTAACTTTACTCCATGCACCATGGGTAAGTTACCTCGTTTCGATTCAAGCATGCTAAACCGATTTAGCACCTTTTCAATGTATGTAGCCTGTGAAAGACCAAGCAGTCTACGCGATCTATCTCTATAGATCTTTATACCAAGTATATAGGCTGCTTCACCAAGGTCTTTCATTGAGAAGTTACCGGATAACCAAACTTTCACCGATTGTAATAGAGCAATGTCATTTCCCATTAACAGTATATCGTCCACATATAGTATGAGAAATGCTATAGAGCTCCCACTTGCTTTCCTGTAAATGCAAGCTTCCTCGCAATTTTGTTCGAAACCAAATTGTTTTATGGTTTCGTCAAAACGCTTATTCCAGCTTCTAGATGCTTGCTTGAGTCCATAAATGGATCTCTGAAGTTTGCAAACTTTATTTGCATCCTTTGATATGAAACCTTCAGGTTGCATCATGTATACATCCTCAAGCAGGTTTCCGTTTAGGAAAGCTGTTTTCACATCCATTTGCCAAATCTCATAATCAAAATGAGCGGCAATTGCAAGCATGATTCTGATTGATTTGGACATAGCAACGGGAGAGAAGGTTTCGTCATAATCAACGCCTTGTTTTTGACGATATCCTTTCGCTACCAACCTAGCTTTGTAGGTGCTAACCTTTCCATCCATGTCAGTCTTCCTTTTGAAGATCCACCTGCACCCAATGGGTTTTATCCCCTCGGGTGGATTGACCAAAGTCCACACTTGGTTAGTATACATGGAATCCATTTCAGAATCCATGGCCTCAAGCCATGCTTTAGAATCTGGACTAGTAAGAGCCTCTTCGTAGTTTTCGGGTTCGTCGTCTGGCACGGGAACCTCGTCATCATCTCCCACTAGAAAACCATATCTAACTGGGAGTTCACGAACTCTTCGTGATCTACGAATAGGTGCCACTGGAGTCTCGTCTAATGGGACTTCTTCGGGTACTTCAACCGCTTCTGTTGTTTCAGCCGGTGTCTCTTCCTCTTGAACTTCGTCGAGTTCAATCACGCTTCCCTTTTGTGTTTCTTTGAGAAACTCTTTCTCTAAGAAGGTTGCGTATCTGGATACTATTACTTTCTGATCATCTGGATGATAGAAGTAATACCCTACAGTCTCTTTGGGATATCCAATGAAGAAACATTTATCAGATTTAGAATCTAATTTGTCGGACGCAATGCGTTTGACATATGCCGAACAACCCCATACTCTCATAAATGAGAACACAGGTTTCCTACCAACGAACAATTCATACGGTGTGGAACTAGCGGATTTAGTTGGTACTCGATTTAGGGTGAAGAGGGCAGTTTCTAAGGCATAGCCCCAGAACATCTTTGGAAGTAAGGCCATGCTCATCATGGACCGTACCATATCTAATAGGGTACGGTTTCTCCTCTCGGATACACCATGATGTTGTGGTGTATAGGGAGGTGTCCATTGCGAGCATATCCCACATTCAGTTAGATAATTTAGAAAATTATCAGAAAGATATTCGCCACCTCGATCGGATCGAAGCGTCTTTATTTTCTTTCCTAATTGATTTTCTACTTCATTCTTGAAGCATTTGAACTTGTCAAAAGCTTCTGATTTGTGCTTCATCAAGTAGACATAACCATATCGAGTATGGTCATCTATGAAGCTGATGAAGTATCTGAATCCTCCTCTTGCTTGGACTGACATAGGACCACATACATCTGAATGAATGAGTCCTAGAGTGTCTGATACACGCTCACCTTTATTGCTAAAGGGTGTCTTTGTCATTTTACCTTTTAAACATGATTCGCATGTTTCCAATGATTCAGAATCGATTGGATCTATAAGCCCATCTGAATGTAGCTTTAGCATGTGTCTCTTGTTTATATGGCCTAAACGACAATGCCACAAGTAAGTTGAATTATCTAGCTTATGTCTTTTGGTATCAATTGCAAAAACAGGAGTTTTATCATCTAACACATAAATCCCATTTTGTGATATTCCTGAGAAATAAAAGATCGAATCTTTATAAAAATTGCAACTATTGTTCTTTATTGAAATATGAAAACCGTCGTCAACGAGACGACTAATAGAAAAAATGTTACGAGACATCTCAGGAACGTATAAACAATTCCTTAATTCTATTACAAGCCCAGAGGGCAAAAGTAAAACATAATCTCCAATTGCGAGGGCGGCAACTCTTGCTCCATTTCCCACTCGCAAGTTTATGCTTCCTTTCTTTAGTTCCTTAGTCTGTTTTAGCTCCTGCATATTTGTACAAATATGAGATCCACATCCGGTATCAAGTACCCAAGATTCAGACAAAGAAACCGTATTGATTTCAATATAGAACATACCAGACGCTGAAGCACCATCATTTGCCTTCTTGTGGAAGGTTAGGTACTCCAGACAGTTTCTCCTCTAATGCCCGAAATCACCACAATAGTGACACTTTCCTTTGGGCTTCTTTGGTTCCTTTCCCTTTGTTTCGGTGAGCACAGCCCCCATGCATTTATCAGGATGGTTTGGATCGGGAGTGACCCCTTTCCTTTTTCTCGATCCTTCAATAGCAAAGGCCAACATTTCCTCGTTTTCTTTTATACTAGGCTCGACTGACTCGAGCATATGTGCAAGCTCTACAAGAGAGGTTTGCAAGCCACTCATATGATAGTTCATGATGAACTGTGAGTAGCTCTCAGGGAGGGACTGTAGAAGTAAGTTTTCACTTAGTTCATGGTCCATCGCATCTCCAATACTAGAAAACTTGGTTATGAGGCTGATCATCTTGGCACAATGTACCATCACAGATGTGCCCTCCTGGATCTTGCTTTTATATAACTCTTTGGTTATTTCGAAGCGCTCGCACCGAGTTTCTATCACAAATAGCTCTTTAAGGTGCTTGACCATGGAAGAGGCATCCATATCTGAATGTAGTTGCCTTTTAACTTCCGGTGTCAATGATGCAAGTATGATGTTCCCCACTTGATCATCATCAGCTTTATGCTTCAAGTAAGCATAAACCTCTTGGTAGGGAGCATCATCCATTGGGTAAGGGGGTATCGGTGTATCAAGTACATACCCTTTCCTTTCGAACTTCAAACCAATTTTGAGGTTACGAAACCAGTCGGTGAAGTTTGAACCATTCAACTTGTTATCGGTAAGAATGTTTTGCAGATTGGTTTTAGTCATGATTTTCAAGAGTGAGTGTTTAAACAAAACCTGAGAGTGAGAAAGAGTAAACGTATGTTATTCATTTGTTTTAAAGTGTAACAATCTAAAATTATAGGCCTTTTAATTTATTTCAGATTGCTCTCACTATTTTGCCAAATTAATAACCCTCCATATTAATTCGAAGAATTTCACAAATCCTTTAGTGAGCTAGGATCCTAACTCCTGAGATTTCGCCTTAACTTTAGCCAACAAACTAGTCTCATTCATTAGGTAGATTCATTCAATCAATCACATCTCGAATGTGACTCCTAGGTTATTGGGTTACTAACCACATTAGTAACTAATATGTCATTCATATTAATCCCAACCATTTTGCCCATTAGTGTATGAACAACATGACTTTTGCCAACCAATTGTCATACTCTAATTTAAGTATTACCCCATATTCATGAAAGAACTATTTTCGATAATCCAGGTGTTACCATAAGACCCCGAGCTTGACTTTTGCCAACAACCCAAAGGCCCCCAGTACTGCCGGCTGAATTATAATATTAGGGAGGGGCAACCGATTTTAATAACTTATTTATTTACTTAACTTTTTAATGAGGGATTTTTATTTAAGTCTCATAATCTAACTTAGTCTTGATTTGCTTTAGCATACATCAGACATACATTCACACATACATTGGCGTTATGGACATATCATCTAAATTATTCCGTCGAGCCAGAGACGGAATAAAAGGGCAAACCTAAGGAAATACTAACTATTACATATTTCTCTTTAGGTCCTCCGTCTTCTCCATGGCGCCTTGAAAATTACACATTAATTTTCTATACTACTAAAGAAAACTTCAATTGAAAATTGAAGGGAACAGATGAGAAGAGAAATTACAATTGATAGTAGAAAGGCAGGACGCGCAGGCCCTATTTCAAAAATACCAAAAGAATAAAAGAGGGTCCAAATATGTCCATAACTCCAAACATGCAAAGACTCAATTAAATAAATTTAATTGGTTGATTACATAACTTATTTATGTAATATTTATGTTAATCAAATTAACTCATCAAATTAATTCCCATCTAATTTTACTTCTAACCGTTTTGCATCTTTATATTAATTCTTAGATTAATATAACCATACAAAACTTCAATTATGCATGTCCCAACTATTTTGATTTCAATTCATTTAACGCTTTGATTTACAACTTGGTAAAAACAAACTTTTAAACGAATTTTCATTCGATAATCAAAACAGAAAACTATTAATTTCCGAAACATGTATATATATATATATTTTATATTCAAAACTAATTTTAAATTTCATATATATATCAGATTTTCAATACGGTTGAAAAGCGATTTTCAGAAATAGGAAAAACTACAATAGCTTTCCATTTTATCTTTAGAATCAATAAAACTAATTTTATTAATCTAACCATAAAACTAATAGATTTTGTTATAATGATTATCAACCGAAATAATTAGGAACATACGCATAATGTATTTCACTTATTTATCTTTAGAATTAATTAACCAAACAATTTGTTAATTAATCCTAACCATAAATATTCATTCAATCCTATTGAAAGCTTCTAAATTTCATATATGAAATAACGGATTTAACGATGGCTCTGATACCACTGTTGGAAATAGGGCTAAGGTATAACAGCGAAAATATAAAAATTTTAGCCTACTTCCTTTTAACCATAGGATCCGTTAATCGTTATTTCATATAAAGAGGGATAAGAAGATATACCTTTCGATGATCAATCTACCGTTGCAAACGAAGTGCCCACAACTTCAAAGGAGATGTAAACTGTTTACCAATCTGCCCCTATTCGAAATAGACCTTCCAGACCTCTGAACGACGATCCCTTCGGTGGAAACGTGGAAGAATGTGTCTAAAAGCTACTGTCCAAAAATCGCGACGATCCGACGGTTCAATCTCCGGAAATCCTCGAAATAGTGAACTGAACTGATGTAGGCGAAGAAAAACGAATTTCTCCCTTTTGATTGTTTTTCTTCTTTCGTGAACACGGTGAGGTTAAATTAGAATCAACCCTTATGAGATGTAACCAAAATAGATTACCTCTAATTAACCAACACAAGATCAAGGAGAAAGAGGGATGAATTAAATTAATCAATCGATGGAATGCCGAATGAATTCTTGTCCACGAACTTGGGAATGGAATTCTTTCTTTCTCTCTCTAGAAGCAATTTCGAAAATCACTTGTAGGGGGAAGGAATTAGTGTATCGAAATTCATTAGGGTAGGGGTATATATATTAGGTTGTATCTAAACCTAGTTAGATAGGAATAGGTCACTTAATAGGAATCCAATTCAGAATAGGATTTCTAATTATTATCTTACTATATGTCTAACATAATTAGGATAATAATAAGTAACCTAGTTAGATAATAATAGGAGCATATTAATCTAATTAAAACTCCTACTTTAATTATCTCTTAATTAATTTAATTCATAATCCTAATCAAATTAGGATTAGTGGAATAAATTAATTCCTTCCCTAATCATATATATAAATTTCGACCCCCCTATCCATGTGGGCCTTACTGGGCTCAATTGGGCTTCCATCTATTAATCAGATCCATCTCTCTTTTGTTTCCAAGTCTTATGTGTGATCCATTAGGTCCTTACTACTTCTGGCCGTATGCAACTATTAAATTAATTTCTTCAAGAATTATATTTAATCCTTGCATAACGGAATGATGAACAGAGCATGTTATCGGCATGTCCGTAATCATTCCCCCAGAGTCCGTTAAGAAGACAGGTTGATTCTGCCGTTAACCCTTCCGTATTAGTTACAGTATAATTCGATCCTTTATCAACTACATCCTTGAACTGAATCTTATGACTATGGATGATGTCAAGTCATATATAGCGAGACGTTCATTTTACTTGTATAGGCCGAGTCAACTCAAATAGATAGGTTAAGTGAAATCTGTATTTCTACTCTTAAGCTATCACCTTGCAAGGATTTAGAGTCGAGTCTTCCACAAGCGATCCTTGGACGTATCTCCCATTCGTCGGGAGTGATAAATGCTCAATCCAATGTATAACTACCCTGACATTACCTCCTGTGACACCCAACCTTTGCAGTTCACACCCCAGAGTCATCTCTGTTAAGGATCGTGGGACCACGCGATCAAAGTCTCACATTCAGTAATTCAGGATGACCAATTAACATTCCTTTGAGTCTGAGGATTATTTATACCTATTAATACCAATGAGATGAACAGGTGACAAGGACGAATCTACCCATCCTGTTATCTCAAATCGGATCCCCAATCCTAATGAACGACGTTTCATCGGATCTATGTAACTGTCCAGATATCTATATATGTGAAGCTTATGAGATCAGCTTTCTGTCGGACAGAAGACATTGTTACATACAAGTCTCAATAGTGATATGTCAATCCTAAACATCTCACTTGACTTGGGGTGGTTTTAAGTTTATTAGTTTATTATAAAGTCTTGTCTCACTTCATGCTTGTATAAACACTTTATAATCACTTTAAACAAACTTACGGATTTCCTTTTATTAGACTTTATTTAGTGTTGTAAAAGGGTTTGCCTTTTAAAGTTATCAAACATATATCTTATTAAAACAAATGATATAAAGAACAATTCATTTACAATAAGTTTGCATCCTACAACCATTGTCTTTAGGACACTAAACCCCAACACCGACAGTGTTCCATTTTCTAGATACCTGATTATCGGGCTCCTCCAGCCGCTTGCTGCTGCATCTGTTGTGTCGATCTGCAATGAGCATTCTGTGCTAATGGCTAGGGCCGCAGCAGTTTCTATCAGGGTATGCGGGTCACGGGACTGCTCGCCTGCTGCGAGAGCGGCAATGGCATCTGCCTCTTCATTCTCTTCTTGCGGTACGAGCGTAAGGATAAAGGTTACTCCTTTGTTCTTGAGATCCTCGAGCAGGGATTTGGCGAGCGCCAAGTATTGACACATCGTTGGGTCTTTTGCTCTGTAAATACCGCTGACGTGGCTGACGACGAGTTTGGAGTCTGAGTACATTGTCAGGTGTTCGGTTACCATTGTTTTGGCTAACCGAAGAGCTGCGATCACGGCCTCATATTCTACTTGATTGTTCGTGGTTGGAAAGTTGAGTCGGATGGCGTACCGTAGTCGAAGGTTGTTAGGTCCCTGAATGGCAATGCCTGCGCCTACCCGTCTTGGGCCGCAGGATCCGTCCACACTCATGGTCCATAGGTCGCTGTTGTGAGCTTTTGCTAATGTGAGGTCGCTAGTCGATGACCCGGTGAATTCGGACAGCACTTGAGCTTTGATTGCCGTGCGGGGTTCAAAACGTATGTCAAACTGTGACAGTCGAACCGACCATTTAGTGATGCGACTAGAGACTTCTGGTTTCTGGACTACCTTCTTGAGAGGATAATTGGTCTTGACCACAAACGTATGCGCTTGGAAATATGGCCAGAGACGCTCAGATGCTTGCGTTATGGCGAACAGAGCCTTCTCAACCTCGGAGTATCGGGCTTCTGCACCCTTCAGGACCTTGCTTAAAAAGTAAATCGGATAGAGCTCCGTACCCTCTTCTTGAGTTAAGACCACTGCCACAGTTTCATCGGCGATAGTGAAGTACAGTTGGATGTCCCGTCCTTACTTTGGTACTGATAGTAGTGGTGGCGTGGCAAGGAAAGTTTTAATGGCGTTGAATGCCGCCTGGCAGTCCGTAGACTATTTGAAGGGATGCTCATTCTTGATTGCTTTGTAAAAAGGCAAACAACGTTGTGCCGAGCAGGAAATGAATCGTCCCAAGGCGATAACCCTCCCGTTGAGCCTCTGAACTCCCTGTAAATTGTGTGGTGCTTCCATTTCTAAGATCGCCTCGATCTTTGCAGGATTAGGCTTGATACCCTTTTCGGAAACCACGCAACCAAGGAACTTGCCGCTACGAATACCGAAGAAACATTTCTCCGGGTTTAGCTTGAGGTTATAATCCCTGAAAATTTTAAACATCTCCGCCAAGTCACGCGGGTGGTCGCTCTCATCAGTGCTCAGGACGACCATGTCGTCGATGTATACTTGTACCGTTTTGCCGATGAGGTGAGTGAACATCATCTTATCTATTAGCCGCTGATATGTAGCTCCTGCATTCTTTAAATCGAAAGGCATCACGTTGTAGCAATACTTGCCTTCATGCGTTATGAAGGAGGTCTTTTCGGCATTGGTCGGGTCCAGAGGGATTTGCTGAAAACCAGCGATGACATCAAACTGGGACAAGATTTTGCGACCGACTGTCTGGTCTAGAAGCTGATCTATGTTAGGCAGCGGGTAGGAATCCTTGGTGCATGCTTTATTCACATCCGTAAAATCTACACACATACGATACTTTCCGCTAGCTTTCTTTACAAGTACAACATTAGAAAGCCAATCCGGATAGTGGACCTCTCGAATAAATTTTACTGCTAATAGCTTCTCGATCTCTGCTTTGACGGCAGCTTGCTTGTCCTTCGCATGTACCCGTTTCTTCTGCTTTAGGGGTTCGACGGAAGGGTCGATGTTCAATCTGTGAGTTGCCTGTTCGGGTGAGACTCCTGTGATGTCTTCGGTGCACCATGTGAATACGTCCGAATGCTCCGTTAGGACGGCCTTTATCTCGCTGGCCAGAGGAGGTGGGAGCTTGGTCCCAATCTTTAGCATCTTGTTCTCCCCGACGGGGCAGTCACTGAGAGGTTCAATCGGCGTGGGATTGTACCCCCTCATATCCATCAGACCATCCTCAAGGTAGAGTGTCGTTCGAGGTTGAGTCGACTCCCATTGCAGTTTCTTGGCCAGGATGCGATCTCCTTGGATGGTGATTTTGCTGCTTCGACGCGATAAAGTCAAGCATAGGTCGGAGATATCAATTGTAGCTTTGAGGCTAGCCAGTAGACGTCTTCCGATAATGGCGTTGTAGGCCAAGGGGATGTCCACCACCACCCATTTAGCGGTGTCCTCTACTTGTTGGTCGCTTTCGGCAAAGATCATTGATAGAGAGATGACTCCCTTTACGGGGACTTCTATTTCTGACAAACCAACCAGGGGAAAAGTTCCGGTATGGAGGGCCGTGTGAATATTCTTCATAGCGTGGAGCGCTCTCCAGGTAAGCAGGTTCACCGAGCTTCCTGTGTCCACCAGCACCCGATGCGTTTTAAAACCGGCGATGTTGATGGTGACTACGAGGGCCTCCGAATGGATGGTCCGGAGTGGTGGCTGTAGCGTCAAGGTCTGATATGATGCTTTTCTCTTTTAGGAGTTCTCCGGATGCGGACAGAGTGCCGGAGCTCCCTCTCTTATGACATGGATTTCTCCGTGGAATCTTGGTCACTTTGCCTCATCTGTTCGGCCGGTGTCGCGTTGCTTCGGGCTCTGTTCCCTTTGTCTGATGGTTTTCAGTGGCGCACCTTGCTCTGTGATTCGCTCGATTTCTTTCTGTAGTTGATAGCAGTTCTCCGTGGAGTGTCCGGAGGATTTGTGGTATTTGCAGTATTCTTTCTCGACACAGGTCTTTCCTTTGTCCGCCGGTGGAGTCAGGTGCGCGTATCGGCGGGGCTGGTTTTGAGCAGCATAATGTACTTCCTTTCCACGGGATCGGTCCCCCTGCGCTCAAGGTTTGCCTGCTCGACCCGCGATGGGAAAGGTATGGGGGCCTCCCTGCGTGCCCGGCCTTCGTCTCGTGCTTCTGCGGTCGGTCTGCTTTTTTCCTCTTTACGTATATCTCCTATGGCCTTGTCCCTTTCCGATTCCTCGTACCCTACCAGCCGATCGCAGTCGTCATATCGGATGAAGGTCTGTGCCATAGTCATGAGCTCCTCGAAGGATCGCGACATCTTTCTGAAGCACTTTTGCTTTAGGGGCTCGCACGAGGTTCCCTTCGCTAGGGCATCATGAGCTACCTCTAGGTTGAGGCCCTTGACCTGAGAGGCCATGTGGTGGAACCTGGAAAGAAAGTTACGCAGTGGCTCGGTTGCCCGCTGCTTGAGCCCGTTGAGGTCCGAGCTGATCTTTCTTACCTTTGCTGCCACGACGAAACGGGAGAGGAAAAGGTCTTTTAGTAGATCGAACGAGTCAATTGATTCGGGATCCAGTCCTCGATACCAATCTTGGGCACTGGATGAGAGTGTGGTGGGAAAAGCTTTGCACATGATGTCCTTGTCTTTTGAATATAGGTTGATAGTGCTCATGAAGGAGGCCACGTGGTCGTTTGGGCCTTCGGTTCCCAAATATTGCGATAGGCGAGGAGCCTTCCAGTCTCGTGGGAACCTTGTCTCGATGATTCTTTGTACTAGCGGCGTCTTGCTGGAGGTGATACTTCCTCCCATGACGCCTCTGAGGGCTCTCTTGTCTAAAAAGCGCTGGATCTTCAGTTCCAATGTGTCTTCGCTATTCGCGGCCGTTGTCTCTTCCCGTGGTACGCCGCTTCCTCCGGCTGTGGCGGCACCGACCCCTCTCCCCGTGGGTATCTCGGGTCCTAAGGACTGCCCCGGGGACACGCCTTCTCTTTGTGTCTCCGCTGCTGCTTTGAGGTATTGCCAGATTTTGGCGTTTTCCTCCTACAAGCTTCTCTGTTGTTCTATGATCTTCATATGAGCCACCGTATGAACAGCTTGAGTGGTTTGAAAACCTTGTATCACACTGAGGAGTTGTGTAGTATTGTAAGTCTCCTCTTCTTCCGGGCTTACCTCCTCCATCAGTGGTGCCAGGTTTCTAGGGGAAATAGGGATGACCGGTGCTGACCATTCCACGTTTGTCATAGAGCTGTTTGCCCCAACTTCCGGCGCTTCCGTTGGAGTGGCCTCAGTTGACGTTTGCATCTTGTTGGAGGCTCCGAGATCACTTGTATTCCACGATCACCGCACCAAATAATTAGGATATGTGGAACAGTGATCCGAGCTCTCTTCGGGGAGTTCCGAGCTCCTCGGGGGTCTTCTCTGTGCGGGGAGCGGTCCCTGGGAACACTCCGACGATCAAGACAGTTAGATATTCAAAGGGGATTTATAAAGGAAATATTCGAGAAAATGTGGGGTTACCCGGAAGGTTAATTCAAGAAGTCCTCCCCCTCCCCTTCCCTTGTTAGGGGTATTTATAGGAGATTGGTGTGGGCTCCCGGGCCTTTGGGCCTAGTCTTGGGCCGGAAAATATATATATTCCGAATCAATTGGTTTAAAAGAAAAATAGTTAAATACTACATTGTTTTTTTTAGTAGGGAAAAGAAGGAAAAAACAAAACACCACAACAAGTTAGCCCGGGATTAGCCTAGGAAAGCTAACTCCCACATTATCTTCCAAAAGCAAAGACAAAAGGAAATCAGGGGGAGACGAGAAAATCGAGACGCCCAAAGCCTCTCATGGCCTTCTGTAGCAAGCCGATCTGCCACCCGATTCTGCTCTCTGTAAACATAGCAAAAGTTGATACTATCGAAAGAGGAGCAAATCCTTCTAATTGCCTTGACTAAATGCGGACTCCCTAAGCACAGAGCCCTTTTATCAGAAATTAAATTGACTGCTTCGAGATTGTCTGACTCCACGAGCAACTTCCTAATCCTCAGACCCTCTGTCATCCTAAGCCTAGAAAAGATACCATAGAGCTCAGCAATAAACGAAGAGCCCAAGCCCAGATTCTGAGCAAAACTAGACAACTAAGCACCTCCAGCATCTCTTAAAACACCACCGGCAGTAATTCTTCCATTCTATTTACACGATCCATACATTGATTTTTTAATATATTGATTTATCGAATATTATGAAATACTAAACTAATTTATGGTAAATTTATCATTTTATTTATAATTATTTATTAAAATAATTTTAATTATTGATATAAATAAAATTTGATACAACTTAATTAAATATAGATGAAAGTTAATTAGTGATAGAAGTGAAAAATTGTCAGTTTTTTATATAATTTATGAATGAAGGACTAAATAGTTAGTTTTGTCAAAACTTAGGGATGTTATAATGTGTTTTCAAAAACAGAAAGACTAACTAGTATAATAGGCACAAATTCAGGGACTAATAAATTATTTACCCTAAAAAAGTCACAGATATCGAATTTTTTAGTGATTTTTTTCTACTGTAGAGGCCATTAAAACCGCCTTCAATGTTTTATTTATCAAATTTTATCTAATAATTTTTTAAACTATTTTAAAAACTAATAAAATTAATTAGAATGTTTTTTTTTGAAATAAAACACTTCTTAATTATTAGAATCGGAAGAAAGAACAACATTATTAAGATATGGTGGTGGACATATCCACACACCACGAACAGACTGAGAATTTACCGCTTTAGCTAAGAGATGAGCCGCTGAATTCACTAAACATTTTACATAAGAGACTAATTATTACAACAATTAAAAAATTCAAATATTTTCTCAAAATATTCAAATATTTCTTCATAAAGCACGTTGAATTTTTTACAAACTTGTCCAAAATAAATGATATAATATTAACATAATCAAATGACGGACCGAATAAAATAAATTTGTAGCTAATAGTTGATTCGACGCACAAATATCCAATTAAAAAGCTTCAAAAATTCTCAAGAACTTTTGCAATTCGAAAACAATTTCATTAATAATAATTTGTTTCAATATAAGGAGCAAAAGCTTTTAAATAGGTAAAAGAAGTCATAGAGACACATAAATCCTAAATAAAAAGGAAACGAAAATCCTAATTGATGACAGAATCCTAACAATAAAAGAAAGCTTAAAAATACCTAAAAACACGAAATTGCAAAATACGGGCCTTAGAGACCATATTTGGCTAAAAAGCCCAAACATCATAGCATAGTAGTGAGTTTTGCTATTGGGTCTGTTTCCATGCAAAATACGTCTGAAAAAAAACAAAATTTCGCAACTTGACCGAATTTACCGATTTGTCAATAAATCATATTTCTCCATAAACTTCAGGCTTGCTCTTCAACCTTTTCAACCTTTGTTTTATTTCTTCAACTCTTATTCATTCTTTTTTTTATTTCTTTGACTCATTAATTTCTATTTTGTTTTTCTGTAGTTTATACTTGCTTAACGCATGCTACGGTAAAAGTGTTTGAGTCTAGCTCAAAGGTTTGGAAATCTTTGGATCTTATCAATAGCTATTGTTTCTATACAACATGATGTAAATATGTGCATTGAAAGAACAATTAGGACGCACCAGAGTTATAATAACAACACATGATTATCCTTTTGAGGGATTAAAATGTCTGAATCGATATAACAAGATAATTTTTAATTTTGTTTCTTCTTTCCTTTTTCACAATGTTAACTTGTTCATTTTCAAATGTTCTTAAGAAAAAACTTTCATTTTTATATAATTAATAATATTTGACTCATGTACCCATACTAATAAAAAGAATACAAGTACATCAAGGAGTATGTAAGTACAGATCAAAGCCAATACAAGATCAATAAATGAGAGAAAACGACTCCAAAGAGAGAGAAACCCTTAAAATATACAAAAACAAACGATAAATCATATACTTCTCGTAAATCTAAATTAGTAGAAAACAGTTGCAATACAATATATTTTATGTTGATTTAGGTTTACGAGAAATATATGATTTATCGGTCATTTGTGTTTTTCATACCTTTTATTGATTTTTTTTGCCTTTTGTAGTCGTTTTCTTTCCTTCGTGAATCTTGTATTTGCTTTAGCCTATACTAGTGTGAGGTTTTATTCATTTTTGTTTTCTTGTGGTACTTATACTTTTTTTCCATAATGGAATGATATAAATATTTTCATAAAAAAAACTTTTATGGACACATTAGTCAAATATTAGATATTAAATAAATATTTTTAATTATATGAAAATTAAAGCTCTTTGTTAAGAACATTTGAACCAGTTATAGCAATTCAGACCTTGTGGCCCTCAAAAAGATAATTGCATGTTGTTGCGACTCTAGTGTGAGGTAACGACTTAACTGGACCTTCAGTGCATGCATTTACAACATCTTATATAGAACCAGTAGGTATTAGTAAGAACCCAAACATTCCCAACTTTTAAGCGAGATGTAGTTTAGACTTAAAAGTTTTTACTGTAACATACACTAAGCAAGCATAAGCGGCAGAAAAACGAAACAAAGATTACATAATTAGAAGAAAAAAAATGAATAACAGTTGAAAAAACAAAGCAAAGTTTAAAAGTTAGAGAAACAAATAATAAAAAATATGCAGGATTTGAAGAAAATAATAGAAAAAAAAGATCAAGACTTATTATTTCTTTGATCGACATTGTTTGGTAGTATACCATGTATGTCTTATTCATTTTCTACTCGATTGTTATTCATGCGTAGAACCATAATTTGATTAGAATATGAGAAAATGAGTGAGGGGTAAAGATTAATATAAACCTCAAATTTACGAAACTTATTTTTTCTTTATACCTTATGAATTTTACATTAATTTTATATGGATCTTGAGCGGCAAGTCAATCTACGTGAACACTAATAGAAATATTGTAGATGATATGTGGATTGCTATTTACCGCCGCTAAATTACTTATCACCGCTCCCTCTTGGATACTTTTGCCTTTGTCATTTTTTAAACTCAAAAACTGAAATTCTCTCAAATTTCTTTGAAATTAAAAAACCCGAACAACATTCATGAGACTTAAACACGGTAAAGGAAAAAGACTAATGGTTCCTCGAATAAGTATTTTTATTTGAAAATCGAATCGAAAATACGAGTTCCATCTCCGGATTCGGAGAAAAAATTCATCCAAAATGTGCTAAACGGGTGATTCACACTATTCCGCCTAGGCAGAAACGGATAGTTCATCTGTTTCTGCCATGGCGGAAATGGGTGGATCACCCGTTTCTGCCTAGGCGGAATGGTGTGAATTACCCGCTTAGCACGTTTTGGATGAACTTTTTTTATATATTGATTGGATCAGTTAGTTTTTGGAGACGAATTTCAATTAACGTAAATAGGAACAGTAGTTATTCGATTTCCTCCACGTTCTCGGGTTCATTTTTCATAAATCCAATTTTTAACTCGGGAGAGAGAGGATATTAAGTTTTTGAATAGAAAAATAAAAAGGGTAAAAATATTCAAGAGAGGGTGGTGATAAGTAATTTGAAGGCAGTGAATAGCAAAACCCAATATGATATTAATGTAACTAGCCTTTTTTATTTCTTTTCTTCTCCAGCCCCTATTCAATTTCGTCTCTCTCCCTTTTTTGTTTATTCAACTTTTTTTTAGGCAACATAAATGAATTGTATACCAACCTCACAAGAAAATCTGAAGTTCAAGCTTGGGATTCAATTTCTCTTCAATTACAATACAACTTAATGATTGGAACAACTCAGCCTAAAATTTGATTTCTTTTCTAAAAGAAAAAAAAAACTGAACTTTCTGAAACTGAATTTTGAAACTCTCCCTATTACAAATTTTATGAATTTTTATGTCTTGGTTTTTTTACTTCTTTTCACTCTCAATCCATTGTTTGTCTCTCTTTTTTTTTTTCTGGAGAAACCAAAAGCCCCTTTTTATAGCTTGATTTCATCATGGGTGCAGTTGCCTGGGCCGGCTCATGATCGCTTGAGGCCCTAGACGAGATGTGAACTATAGGCTCTTTATACATACATAAAATTTAAAAACAACATATACTTGTCTAAAACTCATGATCCCTTGATGGGTTTTTGTTTTTTTGATCTAGTTATATAGGCGTTAAAAAGTATAAAGTTTAGTGGTCATATTGTTAAGAATTGAAGTCTCGTGGCCACAATATTAAAATAGATAAAGTTCAGTGGCCATGGGTGTAATTTATGCATTTTATGGCTTTTTATTCTCCTCGTACCTTTTTCATCTAATGGAATAATATAAGCATTTTCATAAAAAAAAATTGACGAAAAAATACCTTATAACTTCAGAATTAGGAAAAAAGAGAAAAAAAATATTGAGAGAAAGATAAAAACAATTATTATATAAAAATTACTCTATTCTAAAAAATATTAATGATATATTAAGGAAAAATTATTATACATGCCTCTATTTTTTGGGGCCTTCGGCGGCCGTCTCTATTGCCTAAAGGCTGAGCCGACCTTGTTGCTTTATTATGAGTGTAACTATTCCCTTGCCCCCAAATGTGGACTCTTTTTCAATAATACATTTGTCTTTTGTGTTTTGAGAATGAGTTTCTGCATGATTTGCTACATATAATTGAAAAAGTCAGCTTGACTCTGCTTCACATAATTGAGAAATTTTGCTTGATGGAGTGGTCTCTTTTACTGTCGGATTTGAGAGCCTATAATGTTGTCCAATTAGATGATTTCTTCGATTTGAATTCTGAATTATTGCTTTGGGATACCAAAATTTCATATGAATTTAGGCTTAATTTGAGTTTGGAATTCTGGAAAAACAAAAGATGTAAATTGTGATTAGTTTGCAAATGTCATTATTTATTAATAAAAGATCTTAATTTATTTTATTTTGCTTCCAACGTTTATCTAATGGTTTGATTTAGACACTAATTATTAATTCATTTGTCGTTAATTAAGTCTGGAAGTAAATTATATTCTAAACATAGTATATAATAAAAAATTATGCTTAAAGATATATGAGTAATTTTAACAATTAATTTTATAATCATAACTTATATTTAAACTATAATTATTATTCTAATATAATTTCAAAACTAATGAATTAAAATTGAAAAATTAATCTAATTTAACCATACAAGTTGAACTTAACTAATAATTTGAAACATGACAATTTCAAAACCATATTTAGAATATAAAACATTACATGTCAAATGCAATTTATAACTTGAAAAGTATTGTTTTTTTTCCAGTGCGTTACATCTCAAACATAATTTGTTAATTACACTTAGATATAACAATTTAGTATAAAAAAATCTAATTTTTCTGATAAATTATAGAAAAAAGTACAAAAATAAATCTTGTGGTTACACCTGTTTTTGAACAACACTCATGTGGTTTAAAAGTTTATAAAATGGTACCTTGAGGTTCATTCCATTAGCAAACACATATCAAATTGACTAACGGTGTTAAAAGTCAAAGGAAAAAGAGTTAATTTGATCATTATATTTATTTATTTTATAAATTAAACCCCCTTATTATCTAATTATCACAAACAAACCCCAAAATAAAAAGTAAAAATCAATTATATCATTTTCTACATCTCTTTAATTTCTTTTTTTTTCTTTTTTCTCTCTCTTCTCTTTTAATTTGTCTCTCTCTAAAATCAATTGAACCACTAAACAAATACCATATTATTCCAGTTCATTATCCCCTCTAACAAACACTCTCTTAATTGGATTGAAGGAAACAATTTCTGCTCAACTTCTAGCAGTCATGGTTTTGGCAGTATATTACTGCAAGCAGCAATCAAAACACATGAAGTGTAACATCCGTAATTTTATATAGGGGTATTTTATGAAACAAAACTTTATTATTTATTATAATTATACCATTTGGATATAATTTATTATTATTGTTATTATTATTATTATTATTTATAAGTGGGTCCTATTTCATTTATTATTATTATTATTATTATTATTATTATTATTATTATTATTAGAATTAGAATGGGATTAGAATCAGGAGTTGGGCGAGAAAAGGTGGAGAACAAAAACGTTCCCCTGTGCAGTATTCAATTTCTTTTTCCTTTTTACCTTAATTTCATTCATAATTTCATATTCCGGCCATTCCTTAAGACAAAAATTATACCATTAAATTCCTTATTTCAATAGTAGTCTCAAAATGTTTCTCACGAAATAAGGAATTTAATGGTATAATTTTTGTCTTAAGAGATGGCTGGAATATGGAGTTATGAATGAAATTAAGGTAAAAAGGAAAAAGAAATCGAATACTGCACAGGGGAACGTTTTTGTTCTCCACCTTTTCTTGCCCAACTCCTGATTCTCATCCCATTCTAATTCTAATTCTAATTATAATAATAATAACAATAACAATAATAATAATAATAATAAATGAAATAGGACCCATTTATAAATAATAATAATAATAACAATAATAATAATAATAATTTTAATAATAATAAATTATATCCAAATAGTATAATTATAATAAATAATAAAGTTTTGCTTCATAAAATACCCCTATATAAAATTACGGATGTTGCATGACAGCCCTGATCACATGGACCCTAAGGTCCATGGTCATTAACCATTAGATCTGACTCTCTATGATCCAATGGTTGATATAATAACTTATACAAGCCGATTAAATCACTTTTTCAATTTTATTTTTTAAGACAAAATTATTCAAAATTCCCTAAATTAAAGGGAAACCTGATGGAAAACAAAGAGTTGTAAACTCAATTAATAACTAACTAGGAGAGAAAAAGGCAGGAGAGAGTCGTCTTCCTTGTTCGACTGGAACAAGAACGGAGGTTTTTTTTTTAATGAAAGAATAGATTTATTAAAAGAATCAATCAAATAGCCAAAAGGCTTACAATGGACGGGGGAACAGAGTTTGTTATTGTTTCGGCCGAAGATAATAGTCCTAATCTAGCTACTTCGTCTGCCACACAGTTTGCTTCTCTTCGAGTATATTGAAATTTACAGTTTGGGATAGATTCTGCAATTGAACGACAGTCTGCAAGTATTAGGCCAAAATAAGACAAATCCTCCTCCGGCTCGCTACATAACGCTTGAATCACGATTTGCGCGTCTCCCTCGACACATACCACAGCGTCCCCTCTTTCTTTTACCCAACTAAGGGCTTCTCGAGACGAAATAGCTTCCGCCGGTAGGGGGGTTAGGGATCCCAACACAGCTTTGTACCGCACAGCAACAAAGTTTCCTTCGTGGTCACGGATAACCGCACCCAGACTGACCCGCGAGCCCGTAGGTGGTACTGCTGCATCAAAATTCACTTTTACACCTGCTGCTGGTGCTGTCCAAATCGGCCTCTGATCATTTACGCTAGTACCTGACCCCTTCTGACCCATTTCCTGCGCTACTATCCAATCGGACAGAACGGCATCTGCTCGGAGCGCTATAGTGGACGCTCCCGTTACCACGCCATTCCAAATTCGTTGATTTCTGCAGTACCATATATACCAAATCAAAGTTACGCACTTCCCTGCAGAAACCGAATCACAATTCTTTAGTAAACCAGACCACCAAACTCCGAACTCGCCCGGTTCTGATCCACGGAGATGAGAGACGGAAGAACTCCTCCAGGCAGCAACCGCAATAGGGCAGGATAAAAAGATATGGGACAAGGTTTCATCAGCACCTGAACAAAATGGACATTGCGGATTAACATTGATTCGTCGGGATTGGAGAGTCACTCTTGTTGGGATTACATTCCAGGCTGCACGCCACATGAAATTTTTTATCTTCGGAGGACAAGCCATATGCCACAACTTATTCCACGGTGCTATGCGCACTTCTTCCGGCGGGTCAGGATAACCCTCCATAAGCGCGTAATAAGCCGATTTCACAGTATAAATACCTCGCTTCTCTCTCCGCCAACACAGCTGGTCTTCTCTGTTAGAAGAAGAAATCGGAATTTGTAATACACGATTTCTATCCTCCTCGGAAAAAACAGTCTCAAGCAACTCTAGATTCCATTCCCCGTTTTCGATGAAGTGATCTACCGTTTGCTCCACATCAAAGGAAGTCTGCGAAAACTCTGGGATTGCAGAAGAAGAAGGCAGCCATCTGTCTTGCCATACTTTTGGTTCTTCTTCCATTTCCAATGTGCATAGCAGCTTCGGATTTCAACAGATGTTGTGCCTGATGCACACTAACCCAAATTGCACTCGGGTTGGAACCTCTACCGGCCTCTCTGAAGTTTGTACGCGGAAAGTATCAAGCCTTATATAGGCAGCTCAGCAGTGAGGACGGATTAGTTATGAACCGCCATCCCTGTTTACCGAGGAAAGCCAAGTTGAACTCATGGAAAAGGCGGAAGTGCATCCCACCCCATTCTCTTCTAATGCATAGTGTTTTCCACGCTTTCCACCTTATTCCTCTTCCCCACCAGTACGCATTCAATAGGGTCTCCAGTTTTGCACAGATAGCTTTGGGTAAGAGAAAAACCTGGAATATATATGATGGTATTGATTGGGCGACAGCTTTTATTAGTATCTCCTTGCCTCCTTGTGATAACCGTTTTGCATTCCAGCCTCTAATCCGCTTTTGAAGCCGCTCCACCACATACCAAAAAGTTACCGTTCGACCTCTACCCACTGATTTCAGTAATCCCAGGTAAGTGTCACCATACTCAACTTGCTGTACTTGCATGAATGATGCCAAATAGTCTCGTCTGTCTTGAGGGACATGAGCACTAAATGAGATTTTTGATTTGGCAAAATTAATCTTCTGCCCAGACGCTAATTCATAAGTGCTGAAAATTCTCTTGACACTCAAACATTCCTGTATAGAAGCTTTAAAGAATAAGTAGCTATCATCGGCGAAAAGTAGATGAGAGATTGTAGGGGCACCCCGACTAATCCTACATCCATGAATAGACCCATTGAGTTCCGCCTGGAGAAGCAATGCCGACAATCCTTCGGTACAGAGTATGAACATATATGGGGAGAGTGGGTCACCCTGTCGGAGGCCACATGAAGATTTAAAGACAGGGAAGGTAGCATTTCTGTTCTTTATCTGATACTCGATCGAAGTAACGCTGCTCATAATAAGGTTAATGAACTTAACCGGAAAATCCATACGTACCAAAATCGCTTCTAGAAATGCCCATTCTACCCGATCATATGCTTTGGACATATCCACCTTGAGTGCCGCATAGCCTTGCCGACCACCTCTGCCCAATTTAAGAGCATGTCCTACCTCGTGTGCAATCATAATATTATCCGTGATGGACCTTTTAGGAATAAAAGCACTTTGAGCCGCAGACACAAGCGAATTAAGAATTTTCTTTAATCTGTTTGCAATAGCTTTCGTCATAATTTTAGCAAGAATGTTACACAAAGCAATGGGGCGCAAATCTGTTGTTTCAATAGGCGGGGATTTTTTCGGTATCAGAACCAGGTTGGTTCGATTAATAGCAGCAGGTAGTATTCCCTCATTAAGGCAAACGATACAATATCTTGCTACATCATCCCCCACGGTAGCCCAGTGCTGTTGGAAGAAACCGGGATTTAGACCGTCTGGCCCCGGTGACTTGTTCGGATGCATCGCAAAAATGGCCTTCTTGATCTCATCCTCCGTATAGAGTCGAAGGAGCTGTTGTTTCTTCCCCTCAGATACTCTGGTTGAAACCGCCTCTATACATTCAATACCCGTACTTCCTTGCGTTTGGAACAGCAGTTCAAATTGGCTTTGGATAGACTCTGCTAAACCCGAATCCCAAGTTGTATAGACTCCCTGGTTATTTCTGAGTCCGTCAAAATCATTCTTACGCCTTCGGGCCTTCACTGACAAATGAAAAAAACGGCTATTCGGATCGCCTTCTCTAAGCCAATTGACCTTTGATCTTTGCATCCCGTATATTTCTTGCTCGTTTCTAATTTTTTCCAGCTCCCGTCGTGTTTCGTTGATCTCTATAGTATTCGAGGAACCTCTCAGATCCTCAAGGCGAGCCGTCAACATTTTGGTGCGACCACGGAAACGAGCATTGAAAACTCTCCCCCAATCTCGGATATCAGCCTGACATTGATCCATTCTGTCCAAAAATAGACAATTTTCTGAACCGACCCAACTCCGCTGTATTACATGACTACAAGAAACCTCGAGTCCCCAGGAATTCTCGTATTTGAATTCGTTTTGGGACTGACCATCACGAACTTCAGTTATAAGCACAAGGGCCGAGTGATCCGATTGCGTAGTAACACAATTTTTAACCACTGTCGTACTGAACCTATTTAACCAACTCGAGCTTGCCAGACCTCTATCCAATTTCTCCTCTAGATGCCCTTGCCCCTGTCTGACTCTGCTCCATGTGAATTGGTAACCTACCATAGGGACTTCGGTTAGATCACAGAAATCAATTGTATCGTTGAATCCTCGGATTAGCTGGTCCGGTTGCTGTCTACCTCCTTTTTTCTCAAAAGAGTACATCATATCATTAAAATCCCCGATAATGATCCACGAAAGGTTCGATACATTCCGAAGGTTTTTCAAACATTGCCATGATAACTCCCTCCTAGTTCTTTCTGGGAACCCATAAAATCCCGTTAAGCGCCAATCTTCAGCCTGAGGCTTGGAGATTCTGACATCTATAAAGTTGAGACCATACTTCAGTAAGTTAACTTGAATATTCTGCCTCCACATCATCGCCACACCCCCTCCACCACGAACACTTGGTACTGCGAAGTAACTATCAAACCCTAGTTTTCGTTGTACCTTTGCAATTGCTTCATTACCCACCATCGTTTCCATAAGGAAAATAATGTCAAGCCTGTGGGACTGTATGAGCTCTTTGAGCTCTCTGACTGTCTTGGGGTTGCCCACGCCCCGGCAGTTCCAGCTGAGGTAACTCATAGCTTCCGGCTGGCCTGTTCTGATAGGTCTGCCGATATCTCTATTTCAATGTTCTCCCCTTCTGATGAGTTCTGAATGTCTTTCTCACATCTTTTCCGCTTAGTCTCAGATACTAAGTGCAACTCCTCCTCTTCACGCTAGGTGAAATCCATACCTTCCTTTGCCTATAGTTTCAACGAATCACTGTTCGCTGTAATCATTATTCTTCCTGTCGGGTTCAGCAAAGTAGGGGCGGGGTTTAACCAGGGGGATGTGTTTACACTATAACGTCTAGGGGCTGCCCTTAGAAACGACCCATATAACATTGGCATCTCTGGGTCATTAATAGACCTATATCCTGCACAGTCACGATCGGAATGCCCCATCAATCCACAAAAGAAGCAAAAATGCGGGAGCCTCTCGTATTTAAAATTTACCCAGACCCAGCTCTTCGTCGATATTCCTAACTTCATTCGGCGTTTCAGTGGTTTATTCACATCTAACAAAACCTGGACCCGTAGATACCCAACAAAATTTTCACCATAATCTCTAGGATCCGTTTTCAAGACGGTGCCAACATAGTTTCCACAAGACACTGCTACCTTCTCTGATCGTGTACCACTCAGAAGATCATGTAGTTGAAGCCAAAAGGCGGCTTCATTCAATTGAACCGTATAAATTTCATCTGGGTGCAAGACTCTCTTAAGAACCAGCAATTTGTTTTCGAAGGACCAGAGCCCCCCATTCAGGGCTGCATTAATATCAAAGACATGGTTGAATTGAAAAAGAAACCTATTACCCTCCAAATTGATGACCGCCATCCCTCCAGCAGGCCGCCACAGCTTCGAGAGAGTGATTTTCATTCCTTCCGGATTGATCGACTTGTTTGATACAAATCGGCCGACGCAACTCCACCGAAGATCGTAGGTTTGGATCGACTCGTGTTCATGGGTGATTACCGGGGCTGTTTCTTCTTCTTCTAAAGTTAGGTTCAAGCAATTGTGAGTTAGGGAATCCATTAATACGTTCTGCAATAGGCAAGAATAGCCGCTGGTTTTTCTGATTTTTTGGGTAAGCCAAGAATGAAGAGTGGATGGATGGATGGATAGGTGGCCGGGGATGTAGATTGATCAAAGGAGGTAGATTAGATGGAATCGTAAACCCCAAGAAAAGGGTATCGCCAATAAACCCTAGAACAGGGTAACGGGAGCATTCCGAACAAGAACGAAAGTTAATAAAATACAGTCCCATGTCTTCAAAATTTAGTACAACACAATTTGTTTGAGTCGCGATTTCGTTGCGGAAAGAAGCAGATTCCGGCACTATCTTTGCAGAAGAAGGACGCAGATTCTGGACACTATCTCTATTTCAATTGAATAGAAACTTGTTGTTTGAGTCACGATGATACGTTGCGGAAGGAAGCAGATTCTGGACAGTACTCTTGTCACACCCGACCCTAAATGACGTCAATCGGCATCGGGCGTGAAATAGAAAGATAATAATCAATACTTAGGAGTCTCCAATTTATCCAGTACAATTGAAATTCCAAAGTTCTAACCATAATTCTAACAATAAGCAGCCAACTTCCAAACCTCGCCTAATCGGTCGGTAACCTTCTCTATATCCTGTACTTTCTCACCTAAAAACATTAAAACATTTAAAAAGGTGAGACAAAAATCTCAGTAAGAAACTATCAGCTATAAAAACCCAACTTTATTTAACATAACTACATATATACATTTGTAAAGGGATTTAATCAAAACCTTATAAAATATACTCAAACTTAAGTTTATAAGATAGTCATCAAAACCTTATAAAATATTCTCAAAACTCAAGTTCATAAAATAAAATTTGTGTATGTGTATCCATCCTCGAATTCCACCCGTGTAGATCATAACATCAATCATAACAATATCGAGATATCTCATTTATATCTCGTTCCTTGCCTAAAAGTTAGGACTACCTGCCGTGCACTCTGGCCATACCGCCATTAGGTATGGTCTTACAAATACAACTCCTACCCCGGGCAATCCTAGATGGACAAAACCATTTAATCTTTCAAAATATCACAATTCATAAAAATCATATTTGGACTTCAATCCAAAATAATAACAACAATAACCGCAACAGATTTCTCAATCCAAAAACAATTAGTAAGAAATCATCAAATTCATTTTATTCAATATATATATATATATATATACATTGAAACCAAAAACATATATGTATATATGTAAATCAACTAAATTAAGCCTTAAATCAACATAATCAAGTAAAATCTGAAAATCACATAGAAGCATAGTCAATAGCTTCATTTCAACCATAAATTCACAATAAAAACAAGATCGTGAAAACCCCCAATTTTACAAAATTCATGCATAACCTTAAAATATCATTTTCTGAAAATTCTTTGATTATATATATATATTTATATACATCAAACTCAAAATATAGTTGATAGTTACTTACCTTGGCTACTAATTGAGGAAAACGCACCCGTTCAATTCTCCTCTAAATCCTGTCTAAGACGTTTCTCTCCAAATACTGCCAAAACTCAAAAACTCTTCGGTTAGGACTTAGATCTATACATAAGGATACTAGGGTTCCAATTTCGAGTGATTCGGACGGTCGAATCTCCGTAAATCAAAGAAACGGTGGAAAAACAGTTTAGAGAAAACTGATGAATTTGAAATGAATTGAAAAAGAAAAGAAAAGAAAAATAAAAAGAAAAGGACCCGCGTAAATATTTCTGATATATATCTCAAATATGGAAAATATTAGGTTTGATCCTCCATCTTTCTATAATCTTTTAAAAATTACTCTAAACTTTTAACTGACACCTAAAACCATCAAATTAACTCCAAACTTCTCCCATAGCTCTAAATAAAAATCACACATCCAATAATTATAATATATACTAATATCAAAATATAAATTGTAGAAATTTAGACACGGACGTGACAACTCTCCACCTCCGGTCACCGCCAATTTCTAATAGCTTGGTAATTTAGTTGATTCTAGCAGAACTCGATATTTGGGCATATTCGGTTTGATGGTTTGATGCTCTATAAGCTGAATTTTTCCAGAATTGTGTTTAACTATATAGTGAATTAATGAAGCAAGCATATCAGTTATGATTGTGAGCTTAAACAATTAAAAAAAAAAGATAGATATAGAAAAAGGGGAAGTGAAGTTAATGTGTAGGAGCATGACATGAATGTAATTACTTAATGAAGAACTCAGTGCCGCCTGAGGAGGCAAATTAATTAGTAATAGATGCATAAAAGACAATGACATTTTGTAATTAGTAATTAGTTTATTTTGTCTTAAAAAACAATAAAAAGTGTAAAGTGACATTTTCGAATAAATTTATTATTATATCTATAACATCCGTAATTTTATAGGGCTAATTTGCAAAATAAAATTTATAATATATATTATAAATTATAGTAGTATAAGTGTACCAATTAACTTTATTATTTAATATATTACTATTATTATTATTAATATTAAATTGTTAATTATTATTATTATTATTATAATATTTATTATTTAATATATTACTATTATTATTATTAATATTAAATTGTTAGTTATTATTATTATTATTATTATTATGAATAAGAATAAGTTTGTTAATTATAGATAAGTTTTAGGGGAAAGTTCAAATAAAACCCTTGTGGTTTCACTAATTTTCAGATAAAGGACTGTGGTTTACTTTTTGTCAAAACGAGTGCTGAGGTTTCGCACTTTTAATAATGCTATTAAAACTATCTTTAATGACCTGAACATGAAAATTTTCAAGAATTAAAGTTGTTCAATGTCATATTTTCTATGGAACTACATTTTCGATTTTAGAAAATAACCTTTTTTGGAACTTTCTCTCTCTAAACATTAACTTTCTCTCTCTTTACCAAACACCATCTAAATAATCTCGAAATAAATTGAAGAATTAAAGTTGCTTAGAATATTAGTAGTTCTTAAAATATATCATTTTTGAAGTTGTTAAGGGTGATTTTAATAGTATCAATCGAAAAAGTCCTTATTTTGCTAAAGTTGAAAACCTCAGTCCTCGTTTTGACAAAAAGTAAAGCACAGTTTTTTATCTGAAAATTAGTGAAACCACATGGGTTTTATTTGAACTTTACCCTAAATTTTATTATTATTCTTATTGTTATTATTACGGGTTTTTTGGTTATCAGGGGAGGGAAAACGATTATTTTCAAAAACAAACCTGCACTCTTTCTTCTCTTTTCCTTATTTTCTTCCATTTTATTTTTTTATCATAACTTCATGTTCCGATTACCCCTTGAAACGAAAATTATACCATTAAATTCTTTGTTTCATGAAGAACATTTTAAGACCACTATTGATATTTTTCTGACTCAAAAATATGGTGACCGGAGCGGGTACTTTTCACCGACTAAGTGTTAGATCTCGACATTTTAGGCGGTTTTAGTTGTGAAAGGTGTGTACTTTTGGACTCCCTTGATCGTTGGCTATCTCGTGATAGTCTCGGTTCGCGATTCCGGCATCTCCGACGAACTTCCGGCGGCCGACCACCGTACTCCGGCGAAACTCCGGGGAGCTAGTAATGGGTCAATTAGAACCTGAATAATTTGATTAGCCTTTTGGGATTAGAGGTAAACTTAATTGCTTATATTTATATATATGTCTATATATATTTATATATTTATGTGGCTGTCTATCTATATGTCGCCATAAAATAATTAAATGTATCTTGAATGAATGTTGAGTATTTGGTTATCGTTTAATTGGTACTTGATTTATATATATGGTGATTTAAGATGTGGATTCAAATGTTCTCTGTATGATTGAATTTATTGATATAAGGCTTTGTTGTTCATGTATTTACCTATTGAAGTATTAGCTGTGAAATTATACCATGATAGAATGGGAATGCCACATGAGTTCAAAAGATCATGAATTATCAAGTATGAAATTGTATTGGATTATGTTTGAGTTAGAACAAAACATAAATAGCTAGCTTGAGTGAGTATATTCAATGGTATGGAGGTTTGATGATACTGTGATCACAGACACCTGGGTAGGGTGTTATTTTACTCTAATTGAGTTTGTACTGTGTCCTTAAACTGGGGGCGATAGCAGTACCGTATTATTGGAAAAAAAAGTCATTATGAAAAGGGCACCTATCCCGAAACTAGAGGCGATAGCGTACACGTACGTTGGAATATTGTTAACCATGAGACTATTGCGTATATTTCACTTAGGTCTAGCTGGGCCCTTAAAAATAAAGATAATAAATTATAATTTCGTTGTTTGAAGTAAATCGAGTCACATACGAGATGATATGTTTATATCTTATTCTTGATTGATTGATGGTTGATTGTTTGATTTATTAAATGTTAAAATGCACGAAATTAATTATATATATATATATATATATATAATTATGTTTATTGAGTAGGCAGCTCACCCATTGCCACGTTAAAATTTTCAGGCTAGGTTCAGAGGTTCTCCAATTTGCTAGATTTTCAGGTTTATCCTACATCCAGGCTGGCCAGCACAAGCGTCTCATTCTCATTAGAAATTTTATGGACATTTATTAGGATTTAATGTATTGTTGAACTATATTATTTTGTTTAGATTAAGTGAATTTTGATTGGTCGATTACATTGTTTTATTGGTTATTGAATATTTTAAATATTGATTCTTGATAGGCAATAATGAACAAGGAGACTTTATTTGATTATGTTGCTCTTTGTATGCAATTATGATAACTAATTGGGTTCGTGTGTGTTTTTAATGTAACCTGTGACGAGAGTTACAATATCAACCATTGGATCATAGAGAATCAGATCCAATGGTTAATGACCATGGACCTTAGGGTCCATGTGATCAGGGTTGTGTTACATGAAGCCTATGCTTTCACGGTGTACTATCCCTCTCTTCCTTCTGAGCTGACTAAAAATCAACCATTGCCGCAGACACACACCAAATGCAATTAATACCCAATCCTTCCCATCACTTTGCAGATCTTATTTAACAAAATAAATTATGATTATGCAAGTAAAATAAACAATCAGTCCAAGCATTTTATCAGATATATAAGATTCCAGAAACAGATAGCAGCGCAAATTCAATTGGGTATATACACATATGACTCATAAATCTCTGGTTTGTCGGAGATTAATATAAGATCTATGATTGGACCTTAACTATCAGTTCGAGCTTTTAGTTCAATTGGTTCTATAACATGGTCATCCAATTGCAATGTAATGCACTGAGTTTGAGATTGATAACCCAATCTGCACAGCGTTAAATATAATTCATAATAGGAGGAAATCAAAATTCTAACTACAAGAAGAAAACCTAACATACCACATCTTCAGCAACACAGTGATGCTCATATATTACGCGAAAGAAGTGACACCTCTTAACCAACGGCTTGATATCACCACCGCTGGTTGCAAAAGACATGGCGGCGCGGTGAAGTGCATCGAGCTCGGACCTAATAGCTTTATGGAATAAAAGAAATATAAGGATTGGAGATTTAAGAGTGGAATTCTTGACACAAGTTTTGGAAGGTGTAGAAGTATCTATTGGATTAAGAGCAAAAACTCTAAACATGATGATTGTTGTGCGGAATTAATAAAAGATAAAATAATAAACAATCGAAAAACACAGATTTGCGTGGTTCACCAACATTGTGTTGGCTAGTCCACGGGCAGAAGGAGAATAGTATTATTAGGAGGCGAAAATCAGATTACAATGATTAGGTTTACATAATGGAATATTTATAATACTCAATCTAACCTAATCCCACTAGGAACCCGTGATCCCAATCCCACTAGGAACCCATGATCCTAATCCAACTAGGAATCTGAAACCCAATACTACTCCGAATAGGAAACCCATGATTCAAGGCATTACGACAAATCTCCACCTTGACTTGAATCCTCCTGAAAACATAACAGATGCACCCATGACAGTGCCAGATGAACAGACTTCTCCCTCTGCCTCAGAGTCGCCCCCACGGGGCAACTAATAATCTCTGACATTTAGCAAGTCCAAATAGTGTTGAAACTTGCTATGTGGAACAGACTTGGTAAACATGTCAGCCGGATTGTCAGCAGTGCCCACCTTCTTCACCTTGACCCTCTTCTCACTTCTCAGAAAATGATACCTCACATCTATATGCTTGGTCCTCTCATGATGAACCTGATCTTTGGCTAAACAGATTGCACTCAAGCTGTCACAATACACTGTAGCCTGATCATGATGTAGACTAAGATCACTAACCAGTCCGTTAAGCCAAATCCCCTCCTTAGCAGCTTCAGTCAGTGCCATATACTCTGCTTCCGTAGTAGACAAAGTCACTGTAGGCTGCAAAGTAGCTTTCCAACTGACAACTGAACCTCCAAGAGTGAAAACATAACCAGTCATAGATCTTCTACTGTCAACATCTCCAACATAATCAGAGTCTGAAAAACCTGTCACCAAACACTCTGTATCACCTCCATAAATGAGACCAACGTCAAATGTACCTTTTAGGTACCGAAAGATCCTCTTCACAGCTTGTCAATGCTCCTTGCCAGGTTCACCCATAAACCTGCTAACAACACTAACATACTGTGCAAGATCGGGTCTAGTGCAGACCATTGCATACATCAAGCTTCCTACTGCACTAGCATAGGGAACTCGAGACATGTACTCCTTCTCTTCAGCAGACTTAGGTGCAAAAGCAATAGACAGATGTGCACTTGCAGCACTAGGAGTATCTATGGACTTTGCGGTAGACATGCCAAATCTTAACAAGATCTTCTGAATATAGCCCTTCTGTGACAGAAAAAGTTTCCTTTTGCTTCTGTCCCTGTAAATCTCTATTCCCAGAATTTTCCGAGCTGCACCCAAATCCTTCATCTCGAACTCTGCGCTGAAAAGACCCTTCAACTTCTGAATGTCATGCTTCTTCCTTGCAGCTAACAACATGTCATCTACATACAACACCAGATAGATAAACGACTCATCTTCCAATTTATTGTAATAGACACAACAATCATATGGGCTCCTCGTGTAGCCCAGCTGCATCATGTAGCTGTCAAACCTCTTATACCACTGCCTAGGAGCCTGCTTAAGTCCATACAAGGACTTCTTCAACTTGTAAACATAATTCTCCTTCCCAGGAATCTGGAAACCATCTGGTTGGGTCATGTAGATCTCTTCCTCCAAATCTCCATGAAGAAAGGCTGTTTTTACATCAAGTTGCTCAAGCTCCAAATCCTGATGTGCAACTATAGCTAGCAACACTCTAATAGAGGTGTGTCTGACTACTGGTGAGAATATCTCATTATAATCCACTCCCTCTCTTTGATTGAAACCTCTAACAACAACTCTAGCCTTATACTTGACTCCCTCTGCAAGTGATATCCCTTCCTTCATCTTGAGAACCCACTTGCAAGTAATAATCTTTCTCCCTGGAGGTGGTATGACTAAATCCCATGTTTGATTCTTATGAAGGGATTCCATCTCATCTCCCATAGCAGCAAGCCATTTCTCAGAATCGGTGCCTGAAACAGCTTCTTGGTAAGTTGATGGTTCACAAGTGTCCACCTCTTTAGCAACCTGTAGTGCATAGCCCACCATGTCCTCATACCTCTTAGGTGGCCTAACTCCAACCCTCCTTGGTCGATCTTGAGCTAAGCTACGATGTGTAGCTTCAGATGGTTGAGAAACTGATGGTGTAGACTCTGGTAGCTCTATTTCTACTTCTAACTTTTGTTCCTTCAAGCCACTCTCACTCTGTATGACCTGAAACTCCACCTGTTTATCAATGCTATCAGTTTCTGTTATAGTTGTAGGCTTCACAATGGGTCTAAGCACAGATTTTTCGTCAAAGACTAAATTTCTGCTCAAAATGACCCTTTTGTCTGATGGAGACCAGATCCTGAAGCCTTTAACTCCATCTCCATAGCCTACGAACACTCCCTTCTTGGCTCTTGGCTCTAGCTTACCCTCATTAACATGATAGTAAACTGTGCACCTAAAAGCTTTCAAATTTGAGTAATCAGCAACCTTTCCTGACCACATTTCTGTAGGCGTCTTGAGTTGTATGCCGGTGTGTGGTCCGCGGTTAATCAGATAACATGATGTGTTCACCACTTCAGCCCAGAATCTTCTTTCTAACCTAGCGTTAGAGAGCATGCACCTCACTCTCTCCAGTAATGTCTGGTTCATTCGTTCAGCTACACCATTCTGTTGCGGTGTATTCCTGACTGTGTGATGCCGAGCAATCCCTTCATCCTTACATAACTGATCAAACTCAGACGAACAGAATTCCAGACCATTATCAGTTCGCAGCCTCTTTATCTTCTTTCCTGTTTGGTTTTCCACCAATGCTTTCCACTGCTTGAAATTCTTGAAAGCTTCACTTTTATGCTTCATCATGATGACCCAAGTCATCCTTGAATAATCATCAATCAGAGACATAAAATATCTGTGACCTCCCAAAGACTCAACTCGAGATGGACCCCAACAATTAGAGTGGATGTAATCAAGTGTGTCTTTTGTTATGTGAATAGCTTTGGGAAACTTGCTGCGATGTAGTTTCCCAAAGACACGGTGTTCACAAAGCTCCAGACTTTTGACCTTATGACCATCAAGAAGATCATCCTTTGATAGAATCTGCATCCCTCTTTCGCCCATATGACCAAGTCTCATATGCCATATCTTTGTCATATCCTCATGGTCAATCTCTGACGATGCAGCATTAGTTGAACCTGTAACAGTGGAACCTTGCCAGAAATACAAAGTACCATGCTTCACACCTTTCAGAATCACATCAGAACCTTTATAGACATGTAGAACTCCATCTTTTCCTAACTAGCTGAGACCCCTGTGTTGGAAATTAGGCTAAGGTATAGCAGCAGAAATATAAAATTTTTAACCTATTTCCATAAACCACAAGATCCGTTAACCGTTATTTCATATAAAGAGGGATAAGAAGAATTACCTCTTGATGATCAATCTACCGTTGCTAATGAAGTGCCCACAACTCTTCTCCGAGTTCCCCAACACGGAATAAAACACGGGAGGATTAATTTGGAATCAACCGTTGAATAGCAACCAAAGTAGATTGCCTCTAACTAATCAACACAAGATCAAGGATAAAAGAAATAGATGAAAATCAATTGATCAAACGAAGCCGTAGAGAAATCTCGTCCTCGAACTAGGGGTGTCGAATTTTCTCTCTCTTGGACTAGGTGAATTTCGAAAATCACAAGTAGGGTATGGCTTGCTTGGATTTTGAAAATCTCAAGGGAAGGGGTATTTATAATCTCTTGTATCTAATCCCTAGTTAGATAGAATTAGGTTACTGAATAGGAATTCCATTCGGAATAGAATTCCTAATTATTATCTCACTATATATCTAATATATTAAGGATAATAATAATAACCTTATTGGATAATAATAGGAGTATATTAATCTAATTAAAACTCCTAACTTAACTATCTCTTAATTAATTTAATTCATATTCCTAATCTAATTAGGATTAACAAAATCAAATTAATTATTCATGTATATCACTACATGAATTTCGACCCCCTTATGTCCATGGGCCTTATTGGGAACAATTGGGCTTCTATCAATTAATTAACATCTATCTCTCTTTTAGGTTCCAAGTCTTATGTGTGATCCATTAGGTTCTTATTGCTTCTAGCCGTATGCAACGTTATTAAATTAATTTTCAAAGAATTATATTTAATCTTTTCATAACGGAATGATGTACAGAGTATGTGATTAGCAAGTCCGTAATCATTCCCCCAGAGCTATAAGAAGTCAGGTTGATTCTGTCGTTAACCTTTCCGTATTAGTTACAGTATAATTGGATCCTTTATCAACTACATCCTTGAACTGAATCTTATGACTATGGGTGATGTCAAGTCACATATAGCGAGACGTTCGTTTTACTTGTACAGGCCGAGTCAACTCAAAAAGATTGGTTAAGTGAAATCTATATTTCTTACTCTTAAGCTATCACCTTGCAAGGATTTAGAGTCGAGTCTTCCACAAGCGATCCATGGATGTATCTCCCATTTATCGGGAGTGATAAATGCTCAATCCAATATATAACGACTCCGCAATTACTTCCTGTGATACCCAATGTCTACTGTTCACACCCCAGAGTCATCAATGTTAAGGATCGTGTTACACCAGAGTCAAAGCATCACATTCCGTAATCCAGAATACCAATTAATATTCCTTTGAGTCTGAGGATTAGTTATACCTATTAATACCAAATCGGATCCCCAATCCTAATGAACAATGTTTCATCGGATCTATGTAACTGTCCAGATATCTGTATATATGAAGCTTGTGAGATCAGCTTTCTGTCGGACAGAAGACATTGTTACATACAAGTCTCAATAGTGATATGTCAATCCCAAACATATCACTTGACTTGGGGTGGTTTTAAGTTTATCAGTTTACTATAAAGTTTTGTCTCACTTCATGCTTGTATGAACACTTTATAATCACTTTAAATAAACTTACGGATTTCCTTTTATTAGACTTTATTTAGTGCTTAAAAGGGATTGCCTTTATATAGTTATAAAACATATATCTCATTGAACAAATGATATAAAGAACAATTCATTTATATTAAGTTTGTATCCTAGAACAATTGTCTATAGGACACTAAACCCCAACACCCTGTTGTCTAACAGACTCAGAGATATCAGATTCTTCGTCATCCACGGAACATGCCTGACTTCGTTCAACATGCAGAACTTACCATCATGTGTCCTCAACTTGATCGAGCCTATTCCAACTGCTTTGCAGACATGACTATTAGCCATTGAAATGCTACCTCCATCTACCTGCTTATAAGTTGAAAACCACTCTCTCCTTGGAAAAATATGATAAGATGCTCATGAATCAAGAACCCACACATCAGAGTGATGAGTGTGTCCATCAGCAATTAGAGCAATATCGTTTTCAGAGCTGCTGTCGCCATCTGCTACAGCAGCAGAACCTGGTTGATTTTCTTATTTCTTCTTCTTCTTTGGACAATCAGTTTTCCAATGTCCTTTCTCCTTACAGTAATTACAGGTGTCGTTTGGCTTGGGACCCTTTGAGAACGACTTCTTAGACTTCTTCTTTCCACCATTTCCCTTTCCCTTACTGCCGCTGGCAACCAGCCCAGAGGCCTGATTATCTGCACTTGTATTGCTCGCCTTATGGCGCAACTCCCTGCTATGAAGAGATGACCTAACTTCTTCCAGAGTCATAGAATCTTTACCAACAATAAATGATTGAACAAAATTCTCATATGAAAGCGGTAAAGACACCAACAGAATCAAAGCAGCATCTTCATCTTCAATTTTCACATCAATATTACGTAATTCTAATAATAATGTGTTCAATTGATCTAAATGATCTCTGAGTTGCGTACCTTCCTACATTCGCAGGCCAAACAGACGTTGTTTCAGAAGAAGTTTGCTCGTTAGAGATTTCGTCATGTATAAGCTCTCTAACTTCATCCACAGACCGACAGCAGTCTCTTCGTCTGAGACCTCAGTGATGACGTCATCTGCGAGGCACAACATAATTGTTGAATGTGCCTTTTCTTCCAGAATCGTCATCTCAGCAGTGACTTCTCCCATTGCCTTCTTCAACGGTGTCCATAGACCTTGTTGTTTTAATAAAGCCCGCATCTTGATCTGCCATAGACTGAAACTATTTCTCCCAGTAAACTTTTCAATTTTCATGTTCATCGCAGACATCTTTCTCTCCAGAAAAAAAAAACCCCGATCAGAAACCGAAAGCTCTGATGCCAGTTTGTTGTGCGGAATTAATGAAAGATAAAATAATAAACAATCGAAAAACACAGATTTACGTGGTTCACCAACGTTGTGTTGGCTAGTCCACGGACAGAAGGAGAATAGTATTATTAGGAGGCGAAAATCAGATTACAATGATTAGGTTTACATAATGGGGTATTTATAATACCCAATCTAACCTAATCCCACTAGGAACCCATGATCCCAATCCAACTAGAAATCTGAAACCCAATACTACTCCGAATAGGAAACCCATGATTCAAGGCATTACGACAATGATTTTGAAAAATAAAAAATGTGATTTCATAATAAATATAATACTAAACAACTTTACGTTTTGAAAATTTTCATTTTGAGGTCGTTATCGGCTAAATTTAGCAAAGTCAACCAAAATGACTAAAGATGTCCTCCATAAGATTTGTTTTGTGACAAAAAATAACATAGTACCGATCTACAAAAATGTGAAACCACGTCAGTTTTATTTCAAATTAACCTAAATCCAAAGCTTAACAATCAAGGTATATACATATTAAATATTAAAGGGAAAGTTATCATTAATACTTTTCAGTTGGAGTTAATCACATCCATGGACACTGAACTTTACCAATTTTCACGGTATGTCAACTAAATTTCAAAAGATAACATAAAAGTCACTGAATTTTACATTTTATTATACCAGTGGCAACTAAACTTTAACTAACTCTTCAAAATGATTCTTAACGACCTCAAAATAAAAATATTCAAGAATTAAAGTTGTTCAAAACGATATTTACCATGAAATCACATTTTTTTTTCTTCTTAAATCACAATTTTTGGAGTTTTCTCTCTCTAAAGTCAACTTCCTCTCCTAACCAAACAACACCTAAATAACATCAAAATGAAAATTTTCAAGAATTAAAATTGCTTAGGATATTATTAATTCTTGAATTTTTTTATTTTGAAACAGTCAACATCCATTTTGAGGTGTTGATTGAAGTTTAGTGGTCACAGATGTAACAAAATGTAAAATTCAATGGCTTTTATATTACATTATGAAGTATAATAATTATACCGTAAAAATTGTTAAAGTTCAATGACCATATGATTAATTTACCTCTTTCAATTGATTAAAAATTTCAAGCATGATACCCAAATTTTGAACTATGTTAGAGGACAAGAAGTTAGAAACATGTTTTCAAGGTGCTTCTTTGCATTAGCAATTAATAATTTCTTAGGTGATAGCTCATCTTATAATAGAAATAGATCTGTCGCTAATAGTTGATTCGACGCACGAATACCTTAATCAGTAAGTGACTTCGAAATTCTCAAGAATTTGATAATGTGACATATCATAAATTTACTAATCAAAATAAATTGTCCTCTTACATGGATAACATGTTTTTAAATAGGCGAAATGAAAATGGAAAGAAATAGTAAAATAAAAGGAGAAATAAAATATCAATCCTAATTAAAAACGAAAATAGAAATCTTAAAGATAAAAGGAGAAATAGTAAAATAGGAAAGAAACCCATAAATTCGCCGAAAATACAAAATAGGAACAATGAAGGCTTTAAAGCCCGAATTTGGCTAAAAAGACCCAACCGTTGTGGCGAAGTGGTATGTTTTTCTCGTAAGTCTGTTTCCATGCAAAATAGGGTCTGAAATCATAAAAACCGCAACTTCGTAACTTGTCAGAATTGACCCCAAGTAATTTAAAATATTCTTTCTTCAAATGGAAGCTCCGTGAGTTCTGATTCAATCTCAAGTGTTAAGCATCTCAAATTACATACCTCACATTGCAGTTAGGAACTAATAAATACACTAAGAAAATACATTGAAATGCACTTAGATAAATAAAATTTCATGAAGATGTAAATAAACGGTTCGGTTAACCAAAAATCATCAATCTTTTATATTTAAAATCAAAACTAAAAAAAATATTTTCGGTTTGGTTTTTTTATTTTTGATTCGATTAACAGTTTGATCGGTTTTTTATTTATTGGTGGAGAATAAAAAGAAAAAGAAAGATAACATTTTTTTTTTTTTTTTTTTGCTTTTACACTCTCTATATATTTGTCATCTCGCTCGAAATGCATCAGATTTTTAAATTGTTAACTTAGCAAAAAAAAAAGGTGTGAAATTTATAAAAACAGACAAGTTAAGATGCCACACCTCAAAACATGACAAGTAGGTTGTAATCGAGTCCGAGCCGAGCTTTGGCTTGCTAAAACTAGGCTCAACTCAATTTTTAATATAAATTTTTAGGTAATTAATTTATTAGTCCTTATATTTTGACAAAACACACTGTTTAGTCCCTGTATTTTTAAAAACACATGGTAAGGTTCTTAACTTTTTTTCTCAGTGAACTGTTTATTTGTTAGATTCTTTACCGTTTATGACTTTGGAATGACTAAATTACCCTTTACTATTTACCTTCAAACTTCAAAAGAGGAAATCCAATTTAGAAGAAGAAGTTATTTGTATGGAGAACAAGAAAAAGAACAGATTCAATGCTTACGAATTTGAACGATTAAGAAGAAAATCAAGAAGAAGAACATTCAAAGTTAATTTCAGATGCATTAGAGTTTAAAGGAAAGGAAAATAAATGAAAAGAAGAACGCAAATCCAAATTGACTAACAGACTCTTCATTAGAGTCTAACGGCAGGGACTAAACAGTTCATCGAGGAAAATGTTAGGGACTTTACCGTGTGTTTTTTAAAATACAGGGACTAAAAAGTGTGTTTTGTCAAAATATAAGGACTAATAAATTAATTACCCTGAATTTTTCCATTATGAAGAGTGGTGTAAGTTAATAAATGTTACAGAAAAATAAAAATTACTAATAAAGAAAGACTCTGTTTCGTAAAGAGTTTTTTGGGGTAAAATTAAAGATTTGAGCCACTTTAGAGGTTTTGATTAGTCAAAATTCTAATAGTGGTGTTTGGTGAAAGAGATTTGAAAAAACTTATTATGTCCAAAAAGCTAATTTTGAAAGGGTATTGTTAAACCCAACCCCAAATTCCCACCCCTAGCCCCGTGAAAGGACAAAAATGCCATTTCATGGGTTTTGGGAGTAAAAAGCTATTTTTTTTTCCAATCCGACACGCGGGCGTGTGGATATCACGCCTCACCGCGTGGTCGGGCGTGATAGCCACACGCCCCACCGCGTGGTCGGACGTGATAGCCCAACGCCTGACCACGCGGTGAGGCGTGTGGCTATCACGCCCGACCACGCGGTGAGACGTGATATCCACACGCCCGTGTGTCGGATTGGCAAAAAAAAATAGCTTTTTACTCCCAAAAATAGGCCGTTAAACTCGTAACTACAGAATTATACTTAAAACCTAAAAATACCATACAATTTTAACTAAAATCAGTAACAATAATATAAGTTAATGAATAAATATTATTAATTACAACATATAAAACTAATATAATCTAGTCCAAGCCTCTCTCCTTTCAGCGTATAGATTGTCCAATTGATGAACACTCGGATGATGAAATATACGCCATTGGGTGGCAATGGGAGGCACTGGAAATGTAGGATGTAAATAAAGACATATGTAGTGATGATAACTCCCCAAATGACAAATCACAATTGTTAGACGAGGTGCCGCGGCCTAATCTCCCGGGCGGACCGGGGGGTGGACACCTCATGGCGACGTAAGCGGTGATTGGCGCCGAAAGCAACCAATCGTGGAATCAAGCTGCTTGGCAGGACCGGAGCTCGGAGATATGGAAGAGTCGCCACCCACGAATGGGAAAATGAACACCGATCCCTTGCGGGAGACCGGTGTGGGTTCGAGAAACTTAGGTACGAGCCGAGAAGGCTAGCTCCTTTCCGGAGAAAGGCTACTAGGCACCCCGACATCGCCCGGTTATGAACCACCGGCCTCCTACTCAGCATGTTAGGCGATAACGGACTAATCGTATACTTCTTTAAGTTTAAAATTCATTTGAAACCTTTTCTTTCTCTTTTTAGAAACCGTTTTGAGCATATATTATTGAAAAGCCACATTAGTAAAGAATCACCTATTTACACCAGTTCAATATTCATACAAAGAGAGGGGGGAAGAAAGAAGTGATTTAGTTACAACGTGATTTACATGTCGTGTTGCGTGTTAATTCTATGCTAACTTATTTCCCCAAAACGAATTTATTTTCATGGTTCGTACCTTAATCGCCGTTGGAACGATTTAGGTGCGTTTTAAAACCCCGTTTGATGAAGTTCACCCGAATTGCCGTTGGAACGACTCGAGTGTTTGAAAGCGTTTGAGATAAAAACCTTTGATAAGAAAACGTGGTTAAACATACAAGTCAATTTTATTTTGTACAAATCATTTAAGAAAACGATTCAAAACTTCATTATTTACAATGAAAACGATTTTAATTACAAGGTTCGCTTAATCCGTCGTTGGAACGGACTAAGGTTTTAAAGCGTGATGTTTTGGGAAACGATTTTGAAATCAAGAAAACACTATTTATTTACATTAGGAACTTCTAAAAACTCATTAGTTTAAATAATTAAATTGAAAACTCCTTTTGTGATTTATTTTCCCCTTTTTCCTTAGTGGATTCTCTACGTGTTATAATTACAATAATAAACATATTTAAACCAAAATTCACTCCCAAATAAAGCCAATTTGAAACATGGACCCCTAAATGACCCAAAAGAATAAAGAAAATAATATAAGCATATATATATACATTTTAATCCAAAAAGGAAACATGAAATAAAAGTTAATGAAAAGAGACTATATAATACATATATGAAAATACTAAATATAATACATTTATACTTTAAACATGTGAAAATAGTAAATAAAACTCCTAGATAAGAAAATAACATTTGTCACCAAAATAGTTTTATTTAATAATAACTAATATAGCCCGAATATCCCAAAACTATATATATACATAACTAATGTAATTTTAAATGTCAAAAATAATATATATTTATCCACTAATATTTACTAATTATCTCCAAAATGCTCAAGTAAATAACATTTAAAATAAAATCCAATATAACTCAAATGAATGAAAAAGGAAATAGATATATATACATATACTTATAATAGATCAAATTAATGAAAAATAATATATAGACGTTCTAAATAACTATAGGTACCAAATATCTAAAAAAATAGTTTAAAAGAATATATCACATAACTATATATATGTATACCAAGGATCAAAAACTTAAAAGTTGAGAAAGAGGGACTAAAACAGCATTTTTTACATTCCAGCAGATTTACCGACGGAAAATCCGTCGGTAAACAGCAATTAGTGACAGAAATGGCAAATTACAGCAGCACTCCTATTATTTCCAGATTTATTCAAAAGCTTTAAATTAAATCTAATTCAATCGTTTTGCAAACCAAGTCAGGGAAGAGGATGAAGACGGATTCCCAGAAAAGCCATCTCTAGTAGACCTGCCAATCAATATTGGATTTCCGAACTACCCAAAAATGGGTCATAGTCAATAACGGAAGTTCCTAAAACGACGTTTTTATTTTAAAACGTTATTTGAAAATTCTTTAAATTACAACTTATAATTACAACGTCTTTAATACCCGAACTACCTTTTTATCGGATCACGGTTCGTATTGGCATATCAAAACGAGGTTTTTTATTTTAAAACAAAACCAAATTTTATTCAACACGAGACAAAAATTAAATAAATACGCTAAATTAAATAAAACGTGATAAAATAAATGAATAACTAAATAAATAAAAACTATAACATAAAAATAAATAGAAGAAGGAAATAAATTAAATAAAATAAAAGAGTCTAGTCCTCGGATAATACCTTAAATTCGGTATCTGACAGTCGAAGCCGATTGATTCCACGAGTCGTGATTTTCCGGTTTTTTGTGTTTTTTAGTAAAAATTTAACTTTGGAAAATTTGGATTTTTTTGGGAAAAAAAATATTTTCTCCAAAAAATTGACTCTCTCTCTCTAAAAATGTTTAGAGTGAGAAAGCTCCAAAAAATCCCTCTCCCCCCAAATGCATGGGGATCCGTGCCTTTTATAGGCATTTGGATCCCCGGAGAAAATGAGCGACGCCCGAGAAAGATCGGGCGTCGCCCAAAAGGGTTGGGCGGCCGCCCAACCTTCGTTGGGCTATCGCCCAACATTGTTGGGCGATCGCCCAACTATTGTTGGGCGCGCGCCCAGCCGACGTTGGGCGTTCGCCCAACGGCCGCCGAGGCGCGTCTCGCGCCGTCGGGCGCACACGTCCCGTGGCCGTCGAGCGCGCGTCCCGCGCTGCCGGGCGCCCATGTGCCGTGGCCGCCGAACGCGCGTTCCGCGCTGCCGGACCCACACGCCCCGTGGCCGACGAGCGCGCGCTCCGTGCTACCGGGCTCGTGCGTCGCCCGGACGTCGAGCGTGCGCCATTCGCGGTCGGACGCGTGCATCCGATGGATGCCGAGCGTGCGCCTTGTGCTGTCGAGCGGGCGTCCGACTTTCGTCGGACGCGCATCGGCTGCCGCTAGGCGCTCGCACCACGCTGCTAAGTACTCGCGAGCCATCCGATCGACAACAGCGACCCGTTGTAACTTTTCCTTCCTTATTTTATTTTTTTTTATTATTTTTTTTTTATTATTTTTTTTTGTTTTTCAAAACTTCCGGAATCAACCGCTTCAACCGTCTTGTTTTCAGGTTTTCGTCACAGGTCCTCCGACTCGGTGTCTACAACAATCTCTCGCTCTGGTGGTTTTCCATCGTCCGAACGCATCGGCAGTATAGTGCAACATCCTAACTGTGATGTAGTAAAAAGGAATATTACTGCATTCAAAATAGATGCAGCAGCATATAAGTCATCCGGACTCACCATCCAGTGGGACTCACTACACCCCGCTCCTGCCCATTTAATACGCGTGAGGGCAGCATTAAATCCGTTCCCGTACACTGGCTCATATAGATCACGGTTCGCCCGCATCTCATTCTCTATGAGCACTCTCTGCAGCTTCCACTCCTCTTGATTATAGGTGATGGCATCGGCTACAACATCATGGAATCCAGTAATAAATGGTACGATGAGACCTTGAACCCGATGTAAATGTTGGTAACCGGCGATATCCGCATCAAATCCGACTGAAAATATTAATATATGAAATTCATCAATAAAAATATATTTACTTTAACTTCAACATATATATTAATAAAATAAAATATACCCGGCATCTCGTTGTTATGCACAGATGAGGATGAGGAACGGGCTCGACTACGACTACTCCTCGAACCTGAGGACCGTGCTCGACCTCGTGGTGCCTGACTGTACTCCCATGCACTCGGATTTCGTTTTGTTGATGAATTCCCCTTTGGTCTACCCCTAACAGTGTCTTTGACCTCGGGTTCTTTGAAGCCACTTTGTTCCGGGTTTATCTGATTATGAATCATCATCGATATGCTACGTACCATTGAAGGATCTAATTTTTCAACCTTTTCCACTAGAGAGTGAAAAAACTGGTGATCCTCAAACCCGTCAGCATATTCGGGAGCAGTAACTGGTATGTCACTCAACCCTTCAAACGCAAGAGATCTCCAAAAAGGATGGATTCGATCAGCACGGACCGATTCATCTGTGTTAATATACGTTTTAAGCTCACAAGCACACGGAGTGCCATGAGTCATGGGCAATATGCATCTGCATTCACTTACCACATCCATACTCAATCCATGCATACGCTTGAGCTCAGCATTTAGTACACGCAAGCAGTAATGTGAAACGTGTAAGTTGAGCAACTTGAAAGGTGCTCCACAGTGAGCTACCTCAGATCTTCTTCTCGAGTCCTCGAGTGAGTATCTGATTATATACAGTAAAGGATTACAAAACTAATGTATTACACTGCAAAAGATTAAAGCAAATAACATAATAAATGTCTTACTTGATCGCCTCGATCTGAGCCTCAATGTCCTTGTGCACCTTCGCCCACACTGTATCGAGTGCACCAGTAGATGAATTCAACCACTATTTCAACTTTGCATGTGAACTCTCCACTCGACAGGTTGTGGTGTTTCCTAAGTGCAACACCTTGTTCGTCCATGCTCGACAAAACTTCTCTTTATGCACTAGCCATGTCGTCTCCACGTACTCTATCACACGAGGCCATTTGGCAGTAGTATCCTTCATGGCATACACTGTCGCCTCATATTCAGCTACTGTCGGGGCTTCAATTATACGTTTCCATTTGGAATTCTTAAAAATTTCACAAAAACTCTTCACTCCACACATCTTGACTACTCTATCCTCCACATCTTTATTAATATGCCATGTTCACAATAAATGATGACTATGAGGAAATACCTCACGAACCGGCCTCATCAGTCCTAACTCTCGATCTGTAGCAATGGCTGTCGGATGCACATCAGGTTGGAGCAGAAGCTTCAATTTTTGTAACACCCACATATAACTTCCTTCAGTTTCATCCTTTATGATTGCATAGGCGATCAAGAAGTTTTTGTTTGAAGGTGTCATTCCAATGATCTCAAAGAATGGCATCTTATACTTGTTTGTTTTATATGTTGAATCCATACCAACAAACAAGTAATAAGATCGGAACAGTGTGATCGATGTAGGATGTGCCATAAATAAGTGAGTCACAACATTGCTGTCCGGCACCGCTTGCATCCAATGTATGCATTCCTTATCTATAGCAAACCGATAAAACTGACCGATTACATCCCGACCCTCAAAGCTCTCTGTCCTGATTTTCTCCTTGTAGTTATAGATATGTCTTTGTGTCGGACAATCCTCTAGATGTTTTTCTTTGATTGCAGCAAAAATAGCACAAGGCTTAGCTTGAGCTGAACTCATTTCACGAACAAGTTTTTTGGAAGTCGGGCTTAGTCCGCTCATTTGTCTGTAGCCCTGGCGATATACAGCCAACTGATGACAGTGCTGTCTTCTATCTCCAGCAATCCCATTCACCACCCAACCTCCTAATTCAGCGATTTTCATAACCTTTATCTGGAATTTGCAACCACAGTACTTTGTTTCCCTCCGTAGTATCTCATCTATATCCATATCCTTTTTCCTTCTATAATTCTTAATACCACGAGCACATTTAACCAATATCCACTTTGACTTGCCCCCTGTCTTATGCGACGCTGTTGTTAACTCGAATCCGATCCCAATTGCCGTCTATTTTGCCCAGTTAACAGCTTCATGATATGTTTGAAACGTTTGTTTGGGAAAAAAATGCGAAATGTAATCAATGTCGTTTCCGCCAAATTCTTCCCACGGAACCTCCTGCAAATGATAAATAACGAACATTACATTCCAACGTGCGATATTTCTACAGCGTTTCGGTGTCTAAACCCGAAAAAACAGCAACAATATACGCAGGCGTGTGAGCATCACGCCCCACCATGTGATCGGGCGTGTGAGCATCACGCCTCACCTCACGGTGGGGCGTACGAGCATCACGCCTCACCTCACGGTGGGGCGTATGAGTATCACGTCCCACCATGTGGTGGGGCGTGTGGCTATCACGTCCCACCATATGGTGGGGCGTGATGTTCATACGCCCCACCGTGAGGTGAGGCGTGATGCTCATACGCCCGAGGTCCGAACCAGCGATTTTTTTTTATAAAAATTGACGGAAATCATAGGAAGTTCAATCGAAAAAATACCTCAACTTCAGACACAGCATCACTCCCGTCTCTTCTCGGTGATAACGGACTGCTCTCCATCAAACGTGTTGTCTTTGATTTCGGATCAAAATGTATTTGGGAGAGTTTTGGATTTTCAAATTTTTGGTTAAAAGGCAGTTACGTCTTTTTTTGGGGCTGGAAGTGTGAATTTGGGGCTGGATATAGTAATCCACTTTTGAAAAGGTTGGTTTTGTGAGCTTTTTCAATTAGTTTGTTACTCCATCTCCTTTTAATGACCTTTGTATCCCTAATTACTACCATTTAACCTCAAATAAAGGCTTTATCATGTCCTTATTTATTATTTTAGAAAAAATAGCTAAGTTTTACCAAACAAGTTTACACAATTACCTAATCAAATCAGTTAACCAAAAAGATAATAACAACTATTTATCAAAGAGGGCCATAAGTATTTTATTATGTTTTCTTTAAATTTAATGAAAATCAATCCTTTTTTAAACATGTATATATAATTTGATCAAATGTGATAAATAATATGCACACGACATATTCTAGAAATTAGAAAATCATTAAAATCACTTTACCCGTTTGACATTTGTAGGATAAGCTTTAATGCTTCTAATACACGAAAATGTTCACATAGACCCTGATGACCAAATTGAATTTGATCATTCACTGCTACATCTAGGATAATTAAATTTAAGCATCAGGATGCTTTCAATCTCCATCCTAGGATTTTAATTAATCTGGATCTATCTAATTAAAATACTAATTTACTCTTAATAACTCACCTAAATTTTTACTTTCTATGCAAAGATTCTCGCTTTTTAATTTTTTTAACTTAATTATTATTATTTTGCATTAATACTAAATTTCTCTATTTTACCATAAATAAAGGCAAATTTAAAAAAAATATTTCTAAAAGTGCATTAGCAAAGACAAAACGACATATAACAAAAAATTAAAAAAGCTAAAATATCATATAATAAAAAAACTGAGGGAATAGATTATTAATCATAACAGAACATAAGGCCAAGAAGTGAGAAAGCTGAAACAGTGAAAAAGAAAATAACTGCCAATAAATCATATGTAGATAGAAAGAGATTGTTAGCCCTCATAGAAGGGGAACAATCCCTAACATGTTTCATATTGTTGAAGAAAAAACTAGAATAGATTGAAGAAAAGATTGGATAAATATGCAAGAAATAGAAAAAAAAGAGAAAAAACGGTAAAAATAAATAAAAATGAAGTAGAAGAGCGAGATTCAAAATAGAAGAGCGAGATTCTCTCATTCTTCAATAAAAATGAAGTAGAAGAACGAGATTCTCTAAACAATTTTTTATTTTGAATCTCGCTCTTCTACTTCATTTTTATTTATTTTTATCGCTTTCTCTCTATTTTCTTTTTTCTTTTTTATTCCTTGCATCTTTCTCCAATCTTTTCTTCAATCTATTCTAGTTTTTTCTTCAACAATATGAAACATGTTAGGGATTGTTCCCCTTCTCTAAGGGCTAACAATCTCTTTCCATCTACATATGATTTGCTGGCAGTTATTTTCTTTTTCACTGCTTCAGCTTTCTCACTTGTTGGCCTCATAATCTGGTATGATTAATAATCTATTCTCTCAGTTTTTTTATCATATGATATTTCAGCTTTTTTAATTTTTTATATATATTGTTTTGTTTTGCTAATGCACTTTTAGAAATATTTTTTCAAATTTGCCTTTATTTATGGTAAAAGAGAGAAATTTAGTATTAATGAAAAATAATAATAATTAAGTTAAAAAAATTAAAGAGAGAGAATCTTTGTATAGAAAGTAGAAATTTAGGTGAGTTATTAAAGGTAAATTAGTATTTTAATTGTGTAATTAATATTGCATTAGAGATATACTATTGGGCCAAAAATTGAAATTGATATGAGGTTCTCTACCCGTGTGTATATATATATATGACAAGTCAAATATGATTTCAATAACTCCGAAAAAAAGAATTTAAAATAAAAGCATGAAATAGAATAATTAGATATTATAGAAAGAATATTAATTAATTGAACCATTACATCAGAACAAATAATGTTAAATACGTGAAATATTACTATGTATGTCAATATTACTATGTTGACATACTTACGGTACGATATTTTAATAATAATATCTTCAAACTATTCTTTCTATAATATCTAATTGTTACTATGTTACAAATTTGGTATTGTTTGTTTAAAACCAATTGCCGAAACTTTATTATTTTAACGTGTTCGCTAAAAATTAAAATATTTGTACACTTTTTTTTTAGTTTTTAGCTATAAATTTTTTATAATTTTTATAAATAAATTTTAATTCAGTAATTAAGTTTCAAAAGTAAAAACTTGATTCAAGAACTCTCCAAATTCAATGGTTCCATTACCATTAATATCAACTTCATTAACCATAAAATTCAATTCTTCTTTAGAAAGATTTTGTTCAATTGACTTTATTGCAGTAGCGAGTTAATCCGACCTAATGAACATCAAATCAATTAAATTAAAAATTAATTAAGCAAATTAATAAGAAGAATTAATTAATTACAATCTCCCACGATGATTTTTCATCGCACTATTTATACAATTTGATTAATGTCGTAATCAGATATCTTAACCTCAAGATGCTTTCAAAATTTAAATATGTATATTTCATATTAATATCTCTATTCAAACTAATAGTTCACATGGATTGACCAAATTTTGATAAATCAAGGTTTAGGTGAAATTAATGTAAGACTTCAAAGATATGAAAAATTAATTTAGTAAATTTTAGCTTTATATTAACCATTACTCCTTCACTCACTTTTTTATATTCAAAATATGATGACTCTACTCACAAAGAACAATTTTTTTATAACTATCTAGATAATAACGGAGAAGAAAGAGAATGGAATATACATCGTATACTATTAGACATGATCAACAATGTCTAATAGTATACGATGTATATTCCACTCACTTTCTTCTCCGTTGTCATCTAGATGGTTATAAAAAAATTATTCTCTATTGTGAGTAGAGTCATATTTTATTAACGAATATGAGAAAGTGAGTAAAGAATAAAATTTAAGGTAAATTTCAAATAAAATTCCTATGGTTTCATTAATTTTCAGATATATGACTGTTATTTACTGAGGTTTTCAACTTTAGCAAAATAATGACTTTTTCGATTGATACTATTAAAATTACTCTTGACGACTTCAAAAATAACATATTTTAAGAACTACTAATATTCTACGCAACTTTAATTCTTCAACTTTTTTATTTTGAAATTATTTAGATAATGTTTGATAAAAAGAGAGAAAGTTAACGTTTTGAGATTATTTAAATGATATTTGATAAATAGAGAGAAAGTTAATGTTTAGAGAGACAAAGTTCTAAAAAGATGATTTTCGAAAATAAAAAATGTAGTTCCATAGAAAATATAACATTGACCAACTTTAGTTCTTCAAAATTTTCATTTTTAGGTTGTTAAAGATGGTTTTAATAGCATTAATCCAAAAAAACATTGTTTTATTAAAAGTGTGAAAACTCAATTCTCATTTTGACAAAAAGTAAACCACGATTTTTTATCGGAAAATTAGTGAAACCACAATGGTTTTATTTGAAACTTAAATTAAAATTTAATATATGGCTCAATTTTACCAAATTTATTTTTTCTTTAAATCTTTATGAATTCTTAAAATTTTAGTTAGTCAAAATACATGTGAATACAACCGTTAGTTTGAATAAAAATATTAATTTGAACACTACTAGTTTGAGAAGCCAAACGAGTGTTTTGGCTTCAAATAAAATAAATAAATAAGATGACACTCAATAATCAAGTTTTTTGCATCTAAAAAATCAACGCACACGAAAGAAAATCAATAATTCAGGATCGGTTAACATGAACCATATATGAAATCGTGCAATCGAGTCGTTTCAGCAATACAAATTCTCTCACTCCACTCTATCCTATCCACTGCCATATTCTCCTCAATCCCTAATAAACTCATATCACTCTCGATCACCCTCCTCCAAGTTTGTTTAAGTCTACCCTTACATCCCTTTGAGCGTTCTTCGGTTTCATTTGATTTTTGGAGCTCAAATATTTCTAAATTTTAGGATACTCAACTCGTCTCGGTTTTATAATCCCAGACTATGAAAATAATTCTTCCCCTAACTTGAGCTAGGGTTCGATGTATACTAAAACCAGAAAATGTTTTGGGAAAAACATTGATTTTGTAATGTATTATCCCTGCCTGATATGATTTAATAGAAGACAGAATAATTTTGATATTTTCAGGATATTAAAATCTAATGAACGAAACTATAAAATGGATCGGAATATGAAAATGGAGAAGGAGATTACTCGATTCTGCCAGCAGATTTCCTCAACATCACTCAGAAGAGCGAGCTGTTTGATCCTCGTTGGAACCTCAATTTCCCCCAAATTAAGCGAATCGAAAAATTAAACGAAAGAAGAATGAGAAAATCACTCAGGTCAGCGGGAAAAACAGAAGACAGAATAATTTTGATATTTTCAGAAAATTAATCTAATATTAGATTCGAATCAAACTCTAATGCACGAAACTGTAAAATGGATCGGAATATGAAAATCGAGAAAGAGATCCTCATTGCAACCTCCATTTCTCCCAAATTCAAAAAAAAAAAAAAAATCAAATCAGAATCGAAAAACTAAGCGAAAGAAGAAGAGAAGATCACTCAGTTCAGCGGGAATATCGACACGCAAACTTATCTATAGAAAGAGAAGCCTGAATTCCGGTCTGTTGAGCTTGAATCTCCTTAGTCATCACTGCGATCTTCCTTCTGAAAGTAAATAATTAAAATTGCAGAACAGAAAGAAAATGGATAACAAATTGACAGAGACGAAGGAGGAAACAGAGACTCGCGGCTGGAATGAAAAAAAAGGAGTGAGTAGGGTTTTATTTATATTATAGAAGAGTGAGTAGGGTTTTGTACTGCCACGCAATAACAAGATAGAATTGTTGGGCTTTTATTCAATCCAGCCCATATCAAAGTCCATTGTTAAATATTTATTGAGAGAGGGTCTAAATACCTCTAACATTTATAGCCAAAAGTAATTTTACTCATAACGATCTAAAATGATGCAATTTTACTCCTAATTTTGGCAGGTAAGAGTAATTTTACTTCTAACGTTTCAAATTGAGTCAAGTTTAGACATTATTATACAACACACACATTTTGTTCTTTATTCTACAACAATTGCATTCGTTGTTTAAAAAAAATTCATACTTTTTCAGATATAATAACTGAATTAGAGATTAATATTTGTAAATTCGGTGAAATATTTGAAATTTTTTGTCAAACTTGTACAAAATACAGTATATTTTTTTAATTTTTTTTCCACGTCTAATCATATATTTTTGATCTGTTACTAATTAGTGATAAAATAACGTATATATGAAGTGTATGTGATAAGATTCATGATTGAGATGACAATTTGATCAATTATTTCACAAATTGACCCAATTTATCAATGTTGAGGTTTAAATTGCTCTTGGATACCAACTTTAGAGATAAAATTGCACTATTTTAAACGTTAAGGGTAAAATTGCTCATGACTGTAAACATTAGGATATTTTTGCACCTTATCTCATATTTATTTGATGATAGTAAATTCAAAATCTATTATTATCACTAGATTTTTTTGCAGAGTTTTTCATCAAAACTATGTCTTGATTAAAAATAATTATACTCTACGGAATATTCTATAAAAACATTCTTTACACGTGGATCAATATTACATTTCATATCTGGAAGAATCACAGAAAGTGTTCTATTTGGAGAGGAATATTTCCTGAAGATGCGAAAGACACCTTTCAGCCACATGGAAGAATCAACGTTGTTCGTCCTAGTGATCGTACGATTAAGAAAGAGTAATTGTTGGATCAAGACGAACGGTTGCACAAAGGGTAGAAAATAAAGGACAGAGTACATCGTCTGACGTTTCAGGATAAAATTGCTCTTAATTGCTAATATTATGAGTAAAATTAGATCATTTTAAATGGTAGGAAGCAGAGTTTCTTTTAACAATCAACTATGTATTTTTGCACCTTAAAGCAATAATCCTTATAATAATAAAAAAAAACTTCAAATTTTAAAGTAACATTTTGTAATCATTTCTTAAATGCATATAAATAAACTTTTAAAATATAACTCCTTAGTCTTTCAGATAATGGAACGAAAGACATTACGAAAGTAAGGAAGTACTACAAAAAGATTGCCTTTTAGCGACGAAGTGTTTTCAATATAACAACGAAGTACTATAAATACTTATTTGTATTTAAGTATTTATGATAAATGTATTTAAGTATTTAAACATTGAAATATCAACAAATTTTATGTATTGAAAAACAAAATTAACATTAATAATAAGAATTTTCATGTTTTTATTTACAACCCTTAGGACTGTAAATATCGGAACCCTTAAATTAATTATATATGTATATATAAACTCATACAAATCAGAGTCACTAACCAAACACTTAATGCTGCTTTTCAGATGTAAAAAGCAAACAGGAGATCACTAACCAAATACCTCAAACACTCATTTTGAAGTGAAAAGGCAAACTGGAACATGAAAATGAGCAACTAAACACCCCATCTTTTTTTAATAAAGGTTGGGACGATACAAACATGAATTCGACATCCCAGCTATGCTTGCACCCCGAAGCATGGCCACCAAGTAATATCCGTCGAAGAGACGCAATGATGAGCAAGGGAGCCAGCAACACGATTACCTTTTTTATAGATATGGGTGATGCAGACCTGCATCAAAGAACATTGCTCCAGACAGCGAAGCCAAGGTTGGCGCACCGACCAAGGCACTAAGGTTGATTTCATCTTCAACAGATTGACCGTGTATAGAGAATCAGATTCAAACCATAGCTGATGTCATTCTTTTTCCCACGCAACTTCAATGGCAAACATTACCGCCTTAATTTCTGCTAAATATGTAACCCCCATCCCGGGTCACATTGAAAACACATAGAGACCAAGCAATTCTAATAATTAAGCACAAACACCAACATAACTACATAAATGCTCCTCATTTATTACCGTCTGCCAAAATCTCATAACCCAAGAATTAAATAACCAACCAAACAATTTAACCCGTCAATAATGTTCACTTAAAATTAACCAAATATTCAAATCCAATAATATAATAAATCCTAATACATGTCTATAAAATTGCTAATGGGAATGAGACAGTTGTGTTGGCCAGCCTGAATGCAGGGTAAACCTGAAAATCTAGTAAATAGGAAAACCTCTGAACCTAGCCTGAAAATTTCAACATGGCAATGAGTGAGCTGCTTACTCAATAAGCATAATTAGGAATATTTATATATATACATATACACATGTAGTTCATATATCATATATCATGAAATCATTAAATAGATGACATCCCAAACTAGACTCTTTATTACACATAATACCCTAAAGTTATTATATTTATTTTAAGGACCCTAATCTAAAATTAAGTGAAATATGTCTAATCACTACAACAAATATCTAATATTGTGACGAAAATTCGTCTGACAAAATAATTTTTGTCACAATTAATGTACTTATTGTGACAAAAAAATAATTAGTAAAAAAATGTGACAATTCCAAACAAAATTATGACAAAATAATGTTTCGTCCAAATATTTATCACAATAAAGCACCAGTCAATGAATATTATGACAAAAAAAAATTGTCACATATTTTTGTCATAAATACATAAGGTTGTGACAAAAATTCATACGTAAAAATAATTTTTTATCACAATTAATATATTTATTGTGATCAAATAATAATTAGTAAGAAAAGGTAAAAAAAACAAAATAAATCGTGAGCAAAAATATTTTGTCGAAATATTTATCACAAGAAAGTAGAACTTAATACGTATTATGATAAAAACAAATTATCACGTCGTTTTTGTCATAAATATATAAAGATGTAATGAAACATTCGTACGATAAAATAACTGTTCGCAATTAATGTACTTATTATGACAAAATTACAATTAGTAAAAAATGAAAAAACAAAACCAAATTATGACAGTAATATTTATCAAAATATTTTGTAACAATAAGTCATGGCCTAGTAAATATTATGATAGAAGTACTGGTCACACTTTTTGTTATATATATATATATATATATATATATATATATATAGATATATATAAAATGTTGTAACATAAATTCAAATTAGAATTTGTCACGCTTGATATATTTATTATGACAAAAAGATTTGATCACACTTTTGCTGTCACAAGTAATTATCACTAGATAATTAATGTGACTAGTATATTCTCATAATAAAAGTGTTATCACAATATGATTTATGTTTGATTTTGTAACAAAAGAAAAATTACCAAAATAAATAATAGATTGATAAATGTTTTTTTATTTGGGGATTAAAATGTGTCAGAGATTAATATAAGATATACGATTAAGCCTTAAACATCTTAAGCTTTTAGTTCAAACGGTTCCATGACATGATATTAGAGTTGCTTGGACCAAACGGTCGAAGGTTCGAGTCCTGGCAACCTCATAAATTTGTAGAATTAAAAACACATGACGGGTTGGGCCTGTGTTGTACACGCTGCAAGCTCAATGGGCATTTGCATGTGGGGGTGTGCCAGAGATTAATATAAGACGCTAATCATAACATAGCGGGGTGGGCCTCTGTTGTACATTTTGTCATAATAGCTAGATTAATGACAAATTATAGTTGTAATAATAATTAAAAACTAATTATGAGGTAATATAATTTTGTCACTAAAAACTTATTAAGACGGGCTTATTGTGACTAGGATGGTGACAAAACACTTTGTAACAAGAAGTTTCTTATGATAAAAATATAACTTATTTTGACAAATTAAATTGTCGCAACAAGCTTGAATTCTTGTAGTGAATGGTTTTATGGTGTTTAACATCAAAATATGTATGCGTTATCGTCTACTCTTGCAAGACGCACAACCTTGAGACTTCATAATATAAACATTTTTATAACGGTACTGCTATTGTCTAATCTTCCAAGACACAGTACCAAGTCCAATCCAAAATTTAATAACACCCTATCGTCTCCTCTTTCAAGACAGGTGTATACGATCACAGTATCAACAAACCCCCAGACCATTGTACCTATTCACTTAAGTTAGCTATTTATGTTTTGTTCTAACTCGAACATAATCCAACACAATTTTATAATTCATAATCTTCTGAACTCATATACATTCCCCCTTCTACCATGGTATAATTTCATAACTAATTATTTCGATAGGTAAATACATGAGCAACCCGATTTTAAGAGAAACAAAACCTTATATTAATAAATTCAACTATACAGAGAACATTTAAAACTTCACTCCTCAAATAAATATATGTATAAATAAACACAAATCAAATGATAACCATATACTCAACATTTATTTTATTATTCTATGACAATATATCAATAGACAACCACATAAATAGATAAATATATATAAACATAAGCAATTAAGTTTACCTCTCATTCCAAAAAGCTAATCAAATTATTCGGGTTCTAATTGACCCGTTACTGGCTCCCCGGAGTTTCGCCGAAGCGTGGTGGTCGGTCGTCGGAGGTTCGCCGGAGATGTCGGAATCGCGAACCGAGACTATCACGAGATAGCCAACAATCAGGGGACTCCAAAATTACACTCCTTTCACTATTAAAACCGTCTAAAAGGACAAGATCTAACACTTTGCCGATGAAAAATACCCGCACCGGTTAGCATACTTTTTGCTCAGAAAAATATTAATAGTGGTCTTAAAATCTTCCTCACAAAATAAGGAATTCAATAGTATAATTTTCATTTGAAAAAGTGGCCGGAATAAGGAGTTATGAATTAAAAACGAATGGAAGAAAATAAGAAATCCAAATGTGCAGTGCAGGAAAAACGCAGCTGCCGTCAAAAAAAAAAAAAAGAAGTATTGCTAACCTCCTCCCCAAAAATAATCCTAAAACTAAAACTAATACTATAATAATAATAATAATAATAATAATAATAATAATAATAATAGTAATATAAAAAGTAAATAAAATATTATTTAACATAGCCATGTTCAACTAATTTACTACTAACATGTTATTTATAATTTGTTTATATAATATAATAAAATTACGAAATACTCTTTATAAAATTATGGATGTTATAAAATATGCATATATGAAGAGAATTGAAAAAGCAAAACAATCCCGAGGAAAGCCACGGGATGTTCTAAAGATACTGCCAGTCCCCGCCAAACCCGGAGCTCCCATAACCGAGCCGTCCACGTTAACTTTCACCCATCCCGGAGGAGGCCGAACCCATCGAACCAGTATTAAATTTGGAGCAGGCGGCGGACGAGCAGCAACCTGAATACGATGTAAAATTCTGCAATCCCAACTCGTAGAGCAGTAGACATAACAATATACGTTTAATCACTCTTTATTTATTCGGATCACTATCCAGTGATCGAGACACGCGATGAACAATTAATTAATATCTAATTTAGAATATTTAGCTAGTTCAAATCAGGTTTTTTTTTTGAAGACGCTAATTAAATCAGATTTAAGATAATGAAAATTTATTTAAATGAAAAGTTAAAGTAATTACGAAAACTAACTTAAATTATTAACCAACTATAAAATAATTTGGGTCAAATACATTAATATCATAATTAAATACAAAATTACAATTAAGTCATATCACCAAACTTAATTCTTATATTTTTTTATATATTATGATTTTACACTATAATTTAAAAATTCTAGATTCCAATTCATAAATCATAAACCCTATAAAATATATTCTACACTTCTAATTTATAAATTCTAATCCTTAAAATATATTAACAGTACTGATTTTACTATTTTGATATAATCTAAAATTATGACTTGACGTAGTTGTAAATAGTTTTTAAAATATGAATTTCTGTGTAATTTTCATTATTTGACATAATTTATTTAGCTTTATTTTATGTGAGGCTAAAAACTAAAGGTGGGCTAACAAAAACTAGGATAAAAAGCCCAGTACTAATTTCGGAATTAATTGCAGCCACATGATCAAGTTTGATCAAATGACTATTATTAAACCTAACTTTAAATTATGACATGAATAGGGCTATAATCGAGCCGAGCCGAGCCGAGCTTTAGCCTGCTCAAGCTCAGCTCGTGAATAAATAAACAAGATACTTACAAATAGTTCGTCTATTACTCATTTATTATGTTTGTGAACAAACTCATCTAATAGCAAATGAAATAATATTAAATTTAGATGTTTGTGAACTAACACAAAACTATATAGTTTTCTACAAAACTAAAATTTGTTCATAAATTTTCTAATCGAGCCTGCTCGTGAGCTTTCAAGCCGAGCTTTGGTCTGCTCAAGCTCAGCTCTTTTACGAACCGAGCTAGTAAATTATGCTCATGAGCGGCTCTTTTACAAATCGAAGCGGCTCGGCTCATTTACAACCCTAGACATGAATAACGATTAATCGGGTGGGGTAGGCTGAAATTACATCAATTATTTATCGTTTATTTATACGGATCACTATTCAGTGATCAGGTTAACTCGGTCACTTTATAACCGCTAGACAGTGATTAAAACCCAATAAAAAGAATCATAGATTACTATTTCTTTTTTATAAAAAGAAATGTAAAAAATTATTAATATACGAATTTACCGAGCATTTATCGTTTATTTATCAAAATCACTATCCAGTGATTGAGATAAGGTAATCGTATTATAATCACTATTCAGTAATTAAAATCCGATAAATAAAATGACATCATATATTATCTAATAACTTATATATATAGGGGTGAGATCCAGCGTGACAAGGGTTTAAGTTGTGACAATGAGCTTATTGTGTGACATAACAAAACTACGTAGTTTTGATGATAATTAAAGAGGGCAAAGTGGCAAATTGGTAAATTGGTCACTTTTCTTTAAAATACATTTTTCCGACATCTCTAACATCGTTTTTCGAAAATTTTTATACTATTAGACTCGTCTAAATTAGACGGTCATTTTAAGATCCCTGAAGCTCAAGTAAAAAAATTTCCGGTGAACGGAATCCGGGTGGGCGTTTTTCGGCGAGAAAAAAAGTGCCCATAAAATTCTCAAAAAATTTCATAAAATGTAAAACATTATTCTAAGAAACTTTAATTATTGGGTCGAAACAAGATTTATTACGGTTTAGTCCCAATAAAACGTTTTCCTTAATTTTATCCATTTTACATGCTTCAATAATTTGTTGGGACTATACCGTAAGAAATCCCGCTTCGACCCAAGAATTAAAGTTTCTTAGAATAATGTTTTACATTTTCTGAAATTTTTTGAGAATTTCCTGGACACTTTGTTTCTCGCCAAAAAACGCCCACCCGGATTCCGTTCACCGGAATTTTTTTTTACTTGAGCTTCAGGGATCTTAAAATGACCGTCTAATTTAGACGAGTCTAATAGTATAAAAATTTTCGAAAAACAAGGTTAGAAATGTCGGGAAAATGTATTTTAAAGAAAAGAAATAAAACATTTTTCTGTTGGAACAATACAAGTATTATGTTGGAACAAATGGTACACTGATTTGGAACAAATGATACACTGATTTGGGACAATGTAAGTAGGACAAAAAACGTGCCCAGAAAATTATCAAAAAATTAGAAAACATGTAAAACATCATTTTAAGAAACTTTAATTCTTGGCTCAAAGCGAAATTCCTTACAGTTTTGACCCAATAAATTGTTGAAGCATGTAAAATGGATAAAATTAAGGAACAAGTTTTATTGGGACTAAACCGTAAGAAATCCCACTTCGACCCAAGAATTAAAGTTTCTTAGAATAATGTTTTACATTTTTTGGAATTTTTTTAGAATTTTCTGGACACTTTGTTTCTTGCCAAAAAACGCCAACTCGGATTCTGTTCACCGGAATTTTTTTTACTTGAGCTTCAGGGATCTTAAAATGACTGTCTAATTTAGACGAGGCTAATAGTATAAAATTTTTCGAAAAACGAAGTTAGAAATGTCAGAAAAATGTATTTTAAAGAAAAGAAATAAAACAATTTTCTGTTGGAACAATATAAGTATTATGTTGGAACAAATGATATATTGATTTGGAACAACGTAAGTAGGACAAAAAAACTTGTCCAGAAAATTATCAAAAAATTCCAAAACATGTAAAACATTATTTTAAGAAACTTTAATTTTTGGCTCAAATCGAGATTCCTTACAGTTTTTACCCAACAAATTGTTGAAGCATGTAAAATGGATAAAATTAAGGAAAACGTTTTATTGGGACTAAACCGTAAGAAATCTCGCTCCGACCCAAGAATTAGAGTTTCTTAGAATAATGTTTTACATTTTCTGGATTTTTTTTAGAATTTTTTGGACACTTGTTTGCTTGCCGGAAAACGCCTACCCGGATTCCGTTCACTCGAATTTTTTTTACTTGAGCTTCATGGATCTTAAAATGACCGTTTAATTAAAACGAGTCCAACGGTATAAAAATTTTTGAAAAACGAGGTTGGAAAAGTCGGGAAAATGCATTTTAAAGAAAAAAAACAATTTTCTCTTTCCTTTTATTTACAAATTTGCCACCTCCTTTTGGTTAATTACAAAATTGATCATTGTCACACAATAAGGCTTGTCACACCATAAGAGATGTATCACACCTGATCTCTCATATATATATATATATATATATATATATATATATATATATATATATATATATATATATATATATATATATATATATATATATATGAACTTAAATTACGCATGAAATTGAAATTAATGGAAATAAATACATAAAGGAAATACTAAAATGAATTAAAATGGATGAATGTTTAAATCAGGTTTGTTGAGCTGGAAATAGGATATGCGAGAGGAGTGCTTAATTAGGACAAATTAAGACTAGCAGAGTTAACATGAAGTAAATTAAAACTACAGGGGTCAACTTGAAATATTTAAAACAATGAGACTATAAATACACAAGTTTGGATATTAGGACTTTCACCCGTTTCCGATATGGATCTTGACCCATTTTATTTGGATTTGGCCCTTCTGAGATTTGGTCAAGCGTTGACGTACGTAGAGGTAGACCCGACGAATGCCTCGAACGAGATCCAGTGGCTGAAACCTGCGAACGATGAACCGACTCCTTATCCCGTGTTAGTAATTGTTTGGAGTGTGGAACCCCGAACAAAAACAAAGATTTTCGTGGAAAATATCGTGCCAAAAGCGATGAATTTTTACTCCGTCTTCACCGAGTTTCACTTACTTTCACTCTTTTTTCAATCTCTTCTTTTAGTTCAAACCTATAAAGCACCGACTCGGGTGCGTACACGGCAAACGACATTTTTAGAAAATATGAGACATGGGTGCGGCATGATACAACAAATTTTATACAATTAATTATATATATTAGATATAAAATATATAAAAAACTTGCTAAATCATAAATAAGTCATTATCTAATCGCACATATGAAATCACAAGGATTTTGGTGCCGATGAAATCGCAAGGATTTTGGTGCACGGCAAGAAAGAAGATGAAATTGCAAGAGAATAGCAGGAGACGAAATCACAGGAGAATCGCTAAGAATCATAAATCGCAAAACAAATCGAAGAATGAAGAGAAAGAAGCTCTAAGCGTTTATAATCGCGATACACAAGTGAGAATTAGATGTAGTTTAGGTTTTTTTAATTTTTTGTCAAATTTTGTAATTGAACTATAGATTTTAAAAGATTTAAAAAACCCCTAAACTTTTACATATTTTCACTATTAGCCGAGTCTCGCCGAGTCCCTACCGTGTCATTGCCGAGTCCCATGTCACCACCTAGTCCCGCCGAGTCTCCGAGTCTGGCGAGTCCGACACGACCACAATGACCTCGTGAAAGAGTCTGTGCTTCATAGGTTCAAACCAACCCTTCTTTCCTTCCAGCTCTCTCTTTTTTCTTTTTCTCCTGAATGTTGTCCATTAGATGATTTCTTCAAATTTGAATTTTGAATCATTGTTTTAGGATACCAAAATTTCACTTAAATTTAGGCTTAATTTGAGTTTGGAATTTTGGAAAAACAAAAGATGTAAATTGTGATTAGTTTGCAAATGTCATTATTCATTAATAAAAGATCTTAATTTATTTTATTTTGCTTCCAACTTTTATCTAATGGTTTGATTTAGACACTAATTATTAATTCATTTGTCGTTAATTAAATCTGAAAGTAAATTATATTTTGAACATAGTATATAATAAAAAATCATTCTTAAAGTTATATGGGTAACTTTAACAATTAATTTTGAAATCATAACTTATATTTAGACTATAATTATTTTTCTAATATAAAAATTGAAAAATTAATCTAACCATACAAATTGAAGTTAACTAATAAATTTGAAATATGCAATTTTAAAACCATATTTAGAATATAAAACATTACATGTCAAATTACAATTTATAACTTGGAAAGATTTTTTTTTCAATGAGTTACATCTCAAATATAATTTGTTAATTAGATCGAGATATAACAATTAAGTATAAAAAATCTAATTTTCCTCATAAATTATATGTGTGATGAAAAGTTTATACTTCTAATACAATTTACGAACTTGTTAGAATTTCAAATTTAATCAGTTAAAGCTAAAAAAAGCCCAGACAAAAATGGGTATCTAGAGATATGAGTTGAAAACCAACGCAAAGCTTTTTTTACTTCAACTCTTATTCATTCTTTTATTTCTCTAACTCTTTAATTTCTACAGCTTGTACTTACTTAACGTATGCAGCAGTGAAAACTTTCGAGTCTAAACTACGTCTAGCTCAAAAGTTGGAAAGGCTTGGATTCTTGCCAATACCTATTCTTTTTATACAATACGCTCGTATAAAAAGAGAAGCTATTGGCAAGACACCAAGTCTTCCAAACCTTTAAACTAGATATAGTCTAGACCCGAAAGCTTTCAATGTAGCATGCGCTAAGCAAGCATAATCTAGAAAAAACAAAATAAAAATTTAAGAGTTGGGAAAAAAATAGTGAGTTAAAAAAGCAAAGCAAAGTTTTTTTTTGTTTGCTTCAGCTCATATCCACTCTTTTTTATTTTTCAGATCTTTAATTTCTGTTTTGTTTCCCTGCAGTTTATGTTTGCTTAGCATATATGCTATAATAAAAGTTTTCTAGTCTAGACTACGTCTAGCTCAAAGGTTTGGAAGTTTCGGTTTTTTGCCAATACCTACTCTTTTATATAATAAAGAGTAGATATTAGCAAGAACCCGAGCAGAACATACTAATCATGCCGATTTACAACCAAAGCAGACCGAAAATGAGAGTTGCCCAGAACCCAAAGAGAGGGAAGGATGCGACAATTGACAACAATTAACGAAAGTCCTAAGTTAGACCAGAAGCTCCCAGGGACTGAATCAAAATCAACCATCGGCTCCGCAAGACAGGGAATATCAGGTTTATTTAAAGAACACAAATTAAAGAGGAAATTTTGAGTATCCCTATTCAGAATACCCCTACAATTCCCGTACAGCACAATCATTTAAATCTTACTGGAGGTTTACTAGCTCGTTTGGAACGAGATGGAAGATTCTCTGTAGTAGACATTAGTCTTTGCATGTGCTTCGTTTTCTGATTACCCACTGCACTCCAACTACTTTCTTCATCCTCTGCCAAGTCTGCCCAAGTCTTAGTGCTAGAAGACCTAGATTCCGAGTCCGAATCAGAACCCTGAATTTGCTGATCGATATTGTTCATTCCAGAAGATGGAGGGCGATCAAATTCCTCCAAAAGACCCTCTTGTTTCTACGGGCTGCCTTGCATCAAATCCCTTTCCTGCAAACTGACAGTCACTTCCTCCAAATTTCGATCCAACTCATTCAGCATCCTCTTAGTGACCTGTTGCACCGGAACCATAGCACCTACCTACTGCAGCGGAACCTTTTTAACCAGCTTGTCCTGAACAATGTCCATCTGAATCTCCATGTTAGAGGTTTTTTTGCTCTCCATGGGTTTTATGTTTTTACAACAATCATAAGACATATGCCCTATATTCGAACAGACTTTACAGAAGCTCGGAAGCTGTTCGTATACAACGTCAATCCAGATCTGCTTACTAGCCCTTTCAATGCCAAGCATCACCGGGAGTTCTGTGTTTAGATCCACATCAATCAATAATCGAATATAATGCCCGAAATCACCATATGTAGTAGCTTTATCCAGACATATCAACCCTCAATATTGGTAGCCATGTCAGACAATATTTGGGGATCCCAGTATTCCCAGGGTAACGAGTACAACCGTACCCATACCTGAGCATTAGTTGAATTTTCAGCATAAGGATCGAAATCCGGTACCCAGGGTTGTAAGCGAAACGTACATGGTTTAACATTGATAGTTCCTTTCCCTAGAACTTGATTCCTGGCCTCCTGAGACCTTAGCATGACATGAAAAAATCCCCGACCAATGGAGATCAACCTCCATTCCCCCCTCAATCCCCAAATAGCTTGTAAGGACTCTTTAAGCTTCCCAACTTTCCATAGGGCATCACCTTTGCTCAGTATAAGTCGCCCAATTAGCGAGAAGGAACAGAGTGAGGCCCTCTTATCATATGCTTCCTGTGAAATTCAAACAGTTTTCAAGCCTCTGATTTATGAGACTGCCGTAGAAGATGGCGGGATGCCTTCCAACTTACTAGTAACCACCCGCGCATAAGAACGCCCACCACTAGAGCTGCCGGACTGTATTCGCGATTCCACCACCGGAGGAGTCGGAGCAAATCTCGCTTTTGGATTGAAGAGAACTCCAATGCTGAAGAAGTTATCAAGGTAATCAAAGGAGGCCGGCGTTTTCACATCTATGATCGGCGATGAAGAAGTGCAGATGAGAGCAAAGAAGACCAAAGATCTACAGCTTGTACTTACTTAACATATGCAACTGTGAAAGCTTTCAAGTCTAGACTACGTCTAGCTCAAAAGTTGGGAAGGCTTGGATTCTTGCCAATACCTACTCTTTTTATACAATACGCTCGTATAAAAAGAGAAGGTATTGGCAAGACACCAAGTCTTCCCAACCTTTAAACTAGATATAGTTTAGACCCGAAAGCTTTCAATGTAGCATGCGCTAAGCAAGCATAATCTAAAAAAAACAAAATAGAAATTTAAGAATTGGAAAAAAAATAATGAGTTGAAAAAGCAAAGCAAAATTTTTTTTTTGCTTCAACTCTTATTCATTCTTTTATTTCTCCAACTCTTTAATTTCTGCAACTTGTATTTACTTAGCATATGAAATAGTGAAAGTTTTTGTCTAGCTGAAAGGTTGGGAAGACATGGCTTCTTGCCAATACCTACTCTTTTATACAATACGCTTGTATAAAAAGAGTAGGTATTTGACAACAACCCCGAGTCTTCCAAACACTTGAGCTAAACGTGATCTAAACTTAAACTTTCATTATAGCATGCGCTGCAGAAACTAGATATAGTCTAGACCCGAATTTTTTCAATGTAGCATGCTAAGCAAGCATAATCTAAAAAAACAAAATAGAAATTTAAGAGTTGGAAAAAAAAATAGTGAGTTGAAAAAGCAAAGCAAAGTTTTTTTTTTTTTTTTTTGCTTCTACTCATATCCACTCTTTTTTATTTTTCAAATCTTTAATTTCTGTTTTGTTTCCCTGCAGTTTATGTTTGCTTAACATATATGCTATAATAAAAGTTTTCTAGTCTAGACTACGTCTAGCTCAAAGGTTTGGAAGATTCGATTTCTTGCCAATACCTACTCTTTTTATACAATAAAGAGTAGATATTGGCAAAAACCTGAGCCTTCCAAACTTTTGAGCTAGAAATAAGCTAGACTCGAAAACTTTTATTGTAGCGTATATGCTAAGAAAACATAAATTAAAGATTTGAAAAATAAAAAAGAATGGATATAAGTTGAAAAAACAAGGCAATTTTTTTTTTTTGCTTCAACTCTTATTCATTCTTTTATTTCTCCAACTCTTTAATTTCTGCAACTTGTACTTACTTAGCATATGCAATAGTGAAAGTTTTTGTCTAGCTGAAAGGTTAGGAAGACATGGCTTCTTGCCAATACCTACTCTTTTATACAATACGCTTGTATAAAAAGAGTAGGTATTTGACAATAACCCGAGCCTTCCAAACCCTTGAGCTAAACGTGATCTAGACTTGAAAGCTTTCATTATAGCATGCGCTGCAGAAAAACAAAACAAAAATTAACGAGTTTAAAAAAAAGGATAAGAGTTCGAAAAAACAAAACAAAATTTTTGTTGCTTCAACTCTTATTCATTCTTTTATTTCTCTAACTCTTTAATTTATGTTTTATTTTTCTGCAGCTTGTACTTACTTAGTGCATTCAACACTGAAAACGTATGAGTCTAGACTACGGCTAGGCCAGAGGTTGGGAAAGCTTTTGTTCTTGTCAATACCTACTCTTTTTATACAATACACTTATATAAAAAAGAATAGATATTGACAAGAACATTAGCCTTCCAAACCTTTAAACTAGACGTAGTCTAGACTCGAAAGCTTTTACTGTAGAATACGCTAAGCAAGTATAAGCTACAGAAAAACAAAACATAGATTAAAGAGTTAAAAAAATAAAAAAGAATTAAAAAACAAACCAAAATTTTTATTGTTTAAACTCTTATTCATTCCCAGTCTGTTTTGTTTTTCAAAATTTTCCAAATTTATTTTTTCTTCAAACCTTATTAATTCTTAAGGTAATTTTATACCTTGCTTGGCCCACCTTGTTCATTCTTACATTAATTTCATACTTTTGAGTAGCTAGCCAGTAAACATGCATATGAACACAACTATTAATTTGAATAAAATATTAATATGGAAAATACATAAATTTGTCCATGCGAAGTCCATATCAACCCTACTATTATCTTAAAATTTATGATGGTGAGAGAAATTTTTTAATAAAATTTCAATTATTTTCATTAACACCCCAAATTGACGGTTAAACAAACTAAAAATATAACTTTCATTTAATCGAAAAGAAGTAATGAGGTACCAAAATAAACCTACGATTTTTGGAGAGTATAAATTTAAGATCCACATATAAAATAATATCAATTTACGTATCAATAAGAAAACGTGATACGTCATTCATATTACCTAGGTAAATTCTAATTTATCTATCCATATATAGTTGCCATAACAAATTAATATAAATGACACACGTTCCGCAATACGTGGAGTCTAAATTAATATCCGCCTATTTTGATGGATTATTCAATTAAAAAATGCCTATATTTTAGATCTCATCAATCTCATTTAACTCATTAACTCCCTCCTCCCAAACAATAGCTTATACTACTAAATCGTAACGATTTTTAATTTTAATTGGAGAAAAAAAAAGTAAATTTCAGAGGTGAATACAATTTAACATCCGTACCTGATAACCTGATAGACTCAAATGTGATGAATCAAAAAAGGAATTATTTTTTTTTTGAAAGAAATTATGAACCCTAGAATCTAAAATATAAATTCTAGTTTTAAAGATCTAATGAAGAGGGAGCTGTTCATCCTCATCGCAACCTCAATTTCCCCCAAATCAAATCACAATCGAAAAATTAAACGAAAGAAACTATAAAATTGATAACTTGCTAGATTCGATTTGATGATCTTCGCCGCGGTTACCTGCAAAACAGAACCGGAGACAAGATCTCCGAGAAAACTCTCCGACGATCAAGTCAGTTTTATGGGAAGGTTGGTAAATTGATACTGGTATTATGGGGAAAAGATGTGTACGTACCTCCCCATTTGCTTCTATGTCCTTTTTATAAGTGTTCCTAGGTAACCGCCGGGGGCGGTTACTCTTTCCAGGCCACGTCCCTTACGTGGCTACAAACGTGGTCTCGTTTGTTTTGAGTGGGAGGTTTAATGCTCCGTTTAGGATTTCGGGACGGTTACTCATTTTACCCGCTTCCTTTATTCGGAGCCCGTTTGATCTTGAACCATGGGCCTAAGTATAGGTTGGGCCCGTGTTTATGATTCGGCCCGGTTTGGTTTCACGGATTATCACATGCCTCCCCCTTAGTTTGGCAAGAGCCCTTTAGGGTCTTTTCATATGTTATAGGGGACTCTTTGTCTTCGTCTGGATATTCAAAATTCGAAAGTGGTTCTTTCGTTCTCCATCATTTCTTCTCCGGCGTCAACCCTTTAGCGTTCGTTCTTCTCTGTATTCTCTTTCACATGTAAGTGTTCCTTTCCGCAACTTGTAACTCGTTCGACCCTTTTCTTATTTCTGCTCGTCTTTCTTCGTTAATATGTCGAACCCTGACCTCGATTTCGCACCGTTCGACGAAAATTACGTTCGCGAGGTGTCTCATGAGGTTGATGAGATGGTTGATGAAGTTTCAACCAGCTCTCCTTGGTCTGATTTCCATCCCGCCGATTTTCTCCATCTGGCGAATATAACTGATGAGGGTCTAGGTTTTGACCCTAAGAAGTTGATTCCACCACCTGTCCCAACTCCCCGTTTATTACCAAAAAGGGACAGGTTGGGAAGCCTAGTTTGCCGCGAGACGATTGATGACTTGCGGGAGCAGTATCCTTGGCTCCAAGGTCTGGAAACCATCATTCCCGGGGAGAATAGAGGGCCGGGCGACTACCCAAAGGGGTATTTCACCATTTTTATCGCCTAGATTATCTGCGGTTTCACGTATCCGCTGGTGGATGAGATTGCTTCCATCCTTGGTGGTTATGGAATCGCACCCGGACAACTGCATCCCAACGGATGGGCCGACTTAACCTTGGATAAATTTTTGGCGGATTGTCTGGAGGTTCCCCTCTCGCTCAAGATTTTCTCTAAGCTTCATCATTTCAAGAGTTCGGGGGAGTACTTTACTTTCATCCGACAGAGCGGTTACTACGGCTTTGATGAGAAGTCGAACAAAATCCGCGAGTGGGATAAGTCCTATTTCTTCATTAAGTTCCATGAAGGGAATCCAAACTTTCTTCGCTGCTGGGGCCGACCCAATGTAAAGAGTTTGAACTTTGGTTACCCCAGCAAGGACGAATCCGATATTATAAAGTTCTTGAAGAGCACTCCTCCTTTTGTATGGACATATGATCAGGCATTCCATATGCTAAGAAGCCGAGTAGCGATTGCCTACCGCGAGGGAGATCGTGTTGTCTATATCCCTTATCGCGTTTTTGTACAATGTACTATTAACTTATTTCCAAGTTGATGATTTCTTTTAACCCTTTGCAGGGGTGATCCTTTATCTCAACTCGCTGCAGATCGGGAAGCGAAAGCCCTGGCAAGAAGGAAGAAGCGGATGGCGGGAACAACTTCTGTTGCAGGGGCGAATTCTCCTGTGGGGGCGACTCCTTCTGTTGAGGCGGCTTCCCCCCTAATTGCTTCCGTTTCACAGGGCCCCGCTTCTGTTTCTGAGGAGCTTCCCTTAAATAGGAAGCGGAAGAGTAATGTGGATGTGGAGTCTTCTCGCCCTAGGAAGAAGAATACCTCTGTATCCTTGACTGTCGGTGGTACATCTACGTCCACTCCATCCAAAGCCAAGGGCGGTCCCCCATTTCATGAGGTATCATAATTTATTCGCTCTTCTTGCGTTATTTATTTTCTCTTGTCAGTTTTCGCTGTTCTCCTGACCCCTCTCCTTGTGTATCCGTAGCCGATTCCTGATATCAGCGGATGGTGGACCAGAACCTTTGGTAAAGCCGTGAGCTTTTCCTGTAGGGACATTGTTTCTTCTATATGCAATGTCCTTGGGCGACTTCCCTCCGCTTCTCGTGTGCGCGAACAGGTGCCGCTTCCGACTGCCATGGAGGGGATTGAGAAGCGAGCTATAGAGGTATATTGCTTTCCACTTATGTTCTATCCTTCAAACGCATGTGTCTATTCGCTCTTTTTATTCGCGTATCGTCTTATATGCAGATTATCAATTTCGCGGAGGGTGCTCTCTGCAGGGATGCTGAACGAGCTAGAGAGTTGGAAAGCCTTGGTACTGAATTGGCGACTCAGAAGTCGCTTTTTGATGATGTCCAAGGCAAAGTAAAGGTCCTTGAAGGTGCTTGTCAGAAGGCTATGAGCGAGAAGGAGGAAGCTCTCAAATCCCTCCAGGCTAAGTCCGATGAGCTTCAGAAAGTCATTGATGATCTGAATTCGTCCAAGGAAGCCTTGGAGATGCAAAAGAGGAGGGCTGAGGAGATCACAGCTGAAGATGGTGCTCGCATCTATTGGTATGGCGAGCGGATTCATGCGGCTTATGAGCATGGACATCCAGATCATGTACTTAATCGCCCCAAGGTTCCCATTCCTGAAAAGGATTTAGCTGAGAAATGGGACAAGTTGGAGGCCGAGGATGCTGATATGGATGAGGTACTTCTCCTGGATTGGCAGAGTTTTCATGATTCTCCAATTAGCTGTGAGATCCCAAATCAGAACGTAGAAGGAGGGGCACCACAAGATGTTTCTCACGTTGAACGAGATGTTTCTCGCTCTGATGCGGTTATTGATTTGATTGTTGGGGATTCGCTTGAAGCAGATCATCCCACAGGAGAAGATGAAGGAGCCGCTGAAGGCGAAGGGGGCAATAGAGGCGAAGGAGAAGAAACTGTAATATAATTTTATTTATATCCGAACTGTTGTATGTAACAAACTGCCAGTATATATATCAACCGAGCGACCTTGCCGCCGCTTTTCATATATGTGCAATTGTTGTTTTATCCTTCGTCGCTTTAATGCCGGTTATTTTCGTATGTGACCCTTGCCTCTTGCCGACTTCATACTTGTAATTTTTCGTAGTTAGTTTTGTTTTCATTAGGGTGGCCAGACCCTTTTCGCAATTTTTTGAGTACTCGTTTATTCGCTTAATTTTATGCCTTATAATTTTTCTTTCAAAAATAATCATAAGGTTAATCATAAGGTTTTGCGAATGATGCGTAATCATGCATCCGCCTTTCTTTAATAGGCAACACATTTATGTGTGTTTAAGATTAAACATAAGGTTTTGCGAATGATGCAACAATTGAATATCTTTATTAATAAAGAAAAAAGACTTCTTGTTACATGGGTATACAAATTGTGCGGGATCAAAGCCTCATTAAAACCTTTTATCAGAAAACCCAGTGGGAAAAACTCATAAAAGGAAAAAGAGTACTCGTCATTTCCCTGAACTACTCGGCCTGTTTATATAGGCGTAGATTCTCTAGATTCCAGGTGCGCGGGAGCTTTTTTCCGCTCATTTCTTCTATTTCAAAAGTCGATGGTCCCAGCTTCTTGGATACCCTGTAAGGCCCGAGCCAGTTGACGCCTAATTTGCCTTTGCCTTCTCTGGATTGTATTTTATCCGCTTTTTTCAAGACCAAGTCGCTCTCGTTGATTATCACCTTTCGCACCCTTCTGTCATGATACTTCTTGATTCTATTGCGGTACACTGCCATTTGCATGTAAGCTTTTTCTCTTCGTTCTTCTACAGAATCCAATGCATCTCTAATGTTGATAGGATTTTGGGTGTCACAATAATAAATTATCCGATCTGTAGGCGACTTGATTTCAACAGGCAGGACTGCTTCGGCTCCATAAACCAGCGAGAAAGGTGTTTCGCCTATTGCTGCCTTTACAGAAGTTCTGTATGCCCATAGCATATGAGGTATCTCATCCGCCCAACATGTTTTTTTATCGCCTAGCCGCTTCTTGATTCCCTGAATCATGGCCCTGTTGGTAACCTCTGTCATACCATTCGATTGGGGATGGTTTACAGAAGAAAAATGATTTTTGATCCCCATGCTTTCGCAATATGCTTTGAATTTTACACAGTTGAACTGGGTGCCATTATCAGTTATAAGCGTTTGTGGGATTCCAAACCGCATGATAATGTTCTCTCGTAAGAACTCGATCATTCGCTCAGGTGTTTGAGCGGTTACTGCCTCCGCTTCTACCCATTTGCTGAAGTGGTCGACTACGACTATCAAGTACTTCCTTTTCTTTGTCGTTTTTGGGAACGGGCCCACTATATCGATCCCCCATGTTGCGAATGGCCACGCCGTCATTATAGTGACTTGTTCGGCTCCGGGAACATGCTTTTCATTCGCATGGATTTGACAGCTGTGACATTCCGCTACCATCTTCTGGGAATCCTCCACCACCTTTGGCCAATAATATCCCATCAACTTGACTTTTCTTGCCAACGCCGCGGATGCTTCATGTGCGCCATAAATTCCTTCATGGAGTTCTCGCAGTACATAGTCTCCTTCATTGCGGCTAATACATTTCAACCATGGACATGTATATGATTTCCGGTATAAAGTTCCATCTCGAATTGAGTATCTCGCTGACTTCCCAATTAGTTTTCTGGCTAAGCTTTTATCAACCGGCAAATCTCTATGTTCCAGATATTGGCGGATGGGCATCCGCCAATCTTCATCATCTTCCAGCTCTTCGATGACCATAATCTGATCGACTTTGAATGCTGGTGCTGACCTTATTTCCAAATTGCATGCTTTTTGACTCCATGGTTCTCTACTCGCCGCTGCTTTTGCCAACTCGTCAGCCTTTGTGTTATGGCCTCTCGGAACATGCACCATTTCCCAGACGACTCCCTTGTTTGTTAACTCCTGCATCAGTCTGCCGACCACCTGATGGTACTTGACCAGATCCTCCTGTTTCACCAGATAATTTTTTGTGATCTGATTTATCATGAGTTTAGAATCGCTGTAGATGACCACTCTTTCTGGCGTAAGTTCATTAAGCAACTTCAATCCGCATATCATTGCTTCATACTCCGCGGCATTATTGGTAGTTTCGAATGTTAACTTTGCCGCATAGTACAGGCGAATAACATCCGGTCCCTTAATGACGACTCCCAGTCCAGCTCCATCTGTGGACAATGCCCCATCTGTGAACATACTCCATTCTTCTTTTTGTGCTTTTGGACATTCGTCTTCATCCCACGTGAACTCATTCACGAAATCGGCAAGTACTTGACTTTTTAGAGCTGGTCTTCCTTCGTAGCGAATATCGAACTCTCCCAACCGAATTGACCACTCCATTAATCGGCCGGATGCGTCAGGTTTCTGTAGTACCTTTCGCATTGGAATTCCAGTTCTCACAATGATAGTATGCGCCTGAAAGTATGGCTTTAACCTAGCCGCCGTGGTTATCACTGCGAGGGCCATTTTGTCTAACCTTGAATACCGAAGTTCTGCGTCTTTCAAGACTTTGCTCACATAGTACGCTGGATATTGTTGCCCCTCTTCTTCCCGCACCATCACCGTGCATATCGCCATACTGGTGACGGATACGTAAAGAAATAAATCTTCTCCATCCTTTGGCCTGCTCATTAAGGGCGGATAGCATAGTAATCGCTTTATCCCCTCAAATGCTTCTTGACAATCCGGCGTCCATTCAAAGGACTTAGATTTTTTGATGGCATTGTAGAAAGGTAGACATCTCCTAGCTGAGCATGATATGAATCGCCCTAATGCCACCAACCGCCCGTTCAGTCTCTGTACTTCTCTTATGTTCCTCGGTGTCTTCATCTCCATCACTGCTTTAACCTTCTCAGGATTCGCCTCAACTCCTTTGCCGCTAACAATGAAACCCAGGAACTTTCCTGCTCTTGCTCCAAACGTGCATTTCTCTGGGTTCAATTTGAGGCCATATTTGATCAGTACTTCCAGGATTTCTTTAATATCCTGCGGGTGGTCTTGCATCTTCTTGCTTTTAATGATCATGTCATCTACATAAATCGAGAAGTTCTCGCCTGATTTGTCTGAAAATATCTTGTTCATCATCCGTTGATATGTTGCTCCCACATTTTTCAATCCAAAGGGCATCACTTTGAAGCAATAAGTCGCCTGATGAGTTATGAACGACGTCTTGATCTCATCCGCCTTCTCCATTGGTATTTGGTGGTAACTGGATTTCACGTCGGTGAACGATAAAGCTTCAAATCCCGCAGTCCCATCTACCAATATATCAATGTTAGGTAGCGGATACATATCCTTCGGACAAGCTTTATTCAGATCTTTGAAGTCGACGCACATTTTGTACGTTCCATTTGGCTTTTTGACTAGTACCACATTGGCTAGCCACTCCGGATAGGTGACTTCTCGAATTGCATCTGATTCTAGCAAATCCGCCACTGCTTTTTCAATCGCCTTCTGCCATTCTGGAGCATGTCCTCTCTTTTTCTGTCGCACTGGGGTTGCACCTTTGTCCACATTCAAACGATAGGTTGCTATATCTGGACTTATCCCCTTCAGCACTTCATTCGGAGCGGTGAATGCCGACTCGCATTGGATCAACACCTCGGTAATGGCTTTCTTCGTTTCCTCTGGAAGTCCTGTCGCTATCCGTACGTTCTTATCATTTGAGATGGCGAATAGTTCTATTTCTCCTAACACTTCAGCCGACAACTTCTCATCAACTTTATCCTCTCCATCTGGCTTCGGTTCAAGTGACAATGTATAAGCTTGTTGAGATATAAGTTGATCCCCTTCAACAATGACTCGCCCTTGGTGTGTTGGCAAAAGCAATGTCAAATGCTTCATTGAGATGAGCGACTCTGTTTCCGACAGGAACGGACGCCCCAGAATTATGTTGTAGGCCAATGGGAGATCAACAATTGCAAATTCTAGATCACCTCACCATTTTAGATTCTTGTCGCCCATTTCTGTCTCCAACACCACCTGTCCACTTGTTTGAGATGATTGACCTCCAAAACCAGTTACATCCATGAACGTATGTTCCACTTGCTCGTCGTTAATTCCCAACTTGTTGAATGCAGTTCGAGTAATGACATTGCAAGAACTGCCTGTATCAATAAGGACCCGCTTAACGTCCCATCCTTCAATGGCCATCGTAATCACCAAAGCATCCGCATGCTGCTCCGTGATTCGCGCAAATGAGTAATTGAGGGCATCCCCCCTACGCGTGTTGCTTTTTCGCTGTTCACGGCGAGCCCTTTTTGTTGGAGGCTCATAGATCCCGCCTGCTATCACGTTAATCACCCTTTTTTTCTGCTTTTTTCTGGCCTTGCTTCTACCTCATGCGGAAGCGTTGCTTTCTCATCAATCGTTTATTTTCTAATGAATTGACTCAGTTTGCCCCTCTCAATCAGCTTTTCAATCTCCTTCTTCAATTCATAGCAATCGTTCGTGTCATGGCCATTCAATCTGTGGAACCTGCAATATTTGTTAGGATATCGCCCCAAATTGGTTCGACCTGTCGCCTCAGGAAACTGCACATCCTTTTTCAGAGGGTTTTTCTCAATCCAAAGTAACACCTCATGACGAGTCGTGTTCAATGGTGTTTGATATCCCCCCCTTTAAAGGAACGATCGCTTTTTCGAACCAGATTACCCTTAGAATATGCTTGGCCTTGATGGCGGCGATTGTCCGAGGTGGATCTAGCCGCATCTCTTTCTCGCCGGGTTTGAGCTCTATGCTCCCTGTTAACATCGTCCACTTCCATAAATTCTTTTGCTATCTTCATGAGTTCAGCCACTGTGCGTGGTTTATTACGGATGATTTCCTCCCGCATGCTCCAATCTGTGGTTCCATCCGCCATGATGTTGCGAATGCTCACGATATCTGGGTTCTGTAACCGCACCAGAATATCATTGAATGCGACTACAAATTCCCTTAGGGAATTATAGTTTCTCTGTTTGATCTCCTTCAGCTGCCTATCCGTCACATCCGCTGCTTTACAGCCCATGAACTTTGCACAGAAATCACGACTGTATTGATTCCAGTTGTGAATAGATTCAGTTGGTAGGGATCGAAACCAGTCGGATGCTGCTCCTCCCAAAGTGGTCGAGAACAATCGACAAATTATGCTTTCGCTTGCTCCTGCAACATCCATCAACTCTCTATAGTTTCTGACATGCGCCTCAGGGTCAGAATTTGGATCCCCATAATATTTAGGTATCGCCGGTGCTTTTATTCTGTGATCTGGAATAAATTCTCGCAATGATGGGGCAAAAGGCGAATCACTCTGCACCGCTGCTCTTGCCCTAGGTGTGTATCCCATCCGCTCCATCATGCTTCGCAGTTGATCTTCCAATTCAGTATTGGGTTCCCGCCGAACTTCTTCCATCCGTTGCTGATGAATTCTGGGTGACGTCCACCCGCCATACTGTTTCGTCACTTGTTCTCGCCGTGGGGCTAACCGCTGTCCAGTTATAGGATCAAAGTTCCAAGTATGCTCCCGCCTAGACATATTCCCTCCAGACGTCATCAACCCTGAATGTCCGTGGTCAAAGGGTTCCGTTTGTCGTAGCGGAAGAATTCCTTGCATTCCTGGCATTGGTTGGGATGACTGCCAGGTCGGATGGATCGTCATAATAGGATCTTGGTGTGAGTAGTGGTCTGGATGGCTATGTGGTGTCATGTGACTACTCTGACTCATCCGATTTGGCTCTCGAGATGGCTGTGGAAGCGTAGATATGGCAGGAATAGTTGGTTGTTGTGTGGAGATGACAACAGGTTCTTGAGGGGCAGCCGTTACGACGGTATTGTGTTCAGCGATTGCAGTTAACAAACTAATCATTCGATCCCTAGCCGCTTGGCTCATATTCGAAGCCAAGACCTATCCTGCCATTTGTACAAAATCGCTATTAGACATCTCCATCTCAGTTTGCACTTGGACCTCCAATAAGGGACTCAACTGCCCTGAAGGATTCGACGAGCTGGGTACCACAGGCTGTGTACTCGCAGGCTGCCGTGGACCTCTTGAGTTCGTACTAGCTGATCTGGTTGTAACTCTGGCCGTTCGTGATGGTTCTGACATGTTCTTAGGGTACCTTTAACCAAATGTTGGTAAAAAAGGTCCACGCTCACCGCACCAATGATAACTTGCTAGATTCGATTTGATGATCTTCGCCGCGGTTACCTGCAAAACAGAACCGGAGACAGGATCTCCGGGAAAACTCTCCGATGATCAAGTCAGTTTTATGGGAAGGTTGGTAAATTGATACTGGTATTGTGGGGAAAAGATGTGTACGTACCTCCCCATTTGCTTCTATGTCCTTTTTATAAGTGTTCCTAGGTAACCGCCGGGGGCGGTTACTCTTTCCAGGCCACGTCCCTTACGTGGCTACAAACGTGGTCTCGTTTGTTTTGAGTGGGAGGTTTAATGCTCCGTTTAGGATTTCGGGGCGGTTACTTGTTTTACCCGCTTCCTTTATTCGGAGCCCGTTTGATCTTAAACCATGGGCCTAAGTATAGGTTGGGCCCGTGTTTATGATTCGGCCCGGTTTGGTTTCACGGATCATCAAAAATGGATCGGAATATGAAAATGGAGAAGGAGATCCTCATATCAACCTCAATTTCCCCCAAATCCATATACTCCACACAAAAAAAATCAGAATCGAAAAATTAAGCTAAAGAAAAAAAATAGAAGATCAATATCGACACGCAAACCTGATATGATTAATCTAATTATTCGATTAGAATCAAAATCTAATGAACGAAACTATAAAATGGATCGGAATATGAAAACGGAGAAGGAGATCCTCATCGCAACCTCAATTTCACCAGATCAGAACCGAAAAATTAAGCGAAAGAGGAAGAGAAGATCTCTCAGATCAGCGGGAAGATCTTCCTTCTGAAAGTAAATAATTAAAATTGCAAAACAGAAAGAAAATGGAGAACAACAAATTGACAAGGACGAACAAAACACAGACTCGCGGCTGGAATGGAAAAAAGGAGTGACCACCTATTTTTATTTATAGAACGGTGAGTAGGGTTTATAACAATATAAAATTGTTGGGCTTTTATTCAATGTAGCCCGAACTATAAAAGTCCAGTCTATTGATTAAATATTTATTGGGATAAAGTGTAAAAATACACAACGTTTATTGTCAAACGTAATTTTACTCCTAACGATCTAAAATGATGCAATTTTACTCATAAGTTTAGCAAGTAAGAGTAATTTTACCCCTAACATTGTCAAATTGAGTCAAATTCAGACATTATTATACAACACACACATTCTGTTCCTTATTTTATCCGAATTACATATTCATTGTTTCAAAAAAAAAAAAATTCATACTTTTTCAGATTTAATAACTGAATTAGAAGTTAATATTTTTAAATTCGGTGAAATATTTAAAAAAAAATATGTTCAACTCGTACAAAATACAATACATTTTTTTTATTTTTTTTGAATTTTTCTCCACATCTAATCATATATTTGTGATCTGTTACTAATTAGTGATAAAATAATGTATATATGAAGTGTATGTGATAAGATTCATGAGATGACAATTTGATCAATTATTTCTCAAATTGACCCAATTCATCAATGTTGACGTTTAAATTGCTCTTGGCTACCAACTTTAGGGATAAAATTGCATCATTTTAAATATTAAGAATAAAATTGCTCCTGGCTGTAAACATTATAAGTATTTTTACAGCTTATCTCGTATTTATTTGATGATAGTAAATTCAAAATCTATTATTATTCATATTTTTTTTTTTTCAGTTTTTCATCAAAATTATGTTTTGAGGGTAAATAATTTATTAGTCCCTTAGTTTTTACCTAACATATTATTGGGTCCCCTATTTTGAAAAACACGTTTTAAGACCCCTATCTTTTGCCAATATTAACCTTGTGGTCCTTTTATCTATTTTTCTAGATTTTTAACCGAACATATCTTAGCTTTTAGGACAACCACAGTACAATACAAATTGACCATGTTACTCTGTTATTTTATATATATCTGTTTATGCTAAAATATAACGATTACAAGTATAAAAAACCTAGGTAAAAGGATCAAAGGGTTAATATTAACAAAAGCTAGGACTTTATAATGTGTTTTTCAAAATAGAGGACTAAACAGTGTGTTAGGGGACTAATAAATTATTTACCCTAAAAATAATAATACTTTAAGAAATCATTTTATATCTAGAAGAATCACAAAAAGTGTTCTAAGGAAAATGCGAAAGACACCTTTCAGCCACATGGAAGAATCCACATTGTTCGTCCCAATAACCGTACGGTTAAGAAAGAGTAATCGTTGGATGAAGTTGCACAAAGGGTAGAAAATAAAGGACAAAGTACATCGTCTGACATTTCAGGGATAAAATTGCTCTTAATTGCTAGCATTATGAGTAAAATTAGATCATTTTAAAATGTAGGAGCAAAGTTTTTTTTTAACAATCAACGTTAGATCTATTTTTGCACCTTAAAACAATAATCCTTATAATAATAATAAAAAAACTTGAAACTTTAAAATAACTCCGTGTTCTGACAAATTATTAGAAGCACCTGATTCTCCATGTCAAATGGAGGACCTTCCGTACATATTTTGACACGTGTAACATTGATCCACACATATTATAAAAGGTCCCACTATTTTAATTATTACATTGAGTCACAATACATGTGTCCAAATATGAATTGGGAATCCTCCGAGTGACATGAAAGACCCGGTGCTTAATATAAAAACTCGTGTGTTCTTTAACTGCCTCTACAAATTTTAGCAACGTTTTCACAAATCGTCGTATAATAACCGCCTAGAATAGAGCCGTGGAAAACGTTGCGACTGTTTTTTACAGATGTCGGTTAGTAATTAATCTAATTTACGATGAATTTGAGTGTCACTAAATATAGAAAAGAAATCACAAATGTTTTTGACGATATTTTTTCCTATTGTAGAGAGAGTTAAAACCGCCTCCAATATTTTATTTATCAAATTTTTATCAAATAATATTTTAAACTATTATAAAAATAATTAAAATAATTAAAATTTTAATTAAAGAATGAACTTGAATAATAAGTACACTTCAGTTGCGTTCACATGGACCCTGATGACCACGTAAATTTGATCATTCACGTTAGATTTAGACGGATTAAATATAAGCCTTAGGATATTTTGAATCTCCACCTTAGGAATTTAATCCGTCTAGATCTAACGGTGAATGACCAAATTTTCGTGGTCATCAGGGTCCATGTGAACGCAACTGAAGTACACTTACTTAAAATTATAAACATTATTACAACAATTAAAAAATTCAAATATTTCTTCATAAAGCATGTTTAATTTCTTACACACATGTCTAAAATAAAAGATATGATATTAACATAACCGAATCACGCAACGAATAAAACAAGTTCGTAACTAATAGTTGATTCGACGTATAAATACCCAATTAAAAACTAGTGTTGTACAAAATATACAACATATTCTATATTATCTAATTTTTTTGAATGAAGGTTGGGACGCGAAGGCAGGCCGGACATCCCAACTAGGTTGGCACCTCCAGCACAGCCATCGACCCGAATTTTTATTAAAAAAAATAAAAATAGTACAGAAGAGAGAGAAAGAAAGAAAAAGGTTACAGAAAACGAATATGAGCTACATTACACAGATCATCAAAAACAAAATCTTGGCAAAAGTGAGGAGCAGAGTGCCACCAAAGAATAGAATATGCCGATTGCCCAATTCCAGCTAACCGATCAGCTGCCTGGTTACCTTCTCCAAAAATGTGTGTAGCTCTCCAATTCATGACAGAAAGTCTTGCTATACAAGTATGCCAATCTTTCCTGATTCTCCAAGGCACTTCTCTGAAATTGTTATTAAGAAGATGCATGGCATAGGTAGAGTCCGATTCAATCCACAAATTCCTCCAGTTTCTCTCTCAGGCAGCGCTAACCGTATAAATAATTGCTTTCAGCTCAGCAATATGAGCAGGCGAGTCCTGAATCGGAAACGCAAAGCATCCAAACACGAAGCCTCTATTATTTCGAAAAATCCCTCCCGCGCCAGCGTTTCCGTTTAAACTCAAAGCCCCATCTGTGTTTACCATAAGCCAATTAATCGGAGGGGGAAGCCATCAGACGATCACATAATCCGGCTCAGGCGGAGGGCGTACATGAACAGCAGCGACATCAGCACCCTCTCTGATAAAGTGCAGCAGAGTGTATCTCAGATTTTGGGTTGAATGGAGGTCGTTATCAAAAATAGCTCTATTGCGGATGAACCATAAGAACCAAATGCATGTAATCACAGAAAAAATCCATCCTTTCCTCAAACTCTTTCTAGCTCGTACCGCTCTGAGCCCATTAAAGAACCCATCGAAACCGATACCAGGACAACAACTTACCTCGTGGAAGTTGCAGACCAGATTCCATAGTTCCAAGGCCACCTGACATCTAACAAATAGATGCTCGATGGATTCTCCGTCAACTTTGCAAAGTTCACATCTCTAAGTTAGCAAAAACCCACGGGTTTGAAGCTGAGCTTACACCGCAAACTTGCCATGTAAGAGCATCCAGCAGGTAGCTGCTCGTCTAGGGGGCACAAACGAATTCCACAAAAATTTGCACCAGTCCATCAGAATCCCCATCTGAAGCTCGAGGTAGAAATCTTTTACCGTGAGCTGCCCATTGTCAGATGGCTGCCAGATGCAACTATCTGACTCGCCAAAAACCTCAATTTGCCGAATGTTATTCTGAATCTGATCAGGAAGATCCTGCAAATTAATACAATCACCATCCATTCTGAAATATTGATTAAGAAATATTGAATGCAATTTTAATTTTAAGTTAATCCAATTGGGTTGAATTTGATTAAGAAATATTGAATGCAATTTCAATTATTTATCAACTAAACCAGAATAATCAATTATGCTGAAATGTAATCTAATACTAGAATTATTCTCTTCATAATTATTATTTCATATTATTAGCTTTTTCAACTCATTATATATAGTTTCATTTGAAGTAATATATTTATTTATTTATGAAATGTGAGGATATGACGACAATCTAACAAATAATTCTTTCAAAACATTCATTTATTTATTTTTATTTTTTTGGTAGGAACAGGAAAAGAAAGACACCACAAAAACAAAACTAGCCTGGGATCAGCCTAGGAAAGCTAACCCCAATCCTATCCTCTAAAAGGAGAGACGAAAGATAGATAGGAGGATCAGATAGGGTGGTGTAGACACCGAGTCGGAGGACCTGTGATGAAAACCTGTAACAAGACGGTTGAAGCGGTTGGTTCCGGGAGTTTTAAAGTAAAAAAAATAAATATAATAAAAAACGAGAGGTCAGTAAGAGTTGCGGTCGTCGAGTGGACGGCTCGCGAGTGCTCGGCGACGTGGTGCGAGCGCCTAGCGGCAGTCAGCGCGCGTCCGACGACAGTTGGACGCGCGCCCGACGGCCGTTGGGCGCACACGCCCGACAACCGTTGGGCGAGCGCCCAACAACGTGGGACGAACGCCCAACATCGTTGGGCGGACGTCCAACGGTCTTTGGACGAACGCCCAACTTTCGTTGGGCGAACGCCCAACGTAAGTTGGGCGCGCGCCCAACATCAGTTGGGCGTGCGCCCAACATATGCTGGGCGTTCGCCCAACTGATTTTGGACGTCCGCCCAACATTTTGGGCGTAGGCCCAAAACATTTTGAGCGTAGCCCGATGCCCATCGGGCTACGTCCAAAATTTTTTTGGGATCCGTGCCTATAAAAGGCACGGATCCCCATGCATTTGAGAAGCAGGATTTTGGAGAGCTTTCTCACTCTAGACATTTTTAGAGAGAGAAAGTGAATTTTTTTGAGAAAAATATTTTTTTTTCTCAAAAAAGTCCGAATTTCCTAAAAGTTAAATTTTTACTAAAAACCCGAAAAACACCGGAAAATCACGATTCGCGGAATCAACCGACTTCGACTGTCAGATACCGATCTTGAGGTATTATCCGAGGACTAGACTCGTTTTATTTTATTTAATTTATTTCCTTTATTTATTTATTTTTATGTTATAATTTTATTTAGTTATTTATTTATTTATTTATCACGTTTTATTTAATTTTTCGTATTTATTTAGTTTTCGTCTCATATTAAACAAACGTTCGGTTTTGTCTTAAAATAAAAACCTCGTTTTAATATCCCAATACGAACCATGATCCGATTCAAAGGTAGTTCGGGATTAAAAAAAACGTTGCAATTATAAGTTTTGAAAATATTTCTAAATAACGTTTTAAAATAAAACATCGTTTTAGGAGTCCCCGTTATAGACTATGATCCAATTTTGGTAGTTCGGGGACCCAAAACGATAGAATAGATCTAATCTAAAGCTTTTGAATAAATCTGGAAACTGTTGGACTAATTCTGTAATTTTCCGTTTTCTGTCACTAAAGGCTGTTTACCGACGGATTTTCCATCGGTAAAGCTGCTGGAATGTAAAAAATACTGTTTTGGTCCTTCTTTCTCAACTTTTAAACTTTTGGTCCTTGTATATATATGTGTATAATTATGTAATGTATTTATGAAAATTATTTTGGGTTATATAACTATTAATTACATATTATTTATCTATCTACTTTATATTTTAAACTTAATTTACATCAATTTAGTTTTGCAAAGTAACATATTTGTACATATATATAGTTTTTTGGTTTATTTGAGTTATATTAGCCTTTATTTAGGGTGGGAGTTATTTTCTATATATTTATTATGTAAAACTATTTTGGGATGAATTTAACTTTCTTATTTATGGATTTTATTCTCTATTTTTACATTATTTCTTAAATCAAAATCAAAGTGTATTTTAATTAGTATTATCTCTATTTTCATTTATATATATGTACTATTATTTTGTTTCTTACCATATATTTAACCTACATATATTATTACTATTTTTACCATTCTTGTATATATGTATAAATATGTATATTTATTTTCCTTATAGGTTTTCTATATGTACATATTCTATAAATATATTTGGGTTGATTTAGACTAAATTTCTTAATTGTTGTGATTAGAGGTTAATTGAGTGAAAAAAGGGAAAACAAAACCACAAAAAGAGAGTTTAATTTGCTTATTTAAACTAAAAGTTTTTCTAGATATTCCTAAAGAGTAAATAAAAGGCTTTTTCTATCATTTCAAACGATCTTCTTAAACATCACGTTTTAAAACCTTAATTCGTTCCAACGATGGATTAAGCGAACCTTGTAATTAAAATCGTTTCTTTTCATTGTAAATAATGAAGTTTTGAATCGTTTTCCTAACTAAACAGTTTTATACAAAATGAATGAACTTGTATGCTTAATCACGTTTTTGGTTAAAACTTCTTGTTCAAACGTTTTCAAACGCTCGAGTCGTTCCAACGGCGATTCAAGTCGATGTCATGTAAATTAACGGGGTTTTGAAACGTACCTAAATCGTTCCAACGGCGATTAAGGTACGAACCGTGTAAATAAACTCATTTTTCGGGGAGTCAGATTAGCTTAGAGTTAGTGTATAGTCTAAAGCATAAAATCACACTGTGAATAAATCAATTCTCTCTTCTCCCCCTCTCTCTCCTGTATACTTTAAATTTATGCAAAATGGGTGATTCTTTACTAAAATGGCTTTCAATAACATGCTCAAAACGGTTTTCAAAGCGAGAAAGAAAAGGTTTCAAATGAATTTTAAACTTAAAGAAATATGCGATTAGTCCGTTATCGCCTAACACGCTGAGTAGGAGGCCGGTGGTTCATAACCGGGCGATGTCGGGGTGCCTAGTAGCCTTTCTCCGGAAAGGAGCTAGCCTTCTCGGCTCGTACCTAAGTTTCCCGAACCCTCACCGGTCTCCCGCAAGGGATCGGTGTTCATTTTCCCATTCGTGGGTGGCGACTCTTCCATACTCCGAGCTCCGGTCCTGCCGAGCAGCTTGATTCCACGATTGGTTGCTTTCGGCACTAATCACCGCTTACATCGCCATGAGGTGTCCACCCCCCGGTCCGCCCAGGCGAGGCCGTTCGGCACCTTGTCTAACAAGTGGCGACTCTGCTGGGGAAGCGAGAAATTTGATTCCGGAAGGCGTGTATTAAGCCCTTAACGGGGACGGATCGTATTATTTCTTTTCGTATGCATTCATAAGCATTATTGCAAACCTTTTGGGTAATTTCCGCGAAACCTCTAGCGAGAGTCCATTCGTCGCTCGAAAGAGGCTAGCGTAAGTTCCCCCTTACAGTAAGGCGCCAAAGGGTCCCCATCCATTCGTTAGGGGCGAATTTGTGCGGTCCTGTGAGGTCCCGCGATCAGCCGTGTCAGCATATAGTAGCCTTAAAAGTTGCCATAGGATTACCCGTTACCATTTTTGATGTGATAAATGAATCAGTTCCTGTTTTCAAATTGCCATGACACGTGTCTAATCCTAAAATATGTAAAGAAAATGAAACGATACGTTAATATATACTCTTAAACCGATATACAAACTACCCCAAAACATCGAAACGATTCGAACTAAAGACGACTTAGTCATCTCGTATGAATGGACTTGTGCGACCTGCCTGGTCCCTTTCCGTGTCCCAAAGAAGGCACATGTTTAGGAAATGCGCTATGACGTAAGGACGTATTAGTATGAATTGGTTTGGTATTAAGGATAGTTATATCTCGATTCAAAAGACTATATTAACAGTAGCCATTATTCACATTCTTTAAATAGGTTGGGATAAAACGAGATTATGACGAAACGAAAACGAAGAACATTTCTGTTTTGAACGACCCCGTGGTAACGTAAAGAGTTTCGCAAACGTGGCCCGTCCCTTCCGAATAAAAGACGAGCTCTTACGTTACGCCTTGTGTTGTTCTTAAGAGAAATGGAGGTATCCGCAAAAAGTGACTAAGAAAATAAAATAAAAAAAAGCAAAAATAAACAAACGACCAAAGTCATTCTGTATCTACGATGTATATCCATCCCGAGGGTAGTTAAAGAAAATGAACCAATGCCGTTAAATACGTGCCTCGAGCCGGTATGTACGCCGTTTAAAATCATAAAGCCGAATTAAGCTAAACTGCATAATTGCGCCATATGGACGAGACTGTGGGTTTGACTAATGGTTCGATCATTTCGACCGTTACTAAAACTACAAGAAGTATGGCCCGATCTGCGTGTTTGCTTAACTCATGCCTAAATGAAAAAGAACGGTGATATCCCTGCTTCGAATAAGCATGCGATTCAATGAAACGTTGACTTTCTATAACCACGCTAGAATGATATATCCCGTAAATTGGACTTCCAGAGTTTCCGGACCTTAAGAGTCAGAAAACCCGGAGGGGTTTGGGATATGAGCTGGGAGGTCCGTCCAACACAGGTGGTGAAGGAAAGTTGGGCCTAAAGAAGTATTTTGTGAATGAGGGGTACGGAAAGGTTTATTCGGGTAATCCCGAGTCATGGACTAGCACCGAAGGAAAGATCCTGCTAGGTTTTGAGATCTTCAATGATGTTACCAGTTGGGGCAAAGGAGAGGCGAGCTGCTTCGTCGAGGAGATCATGATGTTAGATCTGAATGCTGAGGAGCAGATAATCACTATTGAAGCAACTGTGGAAGCGGTGGACGAGCCCAGTACCTCCAAGGCTTCTGAGAAACCCGAGAACCCCGATGATGAAAATTGTATTACTGCTTTATTTGAATCCGATGATGTACTCGCCAACACTATCAATGAAATGAATTCTGATTTTGCTTACTTGCTTGATGTTGATTCTGATCATTCCATGCATTCTCATTCATATAACATGCCTACATTTGAAATCAATACAATAGAAATGTCAACTTTCAATCTTGGCACGGATGAAAATCCTAAACTTATACAAATTGCTCAAGAATTAACTACTGAAGAGAGAAAAGAATTTGAGAGAATAATTAAAAAATATGAAATAGTGTTTGCTTGGACATACGAAGACATGCCAGGAATCGATCAATCAATTGTAACTCACCGTATTCCGACATACCCCGATGCTAAACCCGTGAAACAGAAACTCCGACGCATGAGGCCGGAATGGGTAGATAAGATCAGAGAAGAAGTGAAGAAACAGTTAGAAGCGGGGTTCATCGAAGTAATCGACTATCCCCCTTGGGTCGCAAATGTAGTGCCCATTGCGAAGAAGGACGGCAAAGTGAGAATGTGCGTCGATTATAGAGATCTTAACAAGGCGTGCCCCAAAGACGAATTCGCATTGCCTCACATCGACGTATTAATCGACAGTGCAGCATCGAGCGTCTTGCACACAAATATGGACGGCTTCATGGGCTACATGCAGGTTCAAATGGCAGAAAAGCACAAGGCAAAGACCTCGTTCACAACTGAGTGGGGAACGTACTGCTATAGGGTAATACCGTTTGGTTTGAAAAATGCCGGGGCAACTTATCAACGAATGGCCACGGCACTGTTCCATGATATGATACACAAAGAAGTGGAAGTTTATATGGACGACATGATGGTCAAGTCGGAGACGAGAGAGGGGCATTTCGCTGCACTTGAGAAGTTTTTGGCCCGAATTGCAGAATTCAAGCTAAGGTTGAACCCGAAGAAGTGCTTCTTTGGCGTTTCATCGGGGAAGATCTTAGGCTATGTGATCAGTAACAAGGGGATTGAGGTGGATCCCGACAAAGTAAAGGCCATACAAGAAATGCCGGCACCAAAGAATGAGAAAGAAGTGAGAGGCTTCCTAGGGCAGGTTCAGTATATCAGTTGGTTCATAGCAAGACTCACTGCGATCTGCGAGCCGATCTTTAAGCTGCTACGGAAAGATCAACCAACGGTTTGGAATGACAAGTGCCAGCAAGCATTGGAGAGTGTTCGGGACTATCTGTCCAATCCACCGGTTTTAAGACCGCCTAAACTTGGAAAACCGCTTCTCCTCTATGTAGCGATCGAGGAGCGATCTATTGGGGCGATGCTGGCCCAAGAAGGGGACACCGGTGTGGAGCACGCGGTGTATTATCTAAGTAAGAAGTTCCTGGAATACGAGCTTAAGTATAACATGATCGAAAAGACGTGCGTGGCAGTAGTATGTCTAACAAAGAAACTACGGCACTATTTTCAATCTTACAAAGTGATCATTATTTCTCGGATGGATCTCGTGAAGTATCTGTACCGAACTCCGTCTCTAACAGGGAAGCTAGCCCGATGGTTGTTGCTCTTGTCCGAATTTGACATCGAATATGTAACGAAAAAGGTTATTAAGGGAAGAGCCGTAGCGGAATTTCTGGCCAATCAGCCTCTAAATGCGGAAGAGGAAGAGATAAACTATGATTTCCCCGATGAGCACTTGAACGCGATAGAAGTTATACCGTGGAAAATGTTCTTCGATGGAGCGGTTAACTCAAATGGAGCCGGAGTAGGAGTGCTACTTATCTCACCAGAAGGAGAAAGGGTCCCAATGGCAAAGAAGTTATCCTTCCCTCTCACCAATAATATGGCCGAATATGAAGCGTGCATCTATGGGTTGGAGTCATTAGCAGCACTGGGAGCATCATATGTTGAAATTTGGGGCGACTCAAAACTGATTATCGAACAAGCGCAGGGAAACTGGGAAGTAAGGGAGGAAAGGTTGCATCCATACCTAGACCAGTTGGAGGGATTGGCGCAGAGATTCAGCGAGTGTCATTTTTATCACATTCCTCGAGCGCAGAACCAGGCAGCGGATGCTTTGGCCACTTTGGTATCAGTATGGGATAACCCTCGGAACCTTTCCTTGAAGCCTTTGGTATTGAATAGGTCTCACAAACCATGCTATGAAGATGTAATACTATTGGGGGCAGATGAAAAGCCTTGGTATTTCGATATCGTAAACTTCATGAAGAGTGGAACATACCCGGCAGAATCAGAACTTAGGGATCAGGCTGTGATTAGAAGGTTAGCTTAGCAGTTCGTCATCCACAACGACTTGCTTTACAAAAGGCACACCGATGGTTTACAACTGAGGTGCTTGGATGCGGGAGAAGCCCGTGAGGCAATGGAGTCAGTACACTCGGGAATTTGTGGGGGCCCATATGGGAGGAGCAGTATTGGCAAAGAAAATCATAAGGCAAGGCTTCTATTGGCTCACCATGGAAAGAGATTGTAACGAGTATGCGAAGAACTGCCACGATTGTCAAATCCACGGAGATTATAATCACTTACCAGCTATGGAATTGCACGTGTTAGCACCCATTTGGCCGTTTGCGGCTTGGGGCATTGATAGCATCGGGGAGGTGAGGCCTAATGCGTCAAACGGACACAAATTCATTGCAGTCGCCATTGATTACTTCACCAAGTGGGTAGAGGCAGAATCATTTAGCAAGTTGGAGTCTAAACAGATGAGGAAGTTCATTGAAAAGCACTTGATCACCAGGTTCGGAGTGCCTCATCACATGATCACGGATAATGGGGTCCAGTTTCAAGGAGAAGTGAAAAGTCTATTCCAAGAATACGGTATTGAGCATCATAGGTCTTCTCCATATCGCCCGCAAGCTAACGGGGCAGTAGAAGCGGCAAATAAGAACCTTAAGAGGATCCTTGTAAAGACAGTGGAGTCGCATCGGAATTGGCACGAGCAGCTTCCACTTGCCTTGTGGGCCTATCGCACCACCATTAGAACATCTACCGGGGCAACGCCGTTCTCCTTAGTATATGGTGTGGAAGTCGTTCTCCCAATTGAGATTGAAAAGCGATCGTTGAGAGTCGCAGTAGAAGCAGAGATTCCTGAGACGGAATGGGTGAAGAAGCGATGTGAGCAGTTGGCATTGGTGGACGAGAAGAGGATGGATGCTCTTTACCATGTGCATTTATATCAGAGAAGGATGGCCCGAGCCTTCAATAAAAAGGTCAAGGTCAGCCCTATCAAAGAGGGGGATATGGTGCTGAAACAGATCCGAGTGACGCACACCGACCCTAGGGGCAAGTTCAGGCCAAACTGGGAAGGGCCATTCCTCGTGAAGAAAATCCTAAGCAAAGGGGCGGTTAAGCTTACTACTATGGACGGCATGGAGTTCTCCGAACCTACCAAGCACGTATTAGTATGAATTAGTTTGGTATTAAAGATAGTTATATCTCGATTCAAAAGACTATATTAATAGTAGCCGTTATTCACATTCTTTAAATAGGTTGGGATAAAACGAGATTATGACGAAACGAAAATGAAGAACATTTCTGTTTTGAACGACCCCGTGGTAACGTAAAGAGTTTCGTAAACGTGGCCCGTCCCTTCCGAATAAAAGACGAGCTCTTACGTTACGCCTTGTGTTGTTCTTAAGAGAAATGGACGTATCCGCAAAAAGTGACTAAGAAAATAAAAAAAAAGGAAAAATAAACAAACGACCAAAGTCATTCTGTATCTACGATGTATATCCATCCCGAGGGTAGTTAAAGAAAATGAACCAATGCCGTTAAATACGTGCCTCGAGCCGGTATGTACGCCGTTTAAAATCATAAAGCCGAATTAAGCTAAACTGCATAATTGCGCCATATGGACGAGACTGTGGGTTTGACTAATGGTTCGATCATTTCGACCGTTACCAAAACTACAAGAAGTATGGCCCGATCTGCGTGTTTGCTTAACTCGTGCCGAAATGAAAAAGAACGGTAATATCCCTGCTTCGAATAAGCATGCGATTCAACGAAACGTTGACTTTCTATAACCACGCTAGAATGATATATCCCGTAAATTGGAAGAAATAAAGAATTGTTGCTAGCCGAAAGATTACCGTGCGCTCAAATAAGACTCGCTGTCTTCTCATGTAGCCAAAACGAGCAAACGGATTCTTAACGCTAAAAACAAACACGTTACGCGATGAGTCCGTTCCTTAAAATAAAAAGTGCTTTCATCACTAAATAAACACGTGGTTACGTCTCTCGATAGATCCAAAAAGATCCCATTGTAATCCAAAAATCGAGACACGAACCCACGCGAATAAAAGGGAACGAGTCATTGTCAATAACGAACGATTGAACCAGAAGAATAACTCGTACCACGTCTAAATCCGAGATATGCTCAAAAGGGAATCAAAACCCGAACTAATGCGTCTCGCGGAATAACGAAAGACGAGTTATTTGAAAGGACAATCCATTTGGTCGATATCTTAGTCACTAAACGTTGATACGTCAAAACGAACTGTATTGTCTGATGGATGATTTACTTTTTCCGCAATAATCGACGGCATCACGCGTCCCCTGGACCGCAATGTGAGCCCCAAACCAAAAGCCTAAGAAAGAGACTTGGACCATCGAGTGTGTGGAGGAATAAGGGTGGAAGAGAGATGTTGTGATACATGTAATTAGACTGACGTTTGTTCTTCTTATCTTATATATCCGTAAATAAATAAATGCACACACCACGAATCATGCATATAAAATCATGCATACATACTAATGGATGCCGTTCACGCAGACTTCATCATTAAGCGGTTGTGGTTTCGTGAAAGTAACCGGCTAGTCAGGCAGTTTGATCGGCTACAGATTGACAGTTCCGAATCGGCAGTTGTGGCTTCTGAATCGTCTTCGTCCGAGTATACTCAGTCTTCTGCCAGTATGTCTGTGGCCGATGAAAAAGTGGCCGAATTGGAAAACTCTGTGAACAACATTAACGACCAGTTGGCCGCAATTTTGGCCCAGCTAGCTGAGCTGGCATTGAAGGATAACAAGAGTGGTAGTAAACATGCTGAGAATGAGGTAAACACTGGCTCCCGCTTTGGGAACGAGGATGACTATCAGGATTATATCCAGAAACAGCTTGAGAAAGAGAAGGCTAAGGAAGAGGAGTGGAAGCAGCACATCACTCAGGAAGTGCAGGACTTGCGTGGGGGAAGCTCCGGAAGTCAGGACTTTTATAATTTGAAGAATTTTTTGTCGGCAACTGCTTTGCCTTTGAAGTTCCGGCTCCCTGACATGAAGAAGTTCGATGGAACTGGGGACCCCACGGCTCACATGAATCAGTATATTGCAGTAATGAAGCATACAATCCTGACTAAGGATCAAGTCCTGGGACTGTTTAATACCTATCTGGAGGGAGCTGCCCTTGTATGGTTTCATGCGTTGCCGATAGTGACAAAAAGAGATTGGAAGGAGTTGGCAAAATCATTCATCGCTCAGTATAGTTTCAACACTATGCTTGAGGTTACTCTAAAGGAACTGGAAAGCACTAAGCAACAAACTGGTGAGTCTTTTTCCGATTTTGTGAGGAGGTGGAGAGCCAAGGCGGCGGTTATGAAACAAAAGCCGCTTGAGCAGGATCAGATCCGAATGGTAATTGGCAACACGTTGCCGTATATTAAGAATGAGCTGTGGTATATGCCTTTTACCGATTTTAGTCAGATGTATAGCTGCGCCTTGACAGTCGAGGGGGATGGAGAGCCGAAGAAAGCTTATACCAAGTGGACAAAGTCTGGATATGGTGCCGGAGGGCCAAGCGCGAGTACAGAATCGGCCACAGTGAAAGTGCTTGATCTTAACACTATCGAGAAAAGGCAGTTCACCAAGTTTGATCAGACCTACGCAAAAGTTTTCGAACGATTGCAGAAAAAGGGATTATTGAAAGCCCTCACTCATTATAACAAGGCGCCGCCTCCTCCGCAGATACAAGCTAGGGGATACTGCGAGTTCCACAGTAATTACGGGCATACTATTGAAAACTGTGAGAGGTTGAAGCACGAGATCCAAGATTTGATTGAGGAGAAGAAGATAGCTGATCCTTCGTCAGCAAACCCTTCCACTAGGCGTAATCCATTGCCTAACCATAGGGTGAGCATGATCGGGTCTAGGCTCGAAGAGAGTTTGGTGATGGAATCCTTCGAGGCAAACGAAGAGGAGTTGTTGGACTCCGATGAGCAGAGTAATGTGGGAAATGGTTTATATGTATCCTTTCTGGGCAAGGATCAAGAGGATGAACCGATGGATGAAGAATTAGATGGAGGAGCACCGTATGATGAAGATAGTGCTGAAGAGACTAGGGAAGAGTCATCTCGAACTATTGTGCCAGAATTGAGCCTATTTAGTGGAGGAGAGAATCCCGATGTGCACTTGCGCGAGTATATGCATGATATGTTTGTTGAATCCTTCGGGGTGGACGAGATTGCTCAGTGGTTCCACCATTCGCTGATAGGCGAGCCTTTGGGGTCGTTCCACTCATTACCCGACTCTTGCAAGCATGATTAGGAACAATTGTCCGATCTATTCCTTGAAAAGTACAAGAACACTAAGAACAGGATGTCAGAGCACTTCGCGTTGCAGATTGGGCCTATCAAACGCCCGTTGCCGATGGTCAGTAAGTATAATGGCCACAAGGATCTAATGGAACACCTTCACTTCTACTTATCGGCCATGAGGCCTTTGGGTTTTAAGGAAGAAGAGATCACCAGTCTGTTTTGCAATTCACTGATGGGGGAGCCGCTGATGTGGTATATGTCTCTCCCGATGCGTATTAAGTGTGATTGGGCCGCGATGACCAAGAGGTTCATTAAGGAATATACAGTATGGATGCTTGCGAAGCAAACCCCGGACTCACCCTCTTATGAAACACCCGAAGCAGTGTTGGCAATGCCCCGGTATGGTGGATACCAGGATCCTGTCGAGCACGCAAGGTTGTTCTGTAACCATATGTATGATGCTGGGTTTCTCTCAATGTGAATTACATGAACATTTCTCGGAAACTCTCATGGGAGAAGCCTTGTTGTGGCATCTGTTGGGGTTTAGTGTCCTATAGTCAATTGTTGCGGGATACAAACTTATTGTAAATGAATTGTTCTTTATATCATTTGTTTTAATGAGATATATGTTTTATAACTATATAAAGGCAATCCCTTTTAAGCACTGAATAAAGTCTAATAAAAGGAAATCCGTAAGTTTGTTTAAAATGATTATAAAGTGGTCATACAAGCATGAAGTGAGACAAAACTTTATAATAAACTAATAAACTTAAAACCACCCCAAGTCAAGTGATATGTTTAGGATTGATATATCACGGTTGAGACTTGTATGTAACAATGTCTTTTGTCCGACAGAAAGCTGATCTCACAAGCTTCATATATATAGATATCTGGACAGTTACATAGATCCGGTGAAACGTTGTTCATTAGGATTGGGGATCCGATTTGAGATAACAGGATGGGTAGATTCATCCTTGTCAACTTTTCATCTCATTGGTATTACTAGGTATAACTAATCCTCAGACTCAAAAGAATGTTAATTGGTCATCCTGAATTACTGAATGTGAGACTTTGATCCTGCGGTCCCACGATCCTTAACAGAGATGACTCTGGGGTGTGAACTGCAAAGGTTGGGTGTCACAGGAAGTAATGTCAGGGTAGTTATACATTGGATTGAGCATTTATCACTCCCGATTAATGGGAGATACATCCAAGGATCGCTTGTGGAAGACTCGACTCTAAACCCTTGCAAGGTGATAGCTTAAGAGTAGAAATACAGATTTCACTTAACCTATCTTTTTGAGTTGACTCGGCCAAGAACAAGTAAAACGAACGTCTCGCTATATGTGACTTGACATTACCCATAGTCATAAGATTCAGTTCAAGGATGTAGTTGATAAAGGATCGTATTATACCGTAACTAATACGGAAGGGTTAACGACAGAATCAACCTGTCTTCTTAACGGACTCTGGGGGAATGATTACAGACTTGCCAATAACATACTCAGTACATCATTCCGTTATGCAAGGATTAAATATAATTCTTGAAGAAATTAATTTAATAGTTGCATACGGCCAGAAGTAGTAAGAACCTAATGGATCACACATAAGACTTGGAACCAAAAGAGAGATGAATATGATTAATAGATGGAAGCCCAATTGAGCTCAGTAAGGCCCAAATATATGGAGGGGGGCGAAATTTGTATATAGAGATAAGGAATTGATTTTATTCCATTAATCCTAATTTGATTAGGATTATGAATTAAATTAATTAAGAGATAATTAAATTAGGAGTTTTAATTGGATTAATGTACTCCTATTATTATCCAATTAGGTTATTTATTATTATCCTAAATATATTAGATATATAGTGAGATAATAATTAGGAATCCTTTTCCGAAAGAAGTCATTCTATTCTAGCAGGTCGAATTATGGCATTGGGCGGAAGCTTGCTTATCCGATCCTACGTGATGAGGAGGTCTTACTCTGCCAAAGATGACCGGCTTGTCACCAGCACCCGCAAGCAGTAGCATCCTGCCAGTTCTTCAAAAAATTTCATAAGTAAGATAAGAGAAAAATCCTGCTTGGGGAAATAGCCTGATATTGCTATATTCTCTACCTGTAATTAACAGATATTGGATTCCTATTAAGTAACCCATTCCTATCTAACTAGGGTTTAGATTCAAGCAACTATATATACCCCCTCCCATGTGAATTTCGACCAAGCCTAATCCCTCCCCCTTTAGTGATTTTCGAAATTGCTATTCAGTGAGAGAAAAAGAATTCCCATCCCCTAGTTCGTGGACAAGAATTCATACGGCATTCCATCGATTGATTAATCTTATTCATCCCTCTTTCTCTTTGATCTTGTGTTGGTTAATTAGAGGCAATCTATTTTGGTTGCATCTTATAAGGGTTGATTTCATCTTAACCTCTCCGTGTTAAACTTTGTGGTTGGAATCTCGGAGAAGAATTGTGGGCGCTTCTTTAACAACGGTAGATTGTTCTTCGAAAGTTATTCCTTCTTATCCCTCTTTATATGAAATAACGATTAACGGATCCTATGGTTAAAAGGAAATAGGCTAAAATTTTTATATTTCCGCTGCTATACCTTAGCCCTAATTTCCTTCAGTGGTATCAGAGCCATCGTTAAATCCGTTATTTCATATATGAAAATATAGAAGTTTTCAATAGGATTGAATAAATATTTATGGTTAGGATTAATTGACAAATAGTTTTGATTAATTAATTCTAAAGATAAATAAAGTTTTGATTAATTGTTAATTAAAACTGATTATGCTTATGTTCCTAATTATTTCGGTTGATAATCGTTATAACAAAATCTATTAGTTTTATAGTTAGGTTGATAAAATTAGTTTTATTAATTCTAAATGATAAAACAGAAATCTATTGTAGTTTTTTCTATTTCTGAAAATCGTTTTAAAATTGTTTTAGAACTGATATATATACATATATATATATATATATTTAATAAAAAAAAAATATATATATAACGATAGCAGCCCGAGTCGCGCCTCACGGCACGACTGGCCGCTGTCGCGCGGCTGCTGCCTCGCGGCAGCAGCCGCGTGCGGCACAGGGGTGCCGCTGCCGTAAGGCAGCGGCGTCCCGCGTGCCCTAAGGGCTGCTGCCAATCGGCAGCAGCCCGCTCTCGGGCCCGGCCCGATACCCACTTGATTTTAAATGGTTTAAAATCGTTTTGTATTAAATGTATATATATGTTTCAGAAATTAATAGTTTTCTGTTTTGATTTTCGAATAAAAATTCGTTTAAATGTTTGTTTTTACCAATATGTAAATCAAAGTGTTAAATGAATTGAAATCAAAATAATTGGGACGTGCATAATCAACGTTTTATATGGTTATATTAATCTAAGGATTAATATAAAGATACAAAACGATTAGAAGTAAAATTGGATGAAAGTTAATTTGACGAGTTAATGTGATTAACCTAAATATTACATAAGCCGGTTATGTAATCAACCAATTAAATTTATTTAATTGAGTCTATGCATGTTTGGAGTTATGGACATATTTGGACCCTCTTTTAGTCTTTTGGTATTTTTGAAATAGGGCATGCGCGTCCTGCCTTTCTACTATCTATTGTAATTTCTCCTCTCATCTGATTCCCTTCAATTCAATTGAAGTTTTCTTATAGTAGTATAGAAATTAATATGTAATTTCAAGGCGCCATGGAGAAGACGGAGGACCTAAAGAGAAATATGTAATAGTTAGTATTTCCTTAGGTTTGGCCTTTTATTCCGTCTCTGGCTCGACGGAATAATTTAGATGATATGTCCATAACGCCAATGTATGTGAATGTATGTATGTCTGATGTATGCTAAAGCAAATCAAGACTAAGTTAGATTATGAGACTTAAATAAAATCCCTCGTTAAAAAGTTAAGTAAATAAACAAGTTATTAAAATCGGTTGCCCCTCCCTAATATTATAATTCAGCCGGTAGTACTGGGGGCCTTTGGGTTGTTGAGCAAACTCAAGCTCGGGGTCTTATGGTAACACCTGAATTATCGAAAGTCATTCTTTCATGAATATGGGGTAATACTTAAATTAGATTATGATAATTGGATGAGCAAACTCATGTTGTCATAAACTAATGGGCAATATGGTTGGGATTAATATGAGTAACATTAATGTTTGCCCGCTGAAACTCTTGTCCAAGTTGGGAGTAGAAAGAGGAGATCTGACAGCCACGGAAACCGTGATCAGGGCTTATGATGATAACCGTAGGCACATCGAAGGAGTCTTCAAGGCTAAGCTGAAAGTAGGGCCGCATGAGGAGGAGACTGAATTCACTGTGCTGGATATACCGGTGACGTTTGCCGTGTTGTTGGGACGTCCATGGTTCCACAAGTTGGGAGGTGTGCCCTCCACGCTCCACCAAATGATCAAATTCCCCTTCAGAAAGGAGATAGTGACGATCAGAGCTGAGAAATTGAGTTCAATGGCGGCATTGGGAATTGAGCCTCAGCTTTTCTCCGGATTCCAAGTTTCTGGGATCTACGAGTCTAGCATGACCACCGATGTGGTGAAGATGATGAAAGGAGGCTTCATCCCTTGTATGGGCTTGGGAGCACACCATCAATGGTTGCCAGAGTTTCCGAACTTTAAGAGTCAGAAAACCCAGAGGGGTTTGGGATATGAGCTGGGAGGTCCGTCCAACACAGATGGTGAAGGAAAGTTGGGCCTAAAGAAGTATTTTGTGAATGAGGGGTACAAAAAGGTTTATTCGGGGACTCCCGAGTCATGGACTAGCACCGAAGGAAAGATCCTGCCAGGTTTTGAGATCTTCAATGATGTTACCAGTTGGGGCAAAGGAGAGGCGAGCTGCTTCGTCGAGGAGATCATGATGTTAGATCTGAATGCTGAGGAGCAGGTCATCACTATTGAAGCAACTGTGGGAGCGGTGGACGAGCCCAGTACCTCCAAGGCTTATGAGAAACCCGAGAACCCCGATGATGAAAATTGTATTACTGCTTTATTTGAATCCGATGATGTACTCGCCAACACTATCAATGAAATGAATTTTGATTTTGCTTACTTGCTTGATGTTGATTCTGATCATTCCATGCATTCTCATTCATATAACATGCCTACATTTGAAATCAATACAATAGAAATGTCAACTTTCAATCTTGGCACGGATGAAAATCCTAAACTTATACAAATTGCTCAAGAATTAACTACTGAAGAGAGGAAAGAATTTGAGAGAATAATTAAAAAATACGAAATAGTGTTTGCTTGGACGTACGAAGACATGCCAGGAATCGATCAATCAATCGTAACTCACCGTATTCCGACATACCCCGATGCTAAACCCGTGAAACAGAAACTCCGACGCATGAGGCCGGAATGGGCAGATAAGATCAGAGAAGAAGTGAAGAAACAGTTAGAAGCGGGGTTCATCGAAGTAATCGACTATCCCCCTTGGGTCGCAAATGTAGTGCCCATCGCGAAGAAGGACGACAAAGTGAGAATGTGCGTCGATTATAGAGATCTTAACAAGGCGTGCCCCAAAGATGACTTCGCATTGCCTCACATCGACGTATTAATCGACAGTGCAGCATCGAGCATCTTGCACACAAATGTGGACGGCTTCATGGGCTACATGCAGGTTCAAATGGCAGAAAAGCACAAGGCAAAGACCTCGTTCACAACTGAGTGGGGAACGTACTGCTATAGGGTAATGGTTTGGTTTGAAAAATGCCGGGGCAACTTATCAACGAATTGCCATGGAACTGTTCCATGATATGATACACAAAGAGGTGGAAGTTTATGTGGACGACATGATGGTCAAGTCGGAGACGAGAGAGGGGCATTTCACTGCACTTGAGAAGTTTTTGGCCCGAATTGAAGAATTCAAGCTAAGGTTGAACCCGAAGAAGTGCTTCTTTGGCGTTTCATCGGGGAAGATCTTAAGTATAACATGATCGAAAAGACGTGCGTGGTAGTAGTATGGCTAACAAAGAAACTACGGCACTATTTTCAATCTTACAAAGTGATCATTATTTCTCGGATGGATCCCGTGAAGTATCTGTACCGAACTCCGTCTCTAACAGGGAAGCTAGCCCGATGGTTGTTGCTCTTGTCCGAATTTGACATCGAATATGTAACGAAAAAGGTTATTAAGGGAAGAGCCGTAGCGGAATTTCTGGCCAATCAGCCTCTAAATGCGGAAGAGGAAGAGATAAACTATGATTTCCCCGATGAGCACTTGAACGCGATAGAAGTTATACCGTGGAAAATGTTCTTTGATGGAGTGGTTAACTCAAATGGAGCCGGAGTAGGAGTGCTACTTATCTCACCAGAAGGAGAAAGGGTCCCAATGGCAAAGAATTTATCCTTCCCTCTCACCAATAATATGGCCGAATATGAAGCGTGCATCTATGGGTTGGAGTCATTAGCAGCACTGGGAGCATCATATGTTGAAATTTGGGGCGACTCAAAACTGATTATCGAACAAGCGCAGGGAAACTGGGAAGTAAGGGAGGAAAGGTTGCATCCATACCTAGACCAGTTGGAGGGATTGGCGCAGAGATTCAGCGAGTGTCCTTTTTATCACATTCCTCGAGCGCAGAACCAGGCAGCGGATGCTTTGGCCACTTTGGTATCAGTATGGGATAACCCTCGGAACCTTGCCTTGAAGCCTTTGGTATTGAATAGGTCTCACAAACCATGCTACGAAGATGTAATACTATTGGGGGCAGATGAAAAGCCTTGGTATTTCGATATCGTAAACTTCATGAAGAGTGGAACATACCCGGCAGAATCAGAACTTAGGGATCAGGCTGTGATTAGAAGGTTAGCTTAGCAGTTCGTCATCCACAACGACTTGCTTTACAAAAGGCACACCGATGGTTTACAACTGAGGTGCTTGGATGCGGGAGAAGCCCGTGAGGCAATGGAGTCAGTACACTCGGGAATTTGTGGGGGCCCATATGGGAGGAGCAGTATTGGCAAAGAAAATCATAAGGCAAGGCTTCTATTGGCTCACCATGGAAAGAGATTGTAACGAGTATGCGAAGAACTGCCACGATTGTCAAATCCACGGAGATTATAATCACTTACCAGCTATGGAATTGCACGTGTTAGCACCCATTTGGCCGTTTGCGGCTTGGGGCATTGATAGCATCGGGGAGGTGAGGCCTAATGCGTCAAACGGACACAAATTCATTGCAGTCGCCATTGATTACTTCACCAAGTGGGTAGAGGCAGAATCATTTAGCAAGTTGGAGTCTAAACAGATGAGGAAGTTCATTGAAAAGCACTTGATCACCAGGTTCGGAGTGCCTCATCACATGATCACGGATAATGGGGTCCAGTTTCAAGGAGAAGTGAAAAGTCTATTCCAAGAATACGGTATTGAGCATCATAGGTCTTCTCCATATCGCCCGCAAGCTAACGGGGCAGTAGAAGCGGCAAATAAGAACCTTAAGAGGATCCTTGTAAAGACAGTGGAGTCGCATCGGAATTGGCACGAGCAGCTTCCACTTGCCTTGTGGGCCTATCGCACCACCATTAGAACATCTACCGGGGCAACGCCGTTCTCCTTAGTATATGGTGTGGAAGTCGTTCTCCCAATTGAGATTGAAAAACGATCGTTGAGAGTCGCAGTAGAAGCAGAGATTCCTGAGACGGAATGGGTGAAGAAGCGATGTGAGCAGTTGGCATTAGTGGACGAGAAGAGGATGGATGCTCTTTACCATGTGCATTTATATCAGAGAAGGATGGCCCGAGCCTTCAACAAAAAGGTCAAGGTCAGCCCTATCAAAGAGGGGGATATGGTGCTGAAACAGATCCGAGTGACGCACACCGACCCTAGGGGCAAGTTCAGGCCAAACTGGGAAGGGCCATTCCTCGTGAAGAAAATCCTAAGCAAAGGGGCGGTTAAGCTTACTACTATGGACGGCATGGAGTTCTCCGAACCTACCAACCTGGATAGGCTTAAGAAATACTTTTCGTAAAAAAAAAAAATGAAAATTCCCGATAGGTTGAAAACCCGCAAAGGGCGACCTATGCAACAATAAGGGACATCCCAATGGGTGAAAACCCGAAAGGGCACTCATTTGAAAATTCCGGGATAGTAAAAGGAGAGATGAAAATTCGCTGGGATCTGAAAACCAAAAAAAGGTGGATCCTGGTAACAGTAGTTATATTTTGAGCAATTATGAGAATAATATATAAGCGGCTAAGTATTTCTATTGTTTGTAAATAAATAAAGGCATGAATATATTCGAAGAGGATAATTGGAATCATTACAATCTACTGAATGCATTGTATTATAAATCATGAGTTATACATTTCCTACCTCTCTCACGTAAAAAGCCTACATCCTATCCACCCCTCTCCCTATATACAAGCTATACATCGGGGTAATACTAATGAGAAAACTACAAATAATAAGCCTAATAAGGAGGAAGATCCCAAAAGTCCTCAAAGTCCCTCAGATGAGAAGCCCGCTCCGCGGATAAGGCCTCCTCAGCAACCCGATGACCCTCCTCAGCGGCAAGGCGCCCCGCGGTCTCCACTCGCTTCCTCTCCTCGGCGGCAAGACGCCCCTCGGTCTTCGCTCACATCATCCCCGACCAATGGGCATTCCTCTCCCGATAGACCTGTCCGACCCTGGCATCGGCCTCCCGCAGTGACTCGCCCCGCCTCAGCTCATTTGCATGGAGATCACTCTGTAAAAAATATATATATAAGAAAAAAAGGAAGAAGAACAGACAACAACAGAAGTCATACATACATATGTGCATACATTCCACTACACTAAAATCAAATAAGAATACTCACCAGGTGGCTGGTGCAACGTAGGCTGAGCCGCTCTCTGAGATAACCAGACAACCCCACGTAATCAGTGCATGTTTCCCTCGAAGTATGGAGGGCATCCAGGGGATCAAACGGCACCCTCGATGTGAAAACAGGAGGAGCTATCTCAATGCCGGCATAGGCCACTCCTGTCTCGTCATAATGAACTACCGAGAAATCCCTCCCAAAGTCAGGAATAGGTACGCCTAAGTCGGGCCGCTCTGGCCGGGCGGCGCCTGAGGACTCACCCGCATAGTAGGAAGGCTCGCTCGCAGGCATCCGGGCCCGAGTACCGTCGAAAAAATCGGACATCCGAGCGCTCCTCAAGGAACCCTCCTACATATAAAGATACAATAAACATCCCTAACCACCTCGTGAATAAAGAATAAAAAAGGGTCAAGCACTCACCGGGATCTCCTCTCGACCAAAAACCACAGCAACAGCCTCCGCAGAAAACACGTCTGTCCTGGGGTCCACGTCCATCGCAACCTCGGGAGCGTCCGCCGGAGTCAACAGCATCGATAAATAACGAGCACGGCCCCCTGCATGGTCCCACACATATCGAGGGGTAAACTGGCGGGTCAAGTCGCGATGAATGTCCGATAGAGGCAAGGTCCTCACTGCAAACATAGACACTGGGATCTCGCCGGGTGTCCAATGCGAGGCGCTAACCTCGGTGATGCCCCGGTCGCCCAAGTACCATGCCCGCACATAGGGGCCCGTAAGTACACACTGCTACCCCTGGATGCGGGTAACATAAGCGTAATCGGGACCAAAGTCGAGGTCGTCCCATCTGAATCGAATCTGAAAAAAAAGAGAGAAAAGTCAGGTCTGATCAAGCGAAAATCCAGCATAGTTAGAAGATGTTCACCTGCCCCAAGGTCCGCGAGTCAATCCATGCTAGGAATCGCGCCATTGTCCGCCTCTCCTCGGCGCCTAAATCAAAATCACCCCACCAAGCCATAAGTGGAAGCCTAACCACCCGAGGCCTGCTCCAGCGTGTGCACGGAAGAATCCGCCTCTCGTAGGCCCAAACCTGCTCGTAGGAACAAAGGTTAAAAGCAGAAATCGCGAAAAGAATAAAGAAACAAGCCAAGGCTGAACGACGTACCATGAGAGCAAAGGTGTAACCACCGAAATCCTTGCGCTTCCGGCAAGTCAAATCCAAAAACTTGTACAGAAAAGCTAAGCCGGCTCCTGCCCAATCATAAGATGATGCCGCATCCAAGTCACGGAAGGCCTGGATAAGACCCGCATGTACCGTCCCGCTCTGGGTGCGGAAGATCGTCTCGCCCAAGGCATATAGAAGGAAGCTGCGAACGGCCCGATCTGTGTCGTCTCGATCGCAGAAGTCCCTGCGACTCAGTAATCCGTAGGTAGTAATAAACCTCGCCGGGGTGGATTTGACACCCGTATAGACTCCTGGTCCAATCAGAGCAGCTAACTCGTCGCGGTCAACCCGGGGACGCACCATGTCAAAGAAGAGAGGAACCGGGATACCGCTACCTCGCAAGTCAACAAGGAGAAGTCGCGGGGCGAGATCGTCATCTCCCCGAATGAGAAGTGGAAAGTATGGGTCGAGTCCACCCATCTCTCGCACAAAGCGCGCAGGCCTATCGGTCGCATACCCCGTTGGCGCGAGGCAGCGCCAGGATAAAGGGCTCGAAGCCCAACTCTCGCACCCGGGCTAAGCATGGCATGCCAAGCGTGGATGTCCTCCGTGGTCCCAGAAATGCCTATGATCTGGAAAGAGCGGAACGGGTAAGTTTAAACCTCGCTCCTAGGCTCACGTCTAATAAAGGTTTGTTAACCTAGTTATTCTTTCGGTCATGTTTAAATCTAACCTAGAGACTCCTTGTCAATTAGGACCATCATTTTGTGAGATTTCGTTCTTAGGGTCGTTTGTACAAGATTTGATTAATTCATTATTCTTCTATGTTCCACTCTCCCGCGTGTTGGCAAAGAGATTGATCCAATTTTAACATTTAATTTGGTTATTCATGTTTTTACTATTCACGTGCACTATTCACGTTTTACTATTCACGTTTTACTATTCACGTTTTTACCATTCACGTGCACTATTCACGTTTTTACTATTCACGTGCACTATTCACGTTTTTACTATTCACATGCACTATTCACGTTTCTACTTTGCGGTTAGCGCGCATTATTCAATGTTTCACTATTCACGTGCACTATTCACGTGCTATTCACGTTTTTACTGTTGGCATGCATTGTTCGTATTTTTACTATTCACATGCATATAATTCACATTCTTTCAAAAGATAAATAAAACATTGCTTGCGTGCATAGAAATTCGCGTTTTCTAACTAAAGGTCTTCTAAACAGACTTAGAGGTTGGCATGCAAATCATGTTCAAAGCAAGGCTACTAAAGCCTAGAAGTCTAGTCAAAGGATAAAAGGGTAGAAGGGTACTTACCTGGTTAATGTGGGTCCGGCTCAGATGAGAATCAGGATCCTGAAAGGGGACCACTCTAGTTAGGTTCTCGAAGCCCGCATCCATGCCCTTCGTGCCATCGTATTTATCCGAATCCATCACAAGAATGCTCAAAGATAAAAACTAGAGAGAGAGAGAGAAGAGAGAGAAGGCGTGGGGTTGAAATGAAACCCCACCACCTTATATAGGAAGAGGGAATGCCATTCCCGCAAATAGTGAAAAAAGTACGATGTGACATAAAGGTGAAAAGTAAATAATTAATTACCAGGTGCACAGACCTCCGATTCGCAGTCCGTTTCAGCCTGCGCTTCTGCCAGACGGTGACCAATACCACAGAGATATAACTCCAGACGACAGCCGAAATTTTACAAAACAGTGGCACCAGTCAAAATACAGACAACAATTGACAGAAAAATGATTTTTAGTCAAAAGCGTTCCGAACAAACGGGTAAGCGCGTTCCTACCAAACAACTCAAAATGCCCGAGACAATAGCTCCAGTGAAAATACAGACGACAGTATCTTAGAATTCAGAATTGCTAGAAAGAACCTTTTTGCTTTTAAGCCATCTTACCTACGGTCCACGACCGAGGTTGCCTTTGAGCCATCTTACCTACGAGGTTGCTTGTGAGCCATCTTACCTACGGTCCACGACCGAGGTTGCTTGTGAGCCATCTTACCTACGGTCCACGACCGAGGTTGCTTTTAAGCCATCTTACCTACGATCCACGATCGAGGTAGCTTTCGAGCCATCTTACCTACGGTCCACGACCGAGGTAACTTTCGAGCCATCTTACCTACGGTCTACGACCGAGGTAGCTTTTGAGCCATCTTACCTACGGTCCACGACCGAGGTTGCTTGTGAGCCATCTTACCTACGGTCCATGTTAAGCCCAAAATATACCTAAATTATCATACATAAATACGTTAAATTTACATTGAAATTGTGCTAATTATATTCATTTGGAATACTTTTACGTCTTTATTTACTTCTTTGATGCAAAGTACTTAAATATTTGGTAAAATCCAAATAGGAGCAAAAACGGAGCTAGAATGGAGGAAAAACCTAAAAAACGTACCAAGAATGCATATCAGTCAGAAGAACGCTCGAGGAGGACGAAAAGCAGTCGAGAGACAGGGAATAATCTCTCTGTCGCGACTGAGATTTTGAGAATCTCAGTCGCGACTTGCGGAGGTCAGCTCGGGGGAAAAACGAAGTTTCAAGCTCGCCCCTATACCCCCTGTCGCGACTGAGATTTTCAGAATCTCAGTCGCGATAGCGAACCCTTCTGCACACAAAACACATGTTTAAATCAGAAAAACGCGTCTGTTCGTTCGGATAAAAGCGACCCTTCACCAGTAGACACGACCCATCATTTACAACCCTTCAACAACTATAAATAAGTGATCCATTTCAGAAATCAAGGTTGGAAAAGTTAGAGAAATTAGAGAAGAAAGTTGTTATGTTGAGTTTCTGATTCAGAAAAGAATCAGAAAGTTAGATTTCATTTCTGTAAACAATCGTGCTGTACACGAATTGTATTTAGATTAGTTATAAACACAGTATTAGTTTAGTTTTCATTCTGATAGTGGACGAGACCAGTCTCTATTCCGAAGATCCAGCGAGAAGAATTAACGGCTGAAGCGCATGAGGTTTGACGAACCTACGGAGTTTGAGAGAAAGATTGACGACCCGGATCTCAAAGTTTTCGTTGCAATGCTATCCAAGTTTCTACTTCTCTGTTAACTTGTGAAAATTCACATTTCATTAATGATATACTTATTTATTCAATACATTCTTACTGTTGTTATTTTGATATTGTTCTGACAAAATGATTTTCAAAATGATAAATTGGTGTTTTTTATTAAAACGTTCTATTTCCATCTTATTCATATAAGAACTTTGTTGAACACTTGACAGATTTAGTTTTTATGGATGACATGATCGCTGATCGCGGCTTATCAGACATAAAATACTAGTTTGATTAAGGTAGCAATCTGCTCCGATCCAGAGAGATTTCTACGGTTCAAAGCCATTTAATTGAATAAATCGCTATATTGTTACATGTCCATAATCTTACAAAGTTAAAGTTGTTTTCTTTGCTTTATGAAAATAAGTTCTATTTTATTCCAATTGCGGAATTATCTGTCTTGTAATCAAAACCACAAAGACGGAACTGTTCTCTAAACTCGATATAATACTTCTATCTAATCCTAATTTACCCGAACCAATTCAATCAATTAAACGAATTTCTTTTGTTAAACCTAAAGACGCGAATAAAATTGAATTAAATAAGTTTTTAGTTAAAAAGCGTTCCCTGTGGGTTCGATATCTTTTATTACTACAAGCGTATACCGTGCACTTGCGGAAATCGCTCAACAAGTTTTTGGCGCCGTTGCCGGGGAACGCCAAATTTTTAACAAAAATTTATATTTTTCGTGTTTTATTCCGAAACTTGGTTAACAATATATTTATTTATCTTTATAGTTTTTTTTTTATTTATTGAGGATGGTCACTAGGACTAAATCCTCGTTGTTATTTAACGTTTGCAATTAGATGTTTGCAGATAAAAAAAAATTCAAGTTTTTTTCAAAGATAGACTGGAGATTTGATCATCAATATAAATTCCCAAAAGGAGTCTACAGAAAAGAAATCCAGTACAGATACATCAGAAGGAAAAGAAAATTTTATAAAACAGGATGTCAGACGTGACAGATGATTCTTCCAGAAAATTTACCTCTTCCCAAACACATTTACCTCTTTTCTATACACTAACCCTTCACCAAAACATCATTTCTCTTTGTACAAAAATTATTCACTTCCTACATTACACCCACATAATTTCTTCTTTTATCATATCATTTCCTTAAACACCTACATTTATCTCTCCAAGAAATAGCCGATCAACTTTTCTCAGACAGATATATTAGGAAGTAGGAATGAGGAATACAGTCCTTGAAATTATCTTATCCCCTAGGAAGGGATTGTTGATTTTTACCATAGTTTCAACAGTTTCAGTTAATGTGCGTAGTTTTTGTTCAAGGCCAGAACCGGAAGTTCGGACATTCAACCGAAATCATTAGATCCTTAGATTGAGAAAACGCTAAAAAAGAAAGCGCTTAAAAAAATGCTAAAAAAAGAGAAAAAAAAAGAAAAAAATATATAATAATAATTTCAAGTTGGGGGTACAGTTCTACTTTTTTTTATTCCTGCTTGAAATTATTCCCAAGTAAGTAAACAGAACCATTATTTAGAACCGGTCTAGATAATTGACTCTGTCCATAATTCTGATTCTCCTTGAGAATTCTTAAGGATTATCTCATTTTTAGTTTTTAATATTTCATATTCTAATTTTTATTTTTATTTTTATTTATTTTTAGTTTAATTTATTTTTATTTTTATTTTTCATTTTTTAATTTTTATTTTTGGTTTTTGTGTACAAATAAGTTTTGTAAAATAAAAATCAAATTTAGTCATGTTTTGAAATCTATTTTCATAAAGTGTTAAGTGTTTTTGAGAAAAATATATATCTAGAAATCTCAGTTGAGATTCTCCATGTTTCAGGATTTGGGAATTCTCAGTTGAGATTCCGAAAATCTCAGTTGAGATTTTCTGTCTTTTTCAATTTGAAATAACTGTAAGGGATTACAGACATCTGATTTCAAAAATTCTGTCAGTTAAATCATAGAGGTATCATTTTGACATCTTTTATTTTTAACAGACACAACCTTTCACTTATGTATCTTTTATATTCCTGTAGGTTCAGAATTCTTTCATTTCATTCCATCTCTTTCAGATTTCTGAATTTCTTTCTTCAATTTTAAAATCCTACAGACACAATCTTATTTCACAAACATGACCAAATCTTTAAAAAATGCTAGGAAGAACACTTTTGCTCGAAGCAAGAGAGTTGATATCTCTTCACGCTATGGAGCATGGTTTCCAATCTACAATCATGATGAGGGGAAACGTTATTTAAGGTTTAGATATGCACAATTTTGTGGCATGATGTATCTGGATGAGTTCCTGAACGAAGAACTCGGGATAAGCGATGACATGAATCGCTATCTGACAAATTTGGGATGGACCAAGTTTGCATCAGTAAAGTTTCCTATTATTGGAAACTGGGTATTAGAGTTTCTATCTACTGTTCGTTTTGTCAATAAGAGGCGTGTTCGTCTTAGTTTTCATTGTGAGGGTAAGATATTCACTTTTGGATATCCTGAACTTCATAATTGGTTTTGTTTTCCACCCCGAGATACAACTCAACACCATCCTAGAAGGGATATGACTTCTAGAGATATATGGAGGATGTTAACAGGATATTGGCAATTCAATCCACGTCTTGCCTTCAACAAATCCATCAATTCTAATTCCATGCTGTATCTGCATAAGTTCCTCTGTCATAGCCTTTTTGGTCGAGTCAGTAGCAATATTGTGAAAGATACTGATCTTTATGTGTTGGGCGACATTTTCCTAGGCAACTCAGTGAACTCCTCGAAGATTCTAATGGAGGGGTTAGTTGCTGCTTCCCGTTCGAAGAAACGGAAGATTGGATTCGCCAACATCATTTGTGGAATAATTTTAGGAGCCAAGGGAACCATTTCTGTTCCTTGGACTGATACAGAACCATTCCCTATTCTAGACTACAAGTTCTTGGAGAACGAGGGACTTGTCAAACGAGTTTTTCGTTCTGGTCCAACATTCCTTTCTGCACCTGAGAGGAAAGTCTTCATTCAAACGAAGATTAACAGAGCCAATGCACGTCGTCTGTCATCTACTTAGGGATATATTTTATGCGTTTCTGTCTGTTGTTTTTAATATATATATGAGTGTTTGATTGTAATTTATGTTTTTATAATGTTTCTATGTAAATATATATTATGGTATTGTTTATAATAGTGAATAAAAGCGCATTAATTCTCTCGTTTATTTCTTTCATTTAAGGAACAACCTTGGTTTTCCTTTAATTTAATGTTTCAGTTTTGTTTATCTCAGTTTCAGGAATTAAAATTTGCATTAATGTCACTTACTTCACAGAGGAATTGGTTTTGAAGTGTTAAAATTATCACAAACAGTCCCAATTTTACCCAGATTTTTCAAAATCTCAGTTGAGATTTCGAATTCTCAGTTGAGACAGCAGAGGAAAATGTTTTCAGCAAAATTTCGCCCCTCTCCCTACTTGCTGTCGCGACTGAGATTTTGAAAATCTCAGTCGCGACTTGCGGCTGCTGTGACGGGATTTGGATGGAATTTTGCATTTAATCCTATTCCTACTCTATTTACTACTCTATTCACCTATCCTAATCAATACCTATTACTTACACCTATTTAAATCACCTATTTTTACACCAATCAATCATCTTTTACTCTTCCCAACACAAAGATTCACTCACCTTCCCCATAAATCTTTACCCTATTCATCTTCTTCTTCCTTAAATCACCACCATTATCTTTTACTCTTCCTTTCATCCTTTCATATTTTCTTCATCTCATTCACCAAATTTCACAAACAAAATGCCTAGACAAAAGACCGTTACTAACAAAACTAAGGCCACCGAAGTCAATCGATTACGGGTTCAATATGGAGCACCGTTCGATATTGCGATGGAAGCCGAAGGACGCAAATTTCGCCACTTTTCACATACCCAAATAGAGTTCATCGACATGCCTTTTCTCGATACCGACACGGTAAACATATTTTCTTTTACCGGACATGTTGATGACTATTTATCCGTTCTTGGTTGGAAAAGGTTTTCTAGTATGCGTTTTCCTAGTATTAAATCACATATTATTGAATTTTTGGTTACTCTAACCTATGACAAGAAGAAAGGAGTTATCTCTTTTCAGAATAATGGAGTTCGTTTTGACGTTGGGTATGCGGCCATGAACCGTTGGTTTGGTTTTCCTACTCAAAATTTTTATTCCAAACCAAAGCCTTTTGATTCACACACGGTTTGGAATTCTTTAACCGGTTTAGATGTTTTTAGTCCAAAGAATACATCTAGTAAGCTACTTAAGGATGATTGTATATTCTTCTTTCACAAGTTTTTATCATTTTCCTTATTTGGTCGGGTTGAAAGTTCAAAAGTGCAAGTTCGTGATTTGGTTGTGTTTGATGCTATTTTTAAAGTTTTGACCATTGATAGTATTGAGATGATATTTACTAATTTAGTTCGAGCTTCCAAGTCCCACAATAAGCAAGTGCCTATGGGTAATTTAATTACCGGCATTGTTTTGGGCGCTCGAGGTGAATTAGCGGATTATCAAAATATGCCTCATGTTGGTTTACCTTCATTGGATCTCACGGCACTTCAAAGAGCCAATTTATTGAAGAAATTAGGACCCCCCGCCTTTATCTCTTATGCGGATCGCACAAGACGTGTTTTTGCTACCATGAGTAGTGAAGCCTCGGGTTCTCAAGGTTTAGGTGCCCAAGATGATGATGAGGAGGATGAAGAGGAATTTGATGAAGAGGACGCGGAGGAAGAGAATGTTGATGTTAATGCCACCGAGCAAGCAAATGTGGAACCGAATGATGAAGAACAAGTTGGATGGCAACGTGTCTTGACACAGATGAACGAGCATAACCGTCACATGAATTTGCGGTTAGATGAAGTCGTTGCCAACAATACCGAAATGAGTTCGAGGATAACCACGGTGGATGCCAATATCACTACTTTGAGACGTGAGCACAAATCTACTCATCGCCGGTTGCTCTCTTTCTTCCGACGTCAAGGAGTTGAGACTACGCCTTCTCCACCGAGTTCACCTTGATAGGTTTTATCCTTTCTTTCTTTAACTCATTTTCGTTATTATTATTATGTCTTGTTAAATTCGGTACAATATTTAAAATTATGTTTGGTACAATTTTCTTTATTATTATGTTTGAATGTTATGGTACTCTATTATCTTCAATTCTACTTCGTATGATTTAATTTCGTACTATTTTTTTCGTGTTTTATCTCTTTTTGCACCAATGAGGACATGGTCCAAATTAAGTGTGGGAGGAGATATTTCATATTCGTTTTAATTTTAAGTACGAATGAATGCAACGAATGAGAATGAATGCTATTTATTTAAGTATAAATGCATGTTGTTATTCAAGTTTAAGTAAAGTATATAATGCAACATTTTCAATTTAAGTATAAATGCATGTTGTTATTCAAGTTTAAGTAAAGTATATAATGCAACATTTTCAAAAACAGAAATGCAACATTTTTATATAAAGTGCAACATTTTTCAAAAATAATAGCTATTTTTCATAAACATATATTTTTGATTTCATATGTTTCAAACAATTTAACTTTCAAAATAATGTTAAGCATATTTTAAGGTTATCATTATTGATAGAAATAATATTTCTATACGGGCTATATTTTTACAAATATTTTTACAAATCTCCGATACGATTTTATCAAAAACGTCTCGAGTAAATGTATATAAGTAAAAATTTCTTTAGTTTCAAATCTCAACTTTATATCATGAATTCATGATAAATATAAATCTTATTTTCAATTTTCAATTAGGTTTATAGGCATAAATCAAACTAACAACTTTAGCTTTTTAGCTCGATATTATTTTTCGTCTTACATTAAAAACCAATTGAAGTTTTTAAGGAAACTTTAGCCATAATACATGTTGAATTTCAAGTCAATATAGGATGAATGTGCTATTTTTATTTTCCCAATTTATAATTTTCATTTTTTATAACTCGTGTTAATTAAATCAAGTAGTCGTATTCTTAACTTTTGGCCACGATTGAGACCAACCTTATCACAATCGAGGTATGAAAGGGAAGAACATTTAAGTACCGTTTACTTTTGGCCACGATTGCGATCACCCTTATCACGGTCGAGGTATGAAAGGAACGTTCAAAATTAAAGCAAAAATTAAACGTGTTTAAAGTTTTAAGTAACGATTGCGTCCACCCATGGTATGGTCGGTACCTCTTAAACGAACACGAAAGCAAATTAATGCGTATAAAGTTACGATCGAGACCACCCTTATCTTGGGCGTAACTAAACAAATATATTAAACCTAAGTCCTTAATAAATCTATATTTGTAATAGTTTAGGTTTGGGAAAGGAAATTTTGTGCTTAGAAATGCCTTGAGACGAAAGATTCGGAAACATGCGTGCTTACACCGTCCCGAATACTTCAATATAAAAATTGAAATACAAGACGAGTAATATATCTCTTTTACACAAGCTAGTTTGATGCTTTGCGTATAAATTTACCATGAAAAGTTTATCTTTCGGTTTAACTAATTTAAAAAGGAATATATGGGTATATGTTCTATTTATAAAGAGATTGATTAAAGAATAAATTCAGTGAAATTTTGCTCGGGACTAGCAAAAGCTTAAGTGTGGGAGTTTGTTAAGCCCAAAATATACCTAAATTATCATACATAAATACGTTAAATTTACATTGAAATCGTGCTAATTATATTCATTTGGAATACTTTTACGTCTTTATTTACTTCTTTGATGCAAGGTACTTAAATATTTGGTAAAATCCAAATAGGAGCAAAAACGGAGCTAGAATGGAGGAAAAACCTAAAAAACGTACCAAGAATGCATATCAGTCAGAAGAACGCTCGAGGAGGATGAAAAGCAGTCGAGAGACAAGGAATAATCTCTCTGTCGCGACTGAGATTTTGAGAATCTCAGTCGCGACTTGCGGAGGTCAGCTCGGGGGAAAAACAAAGTTTCAAGCTCGCCCTTATACCCCCTGTCGCGACTGAGATTTTCAGAATCTCAGTCGCGACAGCGAACCCTTCTGCACACAAAACACATGTTTAAATCGGAAAAACGCGTCTGTTCGTTCGGATAAAAGCGACCCTTCACCAGCAGACACGACCCATCATTTATAACCCTTCAACAACTATAAATAAGTGATCCATTTCAGAAATCAAGGTTGGAAAAGTTAGAGAAATTAGAGAATAAAGTTGTTATGTTGAGTTTCTGATTCAGAAAAGAATCAGAAAGTTAGATTTCATTTCTGTAAACAATCGTGCTGTACACGAATTGTATTTAGATTAGTTATAAACACAGTATTAGTTTAGTTTTCATTCTGATAGTGGACGAGACCAGTCTCTATTCCGAAGATCCAGTGAGAAGAATTGACGGCTGAAGCGCATGAGGTTTGACGAACCTACAGAGTTTGAGAGAAAGATTGACGACCCGGATCTCAAAGTTTTCGTTGCAATGCTATCCAAGTTTCTACTTCTCTGTTAACTTGTGAAAATTCACATTTCATTAATGATATACTTATTTATTCAATACATTCTTACTGTTGTTATTTTGATATTGTTCTGACAAAATGATTTTCAAAATGATAAATTGGTGTTTTTTATTAAAACGTTCTATTTCCATCTTATTCATATAAGAACTTTGTTGAACACTTGACAGATTTAGTTTTTATGGATGACATGATCGCTGATCGCGGCTTATCAGACATAAAATACTAGTTTGATTAAGGTAGCAATCTGCTCCGATCCAGAGAGATTTCTACGGTTCAAAGCCATTTAATTGAATAAATCGCTATATTGTTACATGTCCATAATCTTACAAAGTTAAAGTTGTTTTCTTTGCTTTATGAAAATAAGTTCTATTTTATTCCAATTGCGGAAATATCTGTCTTGTAATCAAAACCACAAAGACGGAACTGTTCTCTAAACTCGATATAATACTTCTATCTAATCCTAATTTACCCGAACCAATTCAATCAATTAAATGAATTTCTTTTGTTAAACCTAAAGACGCGAATAAAATTGATTTAAATAAGTTTTTAGTTAAAAAGCGTTCCCTGTGGGTTCGATATCTTTTATTACTACAAACGTATACCGTGCACTTGCGGAAATCGCTCAACAAGTTTTTGGCGCCGTTGCCGGGGAACGCCAAATTTTTAACAAAAAATTATATTTTTCGTGTTTTATTCCGAACCTTGGTTAACAATATATTTATTTATCTTTATAGTTTTTATTTATTTATTGAGGATGGTCACTAGGACTAAATCCTCGTTATTATTTAACGTTTGCAATTAGATGTTTGTAGATTTGCAAGAGTAAGCACCATTGTTAGTCAGGGCCCAGCAATGCCTATCTTTGTCCTCCTCCAGATTACTAATCTTAACTCCCCTGATTCTGAGGAGAGTATCCAGGCTCAAGAAGGTATCAAACTTAGACCAAATCCAGTCCCCCTCAGAGTCCACCACATCAGCAATCCTCCAGTTGCGGATGTCACTGGGCGGGGGAGAGCTACAAAGATATATAAGCGGTTTATCTCCGATCCAGGTGTCATACCAGAAGCTAATGGACTTACCATTACCCACCTCCAGGCCAACCCCCGAGCAGAACTCAGCAAACACAACACTGAGCCCTTTCCAAAGGAAAGAGCAATTGACAACTCTCTCCTTTGGGCCCCCAAAGATTTTGTCCTTTCAATACTTGCCACAAAGCAGACGAACCCAAAGAGAAGAGGGGTTTTGCCACATTCTCCAGAGGAGCTTCATTAGTAAAACTTTGTTATTGTCCTTAGCTTGTCTAATGCCAAGACCCCCCTTGCTTTTAGGCTGGCAAATCTCCTTCCAAGGGACGAGGTGAATCTTCCTTCCCTCTCTAGACTCTCCCCAAAGAAAGCGCCGGTTAATTTTGTCGAGTTCATTGAGAACCGGCTCAGGAAATTTGCAGGCTTGCATGATATGATTGGGAGCCGCACAGTTGACAGACTGAATTAAGGTTAGACGGCCAGCCAAGGAGAGGGAATTAGCCTTCCAACTGGCACACAACCCATTAGCTTTATCCAGAGTCTCTTTAAAGGAGGGTTTGGAAACTCTGTCGCTGTGGAGGGGAACCCCAAGATACTTGCCCAAAGAGTGAGTAAGAGGGATACCAGAAAGATCGCTAAGTTTTTTACAAGTGCTCCTATCCATGTTCTTTGAGCAAAGCATCCGAGACTTGTGGACATTGATCTTCTGGCCAGAAGCTGCGCAAAAGCAATTAAGGATGTCCATGACCACACCTACTTGCTCCTCATTCCCTTCCACAAAGATCATCACATCATCAGCGAAGAACAGATGGGAAATAGGAGGGCAAAACTTGTTAATGGACACAGGATGGAGAATCCCCTTACTCACAGCCTCTTGAATTAGGTGAGCCAGCCTCTCCATAGCTATCACAAAAAGAAAGAGGCTCATAGGATCTCCTTGATGGATACCCCTAGAAGGAGAGAACTCATCAGACATATCTCCATTGATCAAAACCTGGAACATAGGAGAAGAAATGCAACCCTCAATCAATTTCCTCCAGTTCTCAGGAATACCAGCTTTCCTTAAGCTATCCATAAGAAAACTCCAGTTTAAGCGGTCATAAGCTTTCTCCAAATCAAGTTTGAGAGCCACAATCTTAGTGATAGCTTTGTATAACACATTACATAGGCTGATTGGCCTCATTTGTAAAAAGGAGGAGGGTTTCTCCACCTTAGGGATCAGAACTAGGAGGGTTTTGTTCACCAGGCTAATATCGTTGGAACCCCGGAAAACACCTAGGATAAAGTTATAGATGCCTTCCTCCACCGTGTCCCAGTGTTTATGGTAGAAACTAGCAGGAATACCATCAATCCCTGGAGCCTTAGTAGCTCCAATGCTGGAGAAGGCAAGATCAATTTCTTTCTGGTCGATAGGATGAAAAGCTTCTTCAATAGCATCCTCCTCCAGCCTAGGAAAGGTGATCCCGGAAAGGGCTTTGTCCAGATCCACATCTTCCTCTTTAAAGAGGACTTTATAGAAATCAAGAGCAAGGCGACGAATATCTTCCTCCTCATAAATCCAGTCACCATTGGAGTCTTTAATAGCATCGATCTGGTTCCTCTGCCTTCTAATGATAGTTGAAAGGTGGAAGAATCTGGTGTTTCGGTCACCGTCCTTAATCCAAGCCTTCCTAGATTTCTGGAACCAAAGGAGCTCTTCCTATCTAAGCACCGTTTCCAACTCGTTCTGGAGAGATCTAAGATGACAATTCAGACTATGGTCGAAACGTATCTCCAAACAGCGTTGAATGCCTTCCATCCTTCTTAAAAGTTTGTTTTTTCTTCGGATAATATGGCCAAAGATGTTTTTATTCCATCCCACCACATTCCTTCTAAACTCCTCAGCAGCATGGAGAACATTAGAATGGGGTTGCCAATTATCTTTAACAAAATTCCTGAACTTAGGATGGGTATTCCAAGCAACAAGGTACCTAAAAGGTCTATTCCCTTTGGGCCGAAGACCTTTAACCAGCTTAATGAGGAGAGGACAATGTTCAGAATGACGAAAAGGGAGATTCAGCACCTTCACCTCGGAAAATCTATAAATCGCAGCTACATTCGCATAAACTTTGTCTAACCTAACAAACACGATGTTCCTTTTCCAAGTGAATTTATGACCAGCGGCCCCCAGGTCAGACAGCCCGCATAAATCCATGTTCTGCTTATGATTCAGGCATCGGTTCACATAATGATTACCCCCCTCTCTGATCACTCATGAGGGCAATATCGTTAAAGTCCCCAGCAACCATCCAAGCATCCACCATGCTTGTACTTATAGAATACAGGAACTCCCACAGCCGTTTCCGGTTAGTCGAAACCGGGTCGGCATAAACAAAGGTAACAAAGAAAGGTATATTACCAGGGTAACAAACCTTACTATGAATTGATTATCCATACTGATAATATCAATTGTAACACACTCTTGTTTCCAAAACAGCCAGATCCCCCCTGCCCGACCAGTAGCTTCAGATCTGATACAACTCCAATTTTTAAACTTACTAACCACTTCATCTGCTTTAGGACCACTTACCTTGGTTTCAAGAAGAGCAAAACACGAAGGATTAAATTGCTTAATAAGATCTTTAACATGGATGCGGGAAGCCTTGCTAGCCGCACCTCTAACATTCCAAACAAAGAAGTCCATCAGAAAAGAAAACTACTGAACACAGGCCCCAACCCTATACCAGGCATTTATTCGGGGCTCCTGCGAGCCTAGACGAGGTAACAGCCGGCCCCCTTTTATCCCAAGAAGCCACAAAGCTATGGTTCTTTTTAGGGTTGGCTTTAGGTTTCTTCAAATTCAACTTATTGACTCCAATATTCTTTCCTATTGGGATATCAACAAGTGTTTTCGAATTACTAACCTTATTAGTCAACACTCTTCCTGTTGAGCCAATGTTCTGGGAGCTTCCCTTGGCCACAGCATTAGAGTCAAACAGAGGATTAATAGAGTTGCCAAGGATGGAAGCTGGCTCGGCAGATTCCAGGCCATGCATGCTTAACTCCAAATGATCATTAGAAACCTCAGGATCCTGTCCATCCTCAAGAGATAGGACTCTGAATCTTGAGCCTGAACCGGAAGCAGCCTCCACATCCGCACCATTCTTAATATCAGGGGGCTTAACCTTGATTCTATGAGCAATTTGAAGAGAATTCATCTCCTTACTGATATCTGGCGAATGATTCTGAGCAGCATTTGCTCGTGGCCTCCTTCTGACTGTCCTTTTGGCCAGCATCCATGGGCCAAAATTCTTCCCTTCATCTTGCTTCTCCTCAGCTTTACCTATGATAGGCACAACCACCTCCTCAACCAAGTTTCTTCTTTTAGGACACCCATCATAAGTATGGCCAAACATGCCACATTCATAGCAGATATTGTGGATGCCCTCATATTCAATATGAAAGACCTTATCCTGAATGCAGAATTTAGACAGAAGAGGTTTCACAAGATCAACATCGATACAAACCCTGGCAAATTTGCCTCTCTCTGCCCCTATGGTAGTTTTGTCAATGTGGTGAACTTTCCCAACTAGGCCTCCAATTTTATTAAGGAACCTCTCATTGTAGTATTCAATGGGCAAGCCTGGGAATCTAACCCAAGTAAGGATCCTGTTAACCGAGCAGTCATGAGGATTGAAATTTGGAACCCATGGTCTTATTGCCAATACATGATTGGAAATGATACAAGGACCACCGTTGACAACAGCATTAAAATCCTCTGCACTGGTAAATTTAATGACATAGTAGTCATTCTCCAAATCCGTAATGGAAACCTTCCCTTTTTTCGTCCACTGTGCCTGGATCCTCTGGGCAAAGTAGTTAAAGCTGATCCTTTTCCCAAGGACAGTGACAATTAAGGCCAACTTCCACTTGGATCTTAAGACACGCTTGTCCTCAGAGGAAAGACGGATCCTAAGACACAGCGGGTCCTCTTGATCTCCATCCTCAATATCCGAGTCGGAGAAGAATTCCTCAGACTCATCATCGATAGTGTCTTCCTCCATCCTGGGTTCCTCCTCAACCACCCCCAACACCTTATCTCTCCAGGAAGAACTCCCACAGTCATTCTTAAAAACACGATTAACAACAGTATCCACACTCTGTATAGGGCCCGGGATAGCACTAGGGCAAGGGGCCACAGCCTGATCCCTCGCTGGGACTTTCATCGCTCCTGCCGACATCCCAGTGGCAACAAAACCCGCATTCTCCCCATTACCCGGGCACAATATGCCCAAATTCACAAAAACAGGGCCCGAAGCCAGCCTTCCCACGGCCTGCACGGCCTGCGTAGCCTGTGCGGTATGCGCGTCCTGCGCGGCCTGCGCTGACTACGCGGCAAGCGCGTCCTGCGCGGCCAGTGCGGCCTACGCAACTTGCAAAGTTAGATTGGCCTTTGCGTCCAGCGTGGCCAGGGTAGCATGTGCAGCCTGCGCAGCACTCGCAGCATGCGCGTCATGCACAGATTGCACGGCCTGCGCAACAAGAACCTCCGGATTCATTTATTTAATAGTTAATAAATATATTTTTTTTATTTATCATATAAAATATCTAAAACAAAAAATAATATTCTTTAATTCTACGAAACATTATTCTAAAAAAACTTTTAAAATTAAGGGTTAATTTAAAAAAAAACCCACGTGGTTTCATGTTTTCATAATCGTTCATACCTTCAATCGTCCGTTCAAGTTGCGCTCACACTCATGGAATCCACACCAATTTCAGCCCAAGACTCACCAAAGCTAGCCATTTATTGGCTTTAAGTTTGTCATTTCAATTTTCTTCAATTTTATTATTAATATTTCAATTTCGTTGTTTCAATTCTGCATTCCATTTTTCTTCTTGTTCATATTTTTGTTAGAATCAACATCCACAATTGATTTAGCTATTTTTTTTATAATAGATACAGATTTGATTGTAATTGATCAAATGACTATTATTAAGGGTGAGTTACTGATGGACGAAATGTGTATCGTACAAAACTAAGGGCAAGAGCACCCTATCGTTATCAAGTAATAAATAGTAAGTAGAGTATCGTTCCCATGAGGATTGTGTTTATAGCTGTTGATTTTTGTGAATTTCTATTATTTAAGTAATCAATTTTGGATTTGATGTTTACTAAACTAAAAATTAAAATAACTGCACTCAATTAATTGAAGAAAAGAAAAACAATATTTATAACTCTTATGATAAAGGTGCTAGAGCAAGGCTTCACCTAACCTAATAAATAACTTTACTAATAATCCTATCCAAGTTCGTTTAACAAACTTTAGAGACAGTGATTTTCTCCTGAGGAAATCAATCCAACTTTGGTCCAGTCAAGATTAACTCTATTTCACTTACAATTATCCTAGCTTTGGTCAAGTCAAGAATAAAAGTAAAATAAAAGTAAAATAAAAGCATTAAGTTCTTTGAGAAAACCTCGAAGTCAAGTCGTGAAACCATAACCTCAAAAACCGCACCACATAGACATGGGTCTGAAATATGTATTTTCGTTAATTATTTTTATATCGGTCAACTAAAACAACAAACTAAGACTAGCTAAATATTGATCACTTATCTAACTAGCAAATTAAGCTTCATAGTTCAATCCTCTATTTTATGCTATTGAACTTGGATTTGGATTATCAGTTAATTATTTACTTGTTTAATTTTCGTCATAGCTCTAGCTATGGAGGAGTTAGTTCATAGTAGATGGAAGGAAAACAAGAAAGTTAACAGAAAACAAACTAGAAAACATAATTAAAGTAAAGAGAAGAAAAGATGAATAGAGAATAAACTTTGAAATAGAAACTAGAATTAGTTACAAATGTAGAAAGAGAATGAATAAAAAGAAAACTATAAAAAGTCTAAAAGAGAGGGCTAAGAGAGTGTGGTGAGGCCTGTTCCATTGTTCCAGGTCTGGTTTCATGCTTCCCAATGTAGGTATTTATAGTTGCACATGCCTTCATGCATTCCTTGAAACTTCCAACTTTAATGCCATTAAAGAGAAGATTAATGGAGGATTGAATTCTTTGCTCTAACTTCTTAACTTTAATGTAAAAAATAAGATTAATGGAGAGTTGAATTCTTGTTTTCAACTTCTTAACTTTAATGCAACTGAAGAGAGCATTAAGTAGTGTAACTCCTTCTTGAGCATTCAAAAGACTCTTTAAATAGTATTAAAATAGTCATAACATTCCTTGGATAGTTTTTGAGGAATTTATGACTATAAAGATTTATTTAAAGAGTCATGATTCTTCATTCTTCAACTGCTACAAGGTCACCAACTAGAGGGAGTTCTAACTTTGCAACTTTATTTACTTGAGTAATGATTCCTTAATTGCATTTTTTTTCCCAAATAATACCTAAAAACATATGGAACAAGCATTAGTTCTTGAAACACAAAACTAAACATAAAACAATTATAAAATATTAAAAACTATCTTAAAATGTATGATTATTATAATTAACATATATTAAAAAATATATGAAAATGCAAGATAACAGTTACACATGTGATGTGATACGAATTAGTGGTTTTATTACACATGTCGAAAACTTATAAACAAAATTCTAAAATTGTCATATTTTGAAAATTTTAAACTATTTATATGCAAAACGTCAAAACCCTTTTGAAGTAAGAGTTGGTTATGAATTAAAATTTTTAAAATTAAAAGGATAAGGTGTAAAAATACCCCTAACGTTTACATCCAGGAGCAATTTCACCTATAATATCTAAAATGTTGCAATTTTACCACTAACGTTGACAAGTTGGGTCAATTTCACATACTTCATTATAAAACACATATATTTTGTTCATTCTTCTACACCAACTGCATATCTGTTGTTTCTAAAAAAAATCATATTTCTTTTGTGATTTAACAATATAATTGGAGATTAAATTTTTTAAAATTTGACGAAATATTTGAATTTTTTTTGTCCAACTCGTACAAAATACAGTATATTTTTTAATTTTATTTTTATTTTTTCACGTCTAATCATATATTTATGATTTGTTACTAATTAGTGATAAAATGACGCACATATGAAATGTAGATGAGAAGATTCGTGACCAAGAAGACAATTTAATGAATTATTTAGCCCCTCCATTGTAACAAAAAAAAAAAAGAATTATTTCTCAAATTGATCCAATTTAACAATGTTAGGGGTAAAATTGCTCTTAGCTGCTAATGTTAAGGGTGAAATTGCTCCTGGCTATAAACGTTAGGGGTATTTTTGCACTTTATCTCAAAATTAAGTAACTAATGTTTGATAATTGTAATTTGACAAGATAAGAAATATTTGTTTCAGAATCTGATATTTCAAAATTAATAAACCTTTCTATGATAATAGAAAAAAAACATAGTTAATTGTAAAAAACTCTAAATATGATTTTGTGTGTAATTTCCTCTATTATTAAACCCAACTTTAAATTATGACATGAATAACGATTTATCAGGCGGGCTACGATGAATTATCATTTATTTATACGGATCACTATTCAGTGATCGGGATAATTCGGTCACTTTACAACCGTTAGCCAGCGATTAAAACCCAATGAAAAGAATCATAAATTACTATTTTTTTTATAAAAAGAAATGTAAAAAATTATTAATATACGATTTGCCAAACATTTATCGTTTATCTATCAAAATCACTATCCAGTGACCGAGATAAGCTAATCGTATTATAATCAGTATTCATTAATTAAAACCCGATAAATAAAATTGCATCGTTATTATCTAATAACTTGATATAATATATATGAACTTAAATTATGAATGAAATTGAAATTAATGGAAATAAATACATAAAGAAAATATTAAAATGAATTAAAGTGGATGAATATTTAAATCAGGTTTGTTGAGCTGAAAATAGGATATGTGAGGAGTACTTAATTAGGAAAAATTAAGAGTAGCGGAGATAACTTGAAGTAAATTAAAACTACAGTGGTCAACTTGAAATATTTAAAACAAGGGTTAAGGTGCAAAAATACCTCTAACGTTTTGGACCAGGAGCAATTTTACTCATAACATCTAAAATGGTGCAATTTTACCCCTAACGTTGGAAGCCAAACGCAATTTTACCCCTAACGTTAATAAATTTGGTCAATTTGAGAAATAATTCATCAAACTGTCTTCTGGGTCATGAATCTTGTTATCTACACTTCATACATGTGTCATTTTATCAGTAACAAAGTACAAACTTGGGATGTGAAAAAAAAATAAAAAATATACTGTCTTTTTTTACGGATTAGACAAAAACAAATTCAAAAAATCCACCGAATTTATAAATATTAATCTCAAATTCTACTATTAAATTATAAAAAACATGAAATTCTTTTTTAGAACGAATTATTATACAATTGGTGCAGAATAATGAACAAAAATATCTGTGTTTTATAATAGTGTCTGAAATTGACCCAATTTATCAACGTTGGGGGTAAAATTGCACAATTTTAGACGTTAAGGGTAAAAATTCTCCTGGTCCAAAACGTTAGGGATATTTTTGCACCTTAACCCTTAAAACAATGAGCTTATAAATACACAAGTTTGGATAATAGAACTTTGACCCGTTTCTGATATGGATCTTAACCCGTTTCTGATATGGATTTGGCCCTTTTGAGATTTGGTCCAGCGTTGACGTAGTGGTAGACCCTGACGAACGAGATCTGGTGGCTGAAATTTGCGAACGATGAATCGACTCCTTGTCCCGTGTCAGTAATTATTTGGAGTGTGGAACTCCGAACAAAACAGAGATTTTTGCGAAAAATATCGTGCCAAAAGCGATTTCACCGACTTTCACTCTCTTTCGTTTAGTTCAAACCAGCCCTTCTTTCCTTTCAGATCTCTCTTTTTTCTTATTTCTTTTTTCTCCTGAATATCAACCTCCCGAATATTGTCCAATTAGATGCTTTCTTCGTATTTGGATTCTGAATCATTGCTTTGGGATACCAAAATTTCGTATGAAGTTAGGCTTAATTTGAGTTTGGAATTCTAGAAAAACAAAAGATATAAATTGTGATTAGTTTACAAATATCATTGTTTATTAATAAACGATTTTAATTTATTCTATTTTGCTTCCAACTTTTGTCTAACAGTTTGATTCAGACACTAATTATTAATTCATTTGTTGTTAATTAAGTGTGAAAGTAAATTATATTCTGAACATAGTATATAATCAAAAATCATTTTTAAAGTTATATGGGTAACTTTAACAATTAATTTTGTAATCATGACTTATATTTAGACTATAATTATTTTTCTAATATAATTTCACAACTAACGAATTAAATTGACAAATTAATCTAATCATACAAGTTGAACTTAACTAATAAATTTGAAACATCACAATTTCAAAACCATATTTAGAATATAAAACCTTATATGTCAATACAATTTATACCTTGCAAAGTATTTTTTTTCCAATGAGTTACATCTCAAATCTAATTACACCGAGATATAACAATTTAGTATAAAAAATCTAATTTTTCTGATAAATTATATGTGCAATGAAAAGTTTATGCTTCTAATATAATTTACTACTTTGTTAGAATTTCAATTTTAATCAGTTAAAGCTAAAAAATGTTCGGACAAAAATGGGTATCTACATATATGTGTTGAAAAACCAACGCAAAGTTTTGTTTGTTTCAACTCTTATTCATTCTTTTATTTCTCCAACTCTTTAATTTCTGTAGCTTGTACTTACTTAGTATATGCCTCAGTGAAAACTTTCGAGTCTAGACTACGTCTAGCTCAAAGGTTGGGAAAACTTGGATTCTTGCCAATACCTACTCTTTTTATACAATACGCTTGTATAAAAAGAGAAGGTATTGGCAAGACCCCAAGCCTTCCAAACCTTTAAACTAGATGTAGTCTAAACTCGAAAGCTTTCACTGTGGCATGTGCTAAGCAAGCATAAGCTGTAGAAAAACAAAATAGAAATTTAAGAGTTAGAAAAATAAAAAAGAATTAATGAGTTGAAAAAACAAAGCAATGTTTTTTTGCATTACAACGTAACAAACGGGATCTAAAAACATAAATTATGAACCCAGAAATCTAAATTGCAAATTTTAAAAAATGAATCCTAATTCCTATCAAAATAAAATAAAAATCTATACTATATAATTACGGAAGCAGAGAAAAATGAGAATGAGTGTTTTAGATGTCTTTTTGATGAGTTGTCAACGTAGTAAAAAATCAGATTAAAAATATTTAATTAATTAAAAATAACAAATCTATATTTATAATATATTAAATAATTACTAGCCTATTAATTAAAATAATAAAAGAAAGCAAGAGTTACGGGAAGATGAAAAAACACAAAACAAAGGAAATCCAAAAGTCACAAATAAACTTCTATATAAAGCATGATAGATAGTATTCCACCATTATATTCATTGGTCATGATAGATAGTATTATATTTCTGAAGGTAAATATTCGATTTTTTTCATATGTTGTAGTTATTTTGTTCTCAATTATGTTGTTGTTTTATTTTTATTAAACAATAGTTGTTGTAGTTTCTTTTTTATTTGTCTTTTTTTTTTCCAAACCGATAGCTTCAATTGAAGAAATCCGACAGAAATAGAAGATGCATGAACAACTAAAACCGAAAAACACAAAAGTGTCAAAAATTACAAGAAATTCTTATGTTTCTCAAGGTAATTATTCGATTTTTTTCATATGTTGTAGTTATTTTTGTTCTCAATTGTGTTGTTTTTTTCTTTTTATTAAACAATAGTTGTTGTAGTTTCATTTTTCAGAGATGAAATTCCATTTCTGTCGTTACCCAGGTTCCATACCTCTCGCTACCTTATCCATGTTTTCTTTTGTATTTGTCTTTTTTTTTTCAAAATGACTACAATAAAGATTTTGTAAATTTGTATTCTTTCAATATAAATTATGTTATATTATTATTATTATTATCAAGAAGTTATTTTTTTTCCCAATTTTCTAGATAAGGAGATTGTAAGCGTCTAATATGCTTGATAAGATGTTTATTCTTGAAGAATATGGATTATGCTAGATACGAATTCAAAATCAAGGTAAATAAAAATAAATTTTGATGCTCAAAATCCTAAAAATATACATTAATTATGGATATTGAGATAATTGCTTTTGCAACATTGGCTTATATAATTTTTAACTATTATATTATGGTTCGTACAAAATTGTTAGTATTTCAAGAGTTTTTAACAGATGAAAATGAAATATGATCATTGGACAAATTATTGAAAAATATTAATTAAGAAAATATTATTATTTTAATCTCTTCAAATTCTCAAATGTTGAGCATAATGATTCTAATTAATATAATTAATTTCACATATTAATTATAAAACGTTTTTTTTTTGTACTGAGTGGTTACAATTGCGATTTAATTCTATTTAACTAAAATTAATTTATGGACTCAATACTTCAGTAAGAAAAAATAAAATATTTAATTAATGGGTAAAAAATATTTTCACTTTCCTCTTTATACGCTTATGTCTCGACATTCTCTCTTATTTTCAAAAAAAAAAAACCCGAGAGGAAGATGGTTCTCTCCTAATTATCTTTTTCGTCCCTTCATTTTTTTTTCCGATTCTTTTGTTTGTTTTTCTTACTTACAAAATTCAAGAATATATAATTATTAGAAAATATTAATGAAGCCAAATAAGTGATATCTGCGAGTATGACTGATATTCTATATAGTGAAAGAATGAAGAACAAATTGATCGAATGTCTTGATGAGATATTACGAGATGAAAATAGGAGAAATCATCATCTTAAACTGATTCAATTAGATATATTGGGTTATTGTAGCAGAATGAATAATTGAATTCGAATACTTTGTGATCATGAAATTCCATCAACCAAAATAATTATCATCAAGATGAATTTGTGACTAATTGTTACAAATTTTATTTTTTTTATATGTAACATATTGAATTGATTAAATTTCTTCATATGCAGCATTAGAAAAGTATTGATTGTAATAGTTTATAGAATAATATATTGATGTTGCTTCCATTTTAACATAGATTGTAATTCTTTTGTATCGTAGATATAATATTTAATTTTAATTGTAGCTTAATTCAATTTTTGTTTAACCTATATTATAATTCTTTTGTATCGTAAATATAATATTTAATTTTAATTATAGTTTAATTCAATTTTTGGTTTTTTATTATATTCTAATATATTTCTTAATTAATCTGCTATTTTATTATTATTGTTTCACATAATATTTGGAATATGAAAATGTATTAAAATTCCTAAAAAATACAAATCATTGAATTTTGTAAAAATAAATAAATCATTCATCTTTAGTTAAAATTCTTTAAAAAAGTAGTCAATTATTTTTAAAATTAATTTAATTTGAATTATCATTAAAATATATATATATATTAATTTCAAATATACATAATATAAATTTTTTTCATAGCATAGCATGATATAAAATTATTTAAAAGTAAATATGTCAATTTATTTATTTATCTAAATTATATAAAAATTTCATACCCGGTGCATCACACGGGTTTTCGACTAGTAAATCCTAATTAATGAACCCTATATCCTAACATATAAATCCCCATATAATAGATTAGCTAATGAAGTCGCACTATTTAAATAATCAGATAAAGAAAAATAATGAATTTCAACCTCTAATCATCTTTCATACCTTTCTTTATAAATGTTGTCAACGAGAGAATGTCATGAAGAGATGAGTAAAAGAGCAAGGTAAAATTATTGATGCAAGTCAGTCTTGATCACATGCACCTTAATGAGAATGTAGAATTTACTCATTCACCATTAGATCCTAAGGTGGTGATTCAAAGCATCCTGATGCTTAAATTTAATAAGCATATATCTAACGGTGAGTGAACAAATTCATTTGCTCATTAAGATGCATATGAAAATTTCTGTGATTCAAATTTCTCTAATAAGAGAAAAAATAAATTTAGTAAATTCGAACCTTTAACCTTTATTCACTTTCTCATATTCATTAATCAAAATATGACTATACGCACGGATGACAATAAAGAATGGTTTTCTTTTTATAAATTGACATATTTACTTTTAAATAATTTTATATCATATGTATATTTGAAATTAATATATATATTTTAATGATAATTCAAATTAAATTAATTTTAAAAATAATTGACTATTTTTTTTTATAGAATTTTAACTAAAGATGAATGATTTATTTATTTTTACAAAATTCAATGATTTGTACTTTTTAGGAATTTTAATACATTTTTATATTCCAAATATTCTATGAAACAATAATAATAAAATAGCAGATTAATTAAGAAATATATTAGAATATGATAAAAAACCAAAAATTGAATTAAACTATAATTAAAATTAAATATTATATTTACGATACAAAAGAATTACAATATAGGTTAAACAAAAATTGAATTAAACTAAAATTAAAATTAAATATTATATCTACGATACAAAAGAATTACAATCTATGTTAAAATGGAAGCAACATCAATATATTGTTCTATAAACTATTACAATCAATACTTTTCTAATGTTGCATATGAAGAAACTTTATCAATTCAATATGTTACCTATAAAAAAATAAAATTCGTAAGAATTAGTCACAAATTCATCTTGATGATAATTATTTTGGTTGATGGAATTTCATGATTACCAAGTATTCGAATTCAATTATTCATTCTGCTACAATAACCCAATATATCTAATTGAATCAGTTTAAGATGGTGATTTCTCCTATTTTCATCTCGTAATATCTCATCAAGACATTCGATCAATTTGTTCTTCATTCTTTCACTATATAGAATATCCGTCATACTCCCAGATACCACTTATTTGACTTCATTAATATTTTCTAATAATTATATATTCTTGAATTTTGTAAGTAAGAAAAACAAACAAAAGAATTGAAAATAAAAATGAAGGGACGAAAAAGATAATTAGGAGAGAACCATCTTCCTCTCCGATTTTTTTTTTTTTTTGAAAATAAGAGAGAATGTCGAAACATAAGCGTATAAAGAGGAGAGTGAAAATATTTCTTGCCCATTAATTAAACATTTTATTTTTTCTTAATGAAGTATTAAGTCCATAAATTAATTTTAGTTAAATAGAATTAAATCACAATTGTAACCACTCAGTACAAAAAAAAAACGTATTATAATTAATATGTGAAATTAATTATATTAATTAGAATCATTATGCTCAACATTTGAGAATTTGAAGATATTCAAATAATAATATTTTCTTAATTAATATTTTTCAATAATTTGTCCTATGATCATATTTTATTTTCATCTGTTAAAAACTCTTGAAATACTAACAATTTTGTACGAACCATAATATAATAGTTAAAAATTATATAAGCCAATGTTGCAAAAGCAATTATCTCAATATCCATAATTAATGTACATTTTTAGGATTTTGAGCATCAAAATTTATTTTTATTTACCTTGATTTTGAATTCGTATCTAGCATAATCCACATTCTTCAAGAATAAACATCTTATCAAGCGTATTAGACGCTTACAATCTCTTTGTCTAGAAAATTGGAAAAAAATAACTTCTTGATAATAATAATAATAATAATAATAATAATAATATAACGTAATTTATATTGAAATAAACTTCATTATAAGTATAATATTCCAATATCTCTTTAATATTTTATTTAATATGTCTCAAACTTCAATGAACAACTATCGTGTGAAACTTTATATCTATTTGTACCAAAATACATAAAAATAAAAAATACAATCCATATCAATTAACTAAACTCAAACTAAAAAAATGAGTGGATTTCAACATGTTCCGAATTAGAAAAATTAATCTAACTTCAATTAAAACTAAAAATTGAGTTCATAAAAAGCCGAAAATCTAAATTTTAGTTAGAGTTAACAATCAAAATGATAACACCTAGGAACATATACTAAAAAAGAATGCAAATATACAAAATATTTATTTTAGTCATTTTGAAAAATAAATAAATAAAAAAGAAAACATGGATAAGGTAGCGAGAGGTATGGAACCTGGATAACGACAGAAATAGAATTTCATCTCTGAAAGATAAAACTATAACAACAATTGTTTAATAAAAATAAAACAACAGCACAATTGAGAAAGCCAAAAATTGAGTTCATATAAAGCCGAAAATCTAAATTTTAGTTAAGAGTTAGCAATCGAAACGATAACACCTAGCAACATATACTAAAAAAGAATACAAATTTACAAAATCTTTATTTTAGTCATTTTGAAAAAAAAGACAAATAAAAAAGAAAACATGGATAAGGTAGCGAGAGGTATGGAACCTGGGTAACGACAGAAATGGAATTTCATCTCTGAAAAATGAAACTATAACAACTATTGTTTAATAAAAAGAGAACAACAACACAATTGAGAACAAAAATAACTACAACATATGAAAAAAAAATCGAATAATTACCTTGAGAAACATAAGAATTCCTTGTAATTTTTGACACTTTTGTGTTTTCCGGTTTTAGTTGTTCATGCATCTTCTATTTCTGTCGGATTTCTTCAATTGAAGCTATCAGTTTGGAAAAAAAAAGACAAATAAAAAAGAAAACATGGATAAGATAGCGAGAGGTATAGAACATGGGTAACAACAGAAATGAATCTGAAAGATGAAACTATAACAACTATTGTTTAATAAAAATAAAACAACAACATAATTGAGAACAAAATAACTACAACATATGAAAAAAAATCACATTCAGAAATATAATACTATCTATCGTGACTAATGAATATAATGGTGGAATACTATCTATCATGCTTTATATAGAAGTTTATTTGTGACTTTTGGATTTCCTTTGCTTTGTGTTTTTTCATCTTCCCGTAACTCTTGCTTTCTTTTATTATTTTAATTAATAAATTTGTTATTTTTAATTAATTAAATATTTATTTTTAATTAATTAAATATTTATTTTTAATTAATTAAATATTTTTAATCTGATTTTTTTCTACGTTGACAACTCATCAAAAAGACCTCTAAAACACTTCTTCTCATTTCTCCCTGCTTCCGTAATTATATATAATATAGATATAGATATACTACCAACCTTTGGTGATCAAGGAAATAATGAGTTTTTATCTTTTTTTTTATTCATTTCTTCAAGTCCCGCATTTTTTTTATTTTCTATTTCTCTACCTTTTTAAACTTTGTTTTGTTTCTTCAACTCTTATTCATTCTTTTTTATTTCTCTAACTCTTTAATCTCTATTTTGTTTTTCTACACTTTATGCTTGCTTAACGCATGCTACAATAAACGTGCTTAAGTCTAGATTACGTCTAGCTCAAAGATTGAGAAGACTTTGGATCTTACCAATATCTACTATTTCTATACAATATGATGTAAATACATGCATTGAAACAACAATTGAGTAAATTAGCACATACCAGAGTCATAACAACAATATATAATTACCTTTTTGAGGGGTTAAAAAGTCTGAATCGTTATAACGAGACAATTTTTAATTTTGTTTCTTCTTTCCTTTTTCACGTGTTAACTTATTCATTTTCAAATGTTCTTAAGAAAAAACTTTCATTTTAATACAATTAAAGATCAATTTAAAATTTGACTTATGTACCCACTCTAATAAAAAAGAGTACAAGTACATCAAGGAGTAAAATCTTATATAAGTACAAACTATAGCCAATACAAGATCAACGAACGAGAGAAAAACCCTTAAAATGTATAAAAAAAACACAAACGATAAATCATATACTTCTCGTAAATCCGAATCATTAGAAAAACATATGGAATACAATATCTTTTAAGTTGATTTGGATTTACGAGAAATGTATAATTTATCATTCGTTTGTGTTTTTTATACCTTTAATTATTTTATTTTCTTTTTGTAGTCATTTTCTCTCATTCACGAATGTTGTATTGACTTTAGTCTTTATTTATGTGAGGTTTTATTTCTTTTTGTTTTCTTGTTGTACTTATACATTTTTATTTCATTTAAGGGAATATATAAGGATTTTCATTAAAAAAAACTTTTCCAGACACATTAATCAAATATTAAATATTAAATTAATATTTTAGTTATATGAAAATTAAAGCTATTTTTTAAGAACATTTGAACCAGTTATAGCGATTCAAACCTTTTGGTCCCCTCAAAAGCATAATTGTATGTTGTTATGACTCCGGTGTGAGGTAATCAACTCAACTGAACCTTCAATGCATGCATTTACAACATGTTATATAGAAAGTAAGAACCCTCCAACTTTTAAGCTAGATGTAGATGTAGTTTAGACTCAAAAGTTTTTAAAGCAAGCACAAATGACGGAAAAAAGAAACAAAGATTACATAATTAGAAAAAAATAATGAATAACAATTGAAAAACAAAGCAAAGTTTAAAAAGTTAAAGAAACAAAAAATAAAAAATATGTAGGATTTAAAGAAAAGAATAGAAATAAAAGGATTAAGACTCACTATTTCTTTGATGGACATTGTTTTTGATAATATACCATGCATGTCTTATAGTAAAGGCCATGTTTACTTTGTTTTTTATAAAGCAAGCCTTACTTTGTATGTTTTCACCATTGGATTAATTTTTATACTCCATCATCCAATGGTGAAAACACATCAAATAATGATATTTTATAAAAAAACAAAGTAACCATAAAAGGCACCATGTCTTATTCATTTTCTTCTACTCGATTGTTATTCATGCGTAGAACCATATTTTTGTTAAAAAATATGAGAAAATAAGTGAGGGGGTAAAGGTTAATATAAACCTCAAATTTATGAAACTTATTTTTTCTTCATTAATTTTATATGGACTTAGTGACCAAGTCTGTCCATGTGAACAATACTATTAGTTTGAATGGAAATATTAATACAAAAATTACATATTTAAATATCAAACAATGGTGAAAACCACATTAAGTAACGGTACTTTGTAAAAAACAAAGTAACCGTAGCGGGCACCTCAAATAAGGGTGTCCGCTATGGTTACTTTGTTTGGTGAAAACCACACCAAGTAACGGTACTTTGTAAAAAACAAAGTAACCATAACGGGCACCTCAAACAAGTAAAATAATTTTAATGATTTCATAATTCCTATAATATATTGCGTGCATATTATTTGGAGACACCCGATTTCTTCTCCTAGATTCGGTTTCATTTGATTTTTGTACTGCAAAAATTTCTTAATTTTAGGATACTCAACTTGTCAAGTTTATAATCACAGACTATGAAAAAAATTCTTCCCCAAACTTGAGCCACATTTAGATGGATATACAATCCTAAAACCAGAAAATGTTTAGGAAAAACAATGAGAGAACATAAGCGTGAACAGTGGGGGCTAAAATGGATCAAAATCCAATGAAAGAAACTATAAAATGGATGGGAATATGAAAACGAGGAAGGAGATTACTCAGTGGTGGCTAAGAAGTTATAGGTTCGATTCTGCCAGCGGATTTCCTCAACTTAATTAAGAAGAGCCTCATTGCAACCTCAATTTCCCCCAAATCCAAACAAAAAAAAAATCAAATCAGAATCGAAAAATAAAGCCAAAGAAGAAGAGAAGATCACTCAGGTCAGCGGGGAAAACATTGATTTTGTAATTTATGATCCCTACCTGATAACCTGATACGATTTAATAGAAGACTGAATAATTTTGATATTTTCAGGAAACTAATCTACTTATTGGATTAGAATCAAAATCTAATGAACGAAACTATAAAATGGATTGGAATATGAAAATGGAGAAGGAGATCCTCAATTTCCCCCAAATCCAAAAAAAAAAAAAAATCAAATCAGAATCGAAAAACTAAGCTAAAGAACATTAGCATGAACAGTATTTGCAGAATCAACTAGCTGCTTTTTGCAATTAAGGAGATTAATCTAATTATTCGATTAGATCATAATCTAATGAACAAACCATAAAATGGATCTGAAGGAGATTACTCGGATTTCCGCAACATAACTCAGAAGAGGGAGCTGTTCATCCTCATCGCAACCTCAATTTCCCCCAAATCATATCAGAATCGAAAAACTAAACTAAAGAAGAAGAGATCGCTCAGGTCAGTGGGAATAACATTGATTTTGTTATTTATGATCCCTACCTGATAACCTGATACGATTTAATAGAAGACTGAATAATTTTGATATTTTCAGGAAACTAATCTACTTATTGGATTAGAATCAAAATCTAATGAACGAAACTATAAAATGGATTGGAATATGAAAATGGAGAAGGAGATCCTCAATTTCCCCCAAATCAGAATCCGAAAACTAAGCTAAAGAACATTAGCATGAACAGTATTTGCAGAATCAACTAGCTGCTTTTTGCAATTAAGGAAATTAATCTAATTATTCGATTAGATCAAAATCTAATGAACAAAACTATAAAATGGATCTGAAGGAGATTACTCGGATTCTGCCAGCGGATTTCCGCAGCATAAGTCAGAAGAGGGAGCTGTTCATCCTCATCGCAACCTCAATTTCCCCCAAATCATATCAGAATCGAAAAACTAAACTAAAGAAGAAGAGATCGCTCAGGTCAGCGGGAAAAACATTGATTTTGTTACTTATTATCCCTACCTGACAACCTGATATGATTTAACAGAAGACATAATAATTTTGATATTTTCAGGAAATTAATCTAATTATTCGATTAGAATCAAAATCTAATGAACGAAACTAAAAAATGGATAGGAATATGAAAATGAGGAAGTAATCTAATTATGAGATGGCTAAGAAGTTATAGGTTCGATTCTACCAGCGGATTTCCCCAACATAACTTGGAAGAGAGAGCTGTTGATCCTCATCACAACCTCAATTTCCCCCAAATCCATATACTCCAAAAAAAAAAATCAAATCAGAATAGAAAAATTAAGCGAAAGAAGAAGAGAAGCCTGCATTCCGGTCTGTTGAGCTTGAATTTCCTGAGTCATCACTGCGATCTTCCTTCTCAAAGTAAATAATTAAATTTGCAAAACAGAAAGAGAATGGATACCAAATTAACAAAGACGATGAAGAAACGGACTCGCGGCTGGAATGAAAAGGAGGAGTGAGGAGCTATTTTATTTATAGAAGAGTGAGTAGGGCCATATCAAAGCCCATATCAAAGCCCAAATTATAAATAATAATATATTAGTGTCATCGTTTTTACCTAACACATTATTTAGTCCATATTTTGAAACACACATTATAAGGTTTCTATCATTTGTCAATATTAACTTTTTGGGCTCTTTGTCTGTCTTTTTAGATTTTTAATCAAACATATTTTCACTTTCAGAACAGTCATAACCATAGTATGATATAAAATAATCCATTTGTTCATGCGAAATATGACCGTTAATTTTTTTAAAAAAAATTAGATAGAATAATCGAAGGGTTAATATTGACAAAAAAATATGGATCTTATAATGCATTTTTCAAAATAGAAGGACTAAATAGTGTGTTAGGTAAAAAGAATGAGAGTAATAAATTATTACCCATATTTATTTGGGGAGTTTTTCATCAAAACTATATCTTGATTAAAGATAACGATATCATTAGGAATATTTCATGAAAACATTTTTTATGGATAAATCAATGTCACCTTTTGGACCCGAAAGACTCATAGGAACCGTCCGGTTTGGAGAAAAAATATTCCCTGAAAAATACCTATCGTTCGTCCAGTAACCGTACGGTAAATAATGAGTAACTGTTGGATCAAGACAAAGAGTTGCGCAAAGGACATGGGACAAAGGACAGAGTGTGCCGTCTGACACTTTAGAAGTTGAAGGTCTCAGATCCAATGAAATAAGAACACATGGGAGCACGCTTGTTACATGGCATGGTGCATCACGCTTAATACGAAAAATACATATTTAAATATCAAACGAGTAAAATAATTTTAATGATTTCGTAATTCCTATAATATATTGCGTGTATATTATTTGTTACATTTGACCAATTTACGCATTAAAAATGATTGAATTTAATTAAATTTATAAGAATTAGACTAAATACATTTCTTTATTATAATTTTCATTTTACGGTCCTTTGTATCCATATAATATCTTATTTTAAAAAATATTAATTATTAATACGAGAGAACATGGCAATACCAAATTGGAGATACCAGATTTCTTCTCGTTAGATTCGGTTTCATTTGATTTTTGGACCGCAAAATTTTCTTAATTTTAGGATACTTAACTAGTCATGGTTTATAATCACATGCTATGAAAAAAAATTCTTCCCCAAACTTGAGCCACATTTAGATAGATAATCCTAAAACCTAAGAAAACATTGATTTTGTAATTTATGTCCGTTTGTTTTATCTAGCGTTTGTTTTTTTTCCAAAAAGTATGGATTCTCTTCTCTACTCAACTTCAAATCAATTATGGAAAGAAAATGAAGCATCCTTGAAAGTTAGAGAGATACAAATCTTCCTAAAAAGACTCTAAAACCTTCCTTACTCAATCCAAATCAATTATGACAAAATAAGGCAGCAACATTAAAGACTAAGGAGATATTTTAGGTGGTTTTTTTTTATGTAAATAGGAGTCTCAAAACTCTTATAAATGGGAACCTTTGCTGGTTAGCTCTAGACTTTAGATCATTTTCATTATTGTTAGATTTCAATTTCAGTTTTGCTTTGAAGTTATTTTCATCATTTTATTTCTAGCTTTTTCTTAGTGTAGCAAGGGTTAAACTAATCTACAGTTTGGACCTTGCAAAGCCAGACTTTGATTTGTATTCACCTCGTGTTCTCAAGTATTATTATATTAAAGTTCTTATTTTCTTTCATCTCCATCTTCTTCTATTTCTAAGATTTCAATTCTAATGTTATTTGAGCATGAGTTCTCCCAATTCCATTCCCATGATCCTTATATGTTTTAGCTCAATCATGATCTCCCATATTCCCTTCCATTGTTTTCATGTTTTATCTCTCTTAAGCGAGCGAGGGAGCTCTTATTTCATTTAAAACAAAGTAGACAGAACTACTGTTTTGGGGGGGCCAAAAAGAACAATTATGTGAACTTTCTTCTTGCACTGTCCTTTGCAGTGAATAAATTAGTCACCAAAACTATCACCCATCACCAAAAGACTCTTGATCATCCATCGTTATTATTTGAACAACGCGATTCTTATAATGAAGGGAAAGGATCATCTTTTTAATACCCTCCAAAATTGAAGCGGTTGTCATGAGACCGTCTAAATACAGCCTACTGATCACACTACAATTTTGGTAAAATCGATGGACCACCTCTGGCAATACTATATCATTCTTTGTCGTTCATCAGAGGTGGTCCACTTCACCATAATTCTAGTGTGATCAGTAAATCGGATTTAGACGGTCTCATGACAACTGCTTCAACTTTTGGGAGTATTGAAAAGGTGATCCTTTTCCCTAACTATAAAAATTGCAAGGTTCAAATATTGGCAATAGATGCTCAAGAATTTTTTGGGGAGGGGGTGATAGTTTTGGTGACTGGTTTTTTCACTGTATATGACCATGCAAGAAGAAAATTCACACGATTGTTTTTAAACGACATATAATTCAAAATGGCGAGAGTAACATTAACACTATGGAGTAGTAGAAAAGGTAAGATGAGGTTAGACAATAGTATTTCATAATTCATACCATTTCAAGCAGATGAAAAAATTGCACTAAATAAATTTGGGGTAAATTACACCCATGGCTATAAAATTTTATTTGTTTTCATGGTATGATTAAATTTCAAAATGTAACATAAAAATCACTCAATATTACACTTTCTAACATTATGAGTACTAAACTTCAATTAATGTTTCAAAATGATCATTGACGATCTCAAAATGAAAATATGTAAGATTTAAAGTTGTACGTCTAGAACCACATTTACCTTGAAACGACATTTTTTATTTTCTAAAATTTCAAATATATTTCTCTCTAACATTCACTTTCATTTTCTTAACCAAACAACATCTAAATGATCTCAAAATAAAAATATTGAAGAATTAAAGTTTGTTAGAAATTAGAATATTATCAACTTTTGAAATTTTTTATTTTCAGACATCAACAGTCATTTTGAGGCGTTAATTAAAATTTAGTGACTATAATGGTAGAAAGTGTAAAGTTGACTGATTTATATGTTACGTCTTTAAGTTTAGTGACCATACCGTAAAACTAAGTAATTTACCCATTTACCTACATAGAAATGTAGAATAGATGTTCTCTTATAAATATATGATTTTTTTTAACAGTATCATTTAGTTTAATGTATTTATCGTATGTGAAATATGTAAATTATGCTATAATCAGTACTAACATCACCACAAAATGAAGTAGACATGGTAAAATGAGTTTAGAAAATACCATTTGAAGCACATGAGAAGAATGCAGTAAATAAATTGGATTAAATGCGCCATTGGTTACTGACATTCATGATTATTTCAAAATGGTCACTTAACTCCAGTTTGTTTTAATAAAATCATTAAGCATTGAATTTTGTCTCAATAAAGTATTATGACGACTTCGAGAGAAAAAGACACTAGAAAAGTGACGTGGTTGTCACATCAGTAGTAGTCAACTTTCATTGTTAACCGAAATGACACGTATGAGCTAGGTGACAGCCACATGTATTTTGGTCAACTAGGTGGCTCTCTTAGGCATGCGATAGTCACTCGAATGGACTCCAACTCCACTAGTCAAATCCCGAGCCTTCAACCATTTCTCCAAGCTCCATTCTTTCCATCCATCTAAATGCGCCAACCCTCATTGATTCTATATCAGGTAGCCAACGATCATGAAGTTCTCAATCAAAATCAGCACATCTCTCTTTGGAGATGTAGCGATGTTATCAACATACTCAACCACCTTCAGCACATTCGCCATCATTTTCATCTCCACCAGGCAAGACCCAAGATCGGCCGCAAGATAGTTCTAATTAACCGAATGCAGAAACTCCAGATCGGTAAGGGAGATCTTAAAGAATCACTGTCTCCACTCTGATAATTTGTCTGACAGGGCACCAAAAACATTAAACTTGGGGTGAGCAAAGGTAATGTGCTAAGACTTGTCCCATTTGGTTGGTTTGAAAACTTCATAAACACCAGATCGGTCACTCTCATACCCGTTTTCCAATAAAGAGAATAGGACCCCACCATCATCCTCTATCCACTCGATTAGATCTATCCGAGCAGATGTCAAATTCCATTAAAACTTCGACAAAGAAAGGCAGTAGAGGAAGGAACATCTCGGTCTCAAAATGCTCCTCATAGATAATCATCTCATTTGCATTCACTAGGTCATTATCCCTTGCAGCCTGAGGAAGAGCGGACAATTTGTATGGCCTCCCAATCCGATATGCGGTAGGAAGGGGTTTCTTTTTACTAATGGTGGTTTTCTCTTTCCATGTTTCTTGGCCACCATTATGGTCACCCTCCAACACAACCTCTCCAACCTTGACCTCTTTCATTTTCCTATGACTCGCTCTATTTAGTATCAATAAAGATCAAATCCTTGAGGACACCACCTAGTAGTCATATCTTCTTCCCACTAGGTTCACCAGACATACACGTGCATGAGACAACCAAGCGCCATCCACCCAAAAGCACGCGAAAAAACCCAAAATTTAAGAAAGAAAATGAGAGGGGACTGACCTCACTTTTCTGTCGATCACTTACTGCAAACAAAGAAGATGGCCCTACTTTGACCAAAGGACGCTTACCACGAACGAAGTTGCAAGGGTTTGGTTTTCCCTATGCTATTTTTGGCTTTTCTTTCTTTCAAGTAAAACTAAAAAATGGCGAAAATTTGTTTCGAGAAAAATTCAATCCTTCTTATAAGCAAAAAGGCATGAAGCTCAACGGTCATGCTATTTATTACTTAGAACAGTAACCTCAACCCACATGTCACTCTAACCCAACATTTTAATATGCCTCCTAATGGTTCATGTTTTTTTAGAACACGCATCAACTACCAGTCACAATCACCAACCGTCTCAGAGTGACATGTGGTGCTCACACAAACCAGTAATAACTAGCACTGCACTAAAAGTACTAGATAGAACATCAACCACTACACTCCACCTTCCTTGTCCTGACCGCCCATCGAAATGGTTTGCTCACATCAAGAGGAGACTAATTGATGAAGAATATGAGTTCATGGGCCAACCTCATCAAAACTGCTCCCTTTTGCTAGTCCAAAAGCAAACCTAACAGAGAGCAGGCCCACATGGCCAACTAGTCAAGAACCCAAGGGAATTGAAGACATTATACCAGATGTCCAACTTCTATAAATTGAAAGGCTCAGTAATGATAAAACGGGCTTGGATTTACTCTCTCTATAAATATAACTCTATTATTATCTTGGTAAATTGGCCCGAAGAAGAGCCGGAATAGCCAAAAGAGGTAAATTGCCTTAGTAAGTGAGGTTTGGAAAATCCGTCAATTCACCACGTGCTCCCATAACAATCCCGGTAATAAAATTACCCATAGGCACTGGCCTAGTGTGGGATGCGGCGACACGGTGTAAATTGTCGAATAGCATGCCAATGCTATCAATTTGAAGACCTTTAAAAATACAATCTAGCATGAACAAATCCCTAAGTTGAATTTTAAAACTCTCAACCCTCCCAAACAAGGAGAAAGATAAAAACTTGTAAGGTTTGGAAAATCCGTCAATTCACCACGTGCTCCCATAACAATCCCGGTAATAAAATTACCCATAGGCACTGGCCTAGTGTGGGATGCGGCGACACGGTGTAAATTGTCGAATAGCATGCCAATGCTATCAATTTGAAGACCTTTAAAAATACAATCTAGCATGAACAAATCCCTAAGTTGAATTTTAAAACTCTCAACCCTCCCAAACAAGGAGAAAGATAAAAACTTGTGAAAGTAAAATACACAATTATCCCTAATCCACTTGCTAGATGTATTGTTGGGATAAAAAGTATCATGGTTAGATAAAGAATGCCAAACCGTATGTGTATCAAAGGTTTTTTATTTTGGAATAAAGGTGCTAGTAGGAAAACCAAACATCTCATCCATTGCTTCATAGACAATCTCATATCTAATTCCATTATTTCGTAAAGAAATAATTTTCCTCTTCTAATCATACTTCTAAGTGCGGCATAATCTAACATCGGAAAAACCCTTGAAGATGTAATCCAAAATGAACAAATAAATCCTGACTTCGAACCCGTACCTTTTAACATGCCCAAAAAGAAAATAGGATAAAAATTGATTGAAATAGAAATTACTACTATCCTTAGTGAGCTTTCTAGAAGTGTGCTTGGAATTAAATTCATCTAATCCAACTTCATAAATTTAACTTAAATCCCTAAATGTAATCCTCTCATTCTTTTTAGCATAGGAAAGAGTAACCAAAAAGTAAATAATGTATGTTTCACTATGCGCTATGTCCATAAAAGTGCTTGTACCTCCGCCCGTCCCCATCTGAAATAATGTTGAATGGATTCATCTTCAACATGTAAACAATTATTAGAGGTAGAGGAAACCTTGTGAGTAACCTTCCTATGTCTAGGCATGGTGTTTAAATGTCAGATTTATGAGATATATAGAAAAATGGAGTGTATGGAGTTTGTGTTTGGGAAAGAAGTATGTTGATAGGTAAAAATTTGGTAAAAAGGAAAGGTGATATGGTGTGGAATTGATTGTGGAAGAAGAAAATGTAATTGTAACGGGAAGAGTTTTGAGCGTGTAATTGGTGAAAATTGGAGGTGATGTAAGTTTGTGAAAGAGATAAGTATATATAGGTATGAAAATAAGTATTTGGAATTAGTGTAGGAATAGGAAAAGGTTAGAAATTGGATAAATTTGTGCCTATACCCGTCCTACAGGTCGCGTGTCGCGACCGAGATTCACGAATCTCGGTCACGATATGGCGTTTTCAGGAAGAAAATCTCTCCTGAAAACTCATGTTTTTGCTGAACTTGTAGAGATCTGGTCGTCTCTACCGAGATTCGGCACCTGGTTGCTAAAAAACGCGCATATTAACTCTGTTTTGCGCAATTTTCTATGTAAATATGTCCTATAATTAAATAAATGTATACCTGAAACTTAAAAACACAAAGTAAAACATTAAATACAAGGTAAACCAAAGGTTTATCCTTATTAAATTGTGAGAAATGAAACATTAAATGTCTTAATTAGAGGTAATGTATAATCAATGTTCATTAATTCACATAAGTTAAATGAATAAATATTGAATGCAAATTAATCTTCTAAGAGGTAATAAATAAATGTACATTAATGGAAGTTCAATTAGTCACTTATTCAAGTTAAAACTTAAACATTAAAACTTAAGCAAATTAATTAAATTTCATACAGATTCATATGAAAAGATATACTATTTAATTTCAAAAGATATACTATTTAATTTCAGCAGTTTATACTGGTATATGTTAATAATTAGCAATGTTAACAAAATTGAATAAAAAACAACTAAGAATTAACCTTGATAATTTATTAAAAAATAAAAACATGTATATACATAACAAAACTTAAGAAGTATCATATAAAAAGAATTTTCATTATCTTGTTCAACAGATTAAAACAAAACAAAACTAAACAATCTAAACCAAATTTTCACCCCTTTGAATTGGGATTCTCATAGCCCGGCAACGATCAATCTTCACTTACACGAAGATCTGTCTTTCTTCCGAAGAAAGAAATCGTGGGCCAACTTGAAAAAAAAATAATTCTCTTGACAAGTCCCTCACTTTCCAGGAATTCATAGTCAAGGATAGGGAATGGCTCTTTATCAGTTCATGGAACCGAAACGACGCATTTGGTTCCTAAAATAATTCCACATATTATATTCCCGTATCCAATTTTTCTGTCCTTGGAACGTGATGCGGCAACTAATCCCTCCATTAAGAATTTTGAGGAAGTAACTGTGTTGCCTTGGAAAATGTCTCCCAAAACATACAAATCTGTATCTTGGACCTTAGATAGCAATCCATATCATTGCTAATCCTGAGTTCATCATTCAAGAATTCGTCCATATACATTAGTCCGACGAACATAGCGTATCGGAATCGATAGTACCGTCTTCCTTTATCATGATTATAAATAGAGAATAGTGCTCCGTAGCGTTCTGACATATCAGTACGCTTGTTGCGTGCAGCAACATTTTTCTTGGAATATTTAAGAGAGGTAGTCATGTTCAGAAAAGGTGTTCTGTAACTTTCTTAAAGATTTGAGAAGAAATCAGAATTCTGATAGAGATGAAAATAAATGGGAAGTAAAAGAATTCTGATCTTCTTGAATTATTTATAATGATTCCAGGACAAATCAAGATGTCTGTTGGGATTAAAAAGGTGTAAATTCACACCATTTGAACATAAAAAAACTTAATTTTTCGAAATGTACAGTAAGGTGCATGAACTAAATGAGAAAGAAAGGATACAGGTCAAAAATGACCCGTGTCGCGATCGAGATTGGGGAATCTCGGTCGTGACACGCTGATTCCCTCTTGGGAATCATGCATCGCTAAAGTTCTGGTGGACCGTCTTGCCCCCTGGCCTCTAAAATTGTGTCCCCAAACTTATTCGGATTTATTAAGAACCAGAGCATTCACCATTGTATTGCTACTGCGTCGGAAGGAGTCAATGTTCTTGATAGACAGTACTTTGAAGGCAACATGGCCCTAAAAATCGACATCAAAAAAGCCTTTGACACACTAGATTGGTCATTTTTACTAGCGGTGATGAAAGCATTCGGCTTCTCTAACAAATTTCAGAATTGGATCTCTGTCATTCTCTCTTCTGCTCGGATTTCCATCATAAATGCCGGCTTCCCTAAAGGCTACTTTGGCTGTTCTAGGGGTGTGAGACAAGGGGACCCCCTCTCCCCTATACTATTCGGTATTATTGAAGACTTCTTCACTAGATGGATGCACAGGTTAGAAGCCAACGGGTCTCTTGCGCCCATGCTCTACTCCAAAGGACAGTCCTTCCCCTCTCATCTCCTCTACGCTGATGACATGATTCTCTTTGCCAAAGCAACCTCACAGAATGCCAGAACTATCAAGGAAATGTTTAGGTTTTATGGAGATATATCTAGTCAACGAGTCGGCTGGGAGAAATCAAATGTCTTTTTTGGTAGCAAGGTCCCGAGCCATAGAGCAAATTCCCTTGCCTCATACTTGGGGATTCGACAAACCAACTTACCCATGACATTCCTGGGTGTCCCATTGTTCAAAGGCGCACCAAAAGCTCGCCATCTTGGTCCTCTAGCGGATCGTTTTTTATCGGTATTCAGCCATTAGAAAGGGAAACTTCTCTCTTTCACCGGAAGATTGACATTGATCAAGTCTGTTCTAACAGGGGCCCTGGTTCACTCTTTTATGATTTACAAATGGCCAAACTCATTGATAAAACGGCTAAATAAAAGCATACGGAACTTCCTTTGGACTAGTTGTAGAGACACCAGGAAGATTGTCATGATATCTTGGAGCACCTGCTGCAAAAGTATGGCCGGTAGCGGCCTTGGCATTAAACATTTTGGCTGTTTCAATCAATCTCTGCTTGGCAAACTTGGCTGGGAATTTATTTAGGGGAATGGCTTCATGATTGATTTACTGAAAACCCGTTTCCTCTCTAAATCGGGTCTTCCAAAGGTGATAGTTGGCTCCTCTACCATTTGGTCATCCTGCAAAAACACAATTTCAGAATTGAACTCGTAGGTCCGGTGGTGGATTGGTAGAAACTCGAATCTGAACTTATGGACGGATACCTGGCTTAAACCGACGGTGGAAAACCAAATTAATCTCCCTATGAACTCGCAAAATTAATGTGGAGGATTTCTTATCGGGCGATACTTGGCAAAATCTGGATGCTCTTCCGGAATATGTGCAACAGAATGTGATTAACGTTGCCCGTGGTTATGACGAGGAGGATCGCTACATATGGGAATTGGACTTATCGGGATGTTTCACCGTCAAAAGATATTATGAACATCTAAGCTCCAACACGACCCATGTACCTTGGAAAAGGTTCATTTGGAATGATTTTACTCTGCCTTCTCGTGCGGCAACTAATTGGCGGATCTTAAATGGCGGCGCAGTAACCTTGGATCGTCTCTAACTCCGAGGGCTTCATCTTGCATCCCGGTGTGAACTGTGTCACACGAATTCTGAATCTGGAAAGAAATCGAGTTCATAATCGGTATTACCCTGGATATGAATGTTAACATGGATATTTTTTATGGCAATCTGTTTGCATTTCAGTTTAGCACTTTTGTGGCTGGTCTATGGAAGTTGGCGGTATCTACTAGCTTCTGGATCATATGGTCTTCTCGAAACGCAGCAGTGTTAAAAAATGAGCGCCCTTCAATCCAAACTTCGGTCCGCAAATTGAGATCTTGCATCAGGGAATCAAGCTCTCTCATCACGGGCTCGTGCGGGCACTGACATACCGATATCAGAACCTTGGGCTTGCTTCTTATCCCTCACCGTCCTCCCTCGGCACCAAATATTGTCTTTGTCCGATGGGTCTTGTTGGTCCCTTGTAAGGTTGCAAGTATAGTTCCAAGGGGGGGGGGGTTAGGAACTATTTAAACTTTTTTTACAATTAGGGCAGACTTCTTTTTCTAAAGAAAAAGGTTTGAACTGTGGCGCTGAGTAAACAGCAAGATACTGGCTTAGTCAACAGGTGACTAGGTCAGTTTCTTAGCTTGAGTCAGGAGATAGCACTTAGAGTCTATTCCTGAGCTCAGACGTTCAATGCGCACAACTCAACTTGACCTCTTTACTTGGTCAGTTTTTGGTTATTTTAAGCAAGCAATATAAATAAGGAGTTAAAGGTAAGAAATACTTCACTCAGCAGATTTATCCAGGTTCGGCTTCTTCTAAGCCTACGTCTTGTCCCCGGAACACGTTCCAAGATTTCAAATCCTCTACTGAGCTCTTTAAAGGTAGAGCCTCAAACCTTTTACAATATCAGCAACTGAGTATGAGAAGAGTACCTTCCTCTATACTTCTACTCAATCCTAATCTCTCGCTGAGTACTAAAACCGAGTACTCAGCCTCTCCTTTCTATCTCTAGAAATGATAAGTGTTTTGTCCTATACAAAGATTTGCTAAGACACTTTAGACGATTGAAACAATCACTCTAGACTTTTACACAGATATAAGAAATGTAGTGTAAGAATTTGCTTTGCTTCTTTGCTTGCAGAACTTGTAGAAATTTGGTCAGCGTAACTGCTTGATCAAGTTCTGTGTGGAATGAAGCTTGTGATGGCACTATTTATAGAGACGTATGGGCATCGGTCATTTCGAATTTCGAAATAACCGTTGGAGGGAAACGGCTATATGTCGTTGTCATCCTGACTTGCTCAGAGCTCTCAGCCAATCAGAATGGTGTATCTTCTGTTCTCGGTCAGCTCAGCAGACTGTCTCTCCTTTTATGGTAAAGTCAACGGGACAGCATACTGTGTCGTCTGAACTTTGCCCAAAGAGGAAATACTTTGTCTGGAAGTTTTCCTTTGCCAGCTGCTGTCTTGTACGCTTTGTCGAGACTACTCAGCAGCTTCATCTTGAAGTTGTTCCCGAAGGTCTTCTAGATCCTTCCGTTTGCTGAGTTGCGTTTTGTTCAAAACGGCAACGTCTTGACATACGCGGGCCGAGTGTACTGAGTTGTTTGACTTGGGCCTTGGCTTCCATATTGGGCTTGGGCCTTTTTATCCTTATGTCTTATAACAATTTTAACTCAACATTGAACAAACACATTAGTAGAATAAATCAAAGCATTTAAACTTAGTGTGTTTAGAATATGTATTTTAAGTTATACTTAAACAATTTTGTCAAATCAAAATTATGTGGAAAGGTGTTTCAACAGGTCTCCCCTCCGACCGGTTGGACGAAAGTGAACACGGACGGTTCAGCACATGGGGCTCCTGGAGACGCTGGGGCTGGCAGAATTTTCAGGAATTCTCGAGGCTTCGCAAAAGGTTGTTTTGCATTCCCCATCCCAAATTCATATGCTTTCTTAGCAGAACTGCATGCCGTTATATTCGCCATTGATCTCGCTTGGGAAAGCCAATGGACTAAGGTTTGGGTCGAAACTGACTCTTCCTATGTGGTATCTTTGATGCGAAGTAAATCCCATATGGTGCCTTGGACTATTCGGCAGGCTTGGCTAAAATGCCTCACACAGTGTACCTCCATGGATGTGGTTACAACCCACATCTACCGGGAAGGAAATAGAGCAGCGGACGCGCTTGCTAGCTTCGGAGCAGGCTGCACTGGGATCCAGTGGTGGAGCTCGGCACCTGACTTCTGCACACCTTACATTTTTTATGACATTTGTAATCTAGCTCATTTACGTTTTAGATAACTCTCTCTTTAGGTTGTAATTCTTTTATTCTTTATTTATATTATTCGGGTTTGTGGCTTGACCTTTGGCGGGGGTGCCGACCTAGTTGGGATGTCCGTCTTCGGCTCAAGCCACTCTTCCTACTTCTATTCAAAAAAAATCTAGGTATAGCCCTTTGTGAATTTAGCCTATTTCTTTGTTTAGCCAAAATCCCTTACCAATTCCACTAGATAAGCTCCTTTGAGCCTATATTCACCCATTTCTTTGATCAACCTTGTTACAAGCCCTTAGCCTTCTTAAATACCCTTTCTCACCCAAGTTAATTGACTCAATTTCGGTTAAAGAATCCTTAGGCATACATCCTTCAAATTTCCATTAGCTACCATTGAAAGGTTATAATTCTAAATAGAAGAAGTAACCCATTCAAAATTGACTCTTTGTCCCCTCTATTCGAAAGAAAAGAAAGAAAAAGAAAGAAAAAATATATGGTTCAAAACCAAATCAAATAAAGTGTAGAGGAAAGGATAAAAGACATTCTTTAATTGCTTTCCGAACGGAAATATAAAACAACCTTGAGCTTTAATTATCTCACACATAGCGGAAAAAGTGCCCTTTTTGAAAAAAATTCTAGCTAGTTAAGTCATTAACTTTTTGCCTAAAATTTCATTTTTCCTACCCCCAAACCTTTAGCCTATGTTACAACCCTTTAAAGACCTATGATCTTGTTTAATTGTAATACGTAATTTCGACCGGATGGATGATGCAATTCCAACGTGACCATTATATGCAATAAATTATAGAGTGTTTACCAAATTCATATTCACCCAAACACCTGAGTGCAAGAGCGATCTTAGTCCTCGCCTTTCGTTTTCGCGAAGTGTTGGTCGATAAAACTAATTAATCAGATTTGGAGATTTTTCTGAGGTTCACTTTGTTTTTAATAGTAACTTGAATAGTTTGAAACTGTAAAGATTATAAAAGTGCAATGGATCCTTGTTTGTATACGGGAGCTATTTGTTGATTTTTCGCTGCTTTTGATTCTTTCTTGCTTGAGGACAAGTAAGATTCAAGTGTGGGGAGGTTGATAGCTCCCATTTTTATAGTGTTTTTAGGATCGTTTTAGTTCGTTTTCACTTTGTTTCCACTCAATTTTAGTATCGTTTTGTTATCTTTTAGTTAAAATTAGCAATTTCTGTTATTTATGGCATTTTCTGTATTTTCAGGTGTTTTTAGAACTATTTGAGCATTTCCGGACAATTCGGGGACCCAGGGACCATCGGAGCACTTATGGGATTCATCAGTGACCATTAGAGCAAATTTCGGAAGCCCAGGCACTCGTCTCGACGAGATAGCCCGTGTCTCGATGAGACCAGGCGGGAGAGGCGCAAAAACGCCTCTCCCTTGCTGGAATCTCGAATGTAAAGTCCCAAAAACCCTTTTTAACTATGGGAAATGACCTATGTACCCCCCAGAGACCTAGGGTTTCTCGTTATGTCTATAAATAACGAGCTAATCTCAGTTCTTCGGGAAGATTAGACATATTTTATTCTTTAGCTACTTTAAAGATATTTCAGCTTTCCAATTTTAATTCAGTTCTTACAGTTTAGCTTTAATTCTTTGAAGAACAAGCTCAAAGGGTGGAGGATTGATCTACCTTGTTTATATTTTAATCAGACGAATGGGTTCTTTCTCCTTCCCTTTATCTTTATTTACATTTAATCAAGAATGCCTTCGTTTATTCTCAATTGCATGAATATTATGATTAGTTTGTCTATGAGCTAATCCCCATCCAATCTAGGATGGGGATGAAATTGGTTGAATGATTATGTATGATTAGGGCTTAGGGTTTATTGTATTCGCTTTTGATTAAATCAGATTATGCATGCTTAATGCCTAGATAATGTCAGAAATAAGATTAATGCTAGAATGAGAATCGATGATGATCAACTAGCCTACCTAGTGTAAATAATGTGCTTTAATGCCTATGAACCTGACTTAGATAGGATTATAGATAGATGAAAACCTGAGCACAGAATTGTCTATATGGAATCTGTGTTAATATGACCTCGCTAGAGACCACTAGGAGTAAGGCTTTGTGACTGGGCTACGACTTTAGTCTTAATTGTCAAAAGACCTAATGCTTTGCATGACCTAGGGTATATGCCTAATCAAGCCGTCACCCGAATGCATGTGAATAGGATGGACGAATATTGATCATATTTGTCTTTCTCATTAGGACAATTACCTTCAATCATTAGTAGAGCCTAAACCTGAAGTCCTTTAAACCCATACTTAGGAATTAACCAATGAATTCCCCTTTCTAGGTTGTAACTACCATAAATCACAATCCACCCCGCAGCTTGTTCTGTTTATTGCTTTCCTTAGTTAGTTATTTATTTTACTCGTTTGAAACCAAATTGCTTATCAACCCTACTAAATAGATAGATTTACCGATTGAATTAACTAATTAGGATAATAGTCTTTGTGGTTCGATCTTGTGCTTAGCATTATATTACTTGTTTCGATAGGTTACACTTGTCCTATTAACTGCTATATACTTTACGAGCATCAGGGACGTAGGAATTTGGAGCTCAATGTTGGCCTTCTTTGAGAGAAAGACAGGGAACAAGTTGCTTGAGAAGTAAATTGTAGACATAAAACACAGAAAACAATCACCCAGTGTAAGAATAGAATCGACACACTTAAAAAAATACAAGATGGAGAAATCTAAAGTTGAGTCCTCTAATGGAACGTCGCCCTGGGTTTATTATCAGGCGTTGGATTCTTTTATTCGACCTAAGGTTTCCGATAAACCTTAGGTCGAATAAAAGAATCCAATGCCTGATAATAAACCCAGAGCGACGTTCCATTAGAGGACTCAACTTTAGATTTCTCTATCTTGTATTTTTTTTAAGCGTGTCGATTCTATTGTTACACTTGGTGATTGTTTTTTGGGTTCTATGTTTACAATTTACTTCTCAAGCAACTTGTTCCCAGTCCTTCTCTCGAAGAACGCCAACATTGAGCTCCAAATTCCGACGACCCCAAACTTCAATGAGAGTGAAGCTAGCTTCGTCACTCCAGCAATCTTCATGGATAGACAACCCCTGGGAGCAAGAGGGCAAGGACGGAGTTGGATTGTCGATATGAATTGTTAAGCAGAGAGAAGGTTAGAGAGAGCAAAGGTAAGTTTAGAGAGTAAGAGAATGTTTAGCAGAGAGAAGGTTAGAGCGTCTCTGGCCAAATATAAATAAAGGAAACGGGTGGGAGCCTATTTTGAATTGATTGTGTCCAACAGAGAGTATATGACAATATTTTTTTTTTTAGAAGTTATATGGCAATAATTTTGATTAAGTGAGTATATGGCAATAATTTTGAATTTAGGGAAATATTATATTATTCACATTAGAATCAATCAGAGATTATATGGCAATAAGTTTGATTAAATAATTTTGAATTTAGGGAAATATTATATTATTCACACTTTGATTTGGTTCTAATGTTGGAATATATATTCTCTAGGAATAGGACGAAAGTCAGAAGCATACTCTGGCATTGATTTTTTTGGAATGAGAACCAGGGTAGTTTCATTAATTTCATCAAGAAATTGCCCAACATTAAGCCATTGTAAACATGATTCTGTCACTCTTCCGCCTACCACATTCCAGAACTTTTGACAGAAACAAGGATTGAACCCATCGGGTCCGGGCCTTTTATCCGGGTGCATTGAGAAGACTGCTTCTTTCACCTCTGCAGCTGTAAATTGCTTTGTAAGGCCTTCATTGTCAGCCCTTGCCAGCTTACTAGAGATATTGTCCAGCATGGCATTCTCCTGACTTTGATCAGAGGTAAAAATATTTTGAAAATAGTCGCTCAGTACCTGATTTAATTCACTACCCCATTCGTGCCAGGCTCCGTCAGTACCCTTCAATCTACTCGGTATATTCTTTTTTCTTCTTGTCATGGCAGCCAGGTGGAAATACTTGGAATTAGAGTCTCCATCCATAAGCCACAGTTGCTTCGCTCGTTGCCTCCAATAAGTTTCTCTCTGCAAAAGAATCTCGTCAAGCTCGTCTTTTGCTGCTAGGAGCACTTGCTGTGATGCCATATCACGTCTGTTGTTAAGCTTCTTGATCGTGACCCTGCAGTCATTGAGTTTAGATTTGAACTGATTCTGAAATGTGTCGCCCAAAGAAGCAGCGACTCCCCACACCGTTTCAATCTTTCAGTTAAACGACTAGGCCTGTCATGCTGCCATATTAAAAAAAGAGATTAATATCAATTCAAGGGATATGATTGATGTTAAGAAATAAACATGTATAAGTGATGTTTTTTTATTGGTAGTGTGTTTTACATGGAAGTATAAAATTTCTCCCAAATAGAAACTAATCATTTCTCATTCCACCCTTGTAAACAAAAATAGAAAACACTGATATGAAAAACAAGGATTTAAGATAAATTATTTTATGATCTTATCTTCAAGGATATAATATAAAATTATTTTGTGATTTAATAGAATTATTTTTTGACTTTAGTTAAAACTTATATTTACTATCAAAATGTCTAATATGATTCCCCTCACTCACTTTCTCATATTAATTAATCAAAGGGTTAACGTATAAAAATACCCCTAACATTTTGGATCATGAGCAATTTTACCCATAACATCTAAAATTGTACAATTTTACCCCTAATGTTGGAAGCCAAGAGCAATTTGAGCCCTAACGTTGATAAATTGGGTCAATTTCGGACACTATTATAAAACACAGATATTTTTGTTCCTTATTCTGCATCAATTGCATAACAATTCGTTTTAAGAAAAAGATTTTATATTTTTTATAATTTAATAATAGAATTGGAGATTAATATTTATAAATTCGGTGAATTTTTTGATTTTTTTATCTAATCCGTATAAAAAGACAGTATACTTTTTTCACATCCGAATATATGTTTGTGATTTGTTACTGATAAAATGACACACGTGTGAAGTGTAGATGACAAGATTCATGATCGAGCAGACAGTTTGATGAATTATTTCTCAAATTGACCCAATTTATCAACATCAAGGATAAAATTGCTCTTAGCTTCCAATGTTATGAGTAAAATTGCATCATTTTAGACGTAGGTAAAATTACTCATGACCTAAAATGTTAGAGGTATTTTTGCACCTTAACCCATAATCAAAATATGACTCTAAACAATAGAGAATGATTTTTTTCATAACCATGGAATAAAATATGAGTTTATACATCGTATACTACCAAACATTATCGATCAAGAAAACAATGTTATTTTTTCAATTTCTACATATTATTAGTTTCTCTGCCTCTTTAAACTTTGTTTTGTTCCTTCAAAACGTATTCATTCTTTTTTATTTCTCCGACTCTTTAATCTCTATTTTGTTTTTTCTGCAGCTTATGCTTACTTAACGCATACTAAAAAGAAAGTTTTTGAGTCTAGATTACGTCTAGCTCAAAGATTGGGAAGACTTGGGATATCACCAATACCTATTATTTCCATACAACATGTTATAGATGCTTGCATTGAAGGCTCAGTTGAGTAAATTACCTCGCACCATAGCCATCACAACAATATACCATTCCATATGCCATAAAACTCTGTTCCGGTGATCCCAAATTGTCTTTAAAGCACAACATGTCCGAATGAGATTGTCTTGATTTGAGCTACACAATTCACGCAATAACCAATATGCAAGAGTTAGCCCTCCAACTTGAGGGATAGGTAAGCCAACTGTCCTCCATAGATCACCTGCAAAGCTGCAATCAACACACTATTGCTTCAACTTTTATTCATTCTTTTATTTCTCTAACTCTTTAATTTATGTTTTATTTTTCTGCAGCTTGTACTTACTTAGCGCATTCAACACTAAAAGCGTATGAGTCTAGACTACGGCTAGGCCAAAGGTTGGGAAAGCTTTTGTTCTTGTCAATACCTACTCTTTTTATACAACACGCTAATATAAAAAGAATAGATATTGACAAGAAGATAAACCTTCCAAACCTTTAAACTAAATGTAGTCTAGACTCGAAAGCTTTTACTGTAGAATCCGCTAAGCAAGTATAAGCTACAGAAAAACAAAACAGAGATTAAAGAGTTAGAAAAATAAAAAAGAATCAATATGAGTTGAAAAACAAACCAAAGTTTTTATTGTTTCAACTATTAATTTTATACCTTACTTGGCCAATCTTGTTCATTCTTACATTAATTTCATATTTTGAGTGGCTGGCCCATTAAAAGTGCATATAAACACAACTATTAATTTGAATAAAATATTAAATATGAAAAATACATAAATTTGTTTATACCAGTCCATGTTAACTCTATTATTATCTTAAATCTTATTCTGGTGAGAGAAATTTTTTTATAAATTTCAATTATTTCCATTTAACACCCCAACCCCACTTTGAAAGTTAAAAAAAAAAGTAAAAATATAACTTTCATTTAATATCTAAAAGAAGTAACGAAGTATCAAAATAAGCGTAAGATTTTGTAGGATCTTGTTCTTTGGGTCGTTACGAGCGTATCAATTTTTAGTTTTCTTTCTGTTTGCTCTGGGATCAGCCCTCATTTGTTACCAAAAAAAAATAAAAACTTTAAGATGCACATATAAAATAATACCAATTTAGATTTCGATAAAGAAACGTGACACGCCATTCATATTAATCGCGTAAATTCTAATTTATCTCTTCATGTACAGTTGCCATAGAGAACTAATATAAATGACTCACGTTCCGCAATACGTGGAGCCTAAATTAATATCCGCCTATTTTGATGGATTATTCCCTTAAAAAATGCCTATATTTTAGATCTCATCAATCTCATTTAACTCCATTAACTCCCTCCTCCCAAACAATAGCTTATACTACTAAATCGTAACGATTTTTAATTTTAATTGGAGAAAAAAAGTAAATTTCAGAGGTGAATACAATTTAGCATCCCTACCTGATAACCTGATAGACTCAAATGTGACAAATCAAAAAAGGAATTATTATGAATCCTAGAATCTAAAATATAAATTCAGGTTTTAAAAATCTAATGAAGAGGGAGCTGTTGATCCTCATCGCAACCTCAATTTCCCCCAAATCAAATCAGAATCGAAAAATTAAACGAAAGAAACTATAAAATGGATCGGAATATGAAAATGGAGAAGGAGATCCTCATCGCAACCTCAATTTCCCACAAATCCCTATACTCCACAAAAAAAAAAAATTATATCAGAATCGAAAAATTAAGCTAAAGAAAAAATAGAAGACCACTCAGGTCAGCCGGAATATCGACACGCAAACCTGATATGATTAATCTAATTATTCGATTAGAATCAAAATCTAATGAAGGAAACTATAAAACACAGACTCGCGATGAAGAAAACACAGACTCGCGATGAGGAAAACACAAATTAACAAATTGACAAGGACGATGAAGATAACAAATGGATAACAAATTGACAAGGACGATGAATGGAAAAAAGGAGTGACCACCTATTCTATTTATAGAAGAGTAAGTAGGGTTTATAACAAGATGAAATTGTTGGGCTTTTATTCAATGTAGCCCGTACTATATAGTCCAGTCCAGTCCATTGATTAAATATTTATTGGGATAAAGTGCAAAAATACCCCGAACGTTTATTGTATTTTTACTCTTAACGTTTAAAATGGTGCAATTTTACCCATAACTTTGACCCAATTTACCAATGGTGCAAAAATAACGTATATATGAAGTGTATGTGATACTATTCATGATTGAGATGACAATTTGATCAATTATTTCACAAATTGACCCAATTTACCAATGGTGTGTTTTTTTTTTTTTTTTTTTTGATAATAATGCATATATATTTCAATAGATAACCAGATACGAGTACATGAAAATAGTAAGGATTAAAACCTTACCCATACATAGGCCAAAGCTTAATATAAAATCCACAAAGGGAATAGAAAGACTACAAAGAGCAAAAGATGCCACAAAGGGAATAAAACGAGTACAAAAAGCAAAAAATACCATAAAAGGTACAATGAAAATAACAGGACAACAAAACTCATACTTCTCTTGAAAGCAAATCCACCGGAAAGCAGCTGCAAACCAATCATCATCATCTAATTTCTTCCGACCATTCGGATCTGAGTCCTTTCTGTTGGTGCAACCCCGTAGATCTATGGATCTACGTATAAGATAATACGCTTCTGCTTTTGCTAAAACCGGAAAAAGTGTAAATGGAAGAGATATAGCTCACAGATGCAACTCAAACGGAAAAAAGTCCAAAGAAAAGTATGAACTTCAACGGAAAAAAAGAAACAAAACACTAATAAAAACTAAAAAAGTAAGAATAGAGCCAATGGTGTGGTTTAATTGCTCTTGGATACCAACTTTAGAGATAAAATTGCACTATTTTAAACGTTAAGGGTAAAATTGCTCATGACTGTAAACACTAAAATATTTTTGCACCTTATCTCATATTTATCTGATGATAATAAATTCAAAATCTATTATTATCACTAGATTTTTTTGCAGAGTTTTTCATCAAAACTATGTCTTGATTAAAAATAATTATACTCTACAGAATATTCCATAAAAACATTTTTTAAACGTGGATCAATATTATATTTCATATTTGGAAGAATCACAGAAAGTGTTCTATTTGGAGAGGAATATTTCCTGAAGATGCGAAAGACACCTTTCAGCCACATAGAAGAATCAACGTTGTTCGTCCTAGTGATCATACGATTAAGAAAGAGTAATTGTTGGATCAAGACGAATGGTTGCACAAATGGTAGAAAATAAAGGACAAAGTACATCGTCTGACGTTTCAGGGTAAAATTGCTCTTAATTGCTAATATTATGAGTAAAATTAGATCATTTTAAATGGTAGGAGCAAAGTTTCGTTTAACAATCAACTATGTATTTTTGCACCTTAAAGCAATAATCTTTATAATAATAATAAAAACTTGAAACTTTAAAGTAACATTTTGTAATCATTTCTTAAAGGCACATAAATAAACTTCTAAAATATAACTCCTTAGTCTTTGAGATAATGGAACGAAAGACATTACGAAAGTAAGGAAGTACGACAAAAAGATTGCCTTTTAGCGACGAAGTGTTTTCAATATAGCGACGAAGTACTATAAATACTTATTTGTATTGGAAATATAACAATATATTATGATAAATGTATTTAAATATTTAAACATTGAAATGTCAACGAATTTTATGTATTGAAAAACAAAATTAACATTAATAATAAGAATTTTCATGTTTTTATTTACAGCCCTTAAGGCTGTAAATATCGGAACCCTTAAATTAATTATATATGTATATATAAACTCATACAAATCGCTTAGTTATTTGGAAGGTGACTATAATTTATTGAAGGTTTCATTGGAGAAGTCAAATGGATTTCTCTAATCTCTATGTGCTTGTGTTTACACTTGTTTTGAAATGTTTGATCGTATCCATTCAAGTCTTTTGACGACACTCGTAAGATTGTGATAATATGGTCGTAATAGGATCGTTATCCAACAATCAAAATTCACAGAGGAAACAAAAAATATTTTATTTATTAAATATACTTTTGGTAAAATCAAAAGTTTTTATATCCAATGATTTGGGGTGATAACATTTCCTTTGCCGTATGCTTATAAGGATCATTATCCAGTGACCTAAATCCAGTGGCGAATATAGGATTACTCGTTTGGAGGGATTTTACACGTGCGTTCGGAAAAAAACTAAATCAAACTTGCTTAATTTTTTTTTTGTATATAGTCGTGTTATAATTTAAATGGTCAAGAACCAATTTTAAGTATTAATATACAATTTCTCAAAATTAAGCTAGATTTCGTTTAATAGTCCTAACATGTAAAAAAAATTGGATTTAGGGAGGGCTGAATATGTAAAAAAATTAAAAAATTTGATTTCAGATGGCCTACCAAGACAAAAAAAAAAGGATTTAATGAGGCCTAAGAGGCAAAAAAAAAAAATAGAAATTTGGATTTAAGATAACGAAAATTTATTTAAATGAAAAGTTAAATTAATTTACGGAAACTAACTTAAAGTATTAACCAACTATAAAATAATTTTGACATAATTTTTTTTTTGAATAAAACATAACTTATTATTAACTTAAATCAGAAGATAGAACATCAAGTATAAACGATGGTGGACAAGCCCACTCACCACGAACAGAACTAGAAGTAACAGCCTTAGCAATACTATGGGCTGCTAAATTCGTTGATCGTTTCACAAAAGAGATAGAACAAGTGTTCAAATCTCGTAATAAATCACAACACTCACAAATAACATCAGACAAATATGATAATCGAATGTTTTGATGTTGAATATCCCGAACCACCGCCAAACAATCAGATTGAAATTCGACGTGTCCTAGATTGAAATCCTTGACCCATGATAACGCTTCGCGGATCGCCATAGCCTCTGCCAAGGGAGGATTAACTGTATCTGCAAGATAGTCCATACGAGCCGCAAAACATCGCCCTTGGTGATCTCGTAGAAATTTTTGACATAATTTATTTAGCTTGATTTTATGTTAGGCTAAAAACTAGGGTCAAATACATGAATATCATAATTAAATAAAAAATTACAATTAAGTCATATTGCCAAACTTAATTCTTAATATGTCATTATTCTCTATATATTATGATTTTATATTATAATTTAAAAATTCTAGACTCCAATTCATAAATCATAAACCCTAGAAAATATATTCTAGACTTCTAATTTATAAATTCTAATCTTTAAAATATATTAAAAGTATTAATTTTATTAGTTTGACATAATCTAAAATTATAACTTGATATAGTTGTAAATAGTTTTTAAAAACTGAATTTCTGTGTAATTTTCCCTGCTTTAAATAAGTGTCTTATTGTAATTATAATAGTTAGAGAGTCCATTAAATAAGTGGGGAAAATAAATCACAAAAAGAGAGTTTTCAATTAAATTATTTAAGCTAATGAGCTTTCTTAGATCTCTAATGTAGATAAATAGAGTCATTTTGGTTGATATTTCAAATCGTCTTCAAAACACCACGTTTTAAAACCTTAGTCCGTTCCAACGACGGATTAAGCGAACATTGTAATCAAAATCGTTTTCTTTGTTAATAATGGAGATTTTGAATCGCTTTCTTAATGAATTTGTACAAAATAAAATTGACTTGTATGTTTAACCACGTTTTCTTATTAAAAGGCTTTTACTTTAACGTTTTCAATTACTCGAGTCGTTCCAACGGCGATTCGGGTAAGCTTCATCAAACGGGGTTTTAAAACGCACCTAAATCGTTCCAACGGCGATTAAGGTGCGAACCATGTAAATAAACTCGTTTTGGGAAAATAAGTTAGGGTAGAATAAACACACAACATAACATTTAAATACGGTTGTAAATAAATCACTTCTTTTTCCCCCCTCTCTGTGTATGTATAAACATAAATGGGTGATTCTTTACTGATGTGGCTTTTCAATAATATATGCTCAAAATGGTTTCTAAAAAGAGAAAGAAAAGGGTTTCAAATGAATTTTAAACTTAAAGAAGTATACGATTAGTCCGTTATCGCCTAACATGCTGAGTAGGAGGCCGGTGGTTCATAACCGGGCGATGTCGGGGTGCCTAGTAGCCTTTCTCCGGAAAGGAGCTAGCCTTCTCGGCTCGTACCTATGTTTCCCGAACCCACACCGGTCTCCCGCAAGGGATCGGTGTTCATTTTCCCATTCGTGGGTGGCGACTCTTCCATATCTCCGAGCTCCGGTCCTGCCGAGCAGCTTGATTCCACGATTGGTTGCTTTCGGCGCCAATCACCGCTTACGTCGCCATGAGGTTGTCCACCCCCCGGTCCGCCCGGGAGATTAGGCCGCGGCACCTCGTCTAACAAGTGGCGACTCTGCTGGGGAAGCGAGAAATTTGATTCCGGAAGGCGTGTATTAAGCCCTTAATGGGGACGGATCGTTTTACTTCTTTTCGTATGCACTCATATGCATTATTGCAAACCCTTTGGGTAATTTCCGCGAAACCTCTAGCGAGAGTCCATTCGTCGCTCGAAAGAGGCTAGCGTAAGTTCCCCCTTATAGTAAGGCGCCAGAGGGTCCCCATCCATTCGTTAGGGGCGAATCTGTGCAGTCCTGTGAGGTCCCGCGGTCAGCCGTGTCAGTATATAGTAGCCTTAGAAGTTTCCATAGGATTACCCGTTACTATTTTTGATGTGATAAATGAATCAGTTCGTGTTTTCAAACCGCCATGATACGTGTCTAAATCCTAAGTTATGTAAAGAAAATGAGACGATGCGTTAATATATACTCATGAATCGACATACTAATTACCCTAAAACATCGAAACGATTTGAACTAAAGACGACTTAGTCATCTCATATGAATGAACATGTGCGACCCGCCTTGTCCCTTTCGGTGTCCCGACGAAGGCACGTGTTCAGGAAATACGTTATGACGTAAGCACGTATTAGTATGAATCGGTTCGGTGTTAAGGATAGTTATATTTCGATACAAAAGACTATATTAACGGTAGCCGTTATTCACATTCTTTAGATAAATTGGGATAAAACAAGATCACGACGAAACAAAAACGAAGAACATTTCTGTTTCGAACGACCTTGTTGTAACGTGAAAAGTTTCGCACAAGTAGCCCGTCCCTTCCGAATAAAAGACGAGCTTTTACGTTATGCCTTGTGTCATTCTTAAGAGAAATGGACGTGTCCGCAAAAGGTGACTAAGAAAATAAAAAGACAAAAATGAACTAAACGACCAAAATCATTCCAAATCTACGATATACGTTAATCCCGCGAGTAGTTAAAGAAAATAAACCAATGCCGTTGAATACGTGCCTCGAACGAGAGTATACCCCGTTTAAAATCTCGAAGCCGAATTAAGCCAAATCAATAATTGCGCCATATGGACGAGACTGCGGGTTTTGACTAACGACTCGATCATTTCGACCGTTACCAAAACTGCAAGAAATATGGCCCGATGTACGTGTTTGCTTAAATCGTGCCTAAAGGAAAGAGAACGGTGATATTCTCGCTTCGAACAAACACGCGATTCAACGAAACGTTGATTTTCTATAACCACACTGAGATGATATATCCCGTGGATTGGGAGGAGCAAAGAGTTGTAATTAGCCGAAAGATTATCGTGCGCTCAAAATAAGACTCGCCATCTTTTCACGTAGCAAAATGAGCAAACGAATCCTCGACGCTAAGAACAAACACGTTACGCGATGAGTCCGTTCCCTTAAATAAAATCCAAAAGTGATTCCATCACTAAATAAACACGTGGTTACGTCTCTCGATAGACCCAAAAGATCCCGTTGTAATCCAAAAATCGAGACACGAACCCACGCGAACAAAAGGGAACGAGTCATTAACAATAACGAACGATTGGACTAGAAGAATAACTCGTACCACGTCTAAAAACTGAGATGCGCTCAAAGGGAATCAAAACCCGAATTAATGCGTCTCGCGAAAGGACGAAAGACGAGTTATTCTAAAAGGACAATCCAACTTGGTCGATTTCTTAGTCACTGAACGTGGATACGTCAAAAACAAATTGTATTGTCTGATGGGTGATTTACTTTTCCGCAATAATCGACGGCATCACGAGTCCCCTGGACCGCAATGTGAGCCAAAAACCAAAATCCTAGGAAAGAGACCTAGACCAACGAGTGTGTGGAGGAATAAGGGTGGAAGAGAGATGTTGTGATACGTGTAAATAGAACTAACGTTTGTTCTTCTTATCTTATATATCCGTAAAATAAATAAACGCACACACCACGAATCATGCATATAAAATCATGCATACATACTAATGGATACTGTTCGCGCAGACATCATCATTAAGCGGTTGTGGTTTCGCGAGAGTAATCGGCTTGTCAGACAGTTTGATCAGCTACGAGTAGACAGTTCAGAATCAGTAGTTGTGGCTTCTGAATCATCTTCATCTGGGTATACTCAGTCTTCCGTCAGTATGTCTGCGACCGACGAGAAAGTGGCTGAATTGGAAAACTCTGTGAACAATATCAATGATCAGCTGGCCGCAATTTTGGCCCAGCTAGCTGAGTTAACACTGAAGGAAAACAAGAGTGGTAGTAAGCGTGCTGAGAATGAGGTGAACGATGGCCCTCGCTTTGGGAATGAGGAGGATTATCAGGATTATATCCGAAAACAGCTGGAAAAGGAGAAAGCTAAGGAAGAGGAGTGGAGGCAACATATCACACAGGAAGTGCAGGACTTGCGCGGAGGAAGCTCCGGGAGTCAAGATTTCTATAACTTGAAGAATTGTTTGACAGCAACAGCTTTGCCTCTGAAATTCCGGCTCCCTGACATGAAAAAGTTCGATGGAACTGGAGATCCCACCGCTCACATGAATCAGTATGTTGCGGTAATGAAGCACACGATCCTGACTGAGGATCAAGTCCTGGGGCTGTTTAACACCTACCTAGAGGGGGCTACCCTCACATGGTTCCATGCATTGCCTATGGTGACAAAGAAGGATTGGAAGGAATTAGCAAAGTCGTTCATCGCTCAGTATAGCTTTAACACCATGCTGGAGGTCACTTTGAAAGAATTAGAGAGTACTAAGCAGCAGGCTGGGGAATCCTTTTCCGATTTTGTGAAAAGATGGAGGGCTAAGGCCGCGGTCATGAAACAGAAGCCGCTTGAGCAGGATCAGATCCGAATGGTAGTTGGCAACACGTTGCCGTATATTAAGAATGAGTTGAGATATATGCCGTTCACATATTTCAATCAGATGTATAGTTGTGCCTTGACTGTCGAAGGAGATGGGGAGCCGAAGAAAGCTTATACTAAGTGGACGAAGTCTGGATATAGTGCCGGAGGGCCTAGCGCGAGTACAGAATCTGCGGCAGTGAAAGTGGTTGATCTTAATGCCATCGAAAAGAGGCGGTTCGCCAAGTTCGATCAGACCTATGCGAAAGTTTTTGAACGTCTGCAGAAGAAGGGATTGTTAAAAGCCCTTACCCCGTATAACAAAGCTCAACCTACTCCGCAGATTCAGGCTAGAGGGTATTGTGAGTTCCACAGCAGTTATGGACATACGATTGAGAATTGTGAGAGGCTGAAACACGAAATCCAAGATTTGATTGAGGAGAAGAAGATAGCTGATCCTTCGTCAGCAAACCCTTCCGTTAGGCGCAATCCATTGCCTAATCATAGGGTAAGCGTGATCGGAGCTGGTTTGACGGAAACTGTGGTGATGGAATCTTTTGAGGAAGATGTAGAGGAGTTGTTGGACTCCGTCGAAAGAAGTAATGTGGGAAATGGTCTGTATGTGTCCTTCTTGGGGGAGGAACAAGAGGATGAACCAATGGAGGAAGGATCAGATGGCGGAGCACCATATGACGAGGATAGTGCCGAAGAGACCGGTGAAGGGTCGTCTCGGACTATCATGCCAAATTTGGGTTTGTTTAGTGGAGGAAGGGATCCTGAAGTGCACTTGCGTGAATATATGCACGACATGTTTATTGAATCCTTCGGAGTAGATGAGATTGCTCAGTGGTTCCACCATTCGCTGGTAGGTGAGCCTTTGGAATGGTTCCATTCATTACCCGACTCTTGCAAGCACGATTGGGATCGGTTGTCGGATTTGTTTCTAGAAAAGTATCAGAGAGCTGAAGATAAAACTGCGGAGCGCTTTGCGATGCAGATTGGACCCATCAAGCATCCATTGCCGAGGGTGAGCAAATATAACGGCAATAAGGACCCTATGGAGCACCTCCACTTCTACTTATCGGCTATGACAGCTTTGAGTTTTAAAGAAGAAGAGATCACTAGCTTGTTTTGTAATTCACTGATGGGTGAACCGCTGATGTGGTACATGTCGCTGCCGATGTATGTTAAGACCGATTGGGCAGCTATGACGAAGAGATTTATCAAGGAATATACGGTATGGATGCTAGCAGAGCAAACTCCTGATTCCCCGTCTTACCAAACACCTGATGCGGTGTTAGCAATGCCTAGGTATGGTGGGTACCGGGATCATATAGAGCATGCGAGCATATTCCGTGATCATATGTATAACGCTGGATTCCCACAGTGTGAGTTGCATGAACATTTTCCGGAAACCTTGATGGGTGAAGCCTTATTGTGGCATCAGGGGCTATCAGAGGAGGAGATGGGTCATTGGATACCGCTCCGAAATGCCTTTGTGGCGAGATATGAAATGTACATTCCATGGACGGGATCCCTGGATGATCTGGACAGGATTAGGCAATTCCCCGAGGAACATTTTGTGGATTATGCTAGAAGGTGGAGGCACCGTTATGAGCAGTGTAATGAGACAATGAGCGATAAGGTGCAGCTTATGTGCATACAACGAGGTGCTATTCCGTTGGCCGCAAGGAGGATGAGCCGGGTGTCCCTCCGTGACTATGATGAGTTGATAGGTTGGGCTTTGTACGGATCATCGGATCCCTTTTTCCTGAATCCGAGTGTTCCTCGCGTCATGGATTTAATGGTCGTAGACATTTGGGCGAGTTCCTCGGACGAGGAGGATGCCAATCGAAGGGTTCCTATTAACATCTGGGACGAATTGGATGATGAGCCGGAAATTGCAGTAATGACGAGATCAGGTCGTGTGGCCGAGGGAAAGGCACCAATGGTAGAGACTGAGATTGGAGAAGGGTCGGCTCCTAAGCCCGATGACCAAGTTCTTGAGCAGTTGAAGAAGACGCAAGCTAAGTCTACGGTCTAGGAAGTTTTATGCCATTCTAAGTACCATCGTGAGAACCTGATGAAGGAGTTGCAGAATTTGGTTATTTCCACCGATACTGAGCCGGCAGCGCTAGTAGGGGCAATTATGGCCCGAAAGAAGACTGAGATCACATTTACTGATGAAGATCTTCCAGAAGAGGGGAAGGCTCATAATAAGCCATTGTATATCCGAGCGGAAATTAACAGGAAGAAGACTAGCTGTGTGATGGTCGATGATGGATCGGCCATTAATGTTTGCCCATTGAAACTCTTGTCGAAGTTGGGAGTGGAGAGAGGAGACCTGACAGCCTCTGAAACTGTGATTAGAGCATATGACGACAGTCGTAGGCACATTGAAGGAGTATTCAAGGCCAAGTTGAAAGTGGAGCCGCACGAGGAAGAAACTGAGTTCACGGTGCTGGATATCCCAGTAACCTTTGCTGTATTGTTGGGACGCCCATGGTTCCACAAGTTGGGAGGTGTGCCCTCCACGCTCCATCAGATGATCAAGTTCCCCTTCGGGGAGGAGATAGTGACGATTAGAGCTGAGAAACTGAGCTCGGTGGCAGCATTGGGAATTGAGCCTCAACTTTTCTCCGGATTCCAAGTCTCTGGGATTTACGAGTCGAGCATGACCACCGATGTGGTGAAGATGATGAAGGGAGGTTTCATCCCGGGAATGGGATTAGGAGCACACCATCAAGGGTTGTCGGAGTTTCCGGATTTTAAAAGTCAGAAAACCCGGAGGGATTTGGGATATAAGCAGGGGAGTCCATCCAACATGAGTGCAGAAGGAAAAATAGGCTTGAGGAAGCATTTTGTAAGCGAGGGGCATGGAAAGCCATATTCGGGAACCTCCGAGTCGTGGACTAGCACGGAAGGAAAGATTCTGCCAGGGGTTGAAATCTTCAATGATGTCGCCGACTGGGGCAAAGGAAAGACAAGCTACTTTGTCGAGGAGATCATGACGCTAGATTCAAATACCGAAGAGCAAGTCATCACCATTGAAGCAACCACAGGAGCTGAAATTGAGCCCAGTACCTCCAAGGTTCATGAGGAGCCCGAGAACCCTGAGGATGAAAATTGTATTACTGCTTTGTTTGAGTCCGATGATGTAATCACCCACGCTATCAATGAAATGAATTCTGATTTTGCTTACTTGCTTGATGTCGATCATGATCATTCCATGCATTCTCATTCATATAACATGCCTACATTTGAAATCAATACAATAGAAATGTCAACTTTCAATCTTGGTACGGATGAAAATCCTAAACTTATACGAATTGCTCAAGAATTAACTATTGAAGAGAGAAAAGAATTTGAGAGAATAATTAAAAAATACGAAATTGTATTCGCTTGGACATACGAAGACATGCCTGGAATCGATCAATCAATCGTAACTCACCGTATTCCAACATATCCCGAGGCGAGGCCCGTAAAGCAGAAGCTCCGACGTATGAGACCCGAATGGGCAGATAAGATCAGAGAGGAGGTGAAGAAGCAGTTAGAAGCAGGATTCATCGAAGTGATCGACTATCCCCCTTGGGTCGCAAATGTAGTGCCCATCGCAAAGAAGGACGGCAAAGTGAGGATGTGCGTGGATTACAGAGATTTTAACAAGGCATGCCCCAAGGATGAGTTCGCATTGCCTCATATCGATATATTGATCGATAGTGCAGCGTCAAGCGTCTTACACACGAATGTGGACGGTTTCATGGGCTACATGCAAGTTCAGATGGCCGAAAAGCACAAAGCGAAAACCTCGTTCACAACTGAGTGGGGGACATACTGCTACAGGGTAATGCCGTTTGGTTTGAAGAATGACGGGGCAACTTACCAGCGAATGGCTACAGCACTGTTCCATGACATGATACACAAGGAGGTGGAAGTTTATGTGGATGACATGATGGTCAAATCAAAGACAAGAGAAGGGCATTTTGCCGCGCTCGAGAAGTTTTTGGCCCGAATTGCAGAATTCAAGCTGAGGTTAAACCCGAAGAAGTGCTTTTTCGGCGTTTCGTCGGGAAAAATCTTAGGCTATGTAATCGGAAATAAGGGAATCGAGGTAGATCCTGATAAAGTAAAGGCTATACAAGAGATGCCGGCGCCGAGAAATGAGAAGGAAGTGAGAGGGTTTCTGGGGCAGGTTCAGTATATCAGTCGGTTCATAGCAAGACTCACCGCAATCTGCGAGCCAATCTTTAAGTTGCTAAGGAAAGACCAACCCGCCATTTGGAATGATAAATGTCAGCAAGCGTTGGAGAGCGTCCGGAGCTACTTGTCTAATCCGCCAGTGTTGAGACCGCCTAAACTGGGAAAGCCGCTTCTCCTCTATGTAGCGATTGAGGAGCGATCTATTGGGGCAATGTTGGCTCAAGAAGGAGACACCGGTGTGGAGCACGCGGTGTATTATTTGAGTAAGAAGTTCCTGGAGTACGAGCTCAAGTACAACATGATCGAAAAGACATGTGTGGCAGTAGTATGGTTGACAAAGAAACTGCGACACTATTTCCAATCGTATAAAGTGATCATTATTTCTCGGATGGACCCCGTGAAGTATCTATACCGAACTCCATCCTTGACGGGGAAGTTAGCCAGATGGTTGTTGCTCTTATCCGAGTTTGACATTGAATATGTGACGAAGAAGGTTATCAAAGGAAGGGCCATGGCAGAGTTTCTGGCTAACCAACCCCTGAATGCAGAAGAGGAAGAAGTAAGCTATGATTTCCCTGATGAGCACTTGAACGCAATCGAAGTTATACTGTGGAAAATGTTCTTCGACGGAGCAGTTAATTCGAATGGAGCCGGAGTAGGAGTACTACTTACCTCGCCGGAAGGAGAAAGGATCCCGATGGCCAAGAAGTTATCCTTCCCTCTCACTAATAATATGGCCGAATATGAAGCGTGCATTTATGGTTTAGAGTCATTAGCGGCACTGGGAGCATCATATGTCAAAATTTGGGGTGACTCCAAGTTGATCATCGAACAGGCACAAGGAAACTGGGAAGTGAGAGAAGAAAGGCTACGTCCATATCTAGATCAACTAGAAGGGTTGGCACAAAGATTCAAGGAATGTCGTTTCTATCATATTCCTCGAGCACAGAACTAGGCGGCGGATGCCTTGGCTACTTTGGTGTCAGTTTGGGACAACCCCCGGAACTTTGCTTCGAAGCCGTTGGTATTGAGAAGATCTCACAAACCATGTTACGAGGACGTAATGCTGTTAGGGACAGATGAAAAACCATGGTATTTCGATATCGTAAACTTCATGAAAGATGGGACATATCCGGCAGAGTCAGAACCTAGGGATCAAGCTGTGATTAGAAGGCTAGCTCGTCAGTTCGTCATCCACAACGACTTGCTTTACAAAAGGCACGTTGATGGATTACAACTCAGATGCTTGGATGCGGGAGAAGCCCGCGAGGCAATGGAATCAGTACATTCGGGAATTTGTGGAGCCCATATGGGAGGAGCAGTACTAGCTAAGAAAATTATCAGACAAGGCTTCTATTGGCTCACCATGGAAAAATATTGTAACGAGTATGCAAAGAAATGTCACGATTGTCAAATCCACGGCGATTGCAGTCATCTTCCGGCCATGGAACTATATGTGCTAGCACCTATTTGGCCATTCGCTGCTTGGGGCATTGACATCATCGGCGAAGTAAGGCCTAATGCTTCAAATGGACATAAGTTTATTGCAGTCGCCATCGATTATTTCACCAAATGGGTAGAAGCAGAGTCGTTTAGCAAACTGGGATCCAAGCAGATGAGAAAGTTCATTGAAAAACACTTGATCACCAGGTTCGGAGTGCCTCATCACATGATCACGGATAACGGGGTCCAGTTTCAGGGGGAAGTAAGGAATCTTTTCCGAGAATATGGCATTGAACATCACAGGTCTTCTCCGTACCGTCCACAGGCTAATGGGGCAGTAGAAGCAGCTAATAAGAACCTTAAAAGGATCCTCGTAAAGACGGTGGAATCACATCGGAACTGGCATGAGCACCTCCCACTCGCGTTGTGGGCTTATCGCACGACAGTCAGAACCTCGACTGGGGCAACGCCATTCTCCTTGGTATACGGAACAGAAGCAGTCCTGCCGATTGAGATCGAAAAGCGATCGTTGAGAATCGCAGTGGAAGCAGAAATTCCCGAAACGGAATGGGTGAAGAGGCGATGTGAGAAGTTGGCTTTAGTTGATGAGAAAAGGATGGAAGCCCTTTACCATGTACAGTTATATCAAAGAAGGATGGCTCGGGCTTTCAATAAAAAAGTCAAGACCAGTCCTATCAAAGAAGGAGATTTGGTGCTGAAACAGATTCGTGTGACGCACACCGACCCTAGGGGCAAGTTTAGGCCTAACTGGGAAGGACCATTCGTCGTGAAGAAGATACTAAGCAAAGTAGCGGTGAAGTTAACCACAATGGACGGCATGGGATTCTCCGAACCTACCAATCTGGATGGGCTTAAGAAATACTTTTCGTAAAAAAAAAAAAGAAAAATAAAGAAAAATTCCCGATAGGTTGAAAACCCGCAAAGGGCGACCTATGCAACAATAAGGGAAATCCCAATGGGTGAAAACCCGAAAGGGCACTCATTTAAAAATTCTGGGATAGTAAAAGGAGAGGAGAAAAATCGTCGGGATCCGAAAAGCGAAAGGCGGGTCCTGGTAACAATAGTTATAACTTGAGCAATTACAAAAACAATGTATAAGAGACTAAGTATTTCTATTGTTTGTAAATAAATAAAGGCATGAATATATTTGACGAGAATGATTGGAATCATTATAATCTACCGAATGCATGGTAATATGAATCACGGGTTATACATTTCCTATCCTACTTTTCACAAAAAGCCTACCTACTATCCACCCCACTCCCTATACATCAGCTATACATCAGAGAAACCCTAATAAAAGCTAAAAAGCAACAATGAAAGCTACAAAGTAATACATAACGAACCTAATACGGAGGGAAGTCCCAATAGTTCTCAAAATCTCTCAGGTGAGATGCCCGCTCCGCAGATAGTGCCTCCTCGGCAGCACACGCTCTCTCATCAGAAACTCGCGCTCTCTCATCAGAAACCCGTGCTCTCTCATCAGCAACTCGTGCTCTCTCCTCTGCAGCAAGGCGTCTGATCGACTCATCATGCGCCCTCTCCTCGACGGCAAGGCGACCCTCAGTCTCCCGTCGCATCATCCCCGACCAGTGGTCGTTCCTCTCTTGATACACATGACCAACTCGGGCATCAGCTTCCCGCACTAGCTCGCTCTGTCTCCGCTCGTGGGCATGCAGATCACTCTACAGAAAAAGAAAAAAAAACAGATAAAAGGCAGCATAGGCAAAAGCATAAATCATACATACATGCATACATTTCACTACACTAAAGTACAGTAATGATACATACCAGGTGATCGGTGCAGCGCAAGTTGAGGCGGTCTCGGAAATAACCAGATAGCCCCACGTAATCCGTACAAGTCTCTCTCGTGGTCAGAAAAGTGTCCGAGGGATCAAACGGGACCCTCGAGGAGAAGATAGGAGGGACCGCCTCAAATCCCGCATAAGGGGCCCCGGACTCATCATAGCGGATCGTAGCGTAATCCCTCCCGTAGCCGGGTATAGGCACACCTATGGACGACCTCTCCGGTAGAGCTGCACTGGAGGACTCGCCGACAAAATAGGGATGCTCGCACACCGGTGTTTGAACCCGAGTACCGTCGAAAAAATCAGATAGGTGGGCACTCCGCCAGGATCCCTCCTGCAAAAAAGCAAAAAAAAAACACACAATAAAACCTCCGAGCATATCATGAACAAAATGAAAAGAGGGCGGAATCACTTACCGGAACCTCCGCCTGACCAAAGACGGCCTCGACCGCCTCTCTTAAAAACACGTCCGCCACCGGATCTACCTCCATCGCTGCCGCCGGGGCATCCCTCGCGCTCAGTAAAGTGGACAAATAAGGCTCGCGACCCCCGGCGCGAATCCAGACCACTCTACCGACAAAATGACGGGTCAGATCTCGACGAATGGTCGATAAGGGCAGAGTCCGCACAACAAACATGGAAATGGGAATCTCCCCCGGCGTCCAGTGAACATCACTCACTCCGATGATGCCTCGATCTCCCAAATACCACGCCCGCACGCAAGGGCCGGTGAGCACGCACTGCTGCTCCTGGATCATCGATGTGTATGAATACTCGGGACCAAAGTCAAGATCGTCCCACCTGAACTTAATCTAAAAAATATGCACAAAGAAAAGGGTCAGAAAGACTCAAGCCAAAGTCTAGCGAGACTAAGCGAAATCTACCTGTGTGAGGACTAATGAGTCAATCCGATCTAGGAGCCATGGCACTGTCCGCCTCCTCTCAGCGCTCAGATCAAAATCTCTCCATCGAACCATAAAAGGCGGCCTCTGTGCTCTCAATCGAGGTCGAGATCGACTCGGAAGGATGCGTCTCTCGTACGCCCACACCTGCGGTATAAACAAGGACTAGGAGTGTGAGAAAGGAAAAAAGCAAAGACCGGTGAATCAAGAAGGCGTCACGTACCAGCAGAGCAAAGGTGTAACCACCGAAATCCTTGCGCTTCTGGCAAGTCAGGTCTAGAAACTTGTAGAGAAAAGCTAAGCCTGCCCCCGCCCAATCGTAGGAAGCTGCGGCATCTAAATCACTAAGGGCCTGGATGAGACCCGCATGTACCTTTTCGCCCTTCGTGCGGAAAATCGTCTCGCTAAAAGCATATACAAGGAAGCTACGAACCGCCAGATCAGTAGCATCAGTCTCACAGAAGTCCCGTCTAACCAAGAGGCTAGCAGTCGAAATAAACTTCGCCGGGGTAGATTTGGCGCATAGAGGAACTCCTGGTCCTATCAAGGCGGCAAGCCTAGCAGGGTCGACCCGCGGTCGCATCATGCCATAATGGAAAGGGACGGGAGTTTTGCTCCCTCGTAATCCGGTCAATAATGAAAAATCTCGGGGCGAGATGGTCATCTCCCCGAAGGAAAGGTGGAAGGTAGGGCTGGGCATTTGGACTGAAGATACTGGACTGGACCGAATATCCGAATCAAAATATCCGAAACTGGACTGAACTGTTGACTTTTTTTAAAGAACCGGACTGAACCGGACCGTTGACTTTTTGTTAAAGAACTGGACCGAACTGGACCGAAATTATCCGAAACTGGACTGATAACCGAATTGGATTGAATTGGACCGAACTGGATTGAAAAAACCGATAATTTATTGACATAAAATTTATCATTTCAAATTTTATTATTAATTTTATATTTTATAAATGATTAAATGGATAGCATAATAAAAGGTTCTACAATTTGAGGATTATTCAGTTAATGGGCTTCAAATTCGGTTGGCCTAATGATTAAACCCAATGCAATTCAAAATCAACCCCAAATAAAACCCAAATCTAACCTAACTCTAATTATATATATCCTAAGCAACCCTCACTATTTTCTACGCCTCCCTATTTTCTCTGTGACTTTCACTTCCAGAAAAACGTACTTCCGCCGCTCCTAGGTCGAGTCTGAATTTCACTTCCAGACCTTATCCTTCTACTCTCGTGGTCGTCGTCCCTTCAATTCGGCGGCTAGTCATGGCCAGGAAGAAGCTTCAAGTCTCCTATGTTTGTTAGTGTGATTTTCAATTTCAGATCGAGTCCCTCTCCTCTAGTGGCTGTTCCCTTTAATCAGGCGATTAATCATGGCCAGTAAGAAGCTTTATGTCTCCTACGTTTCTGATAAGCTCTAGGAGTGTAGGAAAAAGAAAAGCACAGTACAGAGCTGCGGTCTCTTCAAATCGGTGGAAAAAGCTATAGATTCAATAAAACTCAGTAGGTAACCTTTCTATCTTTTAAGTTTGATGTAATTATCAATTAATGTTTGGTGCCTCAGTTTGTTAGATGTAGTGGTGAAATTGAAAAATAATTTTGTTATGCAAAGCTGAATATGAGTTACAGAGATGACCATAATTTATATTTCTGCTGATGTAATGGGTTTATACTTTTTGCTTCAAGATTCAAGTGGGTTCGATGAATTGTATACATGCCTCGTATAAATTTAGGCCGACCTTATATTTTAGCTTCTCAATTGCATTTTATTCTATGATAAGAAAAGTAGTCAGGAGCCATGATTTAGGCCGAACTTATTCCCTGTTTCTAAGAGCTCTGCTGCCTTGTTGCTGTAACTAATGCATTGCCCATTGACCATTGAACTTGTGCCTAGCTCACTACTTTTATAAATGAGGTACCTGGAGCCATGATTCTGCAAAATTAACCATGAAATAATATGACTGTCTATTGATGATTGTCCATGCTTTTGTAAGTTAGTTTTCTCTACTTCTGCATGTTTTTATTTTCTTTGTTCCTGTTTTTTTCCTGGATTAGTTTGCATTAAAACTCGACATTTTGGATTGGTCCTTTAAAGCAATTAGGTGTATGAAGAAGACCAGGTGCTAGTATCTGTCATTTTTTGTTCTTTTTTATTTCACAGATGATTCAAGTTGAAATCTCTATTTTTTGTTTTGACCGTCTGTCTGTTTTGTATAGTTACTACATAATTCAATTTGAACTATTGTTTTTTGGGATATTGGTTTAGTAATTTTTTTGAACTAATGTTTTTGTAATTTAATGAAGGAAAATGTCTTCTTCGGGCATCAAGCGGAAATCAACGTGTGATAGTTCATCAACAAATAGTGTTAAATTTAACTCTATGCTACCACCCCGACCACAATCACATGCTGATAGTACTAGCATCAGTGGACCAAATAACATTGTTGGCTCTTCTCCATCTCAAAAAGGTGATGCATCTCTTTCTCAAGAAGATAGCAAAACTAGATCTTTTGTGTGGGAACATTTTACAAAGCTTCGTGATTCACAAGGAGAGTTAACTGGTAGAGTAATTTGTATTTGGTGTCATGGAAATTATCAAGGAATAAGTGGGAAAGGCACTTCAAGTCTATGGAAACATTTGAGAGAATCTTGTAAAAAATTTCCACATAAAGAAGATTTGACTGAAGCACAAAAAAATAAAGATAAAACTCAGCCAATTTTAGTATTTAACAAACCAAATGATAGTAAGAAAGCAAAATTGGTTTGCCATAGTTTTGATCAGGAGCGTTGTAGAAGAGATTTGGTTAGAATGATTGTAATAGATGAATTGCCATTTAGGACTGTTGAAAAACATGGGTTTAGAGATTTTTGTGCTAACAATCTTCCAGAATTCAAAATCCCTTCAAGGAGAACTATCACTAGGGATTGTTTTTCTTTGTTTAACAAAGAGAAAATGAAATTGAAACTTTTAATCAAATCCCAATATCAAAGAGTATCTTTCACTACAGATACTTGGACAAGTCTCCAAAATGTGTCATACATGTGTTTAACTGCTCATTTTGTTGATAGTGAATGGTGTGTGCAAAAGAAAATTTTGAATTTCTGTGTGGTAGAAAGTCATAAAGGGATTCATCTTGCTAATGCTATTAGTTCTTGCATGGAAGAGTGGGGATTGACTAGGATAATGTGCACAACTGTTGATAATGCTTCAGCTAATGATGTTGCAGTTGAACAATTGAAGAAAAAATTGATTAAAAAAAATGCACTTGTGTTGGATGGAGTTTCTTTTCATATGAGATGTTGTTCTCATATTCTTAATTTGATAGTCAAAGATGGTCTTCAACTAGTTGATGAATCAATCAAAAGAATAAGAGCTTCAGTTAAATACATTCGTAATAGCCCACAGAGACTTGCTACCTTCAAACGTTGTTGTGAGTCATCAAACATTAAGTATACAAAAGCATTATGTTTGGATTGTCCTACTAGATGGAACAGTACTTATTTGATGTTGGATGTTGCATTAGGATATCAAAAGGCATTTGACAAGTTAGAAGATCTTGATAAGAAATATGCAGAGGAATTTGTGAATGATATTCTTGTTGAGAGTGATTGGGTGAATATTAGGAATCTATGTAGGTTTTTGAAAAGGTTTTATGACATAACTTGCAAATTATCTGGCTCATCATACTCTACATCTAGCCTTTATTTTCCCGAGGTGATGAAAATTCTCAAGGATATAACATTATGCCAAAATAGTAAAAATTCTTCTTTGAAACACATGGGAATTCAGATGCGAGCAAAATTTGATAAATATTGGGGTTCTATTGACACAATGAATATGATGCTTTTTGTAGCAGTAGTTTTAGATCCAAGGTATAAAATGAAATATTTGATGGCGAAATATATTGAATTTTATAGCGAGAATGATGCTAATGAGTTGGTGGCACGAGTTACAAAGATTATTATTACATTGTTAGATGAATATAAGGTAAAAGATGTGGATTTTGGAGCACAAATTTCTAGGTTTGATGAAGTGGATGATGACATTGATGATGATATTGATGATTACTTTTTGGATGTCGATAAAAATAATGTGGTAACGGAGGGAGATTGGGATAGATATGTCAATGAGTTACCTGAGAAATATGTAGTTGATTTTGACCTTCTAGCGTGGTGGAAGGTTAATGCTATAAGGTATCCAGCTTTATCTCAAGTTGCTAAAGATGTTTTTGCAATCCAATGTTCTACTGTGGCTTCCGAATCTACATTTAGCACGAGCGGTAGAACTTTAGATCAATTTAGGAGTTCTTTAACTCCTATTACTGCTGCGGTGTTGATTTGTTGTCAAGATTGGCTAAGAACCTCGACTCTAGCGTTCAAATATGAAGAAGAACTTGATGATCTCGAAGCTGTTGAACAAGGTAATATTTCCTTAAAGAATTTATTTTTGTTTATTTATTTTTGTATGAACATGAATTTATTATGTGCATAAGTTATTAGTTATAGATTTTGATAAGAGCTTCAGTTAAAAACGAATTAATTAACCATTTGTCTTCTTTAGGTTATACTGATTACATATTCTGTTATAAAAAAATTACATATTCAGATATATTCTTAGTATGAATTTATTTTTAACTTTGTTCTCTAATTTTGCAGAGATTAGTACTGATCCTGATGTTGCAGCGTCTCTTACATCCATATTTCAATTGGATTGTTGAAGTTTTTCAATGTAACACGAGCACATCGATTTTGTTTGACAATTAATATGTATTGTAAACAAATGTTATTTCATTTGGCTAAAAATTTTTATTTTACTTAAATATTTTTATATTTTTATTTTATAAATTTAATTTTTATTTCATTAGAATATTTATCCGAATAACCGAATAACCGTATTGGATTGAACTGGATTGGACCGGAACCGATCTCCGAATCTCCGAACTGGATTGAACCGAACTTTTTAGTACAATCCAATCTTGGAGATTTAATCTTTCAATCCAAGTTTGGAGATTTCTATTTTGAAATCTCCGAACCACAATCCAATCTTGGAGATTTTTGAATCTCCGGATTGGACCGGACTGTGCCCAGCCCTAGTGGAAGGTGTGGGTCGAGTCAACCCACCGCTCACACAGGGCCCGTAGGCCAAAGGGATCACACACCCCATTGGTGCGGGGCAGCGCTGCAATGAAGGGTCTGAAGCCCAACTCCTGCACGCAGGCTCTCGCCGCGGCGCTCAGCCTATCATACCATGAAAGAACCTCGGCAGTGGTCCCGGAAATCTCGATGAGCTAAAGAGGAACAAGATAAGAAAATTTAAATACAACTCCTAAGGCAAGCGAGTAATAAGAACGCGTTAAAACTAGGTATTCGTTCATCCGGTCAATTAGGGCCAATTTTCTGTAAAAATCTCTCCCGTAGGATCATTTATGTAAGGTTTAGTCAGTTCTTTTATCCACACTCGTCTACAGGTGACGAGGAGCGTAGATTAGGTTTACTATTCACATACGTTCACGTGCATTAGTTAAGTTTTTACTATTCACGTTTTCACTATTCACGTGCACTATTCACGTTTTCACTATTCACGTGCATTAGCTAAGTTTTTACTATTCACGTGCACTATTCACGTTTTTACTATTCACGTGCACTATTCACGTTTTTACTATTCATATCGTTTTTACTGTTAGCATGCATAAATTCGTAGTGTCACTATTCACATGCATATAACGCGCATCCTCACAAAAATAAACAGGTGTTACGTGTAAATAAAGGAATTCACGTTTTCTAGCTAAAGTCCTCTAAGGCAGTCTAAGGGTTAGCATGCGAATCATGTTCGTACAGGAATACTAAAGCCTAGAGTTCGAGTCAAATAAAATTGAGAAACCACTTACCTCGTTGCAGCGTGTCCTGCTCAAATGCGTCGTAGGGTCGTGGAAGGTATCCACTCTATCCAGGTTTACGTAAACCTCGTCCATGCCTCTGGTGCCATCCCATTCGTCTAAATCCATCCCGAGAATAATCCAAATTGAAATCTAGTGAGAGAAAGAGGAGAGAGAAGGTGTGGGGTTGAAATGAAACCCCACCACCTTATATAGGAAGAGGGAATGGCATTCTCGTAAATAGTGAAAAAGTACGATTTGACATAAAGGTAAAAAGTAAATAATTAATTACCAGGTGCACAGACCTCCGATTTGCAGTCCGTTTCAGCCTGCGTTTCTCCTAGACAGTGACCAACATTGTCAAAACATTAACTCCAGACAACAGTCAATTTTTATAGAACAGTGACACCAGTCAAAATACAGACGACAGTCAACAGAAAAACTATCATTAGTCTATATCATTTCCGACTAAGACATGTGCCCATCGAATCTTCGAGATAATAACTCCAGTGCGAAAATACAAACGATAGTGTGATAAGAAAATCCAGAAGCAGCCCCCGCTTTTTAGCCATTTGACTCACGGTTGCAGACCGGAGTTGCTTTTTAGCCATTTGACTCACGGCTGCAGACCGGAGTTGCTCTTTAGCCATTTGACTCACGGTTGCAGACCGGAGTTGCTTTTTAGCCATTTGACTCACGGTCGCAGACCGGAGTTGCTCTTTAGCCATTTGACTCTCGGTCGCGGACCGAAGTTGCTTTTGAGCCATTTGACTCTCGATCGCAGACCGAAGTTGCTTTTTAGCCATTTGACTCTCGGTCGCAGACCGGAGTTGCTCTTTAGCCATTTGACTCTCGATCGCGGACCGAAGTTGCTTTTGAGCCATTTGACTCTCGGTCGCAGACCGAAGTTGCTTTTTAGCCATTTGACTCTCGGTCGCAGACCGAAGTTGCTTTTTAGCCATTTGACTCTTGGTCGCAGACCGGAGTTGCTTTTTAGCCATTTGACTCTTGGTCGCAGACCGGAGTTGCTTTTTAGCCATTTGACTCTCGGTCGCAGACCGAAGTTGCTTTTGAGCCATTTGACTCTTGGTCGCAGACCGGAGTTGCTTTTTAGCCATCTGACTCGTGGTCGCTGACCGGAGTTGCTTTTTAGCCATCTTCCCCGCAATCTTGAAATAGGGTAGCTGTTTAGCCATTATCCCCGCAATCTTGAAATGGGGTAGTTGTTTAGCCATTATCCCCACAATCTTGAAATAGGGTAGCTATTTAGCCATTATCCCAGCAGTCGCAAATCAGGGTAGCTATTTAGCCATTATTCGCGCAATCTTGAAATAGGGTAGCTGTTTAGCCATTATCCCCGCAATCTTGAAATAGGGTAGCTGTTTAGCCATTATCCCCGCAATCTTGAAATAGGGTAGCTGTTTAGCCATTATCCCCGTAATCTTGAAATAGGGTAGCTGTTTAGCCATTATCCCCGCAATCTTGAAATAGGGCAGCTGTTTAGCCATTATCCCCGCAATCTTGAAATAGGGTAGCTGTTTAGCCATTATCCCCGCAATCTTGAAATAGGGTAGCTGTTTAGCCATTATCCCCGCAATCTTGAAATAGGGTAGCTATTTAGCCATTATCCCCGCAATCTTGAAATAGGGTAGCTGTTTAGCCATTATCCCCGCAATCTTGAAATGGGGTAGCTGTTTAGCCATTATCCCCGCAATCTTGAAATAGGGTAGCTATTTAGCCATTATCCCCGCAATCTTGAAATAGGGTAGCTGTTTAGCCATTATCCCCGCAGTCGTGAATTAGGGTGCAGCCCGAAGTAGAGTCTGAAGAGGTCAGAGAACAACGCCGGAGCGCGCAGCGCAAAGGTCAGGTATGTTCCCTCCTACTCGTTACGTGTCTTTTACTTTTATATGTTTTACATTGCATGTGTACGTTAGCAAAAAAAAAACGTTTTCGAAACACACACATCACTGTCAAAATAGAAAAGTAGGGGCAACTGTAGACACCGAGTCGGAGGACCTGTGATGAAAACCTGAAAACAAGATGGTCGAAGCGATTGATTCCGGAAGTTTTGAAAAATATATAAAGAATAATAAGCGGAGGAAAATTGACGGCACGGCGCGGGCACGCAACGGCATCCCGCACGCGGATGACGATGGTCGAACGCCCGCTTGACGGCTCGAGACGTGCGCACGGCGTCCGTCGGATGCACCGCGAGTGGCACGCTCTCGACGTCCGAGCAATGCCTGGGACCGCTGGCGGTGCGCGCCCTCGTGGGCCGTTGAGCGCACGCGCCTGGCAGCGTGAGGCGCGCGTTCGGCGGCCGCGACGTGCGAGCGTCTGGCTGCACGGAAGGCGCGCTCGGCGGCCACGGAGTGCACGCGTCCGACGGCACGGGGCACGTCCCGAGGGTCGCCGGGTGGGCGCCCAACCACGTCGGGCGAACGCCCAACGCGTCGGGCGGACGCCCGACGAGGGTTGGGCGCGGGCGCCCAACCTCGCGTTGGGCGCTCGCCCAACGCCGTTGGGCGATCGCCCAACAAGGTTGGGCGGTAGCCCAACACTAGGTTGTTGCGGCCGCCCAACCACAATGGGCGACGCCCAAATTTTTTTGGGCGTCGCCCATTGTTACGGGATCCGTGGGCCTATATAAGGCACGGATCCCAAGGTGAAAGAGGGCTTAGGGATGGGGATTTTTGGATAAACTTTCTCACTCTAAACATTTTTAGAGAGAGAGAGTGAATTTTTTGAGAAAAATATTTTTTTCTCAAAAATTCCAAATTTCCTAAGTTCAATTTTTTACTAAATTTTCATTAAAAACGGGAGCTCGCGGTTCGTGGAATCAATCGGCTTCGACTGTCAGATACCGAATTAAAGGTATTATCCGAGGACTAGACTCTTTATCTTATTTAATTTATTCTCTCCTTCTATTTATTTTTTTATGCTATAGTTCTTATTCCTTTAGTTATTTATTTATTTTGTCACGTTTTATTTAGTTAGCGTATTTATTTAATTTTCGTTTCGTGTTAAATAAAATTCGGTTTTGTTTTAAAATAAAAACCTCGTTTTGGATATCCCAATACGAACCGTGATCCGATAAAAAGGTAGTTCGGGTATCGAAAATGTTGTAATTATAAGTTTTTTTTTAATTTAAAAGAGGTTTCCAAATAATGTTTTAAAATAAAAACATCGTTTTAGGAACTTCCGTTTTCGACTATGATCCATCTTTGGTAGTTCGGAAGTCCAAAACGATTGAATTAGATTTAATTTAAAGCTTTTGAATAAATCTGGAAAATATTGGAGTGCTGCTGTAATTTGTCAATTCTGTCACTAAATGCGGTTTACCGACGGATTTTCCGTCGGTAAATCTGCCAAAATGTAAAAAATGTCATTTCGGTCCCTTTTTCTTAACTTTTAGACTTTTAATCCTTAGTATATATATATATAATTATGTAATACATGTTTTTCAAATTATTTTAGAATTTTAGTATATACATTTATTTTAGAATATTGGTATATCATTTTTATTTTATTTTATAATATAAGTATAAATATATATATATATAAGTATTTCCTTTTTATTAACTTAGGCTATGTTTAAATATTAGTTATTTGATATTTTGAGAAATAATGGATGGATATTAGTATATGTCATTTTTGGGTAAATATTATTTTCTTATCCATAAGATTTACTTATTGTTTTAGCATTTTTAAAGTATAAGTATATAGTACCTATTATTTCCATATACATAAAGTTCCTCTTATATTAATTTTTGAGTTTTCATATCCTCCTTTTTGATTTACTTGTATATATATATATATGTCTAAATTATTTTCTCTATTCTTTTGGGCCCATTCATGGGTCCATGTCTCAAATGGGCCTTGTTTGATTATAAGTCTTGCTTTAAATAAGTGTCTTATTGTAATTATAATAGTTAGAGAGTCCATTAAATAAGTGGGGAAAATAAATCACAAAAAGAGAGTTTTCAATTAAATTATTTAAGCTAATGAGCTTTCTTAGATCTCTAATGTAGATAAATAGAGTCATTTTGATTGATATTTCAAATCGTCTTCAAAACACCACGTTTTAAAACCTTAGTCCGTTCCAACGACGGATTAAGCGAACATTGTAATCAAAATCGTTTTCTTTGTTAATAATGGAGATTTTGAATCGCTTTCTTAATGAATTTGTACAAAATAAAATTGACTTGTATGTTTAACCACATTTTCTTATTAAAAGGCTTTTACTTTAACGTTTTCAATTACTCGAGTCGTTCCAACGGCGATTCGGGTAAGCTTCATCAAACGGGGTTTTAAAACGCACCTAAATCGTTCCAACGGCGATTAAGGTGCGAACCATGTAAATAAACTCGTTTTGGGGAAATAAGTTAGGGTAGAATAAACACACAACATAACATTTAAATACGGTTGTAAATAAATCACTTCTTTTTCCCCCCTCTCTGTGTATGTATAAACATAAATGGGTGATTCTTTACTGATGTGGCTTTTCAATAATATATGCTCAAAATGGTTTCTAAAAAGAGAAAGAAAAGGGTTTCAAATGAATTTTAAACTTAAAGAAGTATACGATTAGTCCGTTATCGCCTAACATGCTGAGTAGGAGGCCGGTGGTTCATAACCGGGCGATGTCGGGGTGCCTAGTAGCCTTTCTCCGGAAAGGAGCTAGCCTTCTCGGCTCGTACCTAAGTTTCCCGAACCCACACCGGTCTCCCGCAAGGGATCGGTGTTCATTTTCCCATTCGTGGGTGGCGACTCTTCCATATCTCCGAGCTCCGGTCCTGCCGAGCAGCTTGATTCCACGATTGGTTGCTTTCGGCGCCAATCACCGCTTACGTCGCCATGAGGCTGTCCACCCCCCGGTCCGCCCGGGAGATTAGGCCGCGGCACCTCGTCTAACAAGTGGCGACTCTGCTGGGGAAGCGAGAAATTTGATTCCGGAAGGCGTGTATTAAGCCCTTAACGGGGACGGATCGTATTATTTCTTTTCGTATGCATTCATAAGCATTATTGCAAACCTTTTGGGTAATTTCCGCGAAACCTCTAGCGAGAGTCCATTCGTCGCTCGAAAGAGGCTAGTGTAAGTTCCCCCTTACAGTAAGGCGTCAAAGGGTCCCCATCCATTCGTTAGGGGCGAATTTGTGCGGTCCTGTGAGGTCCCGCGATCAGCCGTGTCAGCATATAGTAGCCTTAGAAGTTGCCATAGGATTACCCGTTACTATTTTTGATGTGATAAATGAATCAGTTCGTGTTTTCAAATTGCCATGATACGTGTCTAATCCTAAAATATGTAAAGAAAACGAAACGATACGTTAATATATACTCTTAAACCGATATACAAACTACCCTAAAACATCGAAACGATTCGAACCAAAGACGACTTAGTCATCTCGTATGAATGAACTTGTGCGACCCGCCTGGTCCCTTTCCGTGTCCTGAAGAAGGCACATGTTCAGGAAATATGTTGTGACGTAAGCACGTATTAGTTCAAGTCGCTTTGATATCAAGGATAGTTATATCTCGATTCAAAAGACTATATTAACAGTAGCCGTTATTCACACTCTTTAAATAGGTTGGGATGAAACGAGATTATGACGAAACGAAAACAAAGAACATTTCTGTTTCGAATGACCCCGTTGTAACGTAAAGAGTTTCGCAAACGTGGCCCGTCCCTTCCGAATAAAAGACGAGCTCTTACGTTATGCCTTGTGTCGTTCTTAAGAGAAATGGACGTGTCCGCAAAAGTGACTAAGAAAATAAAAGAAAAGCAAAAATAAACAAACGACCAAAGTCATTCTGTATCTACGATGTATACCCATCCCAAGGGTAGTTAAAGAAAATGAACCAATACCGTTGAATACGTGTCTCGAGCCGGTATGTATGCCGTTTAAAATCACAAAGCCGAATTAAGCTAAACCACATAATTGCGCTATATGGACGAGACTGTGGGTTTGACTAACGACTCGATCATTTCGACCGTTACCAAAACTACAAGAAATATGGCCCGATCTGCATGTTTGCTTAACTCGCGCCTAAATGAAAAAGAACGGTAATATCCCTGCTTCGAATAAGCATGCGATTCAACGAAACGTTGATTTTCTATAACCACGCTAGGACGGTATATCCCGTAAATTGGAAGAAATAAAAGAGTTGTTAATAGCCGAAAGATTATCGTGCGCTCAAACGGATTCTTAACGCTAAAAACAAACACGTTACGCGATGAGTCCGTTCCTTAAAATAAAAAGTGTTTTCATCACTGAATGAACACGTGGTTACGTCTCTCGATAGATCCAAAGGATCCCGTCATAATCCAAAGATCGAGACACGGACCCACGCGAATAAGAGGGAACGAGTCATTATCAATGACGAACGATTGGACTGAAAGAATAACTCGTACCATGTCTAAAAACCCGAGATGCGCTCAAAGGGGGTCAAAACCCGAACTAAAGCATCTCGCGAAATAACGAAAGACGAGTTATTCGAAAGGACAATCCATTTGGTCAATATCTTAGTCACTGAACGTTGATATGTCAAAACGAACTGTATTGTCTGATGGATGATTTAATTTTCCGCAATAATCGTCGGCATCACGCGTCCCCCGGACCGCAATGTGAGCCCCGAACCAAAATCCTAGGAAAGAGACTTGGACCATCGAGTGTGTGGAGGAATAAGGGTGGAAGAGAGATGTTGTGATACGTGTAATTAGACTGACGTTTGTTCTTCTTATCTTATATATCCGTAAATAAATAAACGCACACACCACGAATCATGCATATAAAATCATGCATACATACTAATGGATGACCATTCGCACAGACTTCATCACTAAGCGGTTGTGGTTTTGCGAGAGTAACCGGTTAGTCAGGCAGTTTGATCAGCTACAGATTGACAATTCTGAATCGGCAGTTGTGGCTTCCAAATCATCTTCGTCCGAGTATACTCAGTCTTCAGTCAGTATGTCTGCGACCGACGAAAAAGTGACCGGATTGGAAAACTCTGTGAACAACATTAATGAGCAGTTAGCCACGATAGTGGCCCAAATAGCTAAGTTGGCCATGAAGGATGACAAGAGTGGCAGTAAGCACGCTGAGAATGAGGTGAACGATGGTCCTCGCTTTGGGAACGAGGATGACTATCAGGACTATATCCATAAACAGCTTGAGAAAGAGAAGGCTAAGGAAGAGGAGTGGAAGCAACACATCACTCAAGAGGTGCAGGATCTACGTGGGGGAAGTTCCGGGAGTCAGGACTTTTATAACTTGAAGAATTGTTTATCGGCAACTGCTTTGCCTTTGAAATTCCGGCTCCCTGACATGAAAAAGTTCGATGGAACTGGGGATGAAACACACGATCCTGACTGAGGATCAAGTCATGGGGCTGTTTAACACTTATCTGGAGGGGGCTGCCCTCACATGGTTTCATGCATTGCCCATGGTGACGAAGAGGGATTGGAAAGAGTTAGCGAAGTCATTCATCGCTCAGTATAGCTTCAACACCATGTTTGAGGTCACTTTGAAGGAGCTTGAGAGCACTAAGCAGCAGACTGGGGAATCTTTTTCCGATTTTGTAAGAAGATGGAGGGCCAAGGCCGCGGTTATGAAGCAGAAGCCGCTTGAGCAGGATCAGATCCGAATGGTAGTCGGTAACACATTGCGGTATATTAAGAATGAGCTGCGGTACATGCCTTTTACCGATTTCAACCAAATGTATAGCTGCGCCTTGACAGTTGAGGGGGACGGAGAACCAAAGAAAGCTTATACCAAGTGGACAAAGTCTGGATATAGTGCCGGAGGGCCAAGTGCGAGTGCAGAATCTGCAGCAGTGAAAGTGCTCGATCTTAATGCTATCGAAAAGAGGCAGTTCGCCAAATTCGATCAGACCTATGCAAAAGTTTTCGAACGATTGCAGAAAAAGGGGTTGTTGAAAGCTCTTACTCCTTATAACAAAGCTCTGCCCACTCAACAGATACAAGCTAGGGGATACTGTGAATTCCACAACAGTTATGGGCATACTATTGAGAACTGTGAGAGGTTGAAGCACGAGATCCAAGATTTGATTGAGGAAAAGAAGATAGCTGATCCTTCGTCAGCGAACCCTTCCACTAGGCGTAATTCATTGCCTAATCATAAGGTGAGCATAATCGGAGTCGGTCTGAAAGAAAGTGTAGTGATGGAATCCTTCGAGGAAAATGAAGAGGAGTTGTTGGACTCCGACGAAAAGAGCAATGTAGGAAATGGTCTATATGTGTCCTTCCTTGGCGAGGAATAGGAAGGTGAACCGATGGATGAAGGTTTGGACGGTGGAGCACCGTATGATGAAGATAGTGCCGAAGAGACTGGGGAAGGGCCATCTTGGACTATTGTGCCAGAATTGAATCTGTTTAGTGGTGGAGAGAATCCCGATGTGCACTTGCGTGAATATATGCACGATATGTTTGTTGAATCCTTCGGGGTGGACGAGATTGCTCAGTGGTTCCATCATTTGTTAATAGGCGAGCCTTTGGGATGGTTCCACTCGTTGCCTGACTCCTACAAGCATGATTGGGAGCGGTTGTCGGATTTATTCCTAGAAAAGTACCAAAGAGCTAAGGACAGGACCGTAGAGCGCTTTGCGATGCAGATTGGGCCTATCAAGCATCCGTTACCGAGGGTCAGTAAGTATAACGGCAACAAGGATCCGATGGAACATCTTCACTTCTACTTGTCGGCCATGGGGCCTTTGGGTTTTAATGAAGGAGAGATCACCAGCTTGTTCTGTAATTCACTGATGGGTGAGCCGTTGATGTGGTATATGTCACTTCCGATGCATGTCAAGACCGATTGGGCGGCAATGACGAAGAGGTTTATCAAAGAGTATACGATATGGATGCTGGCGGAGCAAACCCCAGACTCGCCCTCTTATGAAACACCCGAGGCAGTGTTGGCAATGCCTAGGTATGGTGGATACCAGGATCCTGTTGAGCATGCGAGGTTATTCCGCAACCATATGTATGACGCCGGGTTCCCTCAATGCGAATTACATGAACATTTCCCGGAAACCCTCATAGGAGAAGCCTTGCTGTGGCACCAAGGCCTATCAGAGGAGGAAATGGGTCATTGGATACCTCTTAGGAATGCTTTTGTGGCGAGATATGAGATGTATGTTCCATGGACGGGATCCCTGGAGGATCTGGATAGGATCAGGCAATTCCCCGAGGAACCATTCGTGGATTATGTTAGGAGGCGGAGGCACCGCTATGAGCAGTGTCATGAAACGATGAGTGATAAGGTGCAGCTCATGTGCATATAGAGAGGCGCGATTCCATTGGTGGCGAGGAGGATGAGTAGAGTATCCCTCAGGGATTATGATGATTTGATAGGCTGGGCTTTGTATGGATCAACGGATCCCTTTTATTTGAATTCAAACGTTCCTCACCTAATGGATCTGATGATTGTGGACATTTGGGAAAGTTCCTCGGATGAGGAGGATACTGATCGGAGGATTCCTATCAATATTTGGGATGAATCTGATGATGAGCCGGAAATCGCCGTCATGACAAGATCAGGTCGAGTGGCCGAGGGAAAGGCACCTATGGTGGAGACTGAGATAGGGCAAGGATCGGCTCCCAAGCTAGATGACCAAGTCCTCGAGCAGTTGAAGAAAACACAAGCTAAGTCCACGGTGTGGGAAGTCCTATGCAATTCCAAGTACCACCGTGAAAATCCGATGAAAGAGCTGCAGAATTTGGTTATTTCTACCGATACTGAGCCGGCAGCGTTAGTAGGGGCAATTATGGCCCGGAGGAAGACCGAAATCACATTTACTGACGAAGATCTCCCAGAAGAGGGGAAGGCTCACAACAAGCCTTTGTACATCCGAGCTGAAATTAACGGGAAAAAGACTAGCTGTGTGATGGTCGATGATGGATCGGCCATTAATGTTTGCCCGCTAAAGCTCTTGTCTAAGTTAGGAGTAGAAAGAGGAGACTTGACGGCCTCGGAAATTGTGATCAGGGCCTATGATGATAGCCGTAGGCACATCGAAGGAGTTTTTAAGGCCAAGCTGAAAGTGGGGCCGCACTAGGAAGAAACAAAGTTCACGGTGCTGGATATCCCGGTAACCTTTACCGTATTGTTGGGACGCCCATGGTTCCACAAGTTAGGAGGTGTGCCCTCCACGCTCCACCAAATGATCAAATTCCCCTTCGGGGAGGAGATAGTGACGATCAGAGCGGAAAAATTGAGCTCGGTGGCGGCATTGGGAATTGAGCCTCAACTTTTCTCCGGATTTCAAGTTTCGGGGATCTACGAGTCTAGCATGACCACCGATGTGGTGAAGATGATGAAAGGGGGTTTCATCCCCGGTATGAGATTGGGAGCACACCATCAAGGATTGCCAGAATTTCTGGATTTCAAGAGTCAGAAAACCCGAAGGGGCTTGGGGTATGAGCAGGGAGGTCCGTCCAACACAGGTGGTGAAGGAAAAGTGGGCCTACAGAAGTATTTTGTGAATGAGGGTCACATGAAGGTTTATTCGGGGGCTCCTGAGTCATGGACTAGCACTGAGGGAAAGATTCTGCCAGGTTTTGAGATCTTTAATGATGCTACCGACTGGGGCAAAGGAAAGGCAAGCTGCTTCGTCGAGGAGATCATGATGTTAGATTTGAATGCCGAGGAGCAGGTCATCACTACTGAAGCAACTGTGGGAGCGGTGGATGAGCCCAGTACCTCCAAGGCTTATGAGAAACCCGAGAACCCTAACGATGAAAATTGTATTACTGCTTTATTTGAATCCGATGATGTACTCGCCAATACTATCAATGAAATGAATTCTGATTTTGCTTACTTGCTTGATGTTGATCGTGATCATTCCATGCATTCTCATTCATATAACATGCCTACATTTGAAATCAATACAATAGAAATGTCAACTTTCAATCTTGGCACGGACGAAAATCCTAAACTTATACAAATTGCTCAAGAATTAACTATTGAAGAGAGGAAAGAATTTGAGAGAATAATTAAAAAATACGAAATAGTGTTTGCTTGGACATACGAAGACATGCCAGGAATTGATCAATCAATCGTAACTCACTGTATTCCAACATACCCCGACGCGAAGCCCGTGAAGCAGAAACTCCGACGCATGAGACCGGAATGGGCAGATAAGATCAGAGAAGAAGTGAAGAAGCAGTTAGAAGCAGGGTTCATCAAAGTAATCGACTATCCCCCTTGGGTCGCAAATGTAGTGCCCATCGCAAAGAAGGATGGCAAAGTAAGAATGTGCGTCGATTATAGAGATCTTAACAAGGCGTGCCCCAAAGATGAATTCGCATTACCTCATATTGACGTGTTAATCGACAGTGCAGCATCGAGCGTCTTACACACGAATGTGGACGGTTTCATGGGCTACATGCAAGTTTAGATGGCCGAGAAACACAAAGCAAAAACCTCGTTCACAACTGAGTGGGGAACATACTGCTATAGGGTGATGCCGTTTGGTTTGAAAAATGCCGGGGCAACTTACCAGCGAATGGCTACGGCACTATTCCATGACATGATACACAAAGAGGTAGAGGTTTATGTGGACGACATGATGGTCAAGTCGGAGACAAGAGAGGGGCATTTCGCGGCACTTGAAAAGTTTTTGGCCCGAATTGCAGAGTTCAAGCTAAGGTTGAACCCGAAGAAGTGCTTCTTTGGCGTTTCATCGGGGAAGATCTTAGGCTATGTGATCAGTAACAAGGGGATTGAGGTGGATCCCGACAAGGTAAAGGCCATACAGGAAATGCCAGCACCCAAGAATGAGAAAGAAGTGAGAGAATTTCTGGGGCAGGTTCAGTATATCAGTCGGTTCATAGCACGACTCACTACGATCTGCGAGCCGATCTTTAAGCTGCTACGGAAAGATCAACCCACGGTTTGGAATGATAAGTGCCAGCAAGCATTAGAGAGTATCCGGAACTATTTGTCTAATCCACCGGTTCTGAGACCGCCTAAACTTGGAAAACCGCTTCTCCTCTATGTAGCGATCGAGGAGCGATCCATTGGGGCAATGCTGGCCCAGGAAGGGGACACCGGTGTGGAGCACGCGGTGTATTATCTGAGTAAGAAGTTTCTGGAATACGAGCTTAAGTATAACATGATCGAAAAGACATGCGTGGCAGTAGTATGGCTAACAAAGAAACTACGGCACTATTTTCAATCCTACAAGGTGATCATTATTTCCCGGATGGATCCCGTGAAGTATCTGTACCGAACTCCGTCTCTAACAGGGAAGCTAGCCCGATGGTTGTTGCTCTTGTCCGAATTTGACATCGAATATGTAACAAAGAAGGTTATTAAGGGGAGAGCTGTAGCAGAATTTCTGGCCAATCAGCCTCTGAACGCAGAAGAGGAGGAGATAAACTATGATTTCCCCGATGAGCACTTGAACGCAATAGAAGTTATACCGTGGAAAATGTTCTTCGATGGAGTAGTTAATTCGAATGGAGCCGGAGTAGGAGTGCTACTTATCTCACCGGAAGGAGAAAGGATACCAATGGCGAAGAAGTTATCATTCCCTCTTACTAACAATATGGCCGAGTATGAAGCATGCATCTATAGGTTAGAGTCGCTAACGATATTGGGAGCATCGTATGTGGAAATCTGGGGCGACTCAAAGCTGATCATCGAGCAGGCACAAGGAAACTGGGAAGTGAGGGAAGAAAGATTACGTCCATACCTAGAACAGCTAGAAGGGTTGGCACAAAGATTCAATGAATGTCGTTTTTATCACATTCCTCGAGCACAGAACCAGGCAGCGGATGCTTTGGCCACTTTGGTGTCAGTTTGGGACAACCCTCGGAACCTCGCCTCGAAGCCTTTGGTATTGAGGAGGTCTCACAAACCATGCTACGAAGATGTAATGTTATTAGGGGCAGATGAAAAGCTGTGGTATTTCGATATCGTAAACTTCATGAAGAGCGGAACATACCCGGCAGAATCGGAACTTAGGGATCAAGCTGTGATTAGAAGGTTAGCTCAGCAGTTCGTCATCCACAACGACTTGCTTTACAAAAGGCACACCGATAGTTTACAACTGAGGTGCTTGGATGCGGGAGAAGCCCGCGAGGCAATGGAGTCAGTACACTCAGGAATTTGCAGGGCCCATATGGGAGGGGCGGTATTGGCAAAGAAAATTATAAGGCAAGGCTTCTATTGGCTCACCATGGAAAGAGATTGTAACGAATATGCGAAGAAATGCCATGATTGTCAAATCCACGGAGATTATAATCATTTACCAGCTATGGAACTGCACGTATTGGCACCCATTTGGCCGTTTGCGGCTTGGGGCATTGATATCATCGGAGAGGTGAGGCCTAATGCTTCGAACGGGCACAAATTCATTGCAGTCGCTATCGATTATTTCACCAAGTGGGTAGAGGCAGAATCATTTAGCAAGTTGGGGTCTAAACAGATGAGGAAGTTCATTGAAAAGCACTTAATCACCAGGTTCGGAGTGCCTCATCATATAATCACAGATAATGGGGTCCAGTTTCAAGGAGAAGTGAGAAGTCTCTTCCGAGAATATGGTATTGAACATCACAGGTCTTCTCTGTATCGTCCACAGGCTAATGGCGCAGTAGAAGCCGCTAATAAGAACCTTAAAAGGATTCTCGTAAAGACAGTAGAATCGCACCGAAATTGGCACGAGCAGCTTCCGCTCGCTTTATGGGCTTATCGCACGATGGTTAGAACATCAACTGGGGCAACGCCGTTCTCCTTAGTGTATGGGGCAGAAGCAGTCCTGCCAATTGAGATTGAAAAACGATCGTTGAGAATCACAGTAGAAGCAGAGATTTCCGAGACGGAATGGGTGAAGAAGCGATATGAGCAGTTAGCATTGGTGGACGAGAAAAGGATGGAGGCCCTTTACCATGTACAGTTATATCAGCGAAGGATGGCCCGAGCCTTCAACAAAAAGGTCAAGGCCAGCCCTATCAAAGAAGGAGATATGGTGCTAAAACAGATCCGTGTGACGCACACCGACCCGAGGGGCAAGTTTAGGCCAAACTGGGAAGGGCCGTTCTTCGTGAAGAGGATACTAAGCAAAGGAGCGGTGAAGTTAACTACTATGGACGGCATGGAGTTCTCCGAACCTACCAATCTGGATAGGCTTAAGAAATACTTTTCGTAAAAGAAAAAAAAAGAGAAAGAAAATTCCCGATAGGTTGAAAACCCGCAAAGGGCGGCCTATGCAACAATAAGGGACATCCCAATGGGTGAAAACCCGAAAGGGCACTCATTTGAAAATTCTGGGATAGTAAAAGGAGAGATGAAAAATCGCCGGGATCTGAAAACCGAAAAAAGGTAGGTCCTGGTAACGGTAGTTATATCTTGAGCAATTACAAAAATAATGTATAAGTGGCTAAGTATTTCTGTTATTTGTAAATAAATAAAGGCATGAATATATTTGAAGAGAATGATTGGAATCGTTATAATCTACTGAATGCATGGTAATATGAATCATGAGTTATACATTTCTTACCTTTCTTTTCACAATAAAAAGCCTACATACTATCCACCCCTCTCCCTATGCACAAGCTATACATCGGGGCAATTCTAATAAAAAGCTACGAAGCTGTACATAATAAGCTTAATAAGGAGGGAAATTCCAATGAGCCTCAAAGTCCCTCAGATGAGACGCCCGCTCCGCAGATAGGGTTTCCTCGATAACCCGAAGTCTCTCCTCGGTGGCAAGGTGCCCCGCGGTCTCCTCTCGCGCTCTCTCCTCGGCGGCAAGGCGTCCCGTGGTCTCCTCCCGCATCCTCACCTCGATAGCAAGACGTCCCTCGGTCTCAGCTCGCATCACCATAGACCAATGATCGTTCCTCTCCCTATAGACCTGGCCGACCCTGGCATCGGCCTCCCGCAGCGCTTCGCTCTGTCTCAGCTCATGTGCACGGAGATAGCTCTGTAAAAAAAAGAAAAAAGAAAAAACAGATATAAAAAAAAGAAATACAGACGAGAATAGAAGTCATACATACATATGTGCATACATTCCACTACACTAAAATGAAATAAAGATACATACCAGGTGGCTGGCGCAACGCAAGCTGAGTCGATCTCTGAAGTAACCAGATAGCCCCACATAGTCGGTGCATGTCTCCCTCGAGGTCTGGAGGGCGTCTGAGGGATCAAACGGTATCCTCGACGTGAAAGCAAGAGGAGCCATCTCGACACCGGCATAGGCCACTCCGGACTCGTCATAGCAAACGGTCGAGAAATCCCTCCCAAAGTCGGGGATAGGTACGCCTAAAGGGGACCACTCTGGTCGAGCAGCGCCAGAGGATTTGCCGGCACAATGTGTCGGCTCGCTCGTAGACGTCTGAGCCCGGGCACCATCGAAAAAATCTGACATATGGGCACTCCTCCAGGAACCCTCCTGCAAGCAAAGGCACAATAAATACCACCAACTATCTCGTAAATAAAAATAAATAGGTCGAACCACTCACCGGAACCTCCTCCCGATCAAAGACTGCAGCGACAGCCTCCGCCGAAAACACGTCCGCCACAGGGTCCACCTCCATCGCAACCTCAGGGGCATCCCTCGCGGTCAATAGTGTCGATAAATAGAGAGCGCGGCCCCCGGTATGGTCCCAGACATCTCTAGGGGCAAAGCGACGGGTCAAATCACGACGAATGACCGATAAGGGCATGGTCCGCACAGCAAACATGGAGGCGGGAATCTCGCCAGGTGTCCAGTGCAAGGCGCTAACCCCGGTGATACCCCGATCGCCCAAGTACCACGCCCGCACGCAGGGGCCGGTAAGAACGCACTGCTGCCCCTGGATGAGGGTGACGTATGCGTAATCAGGACCAAAGTCGAGGTCATCCCACCCGAATCGAATCTGAAAACAAAAAGAAAAAATCAAGGCTGATCAAACGAAAATCTAGTGTAGTTAGAAGACATTTACCTGCCCCAAGGTCCGCGAATCGATCCAATCTAGGAACTGTGTCACTGTCCGCCTCTCCTCGGTGCCTAGACCAAACTCGCTCCACCGAGCCATAAGTGGGGGCCTAACTACCCGCGGCCTGCACCGACGCTCGCATGGAAGAATCCGCCTCTCATAGGCCCAAACCTGCTTGTAGAAACAAGGGTTACGGACAGAAATCGCGAAAAGGATAAAAAAAAAGCAAGTTAAGGACGAACCACGTACCAGGAGAGCAAAAGTATAACCGTTGTTAGACGAGGTGCCGCGGCCTAATCTCCCGGGCGGACCGGGGGGTGGACAACCTCATGGCGACGTAAGCGGTGATTGGCGCCGAAAGCAACCAATCGTGGAATCAAGCTGCTCGGTAGGACCGGAGCTCGGAGATATGGAAGAGTCGCCACCCACGAATGGGAAAATGAACACCGATCCCTTGAGGGAGACCGGTGTGGGTTCGGGAAACTTAGGTACGAGCCGAGAAGGCTAGCTCCTTTCCGGAGAAAGGCTACTAGGCACCCCGACATCGCCCGGTTATGAACCACTGGCCTCCTACTCAGCATGTTAGGCGATAACGGACTAATCGTATACTTCTTTAAGTTTAAAATTCATTTGAAACCCTTTTCTTTCTCTTTTTAGAAACCATTTTGAGCATATATTATTGAAAAGCCACATCAGTAAAGAATCACCCATTTATGTTTATACATACACAGAGAGGGGGGAAAAAGAAGTGATTTATTTACAACCGTATTTAAATGTTATGTTGTGTGTTTATTCTACCCTAACTTATTTCCCCAAAACGAGTTTATTTACATGGTTCGCACCTTAATCGCCGTTGGAACGATTTAGGTGCGTTTTAAAACCCCGTTTGATGAAGCTTACCCGAATCGCCGTTGGAACGACTCGAGTAATTGAAAACGTTAAAGTAAAAGCCTTTTAATAAGAAAACGTGGTTAAACATACAAGTCAATTTTATTTTGTACAAATTCATTAAGAAAGCGATTCAAAATCTCCATTATTAACAAAGAAAACGATTTTGATTACAATGTTCGCTTAATCCGTCGTTGGAACGGACTAAGGTTTTAAAACGTGTTTTGAAGACGATTTGAAATATCAACCAAAATGACTCTATTTATCTACATTAGAGATCTAAGAAAGCTCATTAGCTTAAATAATTTAATTGAAAACTCTCTTTTTGTGATTTATTTTCCCCACTTATTTAATGGACTCTCTAACTATTATAATTACAATAAGACACTTATTTAAAGCAAGACTTATAATCAAACAAGGCCCATTTGAGACATGGACCCATGAATGGGCCCAAAAGAATAGAGAAAATAATTTAGACATATATATATATACAAGTAAATAAAAAAGGAGGATATGAAAACTCAAAAATTAATATAAGAGGAACTTTATGTATATGGAAATAATAGGTACTATATACTTATACTTTAAAAATGCTAAAACAATAAGTAAATCTTATGGATAAGAAAATAATATTTACCCAAAAATAACTTCCTTCAATAATCAACAAAATAACCCAAATGTTCCCAAAACTATACATATATATACATAATTAATATAGTTTAAATACCAAAAATGACATATACTAATATCCATCCATTATTTCTCAAAATATCAAATAACTAATATTTAAACATAGCCTAAGTTAATAAAAAGGAAATACTTATATATATATATTTATACTTATATTATAAAATAAAATAAAAATGATATACCAATATTCTAAAATAAATGTATATACTAAAATTCTAAAATAATTTGAAAAACATGTATTACATAATTATATATATATATACTAAGGATTAAAAGTCTAAAAGTTAAGAAAAAGGGACCGAAATGACATTTTTTACATTTTGGCAGATTTACCGACGGAAAATCCGTCGGTAAACCGCATTTAGTGACAGAATTGATAAATTACAGCAGCACTCCAATATTTTCCAGATTTATTCAAAAGCTTTAAATTAAATCTAATTCAATCGTTTTGGACTTCCGAACTACCAAAGATGGATCATAGTCAAAAACGGAAATTCCTAAAACGATGTTTTTATTTTAAAACGTTATTTGGAAACCTCTTTTAAATTAAAAAAAACTTATAATTACAACATTTTCGATACCCGAACTACCTTTTTATCGGATCACGGTTCGTATTGGGATATCCAAAACGAGGTTTTTATTTTAAAACAAAACCGAATTTTATTTAACACGAAACGAAAATTAAATAAATACGCTAACTAAATAAAACGTGACAAAATAAATAAATAACTAAAGGAATAAGAACTATAGCATAAAAAAATAAATAGAAGGAGAGAATAAATTAAATAAAATAAAGAGTCTAGTCCTCGGATAATACCTTTAATTCGGTATCTGACAGTCGAAGCCGATTGATTCCACGAACCGCGAGCTCCCGTTTTTAATGAAAATTTAGTAAAAAATTGAACTTAGAAAATTTGGAATTTTTGACAAAAAATATTTTTCTCAAAAAATTCACTCTCTCTCTCTAAAAATGTTTAGAGTGAGAAAGTTTATCCAAAAATCCCCCTCCCCAAACCTCTTTTCACCTTGGGATCTGTGCCCTTATATAGGGAAACGGATCCCGGAACAATGGGCGACGCCCAAAAAAATTTGGGCGTCGCCCATTGTGGTTGGGCGGCCGCCCAACAATGTTGGGCGATCGCCCAACTAATGTTGGGCGATCGCCCCAACCCTCGTCGGGCGTCCGCCCGACGCGTTGGGCGTTCGCCCGACGTGGTTGGGCGCCCGCCCGGCGACCCTCAGGGCATGCCCCGCGCCGTCAGACGCGTGCACTCCGTGGCCGCCGAGCGCGCGTTCCGCGCAGCCAAACGCTCGTACGTCGCGGCCGCCGAACACGCGCCACACGCTGCCAGGCGCGTGCGCTCAACGGCCCACCAGGGCGCGCACTGCCAGCGGTCCTAGGCATTGCTCGGACGTCGAGAGCGTGCCACTCGCGGTGCGTCCGACAGACGCCGCGCGCACGTCTCGAGCCGTCAAGCGGGCGTTCGACCATCGTCGTCCGCGTGCGGGATGCCGTTGCGTGCCCGCGCCGTGCCGTCAATTTTCCTCCGCTTATTATTCTTTATATATTTTTCAAAACTTTCGGAATCAATCGCTTCGACCGTCTTGTTTTCAGGTTTTCGTCACAGGTCCTCCGACTCGGTGTCTACAGTTGCCCCTACTTTTCTATTTTGACAGTGATGTGTGTGTTTCGAAAACGTTTTTTGCTAACGTACACATGCAATGTAAAACATGTAAAAGTAAAAGACACGTAACGAGTAGGAGGGAACATACCTGACCTTTGCGCCGCGCGCTCCAGCGTTGTTCTCTGACCTCTTCAGACTCTGCTTCGGGCTGCACCCTAATTCACGACTGCGGGGATAATGGCTAAACAGCTACCCTATTTGTGACTGCGGGGATAATGGCTAAACAGCTACCCTATTTCAAGATTGCGGGGATAATGGCTAAACAGCTACCCTATTTCAAGATTGCAGGGATAATGGCTAAACAGCTACCCCATTTCAAGATTGCGGGGATAATGGCTAAACAGCTACCCTATTTCAAGATTGCGGGGATAATGGCTAAACAGCTACCCTATTTCAAGATTGCGGGGATAATGGCTAAACAGCTACCCTATTTCAAGATTGCGGGGATAATGGCTAAACAGCTACCCTATTTCAAGATTGCGGGGATAATGGCTAAACAGCTACCCTATTTCAAGATTGCGGGGATAATGGCTAAACAGCTACCCTATTTCAAGATTGCGGGGGTAATGGCTAAACAGCTACCCTATTTCAAGATTGCGGGGATAATGGCTAAACAGCTACCCTATTTCAAGATTGCGGGGATAATGGCTAAATAGCTACCCTGATTTGCGACTGCTGGGATAATGGCTAAATAGCTACCCTATTTCAAGATTGTGGGGATAATGGCTAAACAACTACCCCATTTCAAGATTGCGGGGATAACGGCTAAACAGCTACCCTATTTCAAGATTGCGGAGAAGATGGCTAAAAAGCAACTCCGGTCAGCGACCATGAGTCAGATGGCTAAAAAGCAACTCCGGTCTGCGACCGAGAGTCAAATGGCTAAAAAGCAACACCGGTCTGCGACCAAGAGTCAAATGGCTAAAAAGCAACTCCGGTCTGCGACCAAGAGTCAAATGGCTAAAAAGCAACTTCGGTCTGCGACCGAGAGTCAAATGGCTCAAAAGCAACTTCGGTCTGCGACCGAGAGTCAAATGGCTCAAAAGCAACTCCGGTCTGCGACCGTAAGTCAGATGGCTCAAAAGCAACTCCGGTCTGCGACCGTGAGTCAAATGGCTCAAAAGCAACTCCGGTCTGCGACCGTGAGTCAAATGGCTAAAAAGCGGGGGCTGTTTCTGGATTTTCTTACCACACTGTTGTCTGTATTTTCTCACTGGAGCTATCATCTCGAAGATTCGATGGGCACACGTCTTAGTCCAAAATGACATAGACTACTGATTGTTTTCTGTTGACTGTCGTCTGTATTTTGACTGGTGTCACTGTTCTGTAAAAATTGACTGTTGTCTAGAGTTGATGTTTTGACAATGTTGGTCACTGTCTAGGAGAAACGCAGGCTGAAACAGACTACAAATCGGAGGTATGTGCACCTGGTAATTAATTATTTACTTTTTACCTTTATATCAAATCGTACTTTTTCACTATTTACGGGAATGTCATTCCCTCTTCCTATATAAGGTGGTGGGGTTTCATTTCAACCCCACACCTTCTCTCTCCTCTTTCTCTCACTAGATTTCAATTTGGATTATTCTCGGGATGGATTTAGACGATTGGGATGGAACCAGAGGCATGGACGAGGTTTACGTAAACCTAGATAGAGTGGATACCTTCCACGACCCTACGACGCATTTGAGCAGGACACGCTGCAACGAGGTAAGTGGTTTCTCACTTTTACTTGACTCGAACTCTAGGCTTTAGTATTCCTGTACGAACATGATTCGCATGCTAACCCTTAGACTGCCTTAGAGGACTTTAGCTAGAAAACGTGAATTCCTTTATTTACACGTAACACCTGTTTATTTTTGTGAGGATGTGCGTTATATGCATGTGAATAGTGACACTACGAATTTATACATGCTAACAGTAAAAACGATGTGAATAGTAAATACGTGAATAGTGCACGTGAATAGTAAAAACGTGAATAGTAAAAACTTAGCTAATGCACGTGAATAGTGAAAACGTGAATAGTGCATGTGAATAGTGAAAACGGGAATAGTGAAAACGTGAATAGTAAAAACTTAACTAATGCACGTGAACGTATGTGAATAGTAAAACCTAATCTACGCTCCTCGTCACCTGTAGACGAGTGTGGATAAAAGAATTGACTAAACCTTACATAAATGATCCTACGGGAGAGATTTTTACAGAAAATTGGCCCTAATTGACCGGATGAACGAATACCTAGTTTTAACGCGTTCTTATTACTCGCTTGCCTTAGGAGTTGTATTTAAATTTTCTTATCTTGTTCCTCTTTAGCTCATCGAGATTTCCGGGACCACTGCCGAGGTTCTTTCATGGTATGATAGGCTGAGCGCCGCGGCGAGAGCCCACGTGCAGGAGTTGGGCTTCGGACCCTTCATTGCAGCGCTGCCCCGCACCAACGGGGTGTGTGATCCCTTTGGCCTACGGGTCCTGTGTGAGCGGTGGGTTGACTCGACCCACAACTTCCACCTTTCCTTCGGGGAGATGACCATCTCGCCCCGAGATTTTTCATTATTGACCGGATTACGAGGGAGCAACACTCCCGTCCCTTTCCATTATGGCATGATGCGACCGCGGGTCGACCCTGCTAGGCTTGCCGCCTTGATAGGACCAGGAGTTCCTCTATGCGCCAAATCTACCCCGGCGAAGTTTATTTCGACTGCTAGCCTCTTGAGTAGACGGGACTTCTGTGAGACTAATGCTACTGATCTGGCGGTTCGTAGCTTCCTTGTATATGCTCTTAGCGAGACGATTTTCTGCACGAAGGGCGGAAAGGTACATGCGGGTCTCATCCAAGCCCTTAGTGATTTAGATGCCGCAGCTTCCTACGATTGGGCGGGGGCAGGCTTAGCTTTTCTCTACAAGTTTCTAGACCTGACTTGCCGAAAGCGCAAGGATTTCGGTGGTTACACCTTTGCTCTGCTGGTACGTGACGCCTTCTTGATTCGCCCGTCTTTGTTTTTTTTTCTTTCTCACACTCCTAGTCCTTGTTTATACCGCAGGTGTGGGCGTACGAGAGACGCATCCTTCCCAGTCGATCTCGACCTCGATTGAGAGCACAGAGGCCACCTTTTATGGTTCGATGGAGAGATTTTGATCTGAGCGCTGAGAGGAGGCGGACAGTGCCATGGCTCCTAGATCGGATTGACTCATTAGTCCTCACACAGGTAGATTTCGCTTAGTCTCGCTAGACTTTGGCTTGAGTCTTTCTGACCCTTTTCTTTGTGCATATTTTTTAGATTAAGTTCAGGTGGGACGATCTTGACTTTGGTCCCGAGTATTCATACACATCGATGATCTAGGAGCAGCAGTGCGTGCTCACCGGCCTTTGCGTGCGGGCGTGGTATTTGGGAGATCGAGGCATCACCGGAGTGAGTGATGTTCACTGGACGCCGGGGGAGATTCCCATTTCCATGTTTGCTGTGCGGACTCTGCCCTTATCGACCATTCGTCGAGATCTGACCCGTCATTTTATCGGTAGAGTGGTCTGGATTCACGCCGGGGGCCGCGAGCCTTATTTGTCCACTTTACTGAGCGCGAGGGATGCCCCGGCGGCAGCGATGGAGGTAGATCCGGTGGCGGACGTGTTTTCGAGAGAGGCGGTCGAGGCCGTCTTAGGTCAGGCGGAGGTTCCGGTAAGTGATTCCGCCCTCTTTTCATTTTGTTCATGATATGCTCGGAGGTTTTATTATGTGTTTTTTTTCGCTTTTTTTTTGCAGGAGGGATCCTGGCGGAGTGCCCACCTATCTGATTTTTTCGACGGTACTCGGGCTCAAACACCGGTGTGCGAGCAGCCCTATTTTATCGGTGAGTCCTCCAGTGCAGCTCAACCGGAGAGGTCGTCCATAGGCGTGCCTATACCAGACTATGGGAGAGATTATGCTACGATCTGCTATGACGAGTCCGGGGCACCTTACGCGGGATTTGAGGCGGTCCCTCCTATCTTCTCCTCGAGGGTCCCGTTTGATCCCTCGGACGCTTCTCTGACCACGAGAGAGACTTGTACGGATTACGTGGGGCTATCTGGTTATTTCCGAGACCGCCTCAGCTTGCGCTGCACCGATCACCTGGTATGTATCATTACTGTACTTTAGTGTAGTGAAATGTATGCATGTATGTATGATTTATGTTTTTGCCTATGCTGCCTTTTATCTGTGTTTTTTTTCTTTTTCTGTAGAGTGATCTGCATGCCCATGAGCGGAGACAGAGCGAGCTAGTGCGGGAAGCTGATGCCCGAGTTGGTCATGTGTATCAAGAGAGGAACGACCACTGGTCGGGGATGATGCGACGGGAGACTGAGGGTCGCCTTGCCGTCGAGGAGAGGGCGCGTGATGAGTCGATCAGACGCCTTGCTGCAGAGGAGAGAGCAGGAGCTGCTGATGAGAGAGCACGGGTTTCTGATGAGAGAGCGCGAGTTTCTGATGAGAGAGCGCGTGCTGCCGAGGAGGCACTATCTGCGGAGCGGGCATCTCACCTGAGAGATTTTGAGAACTATTGGGACTTCCCTCCGTATTAGGTTCGTTATGTATTGCTTTGTAGCTTTCATTGTTGCTTTTTAGCTTTTATTAGGGTTTCTCTGATGTATAGCTGATGTATAGGGAGTGGGGTGGATAGTAGGTAGGCTTTTTGTGAAAAGTAGGATAGGAAATGTATAACCCGTGATTCATATTACCATGCATTCGGTAGATTATAATGATTCCAATCATTCTCGTCAAATATATTCATGCCTTTATTTATTTACAAACAACAGAAATACTTAGTCTCTTATACATTGTTTTTGTAATTGCTCAAGTTATAACTATTGTTACCAGGACCCGCCTTTCGGTTTTCGGATCCCGACGATTTTTCTCCTCTCCTTTTACTATCCCGGAATTTTTAAATGAGTGCCCTTTCGGGTTTTCACCCATTGGGATTCCCTTATTGTTGCATAGGTCGCCCTTTGCGGGTTTTCAACCTATCGGGAATTTTTCTTTATTTTTCTTTTTTTTTTACGAAAAGTATTTCTTAAGCCTATCCAGATTGGTAGGTTCGGAGAATTTCATGCCGTCCATTGTGGTTAACTTCACCGCTCCTTTGCTTAGTATCTTCTTCACGACGAATGGTCCTTCCCAGTTAGGCCTAAACTTGCCCCTAGGGTCGGTGTGCGTCACACGAATCTGTTTCAGCACCAAATCTCCTTCTTTGATAGGACTGGTCTTGACTTTTTTATTGAAAGCCCGAGCCATCCTTCTTTGATATAACTGTACATGGTAAAGGGCTTCCATCCTTTTCTCATCAACTAAAGCCAACTGCTCACATCGCCTCTTCACCCATTCCGTTTCGGGAATTTCTGCTTCCACTGCGATTCTCAACGATCGCTTTTCGATCTCAATCGGCAGGACTGCTTCTGTTCCGTATACCAAGGAGAATGGCGTTGCCCCAGTCGAGGTTCTGACTTTCGTGCGATAAGCCCACAACGCGAGTGGGAGGTGCTCATGCCAGTTCCGATGTGATTCCACCGTCTTTACGAGGATCCTTTTAAGGTTCTTATTAGCTGCTTCTACTGCCCCATTAGCCTGTGGACGGTACGGAGAAGACCTGTGATGTTCAATGCCATATTCTCGAAAAAGATTCCTTACTTCCCCCTGAAACTGGACCCCGTTATCCGTGATCATGTGATGAGGCACTCCGAACCTGGTGATCAAGTGTTTTTCAATGAACTTTCTCATCTGCTTGGATCCCAGTTTGCTAAACGACTCTGCTTCTACCCATTTGGTGAAATAATCGATGGCGACTGCAATAAATTTATGTCCATTTGAAGCATTAGGCCTTACTTCGCCGATGATGTCAATGCCCCAAGCAGCGAATGGCCAAATAGGTGCTAGCACATGTAGTTCCATGGCCGGAAGATGACTGCAATCACCGTGGATTTGACAATCGTAACATTTCTTTGCATACTCGTTACAATCTTTTTCCATGGTGAGCCAATAGAAGCCTTGTCTGATAATTTTCTTAGCTAGTACTGCTCCTCCCATATGGGCTCCACAAATTCCCGAATGTACTGATTCCATTGCCTCGCGGGCTTCTCCCGCATCCAAGCATCTGAGTTGTAATCCATCAACGTGCCTTTTGTAAAGCAAGTCGTTGTGGATGACGAACTGACGAGCTAGCCTTCTAATCACAGCTTGATCCCTAGGTTCTGACTCTGCCGGATATGTCCCATCTTTCATGAAGTTCACGATATCGAAATACCATAGTTTTTCATCTGTCCCTAACAGCATTACGTCCTCGTAACATGGTTTGTGAGATCTTCTCAATACCAACGGCTTCGAAGCAAAGTTCCGGGGGTTGTCCCAAACTGACACCAAAGTAGCCAAGGCATCCGCCGCCTGGTTCTATGCTCGAGGAATATGATAGAAACGACATTCCTTGAATCTTTGTGCCAACCCTTCTAGTTGATCTAGATATGGACGTAGCCTTTCTTCTCTCACTTCCCAGTTTCCTTGTGCCTGTTCGATGATCAACTTGGAGTCACCCCAAATTTCGACATATGATGCTCCCAGTGCCGCTAATGACTCTAAACCATAAATGCACGCTTCATATTCGGCCATATTATTAGTGAGAGGGAAGGATAACTTCTTGGCCATCGGGATCCTTTCTCCTTCCGGCGAGGTAAGTAGTACTCCTACTCCGGCTCCATTCGAATTAACTGCTCCGTCGAAGAACATTTTCCACGGTATAACTTCGATTGCGTTCAAGTGCTCATCGGGGAAATCATAGCTTACTTCTTCCTCTTCTGCATTCAGGGGTTGGTTAGCCAGAAACTCTGCCACGTCCCTTCCTTTGATAACCTTCTTCATCACATATTCAATGTCAAACTCGGATAAGAGCAACAACCATCTGGCTAACTTCCCCGTCAAGGATGGAGTTCCGTATAGATACTTCACGGGGTCCATCCGAGAAATAATGATCACTTTATACGATTGGAAATAGTGTCGCAGTTTCTTTGTCAACCATACTACTGCCACACATGTCTTTTCGATCATGTTGTACTTAAGCTCGTACTCCAGGAACTTCTTACTCAAATAATACACCGCGTGCTCCACACCGGTGTCTCCCTCTTGAGCCAACATTGCCCCAATAGATCGCTCCTCAATCGCTACATAGAGGAGAAGCGGCTTTCCCAGTTTAGGCGGTCTCAACACTGGCGGATTAGACAAGTAGCTCCGGACGCTCTCCAACGCTTGCTGACATTTATCATTCCAAATGGCGGGTTGGTCTTTCCTTAGCAACTTAAAGATTGGCTCGCAGATTGCGGTGAGTCTTGCTATGAACCGACTGATATACTGAACCTGCCCCAGAAACCCTCTCACTTCCTTCTCATTTCTCGGCGCCGGCATCTCTTGTATAGCCTTTACTTTATCAGGATCTACCTCGATTCCCTTATTTCCGATTACATAGCCTAAGATTTTTCCCGACGAAACGCCGAAAAAGCACTTCTTCGGGTTTAACCTCAGCTTGAATTCTGCAATTCGGGCCAAAAACTTCTCGAGCGTGGCAAAATGCCCTTCTCTTGTCTCTGATTTGACCATCATGTCATCCACATAAACTTCCACCTCCTTGTGTATCATATCATGGAACAGTGATGTAGCCATTCGCTGGTAAGTTGCCCCGGCATTCTTCAAACCAAACGGCATTACCCTGTAGCAGTATGTCCCCCACTCAGTTGTGAACGAGGTTTTCGCTTTGTGCTTTTCGGCCATCTGAACTTGCATGTAGCCCATGAAACCGTCCACATTCGTGTGTAAGACGCTTGACGCTGCACTATCGATCAATATATCGATATGAGGCAATGCGAACTCATCCTTGGGGCATGCCTTGTTAAGATCTCTGTAATCCACGCACATCCTCACTTTGCCGTCCTTCTTTGCGATGGGCACTACATTTGCGACCCAAGGGGGATAGTCGATCACTTCGATGAATCCTGCTTCTAACTGCTTCTTCACCTCCTCTCTGATCTTATCTGCCCATTCGGGTCTCATACGTCGGAGCTTCTGCTTTACGGGCCTCGCCTCGGGATATGTTGGAATACGGTGAGTTACGATTGATTGATCGATTCCAGGCATGTCTTCGTATGTCCAAGCGAATACAATTTCGTATTTTTTAATTATTCTCTCAAATTCTTTTCTCTCTTCAATAGTTAATTCTTGAGCAATTTGTATAAGTTTAGGATTTTCATCCGTACCAAGATTGAAAGTTGACATTTCTATTGTATTGATTTCAAATGTAGGCATGTTATATGAATGAGAATGCATGGAATGATCATGATCGACATCAAGCAAGTAAGCAAAATCAAAATTCATTTCATTGATAGCGTGGGTGATTACATCATCGGACTCAAACAAAGCAGTAATACAATTTTCATCCTCAGGGTTCTCGGGCTCCTCATGAACCTTGGAGGTACTAGGCTCGTCCACCGCTCCCGCAGTCGCTTCGATGGTGATGACCTGCTCCTCAGCATTCAAGTCCAGCATCATAATCTCCTCGACAAAGCAGCTCGCCTTTCCTTTGCCCCAGTCGGCAACATCATCAAAGATCTCAAATCCTGGCAGAATCTTTCCTTCGGCTCTAACAGCCACTTCCGACTCATCATCAGACTCATCCCAGATGTTGATCGTAAATCTCTGATTGATACCTTCCTCGTCGGAGGAACTTCCCCAAACGTCCACGACCATCAGATCCATTATGTGAGGGACATTCGGATTTATGTAGGAAGGGTCCGACGATCCATACCGAGCCCAGCCTATCAGTTCTTCATAGTCATTGAGGAACACTCCATTCATTCTTCTAGCCACGAGTGGAATAGCACCCTTCCGGATGCACATGAGTTGCTCCTGATCACTCAAGGTGACCCGACACGAGGCATACTTGAACCTCCATCTTCTAGCATAATCCACAAATGGTTCCTTAGGGAATTGCCTGATTCTTTCTAAATCTTCCAACGACCCTGTCCACGGAATGTACCTCTCATACCTCTGCACAAAGGCCTCCATGAGGGATCCCTAGTCCCCTTTTGCCTTTGCCGCGAGCATTCGGTGCTACACCAAAGCTTCTCCTATGAGTGTCTTTGGAAAATGCTGGACTAACTCACTTCGGTAGAGTCCCGCGTCAAACATGTAGGCATGGAAACGGTTTATGTGATCAATGGGGTTCTCATCTCCCTTATACTTAGACATGGCTGTTACTGCTTCAGGTGTCTCATCTTCGGGTAATGTAGGCATTTCCTCTAGACATTCCCATGCGGCGTATTTCTTGATGAATCTCTTAGTCATTTTTGCCCAATCTGCTTTAACGTGCATTGGAAGAGACATGTACCACACTAGTGAATCTCCTGCCAATGAGTTGCAAAACAAGCTCGTGATCTCCTCCTCTTTGAAACCTAGAGGACTCATAGCCGACAGATAAACATGCAAGTGCTCCATGGGGTCCTTCCCTTCATTATACTTGTTGACAGTCGGAAACGGACGTTTGATAGGCCCAATTTGCATTGCGCTATATTCCCCTGCCCGTATTTTGTCTCTTCGATACTTCATCAAAAACAAGCTTGACATCAGTGACCAATCATGCTTAGTCGAGTCAGGTAGCGATTGAAACCACTTCAACGATTCGCCCACCAGCGAAAGATAGAACCATGGAGCGACTTTTTCCACTTTGTATGGCTCCCCAAACATAGCATACACATAGCCATACAAATGAGCTTCGGGGTCTTCTACCCCACTAAACAATTTCAACATAGGCATGATCCTCCGAGATGATACTTCCTCGGTTTCCTCAGTTTTAGTTCTATCATCCATCACTTCTTCTGTTGGCAGTTCCTCCAAAACAGACACGTATAAGCCATCTCCCACATTCCTTCTCTCATTGGAGTCCAACAGCTCCTCCTTAAATTCGCAGAATGACTCCACCACAAAGCTCTCTTCCAACCCAGATCCAATTACGCTCACCCTATGACTAGGCGATGGATAGCACCTAAGGGGAGAGTTTGCTGACGATGGGTCGACTATTTTCTTTTTATCAATCAGATCCTGGATCTCATGCTTTAGCCTCTCACAATTTTCAATGGTGTGCCCGTAGTTACTATGGAACTCGCAATACCCCCTGGCTTGTATCTGCGGAGTAGGCGGTGCTTTGCTATAAGGAGTGAGGGCTTTCAACAATCCCTTTTTCTGCAATCATTCGAAAACTTTTGCATAGGTCTGATCAAACTTGGCGAACTGCCTCTTCTTGATAGCATTAAGATCAAGCACTTTCACTGCGGCCGAATCTGTACTCGCGCTTGGCCCTCCGGCACCATATCCAGACTTTGTCCACTTAGTATAAACTTTCTTCGGCTCACCATCCCCCTCAACTATCAAGGCGCAACTATACATCTGATTGAAATCGGTGAAAGGCATACACCACAGCTTATTCTTAACATACGGCAAAGTATTGCTGATTACCACCCGGATCTGATCCTGCTCTCCACCTACTCATAAAGTCGGACAAAGACTCCCACAACCTGCTGCTTGGTGCTTTCGAGCTCCCTCAAAGTAACCTCAAACATATTGTTGAAGCTATATTGGGTGATGAATGCCTTCGCCAGTTCTTTCCAATCTCTCTTCGTTCCCAGCGGCAATGCATGAAACCACACAAGGGCAACTCCTTCCAGATAGGCACTGAACAGCCCTAGGATCTGTTCCTCCGTCAGAATTATGTGCTTCATTGCTGCCACATATTGGTTCACATGGGCGGTAGGATCCCCAGTTCCATCGAACTTCTTCATGTCCGGGAGTTGGAATTTCAAAGGCAAAGCAGTCGTCGATAAACAGTTCTTCAAGTTATAAAAATCCTGACTCCCGGAGCCTACCCTGCGTAGATCATGCACTTCCTGAGTGATGTGCTGCTTCCATTCCTCTTCCCTTTTCTTTCTCTTCCCCAAACTGCTTGTTACGCAATCCTGATAGTTATCTCCAAAACGGGGACCCGCGCTCACAATGTTCTCAGCTGGTTTACCGCCACTCTTGTTACTCTTAATTGCAAGCTCGTCCAGCTGGACTAAAATTGCGGTTAACTGATCGTTGAGGTTGTTTACCACTCTTTCTAACCCTGATATTCTCTCATCTGGCGTAGACATACTGACCGAAGACTGAGCTGATTCGGACAACGATGATTCGGACGTCACAACTGCTGATTCGAAACTGACGATCCGTAACTGATCAAACTGCCTGACTAGCCGGTTACTCTCGCGAAACCACAACCGCTTAATGATGAAGTCTGCGCGAACGGTATCCATTAGCATGTATGCATGATTTTATATGCATGATTCATGGTGTGTGCGTTTATTTATTTACGGATATATAAGATAAGGAGAACAAACGTCAGTCTAATTACACGTAACACAACATCTCTCTTCCACCCTTATTCCTCCACACACTCGATAGTCCAAGTCTCTTTCCTAGGATTTTGGTTTGGGGCTCACATTGCGGTCCAGGGGACGCGTGATGCCGTCGATTATTGCGGAAAAGTAAATCATCCATCAGACAATACAGTTCGTTTTGACGTATCCATATCCAGTGACTAAGATATCGACCAAATGGATTGTCCTTTCGAATAACTCATCTTTTGTCAATTCGCGAGATGCATTAGTTCGGGTTTTGATTCCCTTTTAAGCGTATCTTGAATTTAGACGTGGTATGAGTTATTTTTTTGGTTCAATCGTTCGTTATTGACAATGACTCGTTCCCTTTTATTCGCGTGGGTTCGTGTCTCGATTACAACGGGATCTTTTTGGATCTATCGAGAGACGTAACCATGTGTTTATTTAGTGATGAAATCACTTTTGGATTTTGTTTTAGGGAACGGACTCATCGTGTAACGTGTTTGTTTTTAGCGTTAAGAATTCGTTTGCTCGTTTTGGCTACGTAAAAAGACGGCGAGTCTTATTCGAGCGCACGGTAATCTTTCGGCTATTAACAACTTTTATTTCTTCCCATCTACGGGATATATCACCCTAGCGTGGTTATAGAAAATCAACGTTTCGTTGAATCGCATGCTTATTTGAAGCAGGGATATTACCGTTCTTTTTCATTTAGGCACGAGTCCAGCAAACACGCAGATCGGGCCATACTTCTTGTAGTTTTGGTAACGATCGAAATGATCGAGCCATTAGTCAAACCCACAGTCTCGTCCATATGGCGCAATTATGCGGTTTAGCTTAATTCGGCTTTTACGATTTTAAACGGCGTATACACTGACTCGAGGCACGTATTTAACGGCATTGGTTCATTTTCTTTAACTACCCTCGGGACAGATATATATCATAGATACAGAATGATTTTGGTCATTTCATTTTCTTTTATTTTCTTTAGTCACTTTTGCGGATACATCCATTTCTCTTAAGAACAACACAAGGCGTAACGTAAGAGTTTTTTATTCAGAAGGGACGGGCTGCGTTTATGAAACTCTTTACGTTACAACGGGGTCATTCGAAACAGAAATGTTCTTTGTTTTCGTTTTGTCATAATCTCGTTTTATCCCAACTTATTTAAAGAATGTGAATAACGGCTACTGTTAATATAGTCTTTTGAATCGAGATATAACTATCCTTAATACCAAACTGATTCATACTAATACGTGCTTACGTCATAACGCATTTCCTGAACATGTGCCTTCTTCGAGACACGGAAAGGGACCAAGCGGGTCGCACAAGTTCATTCGTACGAGATGACTAAGTCGTCTTTAGTTCGAATCGTTTCGATGTTTTGGGGGTAGTTTATATATCGGTTTAAGAGTGTATATTAACGCATCGTTTCATTTTCTTTACATATTTTAGGATTAGACACGTATCATGGCAATTTGAAAACACGAAATGATTCATTCATCACATCAAAAATAGTAACGGGTAATCTTATGGCAACTTCTAAGGCTACTATATGCTGACACGGCTGATCGCGGGACCTCACAGGACCGCACAAATTCGCCCCTAACGAATGGATGGGGACCCTTTGGCGCCTTACTGTAAGGGGGAACTTACACTAGTCTCTTTCGAGCGACGAATGGACTCTCGCTAGAGGTTTCACGAAAATTACCCAAAAGGTTTGAAATAATGCTTATGAATGCATACGAAAAGAAATAATACGATCTGTCCCCGTTAAGGGCTTAATACACGCCTACCGGAATCAAATTTCTCGCTTCCCCAGCAGAGTCGCCACTTGTTAGACGAGGTGCCGCGGCCTAATCTCCCGGGCGGACCGGGGGGTGGACAACCTCATGGCGACGTAAGCGGTGATTGGCGCCGAAAGCAACCAATCGTGGAATCAAGCTGCTCGACAGGACCGGAGCTCGGAGATATGGAAGAGTCGCCACCCACGAATGGGAAAATGAACACCGATCCCTTGTGGGAGACCGGTGTGGGTTCGGGAAACTTAGGTACGAGCCGAGAAGGCTAGCTCCTTTCCGGAGAAAGGCTACTAGGCACCCCGACATCGCCCGGTTATGAACCACCGGCCTCCTACTCAGCATGTTAGGCGATAACGGACTAATCGTATACTTCTTTAAGTTTAAAATTCATTTGAAACCCTTTTCTTTCTCTTTTTAGAAACCATTTTGAGCATATATTATTGAAAAGCCACATCAGTAAAGAATCACCCATTTATGTTTATACATACACAGAGAGGGGGGAAAAAGAAGTGATTTATTTACAACCGTATTTAAATGTTATGTTGTGTGTTTATTCTACCCTAACTTATTTCCCCAAAACGAGTTTATTTACATGGTTCGCACCTTAATCGCCGTTGGAACGATTTAGGTGCGTTTTAAAACCCCGTTTGATGAAGCTTACCCGAATCGCCGTTGGAACGACTCGAGTAATTGAAAACGTTAAAGTAAAAGCCTTTTAATAAGAAAACGTGGTTAAACATACAAGTCAATTTTATTTTGTACAAATTCATTAAGAAAACGATTCAAAATCTCCATTATTAACAAAGAAAACGATTTTGATTACAATGTTCGCTTAATCCGTCGTTGGAACGGACTAAGGTTTTAAAACGTGGTGTTTTGAAGACGATTTGAAATATCAACCAAAATGACTCTATTTATCTACATTAGAGATCTAAGAAAGCTCATTAGCTTAAATAATTTAATTGAAAACTCTCTTTTTGTGATTTATTTTCCCCACTTATTTAATGGACTCTCTAACTATTATAATTACAATAAGACACTTATTTAAAGCAAGACTTATAATCAAACAAGGCCCATTTGAGACATGGACCCATGAATGGGCCCAAAAGAATAGAGAAAATAATTTAGACATATATATATATACAAGTAAATCAAAAAGGAGGATATGAAAACTCAAAAATTAATATAAGAGGAACTTTATGTATATGGAAATAATAGGTACTATATACTTATACTTTAAAAATGCTAAAACAATAAGTAAATCTTATGGATAAGAAAATAATATTTACCCAAAAATAACCTCCTTCAATAATCAACAAAATAACCCAAATGTTCCCAAAACTATACATATATATACATAATTAATATAGTTTAAATACCAAAAATGACATATACTAATATCCATCCATTATTTCTCAAAATATCAAATAACTAATATTTAAACATAGTTTAAGTTAATAAAAAGGAAATACTTATATATATATTTATACTTATATTATAAAATAAAATAAAAATGATATACCAATATTCTAAAATAAATGTATATACTAAAATTCTAAAATAATTTGAAAAACATGTATTACATAATTATATATATATATACTAAGGATTAAAAGTCTAAAAGTTAAGAAAAAGGGACCGAAATGACATTTTTTACATTTTGGCAGATTTACCGACGGAAAATCCGTCGGTAAACCGCATTTAGTGACAGAATTGACAAATTACAGCAGCACTCCAATATTTTCCAGATTTATTCAAAAGTTTTAAATTAAATCTAATTCAATCGTTTTGGACTTCCGAACTACCAAAGATGGATCATAGTCGAAAACGGAAGTTCCTAAAACGATGTTTTTATTTTAAAACGTTATTTGGAAACCTCTTTTAAATTAAAAAAAAATTATAATTACAACATTTTCGATACCCGAACTACCTTTTTATCGGATTACGGTTCGTATTGGGATATCTAAAACGAGGTTTTTATTTTAAAACAAAACCGAATTTTATTTAACACGAAACGAAAATTAAATAAATACGCTAACTAAATAAAACATGACAAAATAAATAAATAACTAAAGGAATAAGAACTATAGCATAAAAAAATAAATAGAAGGAGAGAATAAATTAAATAAAATAAAGAGTCTAGTCCTCGGATAATACCTTTAATTCGGTATCTGACAGTCGAAGCCGATTGATTCCACGAACCGCGAGCTCCCGTTTTTAATGAAAATTTAGTAAAAAATTGAACTTAGGAAATTTGGAATTTTTGAGAAAAAAATATTTTTCTCAAAAAATTCACTCTCTCTCTCTAAAAATGTTTAGAGTGAGAAAGTTTATCCAAAAATCCCCCTCCCCAAACCTCTTTTCACCTTGGGATCCGTGCCCTTATAAAGGGAAACGGATCCCGGAACAATGGGCGATGCCCAAAAAAATTTGGGCGTCGCCCATTGTGGTTGGGCGACCGCCCAACCTTGTTGGGCGGCCGCCCAACAATGTTGGGCGATCGCCCAACGGCGTTGGGCAAGCGCCCAACCCTCATCGGGCGTCCGCCCGACGCGTTGGGCATTCGCCCGACGTGGTTGGGCACCCGCCCGGCGACCCTCGGGGCGTGCATCGCACCGTCGGACGCGTGCACTCCGTGGCCGCCGAGCGCGCATTCCGCTCAGCCAGACGCTCGCACGTCGCGGCCGCCGAACGCGCGCCACACGCTGCCAGGCGTGTGCGCTCAACGGCCCACGAGGGCGCGCACCGCCAGCGGTCCCAGGCATTGCTCGGACGTCGAGAGCGTGCCACTCGCGGTGCGTCCGACAGACGCCGCGCGCACGTCTCGAGCCGTCAAGTGGGCGTTCGACCATCATCGTCCGCGTGCGGGATGCCGTTGCGTGCCCGCGCCGTGCCGTCAATTTTCCTCCGCTTATTATTCTTTATATATTTTTCAAAACTTCCGAAATCAATCGCTTCGACCGTCTTGTTTTCAGGTTTTCGTCACAGGTCCTCCGACTCGGTGTCTACAACCGCCGAAGTCCTTGCGCTTCCGGCAAGTCAGATCCAAAAATTTGTACAAGTAAGCCAAGCCCGCTCCTGCCCAATCGTAAGACGACACGGCGTCCAAATCGCTGAAGGCCTGAATAAGACCCGCGTGTATCGTCCCGCTCTTGGTGCGGAAGATCGTCTCGCCTAAAGCGTATAAAAGGAAGCTGCGGACCGCCAGATCAGTGTCGTCTGTCCCACAAAAGTCCCTACGACTCAAAAGCCCAAAAGTAGTGATGAACTTCGCCGGGGTGGACTTGACACCCGTGTAGACTCCAGGTCCGATCAGAGCTGCCAACCTGGCACGGTCAACCCGTGGACGCACAATATCAAAGGAGAAGGGAACCGAAATACTAATCCCCCTCAATCCGGTCAGCAAGGAGAAGTCGTGGGGCGAGATCGTCATCTCCCCGAATGAGAGGTGGAAGGTGTGGGTCGAGTCAACCCATCTCTCGCATAGGGCGCGTAGGCCGAAGCGGTCACACACCCCGTTGGCGTGGGGCAACGCTAAAATGAAGGGCTCGAAGCCTAACTCTCGCACACGGGCCTTCGCCGCTGCGCTAAGCATGGAATACAACACATGAATGTCCTTCGTGGTCCCAGAAATGCCGATAATCTGGAAAGGATGGAACAAGTAAGTTTAAGTGTTATTCCTAGGCTTGCGTCTAATAAAAGCTCGTTAATCTATCTATTCTTTCGGTCAAATCCAACCTAGAGACACTTTGTCAATTAGGACCGTCATTTTGTGGAATCTCGTTCTTAGGGTTGTTTGTATACGATTTGATTAATTCATTATTCTTTGATCTACTCTCGCCCGCATTGGCAAAAAGATCGATACAATTTTAACATTTAATTCGTGCGTTATTCACATTTTTACTATTCGCGTGCATTATTCATGTTTTTACTATTCACGGGCATTATTCATGTTTTTACTATTCACGTGCACTATTCACGTTTTACTAGTCACGTGCACTATTCACGTTTTACTATTCATGTTTTTACTATTCACGTGCTATTCACGTTTTTACTGTTGGCATGCATTGTTCGAATGTTTACTATTCACGTGCATGTAATTCACATTCTTTCAAAAGATAAATAAAGTGTTACTTGCGGACAAAGAAATTCATGTTTTCTAGTTAAAGTCTTCTAAAGCAACCTAGAGTTTAGCATGCAAATCATGTTCAAAGTAGGGTTACTAAAGCCTAGAAATCTAGTCAAAAGATGAGGAAGTAAGAAAGTACTTACCTGGTTAGAGCGGGTCCGGCTCAGATGTGAGGTAGGATCCTGGAAAGGGGCCACTGTAGTGAGGTTCACAAAACCCGCATCCATGCCCTTCGTGCCATCATGTTTATCCAAATCCATCCCGAGAATAATCCAAATCAGGAGTTAGAGAGAGAGAAGAGAGAGAAGGTGTGGGGTTGAAATGAAACCCCACCACCTTATATAAAGAAAGGGAATGACATTCCCGTAAATAGTGAGAAAGGTACGATGTGACATAAAGGTAAAAAGTAAATAATTATTTACCAGGTGCACAGACCTCCGATTTGCAGTCCGTTTCAGCCTGCGTTTCTGCCAGGCAGTGACCAGTAATATCAAGATAGGACTCCAGACGACAGCCAAATTTTACAGAACAGTGGCGCCAGTCAAAATACAGACAACAGTTAACATGAAAATAATTGTTAGTTTGAATCATTCTGGACGAAAAGGACGTTCCTATCAAACCGCTCAAAATACCCGAGACAGTAGCTCCACTAAAAACACAGACAACAGTGTTTTAGAATTCAGAATTGTTAGAGAGAACCTCTTTGCTTTTGAGCCATTTTACCCGCGATCGTGGACCAGGGTTGCTTTTGAGCCATTTTACCCGCGGTCGTGGACCAGGGTTGCTTTTGAGCCATTTTACCCGTGGTCGTGGACCAGGGTTGCTTTTGAGCCATTTTACCCCCCCGGTCGTAGACCGGGGTTTCTTTTGAGCCATTCTACCCACGGTCGTAGACCAGGGTTGCTTTTCAGCCATTTACCCCCCGGTCGTAAGCCGGGGTCGCTTTTGAGCCATTTTACTCGCGGTCGTGCACCAGGGTTGCTTTTGAGCCATTTTTACCCACAGTCAACTTAGGCTAGGGTCCGTAAGAAGAACATCCGCCGGCGGCCGATTCAAAGGCAAGGACGGAAAGAATCGAGAACGACGCCGGAACGCGCAGCGCAAAGGTCAGGTATTCTTCCTCCTACTCTTTATGTGTCTTTTACTTTTATATGTTTTACATTGCATGTGTTGCGTTAGCAAAAAAAAAAACGTTTTCAAAACACACACATCACTGTCAAAATAGGAAAGTAGGGGCAACTATAGACACCGAGTCAGAGGACCTGTGACGAAAACCTGTAACAAGACGGTTGAAGCAGTTGGTTCCGGAAGTTTTTAAAAGCAAAAATATATAATAAAGAGGGAAGAAGTTAGTGGGAGTCGCGGTCGTCAAGTGGACGGCTCGCAAGTGCTCAGCGACGTGGTGCGAGCGCCTAGCGGCAGCCGACGCGTGTCCGACGACAATTGGACGCACGCCCGGCAGCGCGGGGTGCACGCTCGACGTCCGCTGGGCCCGAATGCCCGGCAGCGCGGGGCGCACGCTCAACGTCCGCTGGGCGCACACGCCCGGCAGCGCGGAGCGCGCACTCGACGACCGATGGGCGCGCGCGCCCGACAATGCGGGATGCACGCCCGGTGGCCGCTGGGCAAGCGCGCACGACAGCCGCTGGGCGAGCGCCCAGCGACGTTGGGCGGACGCCCAACGCTCGTTGGGCGAACGCCCAACGTCATTTGGGCGCGCGCGCCCAACCGAGGTTGGGCGTCCGCCCAACGAAAGTTGGGCGTTCGCCCAACATAAGTTGGGCCTCTGCCCAACTAGGTTGGGCGTTCGCCCAACCAGCTTTGGGCGTCGCCCATATTTTTTCGGGACCCGTGCCTATTTAAGGCACGGATCCCCATGCATTTGGGGGGGAATTCTTGGAGACCTTCTCACTCTAAGACATTTTTTAGAGAGAGAAAGTTATTTTTTTTGGGAAAAAACATTTTTTTTCCTAAAAATTCCGAATTTCCTAAAAGTTAAAATTTTACCAAAAATACAAAAAAACACCGGAAAAGCACGATTCGTGGAATGAACCGACTTCGACTGTCAGATACCGATCTTGAGGTATTATCCGAGGACTAGACTCGTTTTATTTAATTTATTTCTTTTATTTATTTATTTTTATGTTATAATTTTATTTATTTAGTTATTTATTTGTTTATCACGTTTTATTTAATTTTTCGTATTTATTTAATTTTCGTCTCGTATTAGATAAACGTTCGGTTTTGTTTTAAAATAAAAACCTCGTTTTAATATCCCAATACGAACCGTGATCCGATTCAAAGGTAGTTCGGGTATTAAAAACGTTGTAATTATAAGTTTTAAAAATATTTCAAAATAACGTTTTAAAATAAAAACGTCGTTTTAGGAACTTCCGTTATAGACTATGATCCATTTTTGGTAGTTCGGAAGTCCAAAACGATAGAATAGATCTAATCTAAAGCTTTTGAATAAATCTGAAAAGTTGTGGACTGTTTCTGTAATTCTACATTTTCTGTCACTAATAGCTGTTTACCGACGAATTTGCCGTCGGTAAAGCTGCTGGAACCTTATATACCCATTTTTTGAGTCTTTTTCTTATCTTTTTGACATTTCTTTTTAAGTATATCTCTATTTAATTATGTAAAATACTTGATAAATATATTTTTGGTTTATATAATTATTATCTACATATTATATGTCTATTTATGTTATGTTAGAAAATTAATTTATATTGATTTGGTTTTGTAAATTATATAAATATATATGTATAGTTTTTGTGACTTTTGGGATGATTAATTGGTTTTTGGGTCATGATGTAAATATTGTTTTTGAATCAAATGTTATTTTCTTATTTGGGAACTTACCTCATCATTTTTTATATGTTTTGATTATAATATATCATACTTAGTGTTATTTTCATTATTATACATATACTTAGCTATACTACAGGGTATTCTTTGCTTGGTTTTCAAAGTTATATGTATATCATTATTTTTATCTAAAAATATATATATGTATATATGTACATATTCTTCCTTATTCTTTTGGCATTTGGGGACATGGTTTTAAATTGGTTTTCAATTGAGGAATTTTGGTTTAGTTGGTTTATTGTTGTAATCATGATAATGTTAAAGGTTAATTGAGTGAAAATGGGAAAGTAAAATCACAAAAAGAGAGTCTAATTTGCTTATTTAAACTTAAAGTTTTCTAGATATTCCTAAAGTGTAAATAACGTTTTCTTGACATTTTTAAACCATTTCTTAAAACATCACGTTTTAAAACCTTAATTCGTTCCAACGACGGATTAAGTGAACCTTGTAATTAAAATTGCTTTTAATTGTAAATAATAGAGTTTTTGAATTGTTTTCCTAACTAAATGGTTTTTGAACAAAATAAATTGACTTGTATGCTTAACCATGTTTTCTTATTAAGGCTTTTATCTCAACATTTTCAAACGCTCGAGTCGTTCCAACGGCGATTCGAGTGAACGTCATTAAACGGGGTTTTGAAACGTACCTAAATCGTTCCAACGGCGATTAAGGTACGAACCATGCAAATAAACTCGTTTTTGGGAAGTGAGCTTAGTTTAGAGTTAGTATGTAATACAACAACAACAACAACAACAACAAAGCCTTAGTCCCGAAATGATTCGGGGTTGGCTAACATGAACCATCATATAAAACCGTGAAAATCAAGTCGTGTCAGCGACACAGATTCGCTCCCTCCACTCCGTCCTATCCACTACCATATTTTCCTCAATTCCCAATAAACTCATATCACTCTCGATCACCCTCCTCCAAGTTTGCTTAGGTCTTCCCCTACCCCTCACCACTACATCCCTTTGCCACTCTTCGGTTCTCCTAACCGGCGCATCAAGCGCTCTACGTCTCACATGGCCAAACCACCTTAGTCGGTTTTCTCTCATTTTATTCTCAATAGATGTGACCCCTACTTTTGTCCTAATTATTTCATTACGCACCCGGTCCTTTCTCGTGTGACCACACATCCATCTCAACATACGCATCTCCGCCACCGACATCTGATGGATGTGGCAGTGTTTCACTGCCCAACACTCCGTACCATATAACAATGCTGGTCTAATTGCCGTCCGGTAGAATTTTCCCTTCAATCTATTAGGCATGTCGGGATCACAAAGGAAACCCGTAGCACTCTTCCACTTCGACCAACCAGCTTTAATCCTATGAGCAACATCTCCATCTACTTCTCCATCCGTTTGGATAATAGATCCTAAATACCGGAAGCAATCCGAGGCCTGAACAACTCTCCCATCTAGGATGATTGTCCCTGCCTCCCTACTCCTACGGCTGCTAAACTTACACTCCAAATATTCTGTCTTACTTCGACTCAACTTAAAGCCTCTAGATTCTAGAGTTTGCCTCCATAGTTCCAACTTCATCTCCACTCCTTCTTTCGTCTCTTCAACCAACACAATATCATCTGCAAACAGCATGCACCATGGTATACCATCTTGAAGTGAACTTGTTAGTTCATCCATAACGATGGCAAAAAGAAATGGGCTTAGTGCGGAACCTTGATGCACTCCAATCGTAATAGGAAACTCTTCAGTCTTCCCAACACTAGTACGTACACTCGTGCATACTCCCTCATACATGTCCTTTATGATGTCAATATATTTCCGCGAAATGTCTTTCCTTATCAAGGCCCACCAAAGTACTTCCCTTGGTACCTTATCATATGCTTTCTCCAAGTCAATGAAAACCATATGCAAGTCTTTCTTCTTATTTCGATAGTGCTCCATTAATTGTCTCATTAGATGGATGGCTTCCATAGTTGATCTTCCCGGCATAAAGCCAAACTGGTTTTTCGAGATCTTCACCGTCCTCCTTAGCCTTTGTTCAATCACTCGCTCCCAAAGTTTCATAGTGTGACTCATTAATTTGATTCCCCGATAGTTGGCACAATCTTGGACATCGCCTTTGTTCTTATATAAAGGGATTAAGGTACTTTTCCTCCATTCTGATGGCATCTTATTGTTTCTCCAAATTTTGTTGAAGAACGTCGTCAACCATTCGATTCCTCTTTCTCCCAAACATCTCCAAATCTCAATAGGGATGCCATCAGGTCCTACTGCTTTCTTCAACTTCATCTTACTTAATGCCATTTTGACTTCACCCTTTTGAATTCTTCGCAGGCATTCATGATTTATCATATCGTGATGGATACTTATATCTCCAACATCTTGTTGGCGATCTCCATTAAATAAGTCATCAAAATAGGACCTCCATCGTTCCTTGATATCCTTATCTCCAACTAGGACTTTCTGGTCCACATCCTTCACACATTTAACTTTTCCGAGATCTCGCGTCTTCCTATCTCCCATCCGAGCAATTCTATATATGTCTCTTTCCCCTTCTTTCGTATCCAATCTTGTATACAGATCCCGATTCACCTTTGCTCTAGCATCTCGTATGACCTTCTTTACTTCCCTTGTAGCCTCTTTGTATTTTTCGTAGTTCTCGTCACTCCTACATTTCCCCAATAGTTTATAGGATTCTCTCTTACTCTTTACTGCTTGTCGTACTTCTTCTGTCCACCAAGATGTGTCCTTACCCGGTGGCATGCTACCTTTAGATTCCCCTAGAACTTCCTTCGCTACTTCCCTTATACTATGCTCCATCTTATTCCATATCGAATCTATATCTGAATCCATATTGCAAGTCTAAATATCTTTTTTGGTCATCTCATCCACAAATTGTAAACAAATCAATTCTTTCTTCTCCCCCTCTCTCTCCTATGTATTTTGAACTGATGTAAATGGGTGATTCTTTACCAAAATGGCTTTCCATAATATATGCTCAAAACGGTTTTCAAAACGAGAAAGAAAAGGTTTCAAATGAATTTTAAACTTAAAGAAATATGCGATTAGTCTGTTATCGCCTAACACGTTGAGTAGGAGGCCGGTGGTTCATAACCGGGCGATGTCGGGGTGCCTAGTAGCCTTTCTCCGGAAAGGAGCTAGCCTTCTCGGCTCGTACCTAAGTTTCCCGAACCCTCACCGGTCTCCCGCAAGGGATCGGTGTTCATTTTCCCATTCATGGGTGGCGACTCTTCCATACTCCGAGCTCCGGTCCTGCCGAGCAGCTTGATTCCACGATTGGTTGCTTTCGGCGCCAATCACCGCTTACGTCGCCATGAGGTGTCCACCCCCCGGTCCGCCCGGGAGATTAGGCCGCGGCACCTCATCTAACACTAGCCGTGTCGGAAGTGGGACCCTCATCGCCGATCCTTAAATGATGAATGCCAGCCCAAGTCTTTCTAACGTTAGCAGACATTTGGAAAAAACTAGTATTCCTATCCCCCTCTTTAAGCCACTTAACACGACTTTGCTCTCTGTACATCATCTCCTGCCAAAGAAGTTGTAAATCAATATTGGAGCAGGCGGCAGAAGCAGCACTACTCAACTCCGGAGAATCACCTTGCTCGGAAATTTGCTTTTGAATATCGGCAAGATGAACTTCTGTCAGGTGGATATTAGAATCAATTCTGCCAAACACTTTTTTATTCCAATCCTTAAGAATAGGCCTAAGAGTGCGAAGTTTATAACATAATAGTTGTGTAGGAGGGAGAGAGATGTGGGATGCAGTCCAGTGATTGGCAATTACCCCCTTTAAAGAATCATTAGTGGTCCACATGGCATGGAATCTGAATCTAGTAATCCTTGATTCCCCATTTCTGTATTCAAAAAGCATCGGGCAATGGTCAGAACTATACCTTGCTAAAGTCGTGCAGTAGATAGAGTCCCAAGAATCTAAAAAGCCCTCTGACACCAAAGCTCTATCCAGGCGACATTCACCATGAGCCGCCCCATGTCGACCATTGGACCAAGTAAACCTCTGACCCAAAGTATCAATATCAATAAGATCACAATCATCAATAAAATTCCTGAATTCCCTACAGGATCCAACAGCAGGAGAGGGACTAAGCTTCTCATGAGAGCCCGTAATAGCATTGAAGTCCCCAAGTACCAACCAATTATTATTTGGAAAGGCACAACTATAAAGAGAAGACCACAACTCCCTTCTTTCCGAAGCCAGATTACTACCATAGACAAAAGAGAGCAGAAAAGATTTATCACCCAGCTGGTGCTGAACAGTAACATGTTGAGCATGCGAAGAATGAAGAGAAAGAGAAGAAGCATCCTTAGTAAGAAGCAAAGAGTCGGCGAATCCTTATCATTCCAGGCAAAAAGAGAGAGACCCAGAGATCTCCAAAACCTATCAGCAGTGTCACTAAAACAAACAAGAGGTTCTGCAAGACACAAAAAATCAGGACGATGTTGTAGGCACAGAAGCTTTAGGGCTCGTTGAGTGCGATCATTACCGATGCCCCTACAATTCCAATATAACACAATCATTGAACCCGCACAGGCGGCTTGCTATGCCGTTTACCACTGACCTCAAAGGGGATGATGTTGTCTTTTTGCTTCTTCCTTTTTTGGACTTTAGTCTAAGTCTTTTCCTCTGTAACATTAACCACCTGCAAACAGTCACCTTTTCCTGAATGCTCAATGATTTGCAAAATAGGAATATCAAAAACCTGAATATTGGGGGTGAGAAGTTTGCCAACCCAAGACTCCCAGCTCTTTATCAAGTTGATAAGATGGAAAGCCAAGAGTAGGAGAAGTTGTTGCATGGCATTCTGCCATTGTGTGTCTGATTTTGCCTCATTGTATGTTGCAGGTTCCTGGTGGCAAGTGAGGTTGATGGTGAAGATGCGTTTGTTGGTGGACAATTTATCATAGGAGAGATATTTTGAAAGGGCATGTGGTGAATTTGTGGGACAAGGCAGAGTGGTGCCTTGTATTAAGGCCAGGTGGTAATCTTTTAGATATGATGGTGGTTGCCTTGTTCTTGTTGGTCTACTTGTTGTTTGTTCATGTGTTGCCTCTGTGGTTTCATTCTCTGCTTGTATGATGTCCACTTGCTGTATCTCTTCTTGTGGTAACTGTTCATCGTCTGAATCAATTTCATCATCACTCATAGATGCCATGTGTAGGGTGTCTAGTTCCTCTTCACTGCAGTATGATATGCATGTCTCTTGTTGGAACGGAAAATGATCCTCAAAGAATTTGACGTGCCTGGAAAAGAAAATGATGTTAGTTGCTAGGTTCAATAATTTGAAACCTTTTGTGCCGTATCTGTAGCCTAAGAAGGCACACTTGATTGCTCTGTCTGTAAATTTGGTTTTGTGCCTGTCTAAGGGTGATGCATAAGCTAGGCACCCAAAAACTTTGAGGTTTTCCAAATTGTCTCGTTTCCCATAGAGGCGTTCATAAGGGGTCTGCCCTTGAATAGGCACTGAGGGTAGCCTGTTTATGAGAAAAACGGCATGGCTGACTGCTTCTGTCCAAAATTCTTTAGGCAAACAACTCTGAAACATGAGAGCTCTTGTAGTGTTCATGATGTCAAGGTGTTTTCTTTCTACGCGACCATTTTGTTGTGGTGTTTCTGGGCATGATGTGTGATGTATAATCCCATGTGTGGCATAGAAGTCCTTCATGATGAACTCGGGGCCGTTGTCTGTTCTGATGACCTTTACAGTTTCATTGAATTGATTGCCAATGTATTTGCAAAATTGTTGCAGTGCTATGCTTGCCTCACCTTTGGTCTGCATTAATGTTATCCATGTATACCTGCTGTGATCATCAAGTATGGTTAAGAAATAATGCTTGCTAGAGTAAGATTCTTTTACTGGTCCCCATATGTCAACGTGAATTAAATCGAAGCATTTTACTGCTATATTGTGGCTTAAGGAAAAAGGTTGTTTTTTCTGCTTGGCTCTTTGGCAAATATCGCATGGTATTGCTTTGAAGGAATTGAAATCATTACATGGTAAGTTAAGGCCTTTTAATCGCTCGTAAGAGGGATGGCCAAAACGCAAATGCCACAAATCGGCTTTAATTGAAAAAACGGAATGAGAGGTGTTTGGTTGTGGGTGTTCCAGGTAGTATAGTCCCTCATGTTCTCTAGCCAAGCCAATCTTCTTCCAACTTGTTGTATCCTGTATTTCACATATGGAACCAGTTATTACTATGTGTAATTTTCCTGTTTGCAATAATTTGCTGGTTGAGATCAAGTTATAATCAAAAGCAGGTATACATAGAACATTGTGTAGTATGAGTTGTGTGCTAAGGATCACTGTGCCCACATACTGGGCTCGGACTCTTTCTCCATTTGGCAAATTGACCCAACACTTTTCTATCTGATCATATGAACTGTATAGTCTAGTGTCACAAATGATGTGATCGGTGGCCCCTGTGTCTATTATCCAAAATGATGAAAAAGAGTTAGGATATTGAGCATTACCAGAACCTTCTCCCTTGACGAAGGTGTTAACACTACTCCCCGAGGCCGGAGTTTTTCCCAAAGACTTCTGTGGCAATAGGGCGACTAGTGTGTGATATTGCTCTTTGGTTAGGGAGAAAGATTCTGTGTTTGGCTGTCTATCATCCTCCTCTCCTGATTCCCCATTGTCCCTATTTTGACTCACCGCTGCATTTGCCTTGGATGGGTTAGTTCTGAAAGGACCATTTTTGTTTCTACTGCCATAGTTTGGTGGGTACCCGTGTTTTTTGAAACAGATGTCTTCTGTGTGCCCTGTATTACCACAATATGTACACAAAGATGAGTTTTTGCTGTTGTTTTTTCGATTGTTATACGTTGAGTTGCCTGCTTTGTATCCCTTGTTCTGTGCGTTTGTAAATCCTGCGAATGGGTTACTCTCATTTCCTTCGTCGTTTTTGGCAGGGGCAAGGCCTATTTGCCTTTCATGCTGGATTGACAAGGCGTAGACTTTGTTGAGTGAGGGCAGTGGCTCCATGAGAAGGATTTGAGAGCAAACAGCAGAGTAGGATTCGTTTAATCCTTGAAGAAAGGTGATCACTTGGTCTGCATCTTGTTGATCACGCAGGACCTTGAAGGCACCGCAGCCGCAAGCAACACGGCAGGTACATTTAGGCATAGGCCATAGGTTGAATAACTCATCATACAGTATTTTAAGATTTGTGTAATAATCAGTGACATTTCCGTTACCTTGTTTCAGGCTGTGGATCTCACGTCGGAGCTCCAAGATTCGTAATGAATCTGTTTGAGCGAAGCGCTCCTTCAAATCGGCCCAGATTTGGTCCGCCTTATCTAGCCACATAGTGCTTCGAGCTATTGAGGGAGATATGGCATGGTTTATCCAAGATATAACCATGTTGTTGCATCTCTCCCACTGGTTGTACATGGCATCATCCAAGGCAGGAGCTTTAATGGTTCCATCGACGAAGGCAAACTTGTTTTTTGACATAAGGGCCACCTTGACGGCTCGTGACCATTGGTGATAATTTGGGCCAGTAAGCACTTGCGAGACGAGGGAAAGAGCCGGGGTCTCATTTGGCGGCAAGTGGTAGGGACTGCCGGAGTTAATGATGGGGGCAGCCATTGATGCTTACTTGAAGCAGCAAAGAAATTCAGAGATTCTCTGATACCATAATAAATTGAATGAGGTAAGGCTTAATGCTCTTGATTTCTCATTAAAATAAAACTCTAACTAACTATTATATTTATATGAAATGATAGGTGTGCTCATCAAGCAAACTTAATGTGCAAGGAAAATAAAGATAGGTGTCTTAATCACAGCCTTTGATTCAATGGATGGCTGTGATAGCTTGGTGAAAGGATTGGATGTAGTTGAGTCTATGATAGATGTGTGGAAGCCCTTCTAGAATCTACTGTGTTGGTGATAAGACCGAATTGCCCCTGGTCTTAGTGTAAAGACTAAAACGCCCCTGATGTAATTAATAGAAGGTGGCTTCTTTTGTACTTAACCTCCTGTACTTGATTAAGACTTCAAGACTCTTCTTCTTCTCCTTGGTTTACGGTAGAAACCCAAAGGTCTCTCTTCTTTCTTCATTCATCCGACTTTTCTCCCTTCCACTGTAACAAAAGCTTCAAGCTTTCATTTTTATTTCTGTAAGATTGAACTTTACCCATTTTTATATTGTGGCAACTGAACTTCAATTCTATGACCATTGAATTTTACACTTTGTTACACCGGTTGTCCACCGTCACTGTTGACCACTATTTTTCCACCTTTGACTCCTCTTTTAACTCGTTCTCTCCCTTTTTTCTCTTTCTAAAACCTAGAATACCTATTTTATCCTTTCATTTTCTTTCTCTTTCTGTACAGAGCAAAGAACCATGGATATGGCTTCTGTTTCTGATTTTTATGAATCTAACCATCAAATTCTGGAGCAGCCGAGACAACATGAGGAAGATCAAAGTTAATTCCATGAATCCATGGAAAAGTTTCAACCAATAAACTCACACTAGTACCATTTCCACCACCAACATCCACCAAACTTTTCACTCCGTCAAAAACCTCCAGACATTTTTCAATCAAACTTCTCACAGTAAATCTCGCGTTACTCGCCATTGGTTCATTAAACAACTGGTTATGATCAGGATTTTCTTCCCTATATTTCCATAAATCATCACTGTGAACCCCTTCAAAACTCGATGATCCACTCAGCAAACACGAGATATGAGAAAATGCCACGGGGCTAACATCACCAGACTACTTTCTAGCAAAAATAATGGTTTTAAGCTATTTTCTCCGGGACGGCTATCAGAATCGTGTTTGGTTATGTGACGGAGCTCAGATAAAGAGCTTGGATCGGGTTTGTTCCGAAACGGAGCTGAGTTTGGATACTAAAGAATGGGTTGTTCTACGATTAACTTCCATTGAAGCTAAATTGAGCAAGGATTCGAACTTTGATGGATTCGAAGATGTTAAAAATGGTGTCATCAGATTAAAATTTGCTGAAATTATTCAAGATTAAAGGTAGTGTGCAGATATAGCAATAATATAGCAATCTTCAACCTCACATTCCACTGTACTTTAATTGTGTTAGAGTGAGAGAAAGAGATTGACCATGGAGATGGAGGAGAAAGAAGAGAAGGGTAAAATGGGTATTTTAGGTTTTAGAATGAGGGGAGGAGAGAGAGGACCAGTAAAAAGATGGAGTCAAAGGTAAAAAACGCTGGTCAACAGTTACAAAGTGTAAAGTCCAATAGCCATACCGAGAAGAAATGAAGTTTAGTGGTCATAATGTGAAAATAGATATAATTCAGTGGCCATAAGTGTAATTTACCCAGGAAAAAGGAGGGGAGTTGAGGGTGTTGCAGGGGAAGCTCTAGGAGGAGGGCCTCCAATCCAAAAAAAAATTCTTTATAAATTTCAATTATAATATAATAATGCAAATTTTTCTTTTTTTTTTAGTCATCGTCTCTTAACAACAATAGCATAACAAGGGGCTTCAAAGTTTAATTTACAACTTTTTTCTTAACATTAATAAGAATGCGTTACAAATTTAGCTATATAGTTATTGGGGAAAGCAAATTCAGCAACTGCTTACAAAATAGTATAATTTTAAAGCCAAGATTCATTAGACAGTACTATTTCAATGTCATTAACATAAAAACCTTATTGGATGGTCAGAATGCTAGAGGTTGCAGGATAGCATAAAATTGCACATGAAACAAAAAAAAAATCATTTTTCATTAGCGAGACTTGAAATTGGATTGTTTTGTACATAAAGGTTAATTCAATTTTCACCTATATGGATAAATAAGTACATAATCTAACAACGTTATTTGCAAATTGCCAAAAAATTTGATCTTTGTTGAGTCAAAGATTAATTATAGTTCATATATATTAGATTTAAATTTGTAAAAAAATGGATTATGAGAGCTGCCAAGGGTCAGGACCGGCTCTGAGCATAGGCTAGGAGTGCGACTGTCTAGGGTCAGAGCTAAAATGGCCCAAATTGTTCTTTACTATATATATAGTAATTTTTTTTAAATGTAGTTATAATACTCATTTATACTTAGAAAATGACCAACTAATATTTATTTTAGATCTAAAATAGACCCAAACTTTCATTTTAAACTTTTAAATACGATTTTTTTTTTATTAAAAATGTCAAAACCGACACTGCCTAAGGCCTTTAAAGTACTAGAGCCGGTCCTCGGGTCTTGGGATGAATTAATAAAAAAAAAAAAAAAAAAGGAAGGAGATAGAAAGAATGAAGTCTGGAAAAAAGAGTAAAAAAGAAAAGGAAAGAAGATAGAAGGTGATATGCGGAAGAAGAAAAAGAGGGATCTTTGAAAAAATAAGGAGAGAGAGTAAACATTTTAATTATTTTAATTATTATTTTTATAATAGTTTAAAATATTATTAGATAAAAATTTGATAAATAAAATATTGGAGGCGGTTTTAACTGTCTCAACAATAGTAAAAAACATCGTATTTATGATTTCTTTTCTATATTTAGTGACACTCAAATTCATCGTAAATTAGATTCATTGCTAACCGAAATCTGTAAAAAACCGTCGCAACATTTTAACGGCTATTCTAGGTGGTTATACGACGGTTTGCGAAAACGTTGCTAATACTTGTAGAGGCGGTTAAAACATCGCTACATTGAAAACACTTCGTCGCTAAAAGGCAATCTTTTTGTAGCACTTCCTTACTTTTGTAATGTCATTTGTTCCATTGTCTCAAAGACCATAGAGTTATATTTTAGAAGTTTAATCCTACTGCTATTCCTCACTATTTGGTGATAAATAAAACATCTGTGGGCTTTCTAAAGACCCCCAATGATCGATCTTGGCATAAATTGCTAAAGATCAAATAAATCCAACATTGATTCCTTCAAACGTGTCAATTGGGCAAATGTGCCCATAGTGACTGGGGTAGATATCTCGTATTCGAAAACTAGCAGTTCGTCTTGTTAATCCTTCAGGGCCTAAATAACTCGATTTTCTCCCATGAACTATTTGTGTCAATGGATTAGTTCGATCCAAAATTTGATATAATGGGTGCAATAAAAAAAAGATTCATAAGTGGTTGTTAATGGAGTTGAAGTTACCAAATTTTGAGGGCTCGGTATCAATTTGTGCCTAATTGCTCCACATATAGTCCCCCTAACCACATTTTCTAAACGAATCAGGGCTAATCCGAATTGATCTTGTAAGAGATTCGCTACAAAACGAATATGTTTATTTTTTAAATGATTCAATAAGAGATCTCGGATCGAATCGGTATATCAATACCTATTGGATCCGAGATCTTGGAATTGGAATAAGTTCGTCAGTGGATTATGAAATCTTGGTGATCTTCTCTATCTAATGAATGGGGAGTCCGCTTTGAAAGCGTCCACCCTGCAACCACCCTAAGTATATGCTTCAATAGAAATTACACAAGGGTAGTTGATACAATAGAAACCTCTGTTAAAATGCCCGCCCGTAACCCAATAAAATACATTCCAAGTTTACCCATTCAGTGACTTTGGCACTGGATGTTCCAAAAAAAATGGGTACTCTCAGGTCGGGTGAATTCAATAACATGCCTTTCAGAAATGATTACAGAATGTTATTTTGAAGTTTCAAGTTTTTTGTTATTACTATAAGGATTACTGCTCTAAGGTACAAAAGTACGTCTAATATTGACGATCAAAAGAAACTTTGCTCCTACCGTTTAAATTGATCTAATTTTACTTATAATGCTAGCAATTAAGAGCAATTTTATCTTTGATGTGCCAGGCGACACACTCTGTCCTTTATCCCATGTCCTTTGCGTAACCATTTGTCTTGATCTAATAGTTACTCCTTCCTAACCGCATAATTACTAGAGGATTCTTTCATGAGGCTGAAAGGTGTCGTTCGCATCTTCAGAGAATATTTATTTGGGAAAATTACACAAAAATTCATATTATAAAAACTATTTACAACTATATCAAGTCATAATTTTGGATTATGTCAAACTAGTAAAATCAGCACTTTTAATATATTTTAAATATTAGAATTTATAAATTAGAAATCTAGAATATATTTTCTAGGGTTTATGAGTTATGAATTAGAGTCTAGATTTTTTAAATTATAGTGTAAAATCATAATATATAGAGAATAATGACATATTAAGAATTAAGTTTGATGATATGACTTAATTGTAATTTTATACTTAATTATGATATTCATGTATTTGACCCTATTTATTTCTCCCGATCAAATGGCTACTCTGAGTCTTCCAAGTCCGAATGGTAATATTGATCCACATGTATCGAATGTTTTCATGGGATATTTTTTAGAGTATTATTATTTTTAATCAAGATATAGTTTTGATGAAAAAGTCTATTGATAGTAATACATTTTGAATTAATATCATCAAATAAATATTTAATCGGGCTTTGATGTGGGCTACATCGAATAAAAGCCCAACAATGTTATCTTGTTATTGCGAGGCCCAATAGAAAACCCTACTCACTGTTCTATAAATAAAATAGGTGCTCGCTCCTTTCATTCGTTCCAGCCGCGAGTCTACGTTTTCTTCATCGTCTTTCTCAATTTGGTATCCATTTTCTTTCTGTTTTGCAATTTTAATTATTTACTTTCAGAAGGAAGATCGCACTGAAAACTCACGAAATTGAGGTTGTGATGACGATCTTCTCTTCTTCTTTCGCTTAATTTTTCGATTCTGATTTGTTTTTTTCTGAAGTATATGGATTTGGAGAAAATTGAGGTTGCGATGAGGATCTCCTTCTCCATTTTCATATTCCGATCCATCTTATAGTTTTGTTCATTAGATTTTAATTTCCTGGAAATATCAAAATCATTCTGCCGTCTATCAGGTTATCAGGTAGGGATAGTAAATTACAAAATCAATGTTTTGCAATTTTAGTTATTTACTTTCAGAATGAAGATCACAGTGATGACTCACGAAATTGAGGTTGCGAAGAGGATCTCCTGATTGATCTTCTCTTCTTCTTTCGCTTAATTTTTCGATTCTGATTTGATTTTTTTATGGAGTATATGGATTTGGAGGAAATTGAGGTTGCGATGAGGATTTCCTGATTGATCTTCTCTTCTTCTTTCGCTTAATTTTTCGATTCTGATTTTTTTTTTTTATGGAGTATATGGATTTGGAGGAAATTGAGGTTGCAATGAGGATCTCCTGATTGATCTTCTCTTCTTCTTTAGCTTAATTTTTCGATTCTGATTTGTTTTTTTATTGAGTATATGGATTTGGAGGAAATTGAGGTCGCGATGAGGATCTCCTTCTCCATTTTCATTTTTTGATCCATTTTATAGTTTCAATCATTAGATTTTGATTCTAATTGAATAATTAGATTAATCATATCAGGTTTGCGTGTCGATATTCCCGCTGACCTGAGTGATCTGATATTTTTTCTTTGGCTTAATTTTTCGATTCTGATATATACTTTTTGTGTGGAGTATATGGATTTGGGGGAAATTGAGGTTGCAACTTGCAACGAGGATCTCCTTCTCCATTTTCATATTAGATTTTAATAGTTTCGTTCATTAGATTTTAATTTCCTGAAAACATCAAAATTATTCTGTCTTCTATCAGGTAGGGATAATAAATTACAAAATCAATGTTTTTTCCATTGATCTGCTCCCTCTTCTGAGTTATATTGAGGAAATATGCTGGCAGAATCGGAGTAATCGATTTTCATATTCCGATCCAACTCTCGATTTTCATATTCAGATCCATTTTATAGTTATGTTCATTAGATTTTGATGCTAATCGAACAATTAGATTAATTTTCTTGGTCCAAATATTTAATTCCTACAAATACTGTTCATGCTTATGTTCTTTCAAATTATCATTCTATAAAATTTAAATTCCTATAAATACCATTTTTTTTCATATCCTGAAAATATCAAAATTGTTCTCTCTTCTATTAAATCATATCAGCTAGTAATATTTCCCATTTGAAAATTAGGATTTTAAAATCTAGAATTTATATTTTAGATTCTAGAGTTCATAATTCATGTTCAATAATTTTTTTTTTAAGTCTATAATTTATATTTCAGAGTCTTAAATAAATAATTAAATTTAAAAAATTATTAGTTATTTTTTAAGTCCCTAATTATGGCAATCTTATTTTCAATTGGTTATTTTATTTTATTTTAATCTTCATAGTGGTCTAATTAATGAATTTTATAGAAAATGGGAATTATTAATAAAAAAGAAAAAATTATTTTAGTCGATTTTTTATAAATGAAAATCAATCATTTTTCTAATACCTAAAATTTGGTTGACAAATAATATGCACATATGCTCTAGGAATTAGAAAACTATTAAAATCACTTTACTCGTTTTTATTTAAATATGTATTTTCATATTAATATTTCTATTCAAACTAATATAAATTTTCAAATACCTCGACTTGGTCACTCGAGATCCATATGAAATTAATGTAAAAATTCATAAGGAAAAAATATTTTTGGTAAGTTTGAGGCTTATATTAACCTCACTCATTTTCTCATATTCGTTTTTTATATCGTATCGTATACTACTTTTTTTTAGTCTTTTTTATAAGTCATATTTATTATTATTTTTTAATTATTTAATCTCTCTTTTGTTTTTCTGTCTCTTATGCTTCCTAGAGAATCTATATTCCAACATTAGAATTAAATCAAAGTGTGAATAATATAATATTTTTCTAAATTCAAAATTATTTAATCAAAATTATTGTCATATACTCTCTGATTGATTTTAATATGAATAATATAATATTTCTCTAAATTCAAAATTATTGTCATATACTCACTTAATCAAAATTATTGCTATATACTCTCTGTTGGACACAATCAATTCAAAATAGGCTCCCACCCGTTTCCCTTATTTATATTTGGCTAGAGACTCTTTAACCTTGCTAAACATTCTCTTACTCTCTAACCTTCTCTCTTCTCTTTGCTCAACAATTCATATGGGCAATCCAACTCCGTCCTCTTGCTTCCATGGGTTGTTTATCCGTGAAGATTGTTGGAGTGACGAAGCTAGCTTCACTCTCATTGAAGTTTGGGGCCGTCGGAATTTGGAGCTCAATATTGGGCTTCTTCGAGAGAAGGACTGGGAACAAGTTGCTTGAGAAGTAAATTGTAAACATAGAACCTAGAAAACAATCACCCAGTGTAACAATAGAATCGACACGCTTAAAAAAAATACAAGATAGAGAAATCTAAAGTTGAGTCCACTAATGGAACGTCGACATGGGTTTATTATCAGGCGTTGGATTTGTTTATTCGATCTAAGGTTTTCGATAGGACACAAGCTCTCTCCCCCGCACTATCCTCGCTGGTGAATTGGTCTACGAGGACTCCGACTTAGATGCATCGGGGATAGTGCAGGGGAGGGAGCTTTTGTTCTATCGGAAACCTTAGGTCGAATAAACGAATTCATCGCCTGATAATAAACTCAGGTCAACGCTCTATTAGAGGACTCAACTTTAGATTTCTCTTTCTTAGTATTTTTCTTAAGCGTGTCGATTTTGTTCTTACACTGGATGATTGTTTTCTGGGTTCTATGTTAACAATTTACTTTTCGAGCAACTTGTTCCCAGTCCTTCTCTCGAAGAAGGCCAATATTCAGCTCCAAATTCTCACTCCAGCAATCTTCACGGATAGACAACCCCCGGGAGCAAAAGGGCGAGTATGGAGTTGGATTTGCAATATGAATCATTGAGCAGGGAGAAGGTTAAAGGGTAAAAGAAGGTTAGAGAGTAAGAAAATGTTTAGGAGAGAGAAGGTCTGAGAGTCTCTGGCCAAATATAAATAAGGGAAACGGGTGGGAGCCTATTTTGAATTGATTGTGTCCAACAGAGAGTATACGACAATATTTTTCTTTTGAGAAGTTGGCAATAATTTTGATTAAGTGAGTATATGGCAATAATTTTAAAATTTAGGGAAATATTATATTATTCACATTAGAATCAATAAGAAAGTATATGACAATAATTTTGATTAAATAATTTTGAATTTAGGGAAATATTATATTATTCAAACATTGATTTGATTCTAATGTTGGAATATGGATTCTTTAGGAATAGCTATTCTATTCCTCCCACATTCTGTGAACCAAACGACACCTGAAATTATTCTATGATTACTTTGTTTTAACTATATTTTGTTTTAATATCCAATATTATATTTGACAACAGAAATATAAGAGCTGACATGGAGCGTTAGTTGGAGCGGGCTTGGCTTGCGACGGAGTTGCGTGTAGTTGATATCGCGTGTAGATCACCTGACTTCGTACAGATTCTGAAATGAATGCCAAACGGGTTCTATTATTTAGTTAGGGTAAATTACACCCATGGCCACTGTACTTTACCTATTTTAACATTATGGCTATTGAATTTCAATTCTTAACGACATGATCGTTGAACTTTACATTTTTTAACAACGGTAGCTACTCAACTTTAACTAACTCCTCAAAATGACCATTAATAACTTTAAAATGAAAATATTCAAGAATTAAAGTTATTCAGAGCGATATTTACCATGAAATTGTATTTTTTGGAGCTTTATTTCTCTAAAAATTCACTCTCTTTCCTAACTAAACAACATTTAAATGACCTCAAACTGAAAATTTTCAAGAATTAAAGTTCATTGGAATATCATTAACTCTTAGAATTTTTTATTTTGAGACCGTTAACAGTCATTTTGATGCATTGAGTGGCCACCAGTGTTAAAAAAGTAAGTTCAGTGGCAGTTCAGTGGCCACCACCGTTAACAGTTGAAGTTCAATGGCCACAATATTAAAATTGGTAAAGTTCAGTGGCCATGGGTATCATTTTACCCTATTTAGGTAGCTAAACACGATTAAGATTAACTTGACTCGTAGCATTAGCGAATTGAATTAATTTCAGACATCATTATAAAGTATAAGTTTTATTTTAATTTTCGGTATTAATTATATATTAGTTTTTTATTGTTGTCTGACTTTTCTGTTTGAAGCTCGTCCAATATCTTTTAAATGCATTTTCTTCCAATTAAAGCTTTTTGCGTACGTTGAATTTCAAACCCGGGAACTAGTTTAAGTGGGTTGAGGCCCTTAATCACTTAAATCAACCTTAATTGGTAGTTATATATTAGTTAGTTCTAATTTTTTTTTTACATTTTTATAATTTCATAATAAAATTAAAAATTAATATTTTTATATTCAACAAAATATTTGAATTTTTTTTGTTCAACTGCGAAACACAATATAATTTATTAATTTATTTTTTATGCCTATACATATACATATATTTGTGATATGTTACCTATGATGAGGCAGCAGATGAGTAAATTACATTTATGGTCACTCAACTTTACAAATATTCACAATATTGCCAACTAAACTTTAAAATATAATATAAAAACTATTTAAATTTACACTTTCTAATATTAACTACTAAGCGTTAACTAATGTTTTAAAATGAAAATGTTCAATAATTAAATTCGATTAGAACGACATTTACCATAAAAATATATTATTTATTTTCAAAAATAAATATTTCTAGAACTTTTTTTTAAAAAAATTATTTTTTCTCTTAACTAATAGAATACCCGAATGACCTTGAAATTTTAATTTTGAAGAATTAAAGTCGTTTAAAGAAAAAAATAAAAATAAATCTTGTGGTTTGACCGATTTATAAAGATAATCCACCTAATTTAAAAGTTTGCAAATAAGAATGTGTTTTTTTTGCAGTTTACAAACTCAGTCATTTTTCCAAAAATTATTATCGTGACTATTTATCGCAAAAAGAAGGGATTTTGAGCAATTAAAAAGAATGATTTTATAAATTATCTAAAATTTAAGGTTCAATTTTACAAATTAACCAAACTACGAGTATTCTTAATCCAAAAAATTGACTTAGGCCTTGTTTGATAAATCACTTAATTGCTTAAATTAAAATGTTAAGCACTTATTTAATTTAAGTGCGTTTGATAACGATTGTTTCTCCATCAACTTAAATTAGTTAATTAAGTTAAAAACCACTTATTTTGATAAGTCAAAATATTTAACTTAACATTTTAAGTTAAACATTGTCAACTAATACAACAACAACAATAACAACAAAACCTTATCAACTAATATTTTTATAAAAAATTAAATCATTCAATATTTTCAACACTTATAATATTCAGCACTTAAAATTCAGTACTTATTTTTTCAGCACTTAATTTTCAGTTTTATCAAACAATACATTCCATATCCTTTAACTATAAAAGTTACAAATTACAAACTTTTAAATCACAAGTACTGTTTTTGCAATTACATCAAAAGCACAATGTTTATTTTATACTTTTCCCTTGTTTAAATTATCATCATTTTTTTTGTGAGGTTAAAGTTGTTGAAGTTTAGTGGTTATATATTAAAACATGAGTAAAGTTCAGTGGCCATAAGTGTAATTTACCTGGCAGCAGATGATAGGGGCGTTTCGTCCCTATCTTTTAGCGTGATTTACGGTTTAATTTTAGAAGAAATAAATAAGTTTAATTACAAAAATAGAGTGTTTTAATAAAATAACAAAATAAAAATAAATTCCTTACTTTCAGTTAATTTCTTTTATTTTTAGTTGAATTTAGAGAATAAAACGTCAAGCTAACTCGGCTCTCAAGATTTGTATTTCAGGTACGAGGAAGGAGTGAAAATCTACTCAAATACGCGGGGCGTATCATCATTTACGCGGGGCGTATCATCATTTACGCGGGGCGTATTGTCATTTACGCGGGGCCTAAAACATGGTGTCAGAAATAATTGCCTTATCCGCAGGCACCATGTGGAAATGACTCAGCATACGCGGGGCGTATGACACCTTACGCGGGGCGTATGACACATGTCGGAAATGATTGGCCTAATCCTGGAAGTCAGACTGCATTGTCTCCCGGAGTCAACTCTCCATACGCGGGGCGTATCATCCTTTACGCGGGACGTATCATCCTTTACGCGGGGCGTACTTCAGACTACGCAGGGCGTAAAAGCACCAATTCAAGCAGTAAAACTTCAGAGACTCATTTACGCGGGGCGTAATTCAGACTACGCAGGGCGTATTTGAGACAATTAGACATAGAATTGGTCCACATGCAGGAGATTTCTGACGGAATGGGCATATACGCGGGGCATGTATCACCATACGCGGGGCGTATTATGGGATTTCTACACCAAATAATGTTGCTCCATACTTGTACCTTATGAAGTTACAATTCTACCCCTAGCTTGATGTATAAATAAGAGTGACTAGCACTCATTTAGACACCCTCTACACCTTCTACACCTTCTACTTTCTATCTTCTACTTCTATCTTACCTAGATAGTTGTTGTATAGTTTTGGTTTGAGATTCGGTTTATGTAATAAAACTCTCCCACCTCGAGAGCTTGTTCGGTTATTCCCGCGTTCCATCAACGTTCCGCTCTATCATTCATCACCAAGCTCGAGAGTTCCACCTCCAAGTCCTAAGTGACGGCCTTGAGTCCGGTTGGCTAGTTCCGAAGGCCGATTCTTCCCTCTTCGCTTGCTAACTAGCTTGCACTCTTCCTATGTACTAGGCTTGGTTGTATTCATCATTCTTATTCTCCATATTTATAATATATGATTTGCAATTTCCATTTCTATATACGTGTTAATGCTTATTACTTGCTTTGATACTTATAATTGACTATTGTGTAGGGGAACGCGATTTCCGATGCCATTCGGGCTATCTTTAGGGATTCATATAGGTGTTGCCTTACCGGAAGTGACGCTCCAGAAACCGTAGGAATTGGCACACCACGGAACTTACGGGCCCTAGTTTCTGATCCCCAGCATTAGACACGCCTTGACTAGGAATCACGTAGTCTAAGTACTTCACGGGTTGGTCGAACTACACGTAGTCGTCTTTGCAAGAGTAGATTATTGATCGTATATATTCGGAGTCTTTGTTTGTCATATTTATAACTTATCGTCGCCATTGCACTTCGCAGAGTATTTGCTACATGAATCTGTCTCACCATAGTTAGGAGTAGTTTGTAGTCGTGTCTTACTTTACCTCAAAGTAATCACCGCTTAAATAACATACGAAACCGAGTAGTCTAATACTTGTAATTATAAATCCCGTGGATTCGATACCCGGTCTTAACCGGATTATTACTTGATACGACGGGGTACACTTGCCCCTAAGTAGTCGTGACGTCTAGTGAATTTAGAACACTTATAAAGATCAAATCCATAGTCCCGTAGCTCACACATATCACACCAACATTCCGTATCCGTAAATTACACCACTAGACTCGCGGCGAATCAAGTTTTTGGCGCCGTTTTCTTTTCTTTTGCGACGTTTTTGGAATAAACGTCATTTTAATAACGCGGAGGGCCGTGCAACCCCGCACTTTCAGTTTGTTTTGCACTAAACAAAAACAAAAATAAAAATTAAATAAACAACAAAATAATTAGACTAATTTATTGACTCTTAAATTTATTCCGACACACTACCTCCTTCGGAAATTAGTTAAAGTTCCGTTATTTGTCGTCAAAAATAAAAAGCGTCGGAACATAAGGGGATGATCTAATTAAGGAATTTTAGTCTTGGTTTTGAAATTAGGGAATTTGTGCAAAGCTTAGGAGAGTACTAAACTAAGGCATTGAGTCTTAACCCAAATGTTATCTCCATAACGAACTTTGAAAAGGCAATAAAAACGGGATAGTTGAGAATTTAGCGAAGACTTGATAGTACACAATTTAAACCCGAATCTTTGTGAGGTATTTTTGAGCCTAAAAGAGTTCGTACGAGAACTCTAATTCTTTCACAATTTTTCGAGTGCTTTGACTTTACTCGACTCGTAGAATTTGCATCTAATACCGAGTTAAGTACACTTATTTTTGGTAAAAAGGCAATAGATGATAAACCGAACCCACTTAGGCTAATTTTTCTTAATTTATTTTTCTCGTTTTCACTAAACATTAGGAAACCCCTTCGAGCCTATTAACCAACTTTTTTTGTTAATACCCTTTTTAACATTTAACCCCTTTTTCCTCTTGTTCGAATACCGACAAAATCAATTTGCACCCAAATCACTTGGAAAAAATCACGGCCTTAACAATTGAGCACCATAAGCTTTCAAAATATTGTTTTTGTGCCTCTATCAAAACAAAGGATACAATAAAAGTAAAAAGGCATTCTCAAGCTCCACCCGAGCAATTTTGAAGTATATCTTGTAAAATTCGCTAAGGCCGAAGCAAAATACGGTGCGATCACAAGTCGGTATTTTGGAACTTGAGTCTCTTTAAACTAACCACTAAAAAGCCACCCACATTACAACCCCCCTCCGGGTTCATTTTTAATATTGCCTAACCATGTTATAGGAGGAAAAACCCGGATGAAAATGCAAATTCAACATGATCTTGAGTAAGTGCAAAGAAGAGTGCGAAAACACCCACCCACCAAAAATTGAGCGTAAGAGTGAAATTCCTTGGTGAGGTACTACCGAGTTCTCAAAAGATGATCGGCTCCCGTTAATATCGCCTATTAAACTTAATCATGGAGGTCTCAAATAAGTTTTTATACTCAATTGCTTGCGTAGGTACTTACCAAAACCTTTGCATAAAACCGTAACTTTGAAATCACGCACTTGGTAAAACCAACCTTCGGTTTGTTTCTCAATTATCTCAATCCCTTGTGTTTCGATTTCTTTTACTTGAGGACAAGTAAAACTTTAAAGTCCGAGGAGGTTTGATAGGGGCGTTTCGTCCCTATCTTTTAGCGTGATTTACGGTTTAATTTTAGAAGAAATAAATAAGTTTAATTACAAAAATAGAGTGTTTTAATAAAATAACAAAATAAAAATAAATTCCTTACTTTCAGTTAATTTCCTTTATTTTTAGTTGAATTTAGAGAATAAAACGTCAAGCTAACTCGGCTCTCAAGATTTGTATTTCAGGTACGAGGAAGGAGTGAAAATCTACTCAAATACGCGGGGTGTATCATCATTTACGCGGGGCGTATCATCATTTACGCGGGGCGTATTGTCATTTACGCGGGGCCTAAAACATGGTGTCAGAAATAATTGCCTTATCCGCAGGCACCATGTGGAAATGACTCAGCATACGCGGGGCGTATGACACCTTACGCGGGGCGTATGACACATGTCGGAAATGATTGGCCTAATCCTGGAAGTCAGACTGCATTGTCTCCCAGAGTCAACTCTCTATACGCGGGGCGTATCATCCTTTACGCGGGGCGTATCATCCTTTACGCGGGGCGTACTTCAGACTACGTAGGGCGTAAAAGCACCAATTCAAGCAGTAAAACTTCAGAGACTCATTTACGCGGGGCGTAATTCAGACTACGCAGGGCGTATTTGAGACAATTAGACATAGAATTGGTCCACATGCAGGAGATTTCTGACGGAATGGGCATATACGTGGGGCGTGTATCACCATACGCGGGGCGTATTATGGGATTTCTGCACCAAATAATGTTGCTCCATACTTGTACCTTATGAAGTTACAATTCTACCCCTAGCTTGATGTATAAATAAGAGTGACTAGCACTCATTTAGACACCCTCTACACCTTCTACACCTTCTACTTTCTATCTTCTACTTCTATCTTACCTAGATAGTTGTTGTATAGTTTTGGTTTGAGATTCGGTTTATGTAATAAAACTCTCCCACCTCGAGAGCTTGTTCGGTTATTCCCGCGTTCCATCAACGTTCCGCTCTATCATTCATCACCAAGCTCGAGAGTTCCACCTCCAAGTCCTAAGTGACGGCCTTGAGTCCGGTTGGCTAGTTCCGAAGGCCGATTCTTCCCTCTTCGCTTGCTAACTAGCTTGCACTCTTTCTATGTACTAGGCTTAGTTGTATTCATCATTCTTATTCTCCATATTTATAATATATGATTTGCAATTTCCGTTTCTATATACGTGTTAATGCTTATTACTTGCTTTGATACTTATAATTGACTATTGTGTAGGGGAACGCGATTTCCGATGCCATTCGGGGTATCTTTAGGGATTCATATAGGTGTTGCCTTACCGGAAGTGACGCTCCGGAAACCGTAGGAATTGACACACCACGGAACTTACGGGCCCTAGTTTCTGATCCCCAGCATTAGACACGCCTTGACTAGGAATCACGTAGTCTAAGTACTTCACGGGTCGGTCGAACTACACGTAGTCGTCTTTGCAAGAGTAGATTATTGATCGTATATATTCGGAGTCTTTGTTTGTCATATTTATAACTTATCGTCGCCATTGCACTTCGCAGAGTATTTGCTACATGAATCTGTCTCACCATAGTTAGGAGTAGTTTGTAGTCGTGTCTTACTTTACCCCAAAGTAATCACCGCTTAAATAACATACGAAACCGAGTAGTCTAATACTTGTAATTATAAATCCCGTGGATTCGATACCCGGTCTTAACCGGATTATTACTTGATACGACGGGGTACACTTGCCCCTAAGTAGTCGTGACGTCTAGTGAATTTAGAACACTTATAAAGATCAAATCCATAGTCCCGTAGCTCACACATATCACACCAACATTCCGTATCCGTAAATTACACCACTAGACTCGCGGCGCATCAACAGACAGGCAATATCATTACTTACCCACCCACAGTTACTGCTTCTATTACACGCTCTTAGGCTTTTGGGAGTTGGACCAGCACTAAAACGGGATATGATTGGTATGTGTAACGCACGCGCAATGGATGGTAGGTTGAGATTGTTAAAGAAAGAGCAATGTCCTAGATGAGGGCAAATTATTAGAAGCACCTGGTTCTTCATGTTACTTGGAGGACCTTCTATACATATTTTGACACGTGTAACATGTACCTATATATATTATAAGAGGTCACAATACACATGTCCAAATATGAATTGGGGGTCCTCCGAGTGACATGAAAGACCGGATGCTTAATATAAAAACTCCTAGAGAGACCCAATAAGGTAGTGTTTGGGCTTTAAAGCATGTATTTTGGGGGTCCAAAGGTAATATTTGGGCAATTTGGTGATTTACTTTTTTGCTTAATTTTGTCATTTTATTAACATATGAGGCTTTGTTGAATATTTATTAGCTTTGCTTGATTTGGTTGCCTAGTTACTTCCACCTTTACACCTTGTGGAATCTTCAAAGTATAAAGTCTCCTTGCAACGTGACTACTCTTCTATAGACTTGTAGGAGCCCCCCTTAATGGCCCGAGTACAGGGGCAGAGCCAGTCCAGGGTTCGAGGGCCGAAGCCCCCGGCTCCACCCTCGAATACGGTTTATTTCGCCTCTTATAGCCCCCTAAATATTTGTTTATATTTATTGTATGTAGTATTATAGTTAAACCTCGATAAATGAATGCTCGATAACAGTTGTTTTGAGGCGTTGAGTGACCACCAGTGTTAAAAAGTGTAAAGTTCAGTGGCCACACTGTTAAAAATTGAAGTTCAATGGCCACAATATTAAAATGAGTAAAGTTCAGTGACCATGGTTATAATTTACCCTATTTAGGTAGTTAAACACGATTAAGATTAACTTGACTCGTAGCATTAGCAAATTGAATTAATTTCAGACATCATTATAAAGTATAAATATTTTATTTTAATTTTCGGTATTAATTATATATTAGTTTTTTTATTGTTGTCTGATTTTTCTGTTTGAAGCTCGTCCGATATATTTTAAATGGATTTTCTTTCAATTAAAGCTTTTTTGCGTACGTTGAATTTCAAACTCGGGATCTAGTTTAAGTGGGTTGAGGCTCTTAATTACTTAAACCAACCTTAATTGGTAGTTATATATTAGTTAGTTCTATTTTTTTTTTTTTACATTTTTATAATTTCATAATAAAATTAAAAATTAATATTTTTATATTCAACAAAATATTTGAATTTTTTTGTTCAACTGTGAAACACAATATAATTTATTAATTTATTTTTCATGTCTATACATATATTTGTGATATGTTACCTATGAGGGGGAAGGAGATGAGTAAATTACATTTATGGTCACTCAATTTTACAAATATTCATGGTATTGCCAACAAAACTTTAAAATATAATATAAAAACCATTTAAATTTAGACTTTCTAATATTAACTACTAAGCATTAACTAATGTTTTAAAATTAAAATGTTCAATTATTAAATTTGATTAGAACGACATTTACCATAAAAATATATTATTTATTTTCAAAAATAAATATTTCTAGAGCTTTTTTTTAAAAAAAAATATTTTTTCTCTTAACTAATAAAATACCTGAATGACCTTGAAATTTTAATTTTGAAGAATTAAAGTCGTTTAAAGAAAAAAAATACAAATAAATCTTGTGGTTTGACCGATTTATAAAGATAATCCACGTAATTTAAAAGTTTGCAAATAAGAATATGTTTTTTTTGCAGTTTACAAACTCAGTCATTTCTTCAAAAATTATTATCGTGACTATTTATCCAAAAAGAAGCGATTTGGAGCAATTAAAAGAGTGATTTTATAAATTATCTAAAATTTAAGGTCCAATTTTATAAATTAACCAAACTACGAGTATTGTTAATCCAAAAACTTGACTTAGGCCTTGTTTGATAAATCACTTAATTGCTTAAATTAAAATGTTAAGCACTTATTTAATTTAAGCACTTAAGGCATCCTTGTTATGGTGGAGTATGGTCAATAATTGGTCTTTTTGCTCTGGCTTTAGTTTGGAAGAGATGATTACAGGTAGTTTGTCTGGGGAATTCAGGAATGCGTATTCTAGGTGAGATGGAAGAGGCTTGAACTCGAGCAATGGTGGCTCTTCTATGGATGGTTTCATGGCGGGTGTTGGTGGATTGTTTAAAGGTTCAAAGATAGGCCGCCGGTTTGCAAACATGACTGGATGAGCCACAGTTTCATTTTCGAACAGCTCTTCGTGAGCTTGTTCAAAGTTCAGTTCGTCCTGCAAAAAGATTTGTTCATCAATAGAATCCATGAAATAGCAGGCATCATCACTAGATAGGGGATGTTTCATAGCCTCATTCATCTTGAACACTACTTTTTGATCATGGATTTTTAGAATCAATTGTCCGTTTTGGACATCGATTAGGGCCTTATTGGTGGCCAAAAAAGGTCTCCCTAGAATTATTGGTACATGTACATCTTCGTCCATGTCCATAATGATAAAATCCACAGGTAAAATGAATTTATCAACCTTGACAAGGACGTCTTCCATGATCCCTAGTAGGTACCTGATTGTTCTATCAGCTAATTGAATTGACATTCTGGTAGGCTGGGGTTCCCCTAATCCTAGCTGTTTGTAAATCAAATAAGGCATCAGGTTTATGCTTGCGCCTAAATCACATAACGCATTATCAATATTAAGATTTCCAAAGGAACAGTGAATAGAAAAACTCCTTGGATATTTTAATTTCTGTGGGAGTGGATGCTTGTTCTGCAGGATGGACGAACAGTCTCTATTCAGTTGTACCATTGCCACGTTCTCTAGCTTTTTCTTGTTCTGAAGCAGTTCCTTCAGGAATTTCACATACATAGGCATTTGGGCCAATGCTTCAGCAAACAGAATGTTGATGTGCAGCTTCTTAAAAACTTCTAGGAATTTCTCGAATTACTTGTCTGTTTGCTGCTGTTTGAGTCTTTCTGGATACGGGATTCGTGGCAGGTAAGCAGGTTCGTCCTGATTTCCAAGGTTGTTCTCCGGAGAAATGGGTTGTTCCTTGGCTTCTCCGGTTGTACTCTGGTTTGTTGTGTCCTGCTGCTTTTCAAAGGCTGTTGGGGGTGACTTCGCTGCTCGTTCTGGTAATTCTGTGCCACTTCTCAGCATAATAGCTTGGACTTCCTCCTTGGGGTTTACTTTTGTTTTGCTCGGGAGGACTCCCTTGTTCTTTGGTATGACTATGTTGGTGAGTTGATGGATCTGCGTCTCCATGTTCTTGAAGGAGTTTTGTGTTTGCTGCATGAACTGCATTAACATTTCTTCCAACTTCTTGTCTTCTCTGGGCTGGTTGTTTGCTTGATACCCATTGTGGTTGTTCTTGTTGCTCTAGTACGGTTGATTTGGTTGTTTGTCTGGTTGCTGGCTCTAGCCGAAATTTGGATGATTTCTCCATGCAGGGTTGTAGGTGTTGGAATAAGGATTCAGTGGCCTTTGACTCGTTCCTGCATAATCATATTGTTCTTGATTTGGACTCGGTTGGTTGTGTTGAAACACCTTTCCACAAGATTTTGATTTGACAAAATCATCCATGATTAAGAGGCAATTAAATTTAAATGCTTTGATTTAATTGTACTAATATGTTTGTTCAATATTGAGTGCAAAAATATATATATAAAGTTAGACAGGTCAAAAGTCAACACAAGCCAAAAGTTGAGTTGAATGGAACTCAGCATGAAAGAATAGAAGCTGAGTGGAGTGGAATTTAGCATCAGAAGCTTCCTTCAAAGTTGCCAGAACGAAGCTGAATAAATTAGAAGACTCCTTCAGAATTATACAAACATAACGAAGCTGACTAAGAAGGAACTCAGCATGGAAGTTGAACATTCGAAGATAACGAATGAAGCTGAGTGACAGTCAGGACAATATGAAGGATCCGTTTACTAAAGGACAAAGTCTGCCAATCTTCTGCACCAATAATTGAAGCCTCGAAAATACAAAGAAGACTAATTCCAAGAATCATGGGTCAATGGATTATTGGTAAAAGACAACTGGCATAAAAAGACAAGTCTGATGCAAGAAGACAAAACCTGACGCCTGAAGAAAACAGAGGAAGGGAATGGCGGAACAGACTGAAGCTGACCAGAAGCTGTCTGCTAAAAGAGCCGTTTTGGACTTAATGGCTAAATCATCTCAAATGATCCAATCTTCAGAATTTCATCTATAAAAGGACAATGGTAGTTGTTGGATCATTTGCCCAAGTATCAAAAAGAAAAATACAAGAGAGAAAATTCTGAAAGCACTCAAATACAAAAAGATCTTACACCAACTTTTCTATTCTCTGTGTAAATGCTAGATTGATTGTTTTGTAATCATCTAAGGTGTTCTTTAGTTGAAAAAGAACAAGTGTGTGATCAATAGGAATATTGAGAGTGTTGAGCTGAGTACTTGGTTGTAAGTATTCAGTGGTAGAAAAATCTAAGTGCTGGGTTGTAGTACTTAGTAGGAGCTGAGTAGACGAATAGAGGACGTACTCTTGCATACTCACTGCCTTGTAAAGGGTTTGTGCTCTACCTTGAAAGAGCTCAGTATTAGATTGAAAATCCCAGGAGGAACTGGGGACTGGACATAGGCAGAGAGGCCGAACCAGGATAAGTCGTGCTGAGTAACTTCTAAACTCTCTCTCTCAATATATATATATATATATATGTGCATATGTTGCTTGTTGTATTTACTCAGCTTATAAATTGTTAAAACTGAAACTGAGTAAATCTGAGTGCTAAGTTGGAAGCTGACCTTTCAAGTGTCAATTCCCAACTCTTAAGTCAAGCAGTCTTAGTCAGCATAGGACTAAAACTGTCTGACTAATCAAACGCCTGTGCTGACCAACATGCTGAGTTATCAAACTCTTAAAATAACATTAAGTCAGCATAATTAAAAGCGAAAAAGTTACATTAGTTCCTAACCCCCCCTTGGAACTAATTACTAGGGACCAACAGGTTGCACAGACAATCAGCTGATGGTGATTTCCTTCACAGAAGTCGCATTGGACCACTTGCACATTGTTGACTGGGGCTACGCTTAGACGTGTAAGTTGTCTGGTTAGGAGCTCTACTTGGGCAGTGAGCTTGGACACTTCTTCCGCTACTGGTGAATCAGTTTCCCTTCTTCCATCCTCCCTAACAGAATGCCATTTATAACTGGTGTTGACCAGTCTCTCGATCAGCTCATATAATGCTTCTGGCTCAAGTTCCTCAGGTTCCCCATTTGCTACTGATTCAAGTCGCATCTTTTGCACGTTGGTAAGACCATGATAGAAAGTTTGGATTTGCATCCAGATGGGGATTTTATGATTTGGAACTTTCCGCAGCAGATCTTTATATCGTTCCTAGGCCTCAGATAAGGACTCATCTTCTTGCTTTGAAAAGTGGGATACTGCATTTCGTAATTTGATGGCTTGCCTAGGTGGGAAATATTTGGTGAGGAAGGCATTTGCCATGGCATCCCAAGTGCTTATGGAACCTGGTTGAAGGTTTTTCATCCAACATTTGGCTTTATCCTTCAGAGAAAAGGGGAATAGTTTGAGTCGAATGACATCATCTGACACTCCTCGGTTTGTTGTGAACGTATTGCACATTGTGACAAAGTCTTGGATGTGAGAATTGGGGTCTTCATTTGGTAGTCCTCCAAACTGAACAACTGTTTGGAGCATCTGAATCATGAAGGCTTTCACTTCGAAGAGATTATTGCCTTCGTCAGGAATTACTATGCATGATGAGTGGCCTTCTGTTGATGGCTTTGAGTATTCCTTCATCCTGAGTGGGGGATCAACACGTTGTTCTTCTTCGTCCATGTTGTCTCATTGTTGTTCCTCCCTGTTCTCCGGTTGTTCTGGTTGAGGTTCCTTCGGTTGCCTTTCAGCTTCAGGGTGTTGTTCTATTCTAGGCTGATTTGGTTCCGCCAGCCTTTGCCTTGTTCTTATTCTCCTGGCTGCGTTTCATCGTCTGAGAGTTGCTTCGACTTCAGGATCAAGAGGAATAAGTGGGGCGCCTATTCTTCGCATACACTAAGAACACGTGAATGGAACAATTAGAACCCTGCACACTAGAACAAATAGGTCAAACTGACTAACACACTTTAAAAGTATTATGATCGGCTTTCTTATCCCCAGCAACGACGCCAAAAACTTGTTGTCCTAAAATGTGAACACTAGCAAGTGCACTAGGTACAAGTAATATAATGATAAGTAAGATATCGTCTCCACGAGGATAGAACAAGCACAACCAAACACTTATAAAGATGAGTATAACCAAATTTCAAGAGTAACCAATCGCTTAAGTTGAGTTGTGGTGTGGTTTGACACGATGAGATATTAAAGCAAGCAAAGAAAATGAATTTGACTTCAGGTGTGAAAGGAACATGCATAAAACATACACAAAAATGACAAAGAACAGACACTTCACTCCTTGTTCATTAAGTAGAAACAGCTTTGGCTTAAAGTATCTTTCACGAAAACCAGTTGAGTCAGGTGTCCCTTGTTCCCAACGTTCTTTAAAAACAATCAAAATAAGTCTCCTTGAAATCAATATATCTTTAAGCTTTAAGAATATGAAAGCAGTTAATTGGAACAATTAAAACCCTTAACATTTAATCAATTACGTCTCTGTTTCATAATTAAATGTGCTCAATGAAAGTTCAGCTTTGCAAAGAGAGTCTCCTCATAATTGCTCTGCTAGGAAACATGTTAGCTAATCCTATTTAGTGTTAATTACTCATTGAACAGTCAAGCCAAGTATACTTAATGAGTTTAGAGGGAAGTTAACCTGCCTTTTTACCTATTTCCGCTCAGCTGCATACCTGTTTATGGAAATACTCACTCATCATTGAATGAGGCAAGATAAAATTATAATGAAGAAAACAACAATACATTCAAACACATAAAACAAAATTACAAAACTAAGGTTCAGATCCAAGAATCTGAATAATCAAAATACAAAATGAGGGCTCTTTAAATAGCCCTAAATTGTCCTGGAAATCATTGTTCAAGATAAAATAAAATAAATAAGATATGGTCTGGCAGACTGTTCTGACATTCAGGAACAGTCTGCAACACAGCAGTCAGTCCATGCTTTATCATTTCTTCTATGAGGGATGGTTGTTCTGCCTCCAGCATTAAATTCTTCTTCAGGAAAGGTCTTCAATGATTTTAGGGCTTAATGATTGATCTACAAAATTTTGGGTACATGCTGCACCCATAAGTTCTTGTTCTCGCCCTTGTTCTGCTCTTTCAGCGCTCCTTTCCTGCTTGTTCACCGTGTGGATTCTGCTACCGAACAGGCACTTGCTTTGTCACAAACAATCTATACAAAAAGTGTATATTATGAGAACGATATGCTGTATTATTGTTCTTTTTATGCCCAAAGTTGCCAAGAATAATATACACATTTTGCACTCATCACTTAGTGTCGCTATAAAAGCTTTACTAAATAAATAATGTCTATCGTAAGTTAAATAAAGGAAATTTAAATGTGAAATTGGCACGATGATTTGAGAAAATGTCTATTTTATTGATATGGAATTGGTTAAGTACATAGGTGTTGATGAAATATGAGCAATTACAATCAAATCCATATTTATTACAAAAAATAGCTAATCAATTGTGGATGTTGAATCTAAAAAAATATGAACAAGATGGAAATTAGAATGCAAAATCGGAACAACGAAATTCAAATGCTAATAATAGAATTGAACGAAATTGAAATGACAAACATAAATCTAATAAATGACTAGCTTTGATGAGTCTTGGGCTGGAATTGGCCTAGATTCCAAGTGTGAGCGCGACTTTAACAAACAATCGAATGTGTGGACGACTTTGAGTGTGAAATTCCAACAACAATTTGATGATGAATGAGTGTGAGGGAATTAAATATTTAGAGAATTAAAGCTTCGAATTGGGAACGATTCACAATGATTAATTTCGATTTAATTAACAAGGTTGATAAGCTTGAATCGACGTTTAGTTTGGTAAAAAAATCCAAAAGCAATCATATTTTTGGTTTTGTTGAAAATAGTGAAAGTTGACATAATAAAAGGGCTATAAAATGAGTTTTCGGACACAAAATTGAGTAAAACGAAAGCCTAGAATCAAATTTAGAATGTTGGAAACAATAATAAAGCAAAATTTTGGACCAAAATAGACTCTATAAGATCGAAATGAGGCCATAAAAAGTCTGGACAGAATGTATCGAAGAGGGACAAAGTGGAGGAATTATGAACTTTGAGCAATGGAAATTCGAAAAAAAAAATCGGACTCAGAATGGAACAAACTAATGAAATAAAGCTAAGAAATACTCACTTAGAGCTGAAGAACCCAAAAAATGCAAGCAAGGAACCAAAGAAAAAAGACTCAAGAAGTTGAGAAGTTGAGATTGTGTTTGATGTTGGACGTGTCTTGAAAATGAGGAGAAGTGGCCTCTATTTATAGTTGAAGGGGCTTGTTATAGTTGCAACTACCTTCTAATTTCCCTCCATTAACTACCCAACTTCCCTTATTTTTAGTTTATAGTTGCTAAAAATATGGGTAGTTAAGTTAGTTAGAGATAGAGTATGAATAACAACTAACTTAACTAAAAATTGCACATGTTCTAGGCTTGTGCTCTAACTTTCAAAATTAATTTCTCCCTCCATATGGGTCTGAATTAGGCCCATGAAAGTATTCGGACTCCCTCAGAATGTCTAGTTTCTGAAACATTCAACCTTGTGAAAAAATTCATCAGTGTGATGCCCCGAATGATCAGTTGAAGTGATGTTGGTACTGCAAACACGTGCTCTAAATTCTAAAATTTAATTCTCCCTTCATATGGATCTAAATTAGGCCCACATACATATTCTAGATTCCTTAGGATGTCTAGCTTTTGAAAATTTTAACCTCATGAAATAATTCATCTGTTTAATGCCTCAAGGGCCGGTTAAAGTGATGTTGCTACTACTAGAAAAATAAGAAAATGGATTATTTTCTTTCTTTGTTTTTCTTTTGTATACTTTCTTTTTACTCTTTGTTTTTTCATACTCATTTTTTAATCTCATTTTATTTTCCAGCCCATATCAATGGGCTAACATATACATTAAGAATTAAATTATCATTTAAATATGTATTTTTCATATTAATATTTCTACTCAAACTAATAGTAGTGTTCACATGGACCGACCAATTTGGTTAGTCAAGGTCCATGTGAAATTAATATATTAATTCATAAGGTTTAAAAAATATAATTTTTATAAATTTGAGCCTTATATTAACCTTTACCCCTCACTCACTTTCTCATATCCATTAATCAAAATATGGCTTTACGCATGAATGAGAATAAATAATGTTTTTTATAACCACGTGAATAACAATGGAGTAAAAGATGAGTGGGATGTTGATAGCTTCACACTTTATAGGTTTTTAGGACTAATTTGGGTTGTTTTTACTTCATTTTTATTTAATTCTAGTATCATTTTGTTAAGTTTTAGTTAAATTTAGTATTTTCCCTTATTTATGGCAATTTTGGTGTTTTCAGAAACTTTCGGGGGCTATTCACGGATTTCTAAACTAGACCAGGGACCATTGGAGCACCTCTGAATTGTAGCATGTACCATTGGAGCACTTTCCGGAGTCAACAGGGACCAAAAAGGGACAAAATCAGACTTCTGTCCCCTTTGGGAGACCTATCTCGGCGAGACAGGGTCTTGTCTCACCGAGACACTATGTGTCTCGGCAAGACGAGGCGGTCGAGGAGGGTTCTTAAAGAAACCATCCACGCAACGTCTCGGCAAGACGTCCATTATCTCACCGAGACGCCTCACGTCTCGACGAGACACCTCATGTCTCGGTGAGACGAGACGCTGGGAAACAATCGCTCAGTGTCTCCTTACCTTAGGAACGCGAATTCAACCCTGAAAAAGGCCAAAAATACCCCCGAGGGTGATGAGCATTATAAATAGGACTTCAATCTTCTATTTTAGAGATCTCTTCTTCCTTTTCTTTTCTCCTTTTTCCAGTTTTTCTCTTTGTAGCTTAGTTCCATTTCATAATTCAGTTTTCTTTGTGAAGGATCGTTAACGGGGAGAGGTTCTCTCAATCTTTTGTAATCGAATCAGAAAAAACCGGGTTTTAGAATTCTATCTCCCTCTCTGTCTTATACTTTTGCTATTCTATTGATTTAATGATGATTTCTGTTGATATTCTGAGTTATAATCTTGTGATTGGTTTATTTATGAACTAATCCCCATCCAATCTGGGATGAGGATGAGATTGATTGTGTAAACTATGTATGATTAGGGACTTAGGGTTTATGTAATTGTCTTCAATTGATCAGATTATGCATGCTTAATGTCCTAGATTTACCAGGGATATGATTATTGCTAGAATGAGATTCGATGATGATCAACTAGCCTGATATTCATTTATGTGAGACCTTAATGCATTGAACCTGATAAATATAGGATGATAGATAGATAGGACACCTGACCAAGGAGACTATCCAATCCGAACTTGTATAATCTGCCCTCGCTAGAGACCACTAGGAGTGCGATCTTATGGCTGGGCTATGGCTTTAGCCTTAATCACCATAGAACCTAATGCTTTGCATGACCTAGGTTATATGCCTAATCAAGCCGTTAACCGAATGCATGTGAATAGACTACATGAGACTGGCCATCTTCATGTTGTTAACTAGGTGATTACCGTCAAGATATAAACCCAAACGTCCCCAAACTATACATAGGATCCAATCAAAGGAATCCCCATCTTAGGTTATTTAATCTATTGATTCTCATTCTCTCTTGTTAATCGTTCATATTCTTTATTTTTAGTATTTTACTTACAAAATCACACAACAAATTTATTCAACCTTCTGAACAATTACATTGGCTTACTTAGGTATATTAGTTAAGATAAATAGTCCATGTGTTCGATCTCGTGCGTAGCACTTTATTACTTTTTGCGATAGGATACACTTGTCCTATTAACTGCCATATATTTTGCAAGCATCAGATATACATCGCATATTAGCAACCACTTTTGATCAAGGAAACAGTGAGTCCTTATCTTTTGTTACTCATTTTTTCAAGTCCTACATATTTTTTTTATTTGTTTATCTATATTTTTAAACTTTGCTTTATTTCTTTAACTCTTATTCATTCTTTTTTTCTAACTCTTTAACCGCTGCTTTATTTTTCTGTAGCTTATGCTTTCCTAACGCATGCTACAGTGAAAGCTTTTGAGTCTAGATTACGTCTAGCTCAAAGGTTGGGAATGCTTAAGTTCTTTCCAATACATACTCTTTTTATACAACACGATTTAGATGCATGCATTGAAGGCTTAATTGAGTCAATTACCCTACACTGAAGTCATAACAACATACAATTATCATTTTGAGTAGCCAAAAGGTCCAAAACGTTATAACGAGATAATTTTTAGTTTTGTTTGTTTTCTTTCCTTTTAGTTTCCATTTTACAGTGTTAACTTTTTTTTTCAAATGTTGTTAAAAAAATAACTTTCATTCATATAATTAATAAAATAACTTTTTTTCATATTTATTAATTATATGAAAATGAAAGTTTATTTTGAAGAGCATTTGAAAATTAAAGTTAACACCGTAAAACTCAAACTAGAAGGAAAGAAAACAAGCAACACTAAAAATTACCTTGTTATAGCAATTATGGCCTTTTGACCCCTTAAAAGGATAATTATATGTTGTTGTGACTATGTTGTGTGTTAATTTACTCAACTGAGCCTTCAATGCACACATCTAAAGCATATTGTATAGAAAGAGTATGTATTGCGTATTGGCAAGAACCCAAGCATTCCCAACCTTTAAACTATACGTAGTCTAGACTCAAAACAATTCACCGTAGGATGAGTTAAGCAAGCATAAGCTGCAGAAAAACAAAACAGAGATTAAAGAGTTAGAGAAACAAAAAAATAAAAAAGAATGAATTAGAGTTGAAGAAATAAAGAAAATTTTTAAAGGGTAGATAAACAAATAATAAAATATATGTAGGACATGAAGAAATGAATAAAATAAAGATAATGACTCATTGTTTGGTGTATATTTCATTGCTATCTTGATGGTAATAAAAAAAATCATCCTCTATTGCAATTCATGCGTAAAGCCATATTTTGATTAATGGATATGAGAAAATGAGTGAAGGGTAAAGGTTAATATAAGGCTCAATTTTACTAAAGTTTTTCTAAACCTTATGAACTCCTGCATTAATTCCAATGGCCAGTCCATGACTGAAAGTGACAATTAAAAAGAATCGGGGGGGGGGGGGGGGGAACCAATTGAAAATAAGATTAACATAATAAATTAGGGTAAACTACATACATGGTGTACAAACAATTAACAACTAACATCTAAATTAAATAATAGTATTACAAACTGGTACTCGAAGCTGTTGCATATATGGCAACCTAAATCTAGCAACAGTGACAAAGACTCCTCACCGTATCCAATAAAAACAGTACAAAATTTAACATGGAGTGGTAGAAATTTTAGTCACTAGATAATGGATTTAGATCACTCGGTAGAAATTTAAAATTTTTTTATAGGGGATAAATGGGGGTAGGATAGGGATAAAAAAGGGTTAATTACAAACAACTGCCCTGTAGTTTGGCCAATTTGCGATGTGGTACATGTGGTTTTTTTTTTTGCAAACACAACCTTGAGGTTGTCACCGTTAACAAAATCAAGGAAACAACAGCAGCACTGTTAAATCATAGGGGCAATTTCAGGATTTTTTTTTTGGTTGACTTCTTCTTCTTCTTCCTCCTCCTCCTTCTTCTTCTTCTTCTTCCCCCTCCTCCTTCTTTTTCTTTTTCCTCTTCTGGAATTCCAGATATTGAATGTCTGGATTTTTCAGACGTTCATCACGTTTGGAATTTCTAGACGTTCATCACGTTTGGAATTTCCAGACGTGAAGCTCACATCAAGAAAATCCAAACATGATGAACGTCTGGAAATTCCAAACATTCTAAAATTCCTAGAAATTTCCAGAATTTTAGAAATTCCAGAATTTAAAAAAATAGAAGAATAAAAAAAAGGAAGAAGAAGAGAGGAGAGGAGGAAGAAGAAGAAGAAGAAAAGAAAGGAGGAGGAGGAGGAGGAGAATGAAGAAGAAGAAAAATGGAAGGAGAGAGAAGGAGGAGAGAGAGAGAAAGAAAAATCAAAAATTCAAAAAAAAAAATCATTTTCCCCAAAATACCCCCATGCCACGTCATCAACTTAATTGATTCCATCCAATTGCCACAAATTTGGTAACGGTGACAACCTCGAGGTTGTGTTTCGAAAAAAAAAAACCACAGGTACCACATCGCAAATCAGCCAAACCACATGGTAGTTTTTTGTAAATAACCCTAAAAAAATCTAAAGTTCATTTATCTCATGTTTGTTTTAGAGATATGACAGAGAGATAAGAGAGGGATAAAAGCCTTATCTCTCAAATCTTATATCTGAGGTGGGATAAGCTCCTACAATTTTAATGAGATGAAAAAGTCAATGTCATCCATCAAATCAATGTTATGTTGTTTAAATAATGGTATTATAGCTTTTCAAAAAAAAAATAGGGGTGTTATAGTAAAATATATTGTTTTTATCTCTATAAAAAAAACATAGAATAATAATTCACAACTATCTTATTTTTTTTATTTTATCTCAATCTTTTATCCTTATTCCCAACCAACAAGTCATAGTCATATACACTGTTGATTCGATTTGATTCAGCTCTATTTCGAGCTGAATCTATATGGTGAATCTAAATTATAACAAAATCTTACGTCTCACATTCGATTCAACGTTATTTCGAGCCAGATCTCCATCACTATTCATCAAAAACTTCAACAAAACTAACTACTAATTTTAAAAATATATTGTATTTTGTACGAGTTGGACAAAAAATATTCAAATATTTTTGCCAAATTTAAAAATATTAATCTTCATTTCTATTATTAAATCACAAAAAATATGATTTTTTTTCCAACCAACGGATATACATTTGTGTATAATAAGGAACAAAATATTTGTGTTTTATAATGATGTCTGAAATTGACCAAACATGTTAATGTTAGGGGTAAAGTTTCTCTTGGCTGCCAACATTAGGTATAAAATTGCACTATTTTAGATATTAGGGGTATTTTTGCACTTTATCCTCATAAACTATAAGATTATGGGAAAACTAATTGAGATACCTCTACACTGCCTTCATAGTTTAATAACATGAAAAACTAAACCAAAAGGTTATCTTCAAGTCTTAACAACATGTTTTTCAAAAGAAAAAAAAAATCTTAACGACATGGAGAAAAAACCTAAAATCAATATTCCAACCACAAGGATTAGTATTTGATTACTTATTTTTACTTAAATTCTATATCATCTAAAAAATTAATTAAGTTAAATTGGTTTTTAAAGTAATTAAAAGAAATAACTTTAATAATAAAAATGCAAAATTTAAACAGTTGCTTTGTTTTATGAATGAATGGAGCGTTAGGATTTGGATCCCTTAACTATCCCATATATGAACCATTGAGCAAACATTGTATGTAATGAAAATTAACATAAGACGGTTGTTAGACGAGGTGCCGCGGCCTAATCTCCCGGGCGGACCGGGGGGTGGACAACCTCATGGCGACGTAAGCGGTGATTGGCGCCGAAAGCAACCAATCGTGGAATCAAGCTGCTCGGCAGGACCGGAGCTCGGAGATATGGAAGAGTCGCCACCCACGAATGGGAAATGAACACCGATCCCTTGCGGGAGACCGGTGTGGGTTCGGGAAACTTAGGTACGAGCCGAGAAGGCTAGCTCCTTTCCGGAGAAAGGCTACTAGGCACCCCGACATCGCCCGGTTATGAACCACCGGCCTCCTACTCAGCATGTTAGGCGATAACGGACTAATCGTATACTTCTTTAAGTTTAAAATTCATTTGAAACCTTTTCTTTCTCTTTTTAGAAACCGTTTTGAGCATATATTATTGGAAAGCCACATTAGTAAAGAATCACCCATTTATATTATACATACACAGAGAAGGGGGAAGAAAGAAGTGGTTTACGACTTTGTTTAAATGTCATGTTGTGTGTTTACTCTATGCTAACTCATTTCCCCAAAACGAGTTCATTTACATGGTTCGCACCTTAATCGCCGTTGGAACGATTTAGGAGCGTTTTAAAACCCCGCTTGATGAAGTTCACCCGAATCGCCGTTGGAACGGCTCGAGTGTTTGAAAACGTTAGGATAAAAACCTTTTAATAGGAAAACATGATTAAACATACAAGTCAATTTTATTTTGTACAAACCCTTTTTAGAAAATAATTCAAAAACTCTATTATTCACAAAGAAAACGATTTTAATTACAATGTTCGCTTAATCCGCCGTTGGAACGGACTAAGGTTTTAAGACGTGGTGTTTTGAGAAATGATTTGAAATGTTAACAAAAACAACTCTATTTGTTTACATTAGGAAACTCTAAAAATTCATTAGTTTAAATAATTATATTGAAAGCTCTCTTTTTGTGATTTATTTTCCTCTCTTATTTAATGGACTCTCTACCTATTATACTTGTAATAATAAACCCATTTAAACCAAGACTCATACTCAAATAAAGCCCATTTGAAACATGGACCCATGAATGGTCCAAAGGAATAAAGAAAGTAATTCTAGCATATATATATACATTTAAATCAAAAAAATAGAATAAGAAAATAAAAGTTTATACAAAAGAAACTATATGTATATAAAAATAGTAGGTACAATATATCTATACTTTAAAAATGTGAAAATAGTAAGTAAATCCTATAACTAAGAAAATAATATTCATCCAAAAATAATTTCCTTCAATAACCACTAAAATAATCCAAATATCCCAAAACTACAAATATACATATCTATTATAGTTTTAAATATCAAAAATAACATATACTAATATATATTAATTATTTTCCAAAATACCCAAGTAAATAATTTTCAAAATAGAATCTAATAGAACCCAAATGAATAAAAAGAAAGACATATATATACATATACTTATATTGTAAAATAGAATAATAATAAAAAAGCATACAAATATTCTAAAATAATTACATATACTAAAGGTCTAAAATAATTTGAAAAGCATATATTACATAACTATACATATATATATTAAGGATTAAAAGCTTAAAAGTTAAGAAAAATGGACTGAAATGGCATCTTTTACGTTTTGGCAGATTTACCGACGGAAAATCCGTCGGTAAACAGCATTTAGTGATAGAAATGACAAATTACAGCAGCACTCCAATATTCTCCAAATTTATTCGAAAGCTTTAAATTAAATCTAATTCAATCGTTTTGGATTTTCGAACTACAAAAAATGGATCATAGTCGAAAACGGAAGTTCCTAAACGACGTTTTTTTATTTCAAATCATTATTTGGAAATTTCTTTTAAATTAAAAACTTGTAATTACAACGTTTTCGATACCCGAACTACCTTTTTATCGGATCACGGTTCGTATTGGGATATCAAAACGAGGTTTTTTATTTTAAAACAAAACCGAATTTTATTCAACATGCAATGGAAATTAAATAAATACGCTAATTAAATAAAATGTGACAACATAAATAAATAACTAAATAAATAAAAACTATAACATAAAAATAAATAGGAGAAGAAGATAAATAAAATAAAATAAAAGAGAGTCTAGTCCTCGGATAATACCTTAAATTCGGTATCTGACAGTCGAAGCCTATTGATTCCACGAACCACGATCTTCCGTTTTTAATGAAAATTTAATAAAAATTGAACTTTAGAAAATTTAGAATTTTTGAGAAAAAAAAATATTTTTCTCAAAAAAATTCACTCTCTCTCTCTCTAAAAATGTTTAGAGTGAGAAAGCTCTATCCAAAAATCCCCCCCCCATTTACATTGGGATCCATGTCCTTATATAGGGAAACGGATCCCGGAACTTTGGGCGACGCCCAAGTAAAATTGGGCGTCGCCCAAAGTCGTTGGGCGGCCACCCAACATTGTTGGGCGGCCGCCCAACGTTTGTTGGGCGATCGCCCAACAATTGTTGGGCGATCGCCCAACGGTGTTGGGCGAGCGCCCAACGCAAGGTTGGGCGCCCGCGCCCAACCAACGTTGGGCGCTCGCCCAACGCTCGTTGGGTGTTTGCCCGACGTGGTTGGGCGTCCGCCCGACGACCCCCGAGGCGTGCCTCGCGCTGTCGGGCGCGCGCGCCCCGCGGCCGCCGAGCGCGCATTCCGCACCGTCGGACGCTCACACGTTGCGGCCGCCGAATGCGCGCTCCGCGCTGCCGGGCGCGCACGCTCAGTGGCCAACGAGAGCGTGCCCCGCGCTATCAGACTCGGGCGTTGCTCGGACGTCGAGAACGTGCCACTCGTGGTTGGGCGCGTGCGTCCGACGGACGCCGAGCGCACGTCCTGTGCCGTCGAGCGGGTGTTCGACCATTGTCGACCGAGCGCCGGATGCCGCTAAGCACCCGCGCCATGCCGCTAAGCATACGCGAGCCACCTTACCGGCAACAGCGACCCGCCGTAATTTTCTTTCCTTATTATACGCTTATTATTCTTTATATTTTTTTTGTTTTTCAAAACTTCCGGAATCAATCGCTTCAACCGTCTTGTTTTCAGGTTTTCGTCACAGGTCCTCCGACTCAGTGTCTACAACGGTGATTTCCCTCAACAAAGTAGTAACATTGGACGGAAATTATTAAATCTATTTTAACTACAATTAGGCTGATGTTTGGTTAGGCAAAATCCGTGAGTTTAATGAAAGACTTTAAGCTTTACGAAAACCAAGGTTACATCGTAGCCTAAACCAAGAAGCCGCATTATCCAGTTAGGTAATAGGATTAATTAAAATGCTTTGTTGAATTATTTATTTGGTTAGGTTTTATAATTCAACTTCTTTATTCAATTGTTTGATTAGGTTCCTCCAATAGAGATAAAACAATGGTTTTAATTAATTCTTTTGCTAATTTCTTACAACACAATATAAAACTCATTAAAGATTCATATTTGATTAGGCTAAGTTCACCTCCATCCTAGCCCATATGGATTTAGCTGACGATTGAGCTAAAACATGAAACCATCATGAGAATGGAATTATAAGAACTCGTGCTCAAATTATATTATAATTGAAAACTTAGAAATGGAAGAAGATGGAGATGAAAGAAAGTAAAAACTTCAATATAATAATATTTGAGAACACAAGGTGAATACAAATCAAAATCTAGCCATGCAAGGTCTAAACTATGGATTAGTTTACCCCTCGTTACACTAAGAAAAAGCTAGAAATAAAATGATGAAAATAACTTCAAAGCAAAACTGAAACTGAAATCTAACAATAATGAAAACGATCTAAAAACAACGTGTAAAGGGTCTAGAGCTAACTAGCGAAGGTCCCTATTTATAGGACTTTTAGGACTATTATTTACATAAAAACCACCTAAAATTTCTCCTTAGTCGTTAATGTTGATTTGGAATTGAGTAAGGAATGTTTGGTCTTTTTAGGAAGATTTGTATCCTCTTACTTTCAAGGATACTTCTTTTTCTTTCCATAATTGATTTGAAGTTGAATAAGGGAGGTTTTGGAGTCTTTTTAGGCAGATTTGAGTGTTCCTTCTAATTAGGCAGATTCGAGCAGTCTCTGTGCATATTTCTCCAATTGTTTCATTTTAAGCCCGAAAACACCTAAAATTACTCAAAGCTCCAATCAAGATAAGAATAATACAAAATACACTTAAAACTAGGGAGAAACACACACAAAAGTCTCAAAAATAACATAAAACAATTACTTAAAATACTATATAATATGGTGATAACCAGTGGCGGACCCATGACCCATATGACCCGGGGCTCAAACATATCAGAAAAAAAAATTCAAAACGTCAAAAAAAAAAAAATAACCTCCAACGCGTTAAAACTGTAAAAATGTTATTATTTTTTTAGAAACTAGCATTGAACTAATAGAAAATTAAACATGTTTACTTTTTTTAATGGTAAAGACATAATAAAAATAATAAAAATGAATATTAAATATATTTACTTTTTTTAATTGTAAACACATATTAAAAATGAATTCAAAAGTGTTATCAAAATAAAAATAAAGAGTCCATTTAAATTAATTAATAATAACATGTTTTTATAATTATTGAAAAATAAAATTAAAATAAATAAAAACTTTTTAAAAGAAAATGAGGTTGGAGAGAGTTGAACATAAGACCTCTCAAATAAAAATAAGCATCATTAACCATCTTATCTACCTTTAAACATTGAAATAATATTACATAAAGTCAATATAATTCTCTCCAAAATATTACGGGACACCATTACTAAAAAAAAAATTCTTAATTCTTCGACGGCTAGTCGGGGCTCGAGCCCACCCCAACCCCCCCTTGGTTCCGCCCCTGGTGATAACACCCTTGAAATAAAAAAAATACATAAATATATGTTGACATATATGTTAAATTAAATGATACCATACGAAAATAAATGTTGACATATAAAATGCTCAATTGTTTTGCTTTTAGAATTCAAGTTTAGACGCATCCCATATTTATTGCAATTATTTCATTAATTGCTAAAAGTATTTATTATTTTTGAGAAAAATTTCTCTAACACGCCCGCATTTATATATTTTTTCCCCACACACTCGTTAAGATTGAGAATTAGTATATATTACACTTATGAAGATTATTACTTGGAATTGTTTCGGTGCCGGTGGTACCGCCTTTCAGCGAACTTTGAGACATATGGTGAAGGTGCACAAGCCTAATATTGTTTGCCTCTTGGAGACGCGTATTCCTGGGACTAGGGCCCCTGTAATTGGCAAACAGATGGGTTTTCAGAAATGTGAAATTGTTGAAGCCGAGGGTTTCAGTGGTGGCATTTGGGTGTTTTGGGATGATTCTTGCTTCCAGGTTAAGATCTTAGAGAAGAATTATCAGTTTATGCACTGCCTCATTACCTTTGAAGGGGGTGAGTGGGATGAGAAAGCCTTTGAGTTTACAGCCGCCTATGTTAGACCGCAGATGATACACAAGAGGAGATTTTTTGTGGATATGATACATTTGTCCAACCATGTGATAAACCCCTGGCTCATTTGTGGTGATTTCAATTGCATCAGGGATAGTAGCGAGAAACAGGGGGGTTCTTCAAGAACTCTTAATCGTTGTGGGCCGTTCTTAACTTGGATTAATGACCTCAAGTTAGTGGATTTGGGTTATGTAGGCCCGAAGTTTACCTGGTATAGGGGTTTGACGCCTCGGACTAGAATGGCGTGCAGGCTGGATCGCGGGCTCTGCTCCCCTGAGTGGCGGCTGTGGTTTCCCTCAGCAGTTGTGAGGCATCTGCAGAGGGCTCAATCTGACCATACGCCGATTATGGTGGAGTTCAACATTCATCCTAGGAAGCAAGAGGACAATTTCAAGTTTATGACAGCTTGGCTTGAAGACTCATCGCTAGCGGACACGATTAACAAAGGTTGGTGCGAAAATGCTCAGCTAGTTAACGCCCTCAAGTTACTTTCAGAGCGTTTGAGCAAGTGGAACCGGGAGGACTTTGGAAACATTCTGAAGCGCAAGAAGCGGGTGTATGCGCGTTTGGGGGGCGTTCAACAAAAGCTGGCTGTCCGCTGCACTACTGGGCTCCTGCGGCTTGAAAAGAAACTCATGAGGGAACTCCATCTGATCTTGAAGCAGGAAGAGTCATTTTGGGCTCAAAGGTCCCGGGTTCAGTGGCTTGTAGAAGGGGATAGGAATACGAGATTCTTCCATCTCACTACTGTTATTCAGAATCGCCGGAATTGGAGAATTGGGATTCTAAGTTCGGATGGCACGTGGATTTGGGATGAGAAAAAGCTGCAAGTAATGGCGACTGAGTTTTTTAAGCAATTATATCATGAAGATATCCCTGTTCGGGTCCAAATCTCTTCTACCCATAATTTTCCCAGAATTGATGATTCTGACTTTGCCGATCTGGACAGACCGTTTGATGAGGAAGAGGTTAAGAATGCCCTCCATAGCATGGCTCCTTGGGAAGCCCCAGGGCCTGACGGGTTCCAAGCAGGCTTCTTTCAAAAGTTCTGGGAGACGGTGGGCTCGAGTACTAGTGCTTGTGTTCTGCGTGGGCTCAACTCTAGGGTCCTAGAGGAAGGTATGAACCACACTCTTATTTCTCTAATTCCAAAAGTAAAAAACCCGGAGAGCCTCACTCAGTTCCGTCCGATTAGTCTGTGCAATGTAAGCTACAAGATTCTCACCAAATGCATTGCGAATAGAATTAAGTCTATTCTGCCTACGGTGGTGGGTCCGATGCAAAGTAGTTTTGTCCCAGGCAGACAGATCTCTGACAATGTAGTGCTAGTTCAAGAAACGGTTTTCTCCTTTCAGCGGGTCAGAAATACAAAAAAACAAATGTTGATCAAGTTGGATTTGGAGAAAGCGTACGACAGAATCAATTGGAATTTCCTCAGAGATACTCTATCTGGCCTTGGTATTCCCACTGGTTTGATTTCTATTATTATGCAGTGCGTGTCCTCCCCCTATATGCATGTGCTTTGGAATGGAACCAAGGGGGAGGGTTTCATCCCTTCCCGGGGCTTAAGACAGAGAGATCCTCTTTCTCCTTATCTTTTTGTCCTGTGTTTGGAAAGATTAAGCCATCTTATTCTGGATGCTGTTGAAACTGGCCGCTGGAAGCCAATTGTGCTCTCTCAGAATGGACCTCAAATCTCTCATTGCTTCTTCGCAGACGATATCATTCTGATGGCTCAGGCAACTGGGGAGCAGGCTAGCACTATTAAGGAAATCCTTAACTATTTCTGTGATGGCTCTGGCCAGAAAGTTAACTTAGGGAAGTCTTGTTGTTTCTTTTCTGCAAATGTGCAGGATCATGTGCAGGATCAAATTACAGGGATGCTGGGTATCAAAAGCACAAAGAACCTGGGGAAGTATCTTGGCGTCCAGCTTGCTCACGAGAGAGTGAATAAACGCTCGTTTGATATGGTTATCGATAGGGTTCGATGTCGGCTAGCGGGCTGGAGGGAGAACTGTCTCTCAATGGCAAGTAGAACCACTCTTGTTAAATCAGTCCTTTCTGCACTTCCGACTTATTCAATGCAGACAGCAGTTTTTCCAATTAGTGTGTGTAAGACTCTAGACAGTATCAGTAGAAACTTTATTTGGGGAAGTACCAATGGTAAGAAGAAGGTTCATCTGGTGAATTGGGAGCGGGTGAGCAAACCTCGGAGCCAAGGAGGGCTAGGGGTCAGACAAACTCGTAAAACCAACCTCGCGAATGTAGCAAAGCTCAGTTGGAGGATGCTTTCAGAACCGGACTGCTTCTGGGTTAAGGTGCTTAAAGGCATCTATGGTAGGAACCGTAATGGGATGGAGATCTTTCGGAAGAAGAACCCCCAAAGTTGTATTTGGAATAGTATTGTCAAAGGGGCAGAGGTGTTGAAGAAAGGGATAAGGAGGTTAGTTAAAGATGGCAAAGAGACGAGTTTCTAGAATGACTGTTGGCTGGGTTCTCGGCCTCTTCATGAAACTGCCATTCGATCTTTATCGAAGGAAGAGAAGGGAAGGAATATTGCGGATTACTGGAAGGAGCGGCAAGGGTGGGACTGGGATGGTCTTGCCTTGGTCCTGCCTCGTGAAGAAATGTTCAAACTTGCAGCTATAGTGCTGTTTTACGGAGGTGAGGCGAGGGATGGCTGGACGTGGGATAAAACGCAGATAGGTGCCTTTACAGTGAGTTCGGCGTATGAGGCTCTGGGTCCGCATCCAGTGAATCGGGTTGGCGAGGGGAGTTGCTCGGACTGGAAGGGGCTCTGGGAGATTGAGACCACCGAAAGGATCCGCTTTTTCATGTGGACCGTAGCGCATGGAGCCGTTTTGACAAATGATAATCGTGTCCGTAGACACTTGAGCTTGGATGCAAGCTGCCTACATTGCGGAAATAAGGAAGATATGCTTCATCTCTTCCGTGATTGTGAGGAGGCTCGGAGAGTTTGGCTTTTCTTTATCCCCATCACCTGGTAACAAGCTTTTTTCTCAGGCGATTTTAATTCGTGGCTGAAACAGAACATCAAAATTGAAGAACGCTGGTCCGGAAGGAAATGGTCTTTGGTGTTTGCTGTCAGTTGCTGGCTCATTTGGAAGTGGCGGAATGAGTTAATATTTGATGGTTCAGCTCGGGGAATTGACGAGAAAATCGCGTGCATCTCGAGCCATGCGTTGGAGATGAGGAGCGTGAATTGGAATCAGAGGCATAGCAGGCCGCGCCCTTTGCACTGTTAGGTTCGTCTAGTGAAGTGGAATCCGCCGGCGGAGGACTGGATTAAGATTAATTGTGATGGGGCAAGCAAAGGAGATCCGGGCTGGGCGGCTTGTGGAGGTCTGGCTCGTGACAGTTCGGGGAATTGGCTGAGAGGCTTTGTGTGTAATCTGGGGATTTGCACAGCATTGTTAGCATAACTTTGGGGTATATATTATGGGATGGAAATGGCTTGGAAATTGGGTTGGAAGAAAGTTGTTGTTGAATCAGACTCTAATTTAGCGGTCAAGATGATTAATGAGGAGGCTCCAAGCGTACACAGGTACTACTGGTTGGTTGAAGAGTGTCGGAAGAAGTCAGGACACGATTGGGATGTTAGAGTTGTTCATACTCTTCGTGAAGGGAATAGAGCAGCGGATTTTTTGGCAAATTTCGCAGGATCTTTGTGCTTAGGGCATCACGAGTGTGACGAGCCCCCTGCAGGCCTTAGAGACATCATTCTTTCGGACTCTTCGGGTTCTTGTGTTGTTAGGAGAGCTCGGGGCCCCTCCTGAGTCTTGCTGCTTTGTTTCTCGGGGTCCTGTACCCTTCCTTCTGTTCAAAAAAAAAAATTAACCTATTAAAGGAATTTAGTGAACAAATAGCTTATTAACCACAATTTTTTTTATATTCATTAACCACATTCTTCAAGTGCTGTGCAATTGAAACATTGTGACATGAAGTATTTAAAAACATTAAATATATATTTATAATATGGTTATATAAATATATATTTTTGTTATTTAAAGAATTTTTAAGGGAATATGCAGCAAATTTCTAATTTAAATATTTAAAATTATACATTCTTACATTTTTTTTTATGAAAAAACATTGTAATTTTTTTTTTATAAATTTGAATTTAATTGAAGTTAATATTGATTTGGCATATTCACAATTAAATACATATATACATACACTTGGATTTACCGAATATAAAATAAAATTATGATTTTTTTATATATAAATTTTGGTTTGGTTTTGGATAAATGGATATTTGTTACATAATAACCGAACCGATAATCGATTATCAAATTTCGTCTAAATTAAAACGAACCGAACTAGAGAGTAAAAATAACCGAATCAAATTAAGGTTTTGATTTGGTAATCGGTTACCGATTATTTTGATCACTCTTAATAGAGATTTTCATGGAATGAAAGTGTCCCTATCCTGTTTGTATTGAAATACTTTTTTCTATCCTCGCTACGGATTTTTGTTACTATCAAAATTGGAAAAGTTAATATGTAACTTGTTGAAAAAAAAGTTTAATTGACTTACTAAACTTCAAAATATCTCGATAACTTCCTCAATTGATATAAAAATATCTAAATAACTTCTTAATTTGTATAAAATGTAATCAATTAATCATTAATCACTCAGTTCTAGGGGCAGAGCCAGTCCAAGGCTTCGGGGGTTCTAGCCCCCCGACCGACCGTCGGCTCCATCATTGAATAGTGGTGTTTCGGTAGTTTGCAGCCCCCCTAATTTTTGTTTATAATGGTGTATTTGTAGTATGATTGCAATACTTTAAGATAGTTGAGTTGGTTAGGTTACAATTTTTAATATAAAAGATCATGAGTTGAAATACCATGAAGCTATTTTTTTTAACCTTTTTAAACTAATTTCTTTTTCAATCAATTTTTTTTTAACTTTTGAGACTCAAAAACTTAATTTTATGAAAATTATAAGAAATTCATAATTAACAATAAAAAAGTTTAAGAAATTAGCGTTAGATTTATAAAACATTAAAGATATCTACTCCTTTTAAGCTGAGCAATTTTAATCTTTTAGCATTTAACACATCAAAATGATGAAGTTTTAGTGTGTTCGAGGCCAACAAAAATTTCCAGCCCTAACAGACTGAACTTTAGAAGCTAACTCTGACAGTAACCACAAGGCTAAAATTAGCCCCCAAACGTAAATTCATAGCTCCGCCACTACTTGGTTCCGAAGAAGTAAGTTACATATGGAAGGTGTGCTATACGCGTCTTGAAAAAGTAAAACGATGAAGGTCAGAGTATGTGGTTCTAATATTAGAGAAGGAAGAGTTTATAAGTTAAGCAAGTAAGTGCTTCATTTTTGATATATTTAAGTCTATTCTGTAAATTATGTAATAACATTTTAAGACGCATGCAACACACACCTTCCGTATGCATCTTAGTTTTTTTTACAACCGATTGATTAATTGATTATATTTTAAACAAGTTGAGGGGTTGTCGGAATATTTTAACCAAGTTGAGGGGGCTATTAACACACTTTTAAAGTTTCGGGGCAATCAAGCTTTCTCGACAAATTCAAAAGACATGATGTATTAAACCTATAATAATAAAATTTTAAACTTTTTTTTCCTATTCTTATTTATAGAGGTATTTAAATAATAAAATTTTAGTAGAGCTGGCAAAAGTATACACGACCTGATTACACAACACGAAATCGATACATAATTTTAGTATTTGGATTTAGTTTAGTAGGTAATGTATCATTTTTGGATAGACACGAAATTGACAAGAAATTTTTTGGATTGAGTTAGGGTTGACATGCTAACATGAAATGTCACGAATATTTAAAATTATTATTATATTCTCTCGTGATGTTACAGGTCACATTTATTAATAAAGATAATAAAATTACAATTATTACTTCTAAACACGAAGTCTCTTATATTGTTATAAACACATTAGATGACTCCCTAACGTGATATTAACGGATTTTTGGATGATTACTGTTAACATGTTAATCCAACAATAATATAGAATATTTAAAAATTGTACCATATCATTCTAGATTAATTCTCTATTGATATACGTACATAGTAAAAATTACATGTGATATGAAAACACGACACAAAATCGACACTAACCCGATTAGGTTAACACGATATTAACACAAAAGTTTTTGGATTGGGTTATGATTGACTCATTTTGACACAAGTCCAGTAATTGCCAGCTCTAATTTAAATGTAGTAAGGATTGAAATCTCAAAAATCAAAATATCTCAGCAGAAAATAATATATATAACTATGTTGTAATCGAGTTGAGCTGAATTTTGATCTACTTATACTTGACTTGTTAGAAAATTGATAAGCTTGAGCTCAATATCCTGTTTATGAGCTGTTAATTTAGTTGTGTACGAGCTTTGCTTTACGAGCAGCTCGTTGATTCTATTCATAAACTTTAATTATGTTAATTTTTTTGACAGGAAAGATTAATTCATTAATTGGTAATTAAAGCATTACAAACGAAAAGAGGTGGCTCATTTATCCACACCCCACGATCAGTGCTAGAAACTGCCGCCTGAGCAAGAGCATGGGCTATAAAATTCGCTGATCTATGAACAAAACAGGTATAGAAGAAGATGCTATATCCTGTAATAAGGATTTGCAGTCGTCGATAATCAAATCTAAAACCGAATTGCCGTTAGTTTCCCGCTTAAGGGCATACACTAACAATTGTGAATCCGACTCCAACACAACACCAGTCCATCCCTTTGTCTTCAACTAGCTCAGTGCCTCGCGGAAGGAGAGGGCTTCGACGAGGAACGAATCAAGCTGGCAGCGTAACAACCCGTTTCCAGCCGCAGCAAATGACCCCGAGCTATCCCGACAGATGAGCGGGATTTTCATCGGGCGATCCATGAGGAAGGAACCAATCAAGCTCGATGTTTTTAGTTTGGGTTGTGTCGTGGCGTCGTCTGGCTGGAGGATGAGACCCGTGGCGGATTCCTCTTCCAAGGTAATGTAGGCACTCATATCAATCAAGGATTCCATTGTTTCAGTGAAGATGAGGGTGAGGTTGGGGAAGAGTTTGGGCGGCGGCGGCTGGGGCCCGGCAAAAACGAGAGAGTCTAAAATTCTTAGGTTTTAAACAACATCTTAATTATGTTAATTTAAAGTTTCTCTAATACAAAACTAAATCGTTTCGAAACCTATAAAATAAAAGTTTACATAAAATTATACAGTTTTATATTTCCCTATTTATAAAAATACTTTAGGGAAAAAAATCGAATAAGTTTGCTTATGAGCGTGTTCATAAATAGGGGTGAGCAAAATAACCGATAACCAATTATTAAACCGATAATCGAACCGAAATTTTAGTTTGGTTCAGATATTTTAACATTCTGGTTCGATTCGGTTTTAATTTTGGCTTAATCTGGTAATCAGTTATCGGTACAGTTACTGAAAAAATATATCGGTATAACCAATAACCGAACTGAACTTATTATATAAATATAAAAAATATAATTTTATTTTTACATATATAAATAACTTATAAAATATAAAATCCAACCCCTAAAAAATATACTTTTATCTTTACATATATAAATTTTGGTTTATTAGTCTATAATTTCTTCAATTGTAACTTTTATATAAGAGCATTATTTGAAAACCAATTAAATAAAAATATACAAAATTTAATATTATCAGTTTTCAGTTAAATAAAATTCGGTTACCAATCTTATTCGGTTCGGTTATGAAAATAGCACAAACTTCGGTTCGGTTAGTAATCGAACCGAACCGATACTCACCCCTATTATAAACATCATAATCGAATTTGTTCATAAGTTTATTTATGAACCTATGATTGAGTTTTTCCCAAGTTTTCGAATTGAGTTTTATTATGCCAAACTCGATTCATTTATAAATCGAACCAAAACTTTTGAGTTGAGTTTTATGCTAAATTCAATTCATTTATAAATCGAACCGAACCGAACTGAACCGGCGGGTATGGCCGCACATAACTAACCGGAAAACCGAAAAACCGATTTCTGAAACTGAACCAAAAAATAGGCTAACCGTAACCGGTGGACTAGTTTACGATTTTTCATTTCAAAAACCGATGGTTAACCGAAACTGAAAAATAAACCGATTATGTATCGATACACATAAAACTAATATAAATATATGTAAAAATTTAATTATCAATATATAAATATACATATTTATATTGAATATTTTTAAGTTAAAAATATTAAAATAACTTAAAATTTATTTGTTTTGGTGATTTTGTTAATTAAATTTGAAGTTCAATAATTTTATCTAATATTTAAATAATTATATATTTAGTTTAAAGTGAATAATTATAGATTTAAAGTGATATTTGCTACGAAAAGTCACTAATGGTTAACCGATCGAAATATAGGTTAATCGATCAAAATAATAAATTAACCGAAATATGGTTAACCGAATTAAATGGACTGATTAATGGTTTTATTAATGGACTGGTTAACCGACCACCCTACCCGCGGGTCTTAAAGAAAGATTCCCAAAGTTCCATGTCTATGAAGTTTCTTTCCCCTCCTCATCTCTGATATTTTTCCAAATATAATATTTTAAAAAAGAAAGATTTTTTTTTATTATTTTCCTACTTTGATTACAACTACAGTTACCACTTGCTTTCAAACTCCATCCCAAACCCAATCTACGCCTCTTTTTTCCTTCCTTCCCTCATAGAGGCACCGCGCATCTACAGGGAGAGGAAGATATGGCGCCTCCGGCTGCAGCAGATGGAGCTGGTGGCGGAGAAGTAGCACCAGGAGGACAGCCGCAAAGACAGCAAGGAGGAATAGGGCAAAGTATCACTGGAATAATTAGGATTGCTGTCTTCTGGTACTTCGTTTCCAAATTCTTCACTCCTAAGAAAGTTTCCGATCCTTCTGTGCTAATCTCCAATATTTTCCAGAAGGGAGATACTCTGGTATTCTATTCTGGACATTGTAGATTTGAATTTTTTTTTGCTGGATCGGAATACTCTCTCTGTGAACTTTAATTAAATTAATATCAGAGCTTGATCGGTGTTATTAGTTTAGGGTTTATTTACTGATTTCTGATTCTGTCTCGATTATGCTTTATGGATTGAAGTTTCTGGATTGGAGAATAAAATTATGTGGGGAGTTGAGAACTAATGTGGAACTTAGGCTTGTAATCAAGCCGAGCTCTGCTCTGCTCCTCAGAAAATTGACGAGCTGATTGAACCAGCTTTGCTCGCCAGCAGTTAGTTAATTCAGTTCATGAACATTATAATCAAGTCTGCCAGCTTTCGAGAAGCTTGGCGGATGAGCCAAACACCGAGCCGCTCATGAGTGGCTCATCTCATTTACAACCCTAGTGGAACTAACCAAATAAATGCTAAAGAAGGTTCCTTCTTTCTGCTATCTTGTTCATGTAAATTGTTGATCTAGAAAGTTTGAAGCAGCTGCATTAGATGTGTTGTACATCATATGAACAAGCAGTTCATTCCCATTAATTCATGGAAACTCAATTTTTTAGTTGGCAGTCAGCTTAGTTTCTCTTTAGTGACACTCAGAGTAGGATTGAGAATATCTGGTGTATTGATGACTTGGTGGTGCAAAATTTGAGGATAAATAGAAGCCTAATTGCAGAAACATCACTGTGGATTCCAGACATCGTTTCAATATTACGAAAAGGTTTCATAAAATATGGTGCAAGTAGGTTGCTTAATTTTCTCTTCCCAATATATTTGAACAAACACCTGTTAGCATATATGATGAAGAGCCTCAGATGAAATAGAAATAGAAATGCCACAAAGATAGAGCTACAGTTTATTTGAAATTGGCTAGAAGTACAGAATGACCCTTAAACTTGCCCGTTTAATTAGTCCTTGACCTGCCTGTTTGACCAATTTAATCCAACTCTTGAGTTGACTCGCCCAAACTAAGTATTTTTCAAGCTTTTATTTAGGATTATTTAGACCAAAAAAGTTGATCTAGGTCAACTGTTGAAGGGCCAATTATACCTTTATCCATTAGAAATTTATTTTTCACAATGTTAGAGTCAAATAAAGTCTTTCAGTATCCCTTTCCTTATTGTATTATATCCATAGTTGTTAAAGGTGTGCCTCAGGCTCAAGGTAGTGAGCCTTGATTGCACAAAGCGAGGCACTGTTTAAAAGGCTCTCGCCTTGTGCGCCTCACCTGGGCCTCGGAGCCTGAATCAAGGGGTGCCTCGGTATATACTGTTTTCACTAGGGTTTTTCCTACTACGTCTTTTAATTGAAGCTGTATCTGCATGCAGGATATGTGGGTTTATCTTTCTGAGCAGGAAAAGTTCAAGGACTTCAATAATGAAGGTGCACTTGTTTGGCACGAATCTAATATTCCTTATGCTGTCTGGAGACCTGAGAGTACCAGGACTCTTTCATTGAAGTACTACCCATCTGAGGTACTAATTTTTCCTAGTGACTTTAACTTCAAATATGTTGTTAGGTTACATGATCCTTTACAGTTTGATATTAAATATTTGGGGGCTTTTGAATAATTTGAATGTTCGTTCTATTACCGTCCTCCTGCGTTTTTCTATTTAATGCTTACTACAGATGACTGAAATATTTCCTCTTGCAGAGTGTGAAGCACAATGGCACTGTTTATGCTCATGTTTACTTTGCCCGATCTGGGTATCCTCCAGATCCAAATGATCCAGAATATCAACCTCTTTTTGCATTTGGAAGGACACACCGTAAGATTTTGTTGTTGACCTTATGAAAATTATCTATATATTGGAGAGCATATTGATACAGTTCATCAACGGTGCATAATTTTTCCGTACTTAGGATTCTTTTTCAAGAGATAACCTTTAAAGAAAATAGTGGAAAAAGTAGTTTTGATGTGTTGTTGACTTGTTATAGGGAGTCGGTTATGGCTGTTGTTAGGATTGTCGGTCTTTAGATAGCGCATCTTTCGTAGTTCCTGCTTTATATTCAAAGTAAATTTCGAGAACTAAAACATCTATAGAGAGAATTTTGCCTTAAATATTTTGGTTTGTAGAGGAAGGTTCAGATCAAAGGTTTGAACCTTTATATAGGAGTTCTCCTTGGTAATAGTGATGGAGCTCCATTTGAAGATATTTTGGGGGGAGATACAAAATGAATCATGGACGTTTTTCTAAAATTAGTAGACTTTCTAATCAAGTTGGGTTATGGAAGCTTACTGAAATTTTTTGGGTAGATGTTATTGTCTTGTTGGTGCTGGGATATGACTGTTCTTTTTATATGTGGAACGATGCATGATTGGGTTTCCCTATCAAAATTTATCTCCAGGTTTGTAGCATTCAATTTATGAGCAAATAAATAGGATTTAGGTGACAATCAAATGGACCAGAACTTGTTTCTCGGAGGCATGTCTAATATTGGAAGATGGATGTTTTCTTGAACATGATGAAATCCCTTTTCGAATCTCAGTGAAAAACAGAGATGCTGAGATGATTATGGAAATTAACAGAAAACAGGATTTTTATGTGAAAATTTGTTATTGAATAGCTAGTCAAGAAGGTTTGAGATTAAAATACGGTCAATTGGAAGGGATGGAGGTTGGGAATGCCATCAGAAGCATTTTATTAAGAGCCTCTTGGGAAAGAATCCTAGTGATTGTAATGTGATGAATGAAGAGAGAAATTCATTTTTCAAAATGAAGAAATTTTTGTTGATTCGAACCGTGGTGACTTGTTGAGAACTTTGATATTTAGTTTTCATTATTCTTAGTATCGAATTTGGTTGTTGGGGAATGCATGGATGGATATGGATTATTGGATGCATAGGTAGCATGTTATTCCCTGGGCTGTTTTACTTGGACATTTTATCATTTTTTTCTTTTCAACATTGTTGCAATAAGTGTAAAGAGGAGTTGATGCGTAGTTCAAGATATTAACTTATAGGTCTAGTCATCTAGTTCTCTCGTAAATTTGTGGTTTGTTTTTATGTTGGGTCTTACATTTTCTCACACTTTACAAATGAGTGTCATTTCTTTTCTATCCAAGTATAAATTTTTTTGCTCATCATATATATTTATGTCCTCAAATATGTATATTTGTAAGTTTATATTTTGATATTCTGAAAATTAATATTAGCCCTACCCTGTGATTGATTTCAGCTATTGTGATATACATGCCCAAATCAAGAGCAGACAAAAGGAGGAGTCTATTAGGGAGCTCAAAAGACTCCGGGGAAGGCGAAGTGATCGCTCAGGTTTTTTATTTGTGAAATTAAGCACAGATTAATTTAATATGATAACGTTGTTTCTTAGCAGCTTTTATTTTATTTCATTTATCCTTATTATAATCCATATATCCTTACGTTTGCTAATTTTGTTCATTGCTTGCTTTAGGTGGTTGATGATAGTGACCTTGATTCTAAAGACGATGGCCCTGTGGAATGGATTTCATATTGGAAACCAAATGTTACTATTAATCTGGTTGATGATTTCACAAGGTATGTATGTACTCTCAATATAAAGATTTGGTGAAATTTTATGGACATCAAGTTAAATGTACAAACTTGATGCTCATTTTGTTATCAAATATGTTTCTAGCATGTACAAACGAACTGTTAAAAATGTACCTCAAGGAAAAATTAAATAAAGTGAAGCATGCTTATTTTTTGGTAAAAATCTCTAGTTCCCTTGAGCTTCTCTCACTTGTATATTTGAAGCCAGATTTTTTTTTTTTTTTTTTTTTTTTTTTTTTTTTGTGGATGGATGAATTCCTATTACGTTGGTGTTGAGAATGAATGGTCTCTTGAAGATATTCATCTGGGGTTACCAAATATCTATTGCGTGCTCAATTTGGAGTCGAAATATCTTTCTTTTCCCCCTTCTTAAATGAGAGGATTACTACCATGCTTTAAATTTGGGTTCTATCTCTAACGAGGTCACACCGATTATAATTCCGGTGTACTGCAAAGCAGCAAACAATAGGTGGAATCTTTATAAAAGCATGTTAAAGCGTTAGAAAATATTGTTACTTAACGGAACTAGAAAACAAAAGAATGCATTCTTTGACATGCCAGGTTGCTACGAGCCTGTGGCTCTTAAACTATTTTTTAGCTTATCATGATTTATGATGCTTCAGAGAGGAGACAAATAATAAATTCAAGTCTAAGTTGTACGAGATTTTTCTTGAAAACAATGAAAATATAAAAGCATGTTTCTCTCTCTCTCTCTCTCTCTCTCTTTATTTGATGATGGCATATTACTGTTATTATATTCATTGTGAATAACTATTTACATGGATTTACATTTCTCTGTCAACCATTGTTTTACATTTCCAATTGTAAACTCGCTAATTCTTTTTTCTCTCTCTTTCCTCATCTCTATCTTTATGCAGATACCCGCATAATGCTGTACCACCAAATGTTGCTCCATGTATCCTTAAAAGCCAGGTTGCACAAGCTTGTATTTTTTTTTTTGTATGTGTGCTCATTTGTGACACTTTGGAGGACTTTTCATTCCCGAGTAAAAGCTTTGTGAATCTCATAATCATATAACTAGACATGTGCTGAAATAACAGATATATGACTTGGAACTCAACTGTCCGACTGAGTAACTGCTTCCATTCATCTTTAGTTTTCATGGTATTAGAAATTAGAATGTTTCATCATCTAGAGGACAAAAAACAAAGAACTTAACAGTTAATTTTGGACTAATATGTGAAATGCTGCTCTTTGTCCTTGAGCTTGTTATATGTGAATATTACTGTCCTCTTCAGCTTTGAATTTCTTGACTATAGATTTGCAGTCTTGAACGTGGAACCCAGTTCAGGAAACTACTACCCTACTGTATTCTTCAATGAGTTCTGGTTGCTTAGAGATAAGCTGATTGCACTCAACGAGACGGTGACAGAGGTGCCACTTCATTTGGAGGTGGCCCCTATAAGCATGACAAAATGGCAACTCTTCATGCAGATTGATCAATCATTCCAGATTCATCGTAGTTATGGAAGCATGATTGAAGGCGAGGCTGATGAACTCAAGGTTAGTAGAAAATTTGAAGCTGGTTCGCTTGTCATAATATGAAGTTATGACCATAATTTTATTGCATTATTGGGTTCTATTTCTCCTTAACGGGTGGTTTAAAATATTTTATATGTTCACTTTGAACACTTTGAAGTGTGACAGATTAGTTAGAGACATCCATATGGCAATTAGAAGTTCATAACTAATTAACTACTCCATTGCTATGTTCAAGGTATTATATAGACAACGAGAAGAGGCTGTAACTGTAACTCATTTGCTGTGTCTTGGATATTGTCTTACTAATCGACTTAGATTCCTTGGCAATCAGTTATTACTCCTTAAAATTATGACTACCAATGTTCTTGCACAAGGCAAGACCTTTTATATGGGGTTTTTCTTTAAGCGTTATTGAAGGAGTTATATACCTTTTAGGAAATTTATAATAGAACAGAAAACTCATTAATGTGTTATCATGTGAAATATGAATTTGACTAGCTGCTTATCCAAATGTAAACATCTAAATTTTGGATCCATTTTGATTTTGGAAAGTGGTAACTGTTACTATAATTGTTATGAGCATGCCGGATCACAAGTACTCATCAAGTGATATGTAAAGATGAGTTGAATGTAATTCAAATCAGCATAAGCAGGGTGGATTTTCATCCATGAATTTTGGATTGGAGCTGTAATTTTCAGCTCAGTGTTCTGTTGATGCATGTTATATCGGGGTTGCCTGCATGCGTCAATCACAAAATATATAGAGATGTTTGCTTTCAGAAACAAAAGTCCTTTGACTTTTTGGATTCTTTCGTGTTAGAATTTATTGTTTACTAGTTCATATTCTTGTACCATGTTCTACTTAATACTGCATTTGATTGAGTGAGTTAATTTTATTGTTTGCTGGACTAACTCGCCGCTCATGGGAACAAGTCGAATTGTTATGTTCCGTATTCACCATATTCTGATAATTCCATTATTTTCCAGAGGGTCTTCTTGGAAGGAAATCCCTACCTCTTGGGGATTACAATGGTTGTTTCATTGCTTCATTCAGTGTTTGACTTCTTGGCATTCAAGAATGGTGAATCATGATTCTTCTTTCTGTTTAACTACTGCCTCGAGATTCGTGAACTTGGATGATTTCTATGGAAGATATTATCTATTAAACCATCTATTTACCTGCAGATATCCAATTTTGGAACAAAAACAAGTCTATGGAAGGGCTGTCTGCAAAGTCTGTTGTTGTGAGCTTCATTAGTCAGCTCATTGTCTTCCTTTATCTGCTCGACAATGACACTTCCTGGATGATACTTGCAAGTTCTGGAGTTGGCTGCTGCATTGAGTTTTGGAAAATAGGGAAAGCAATGCACATAGAGGTATTTTATTTAATACAAAATGAAAGTAAATTCTCAAATTTCTGCATACCCGTGGCTTATGGCTATCATATATTAAACTAGCTATAATTATATTCAGGATGAAAAGATTAACTAACCACATTCTTAGCTAGTCTAGAATGAGGCATGTTTTGAAGGATGGTGACGTACATTTACAAGCAAATTAGAAAAAGATTTCTCATTTATGCAGAAGATTTATGTTCCTAAAACCAAAATACCGATATTAAGATTGGTGAATATGCTTCATATGATTTTTCGTGGCTTTTTTAACTGTTAGTTCAGTTAAGGGATGGAAATTGCGAGTTAGGAAGAAAAGTAACCAAAGCCTATGGAATTGTTTCTTTCCACTTTTTGTTGACTAGAGAGGCAAGTTCCACATCAAGCTTGCCTTCGAATTCTAATCTCCTGATTAAATGGACAAAAAGGCCACAATTTCATCTTTTATGGCAACATATGTATCCCAAGTCTGTAATGAGAAAACCCGCAAAATATTCATGTGATATTGATGTCAATTTCTGATTTATATAGATGTTGTTCTATAAAATATGTATATCTCTATCAATCTCCATTCATAGTATTTGTATTAGGACCATAAGCCGTTGAATTTTGAGATTCCATGATTTGTGAATTTGGTGATGGTTTTTGTCTTCCAGATTGATAGAAGTGGAAAGATACCCAGGCTGAGATTTAGAGATCGCGATTCATATTCAGGGAATAAGACAAAGGAATATGATGACCTTGCAATGAAGTATTTGTCTTATGTGCTGTTCCTCCTTGTTGGATGCTCCTCTGTGTACTCACTTAAGTATGAGCGCCACAGGAGTTGGTATTCTTGGATTCTCTCATCACTTACAAGCTGTGTCTACATGTTCGGTAAGCCATGATGAGTGCCTTCTGTCATTTTCAGTATGCCGATTAGGCTGTAAATTAGCCAAGCTGCTCATGAGCGGCTCGACAAAAGCTTGAGCGTGTTCGGCTCGATTTATAAACGAGCCGAGCTTGAGCGCAGCGAAACTCGGCTCAAAAGCTCGCAAGCAGGCTCGTTTATAGCTTCATGTACAAGCTCGGTTATAATGTTCATGAACACGCTCGTGAGCAAGCTTGGTTGAATTATTTTTTTAACTATAGTATTTCTATAAAAGGGTAAATGTAGAACAATGTAGTTTTGTAGGTTTCCAAACTATGTAGTTTTGTGTTAAAAGAAATTTCAAATGGACATAATTATTGAGTTTTAGTTCATAAACAAAATTAATGAGCTGCTCGTGAACAAGCTCGCGAGCAGCTCACGAATAGAATTGAGTTCGAGCTCGAGCTCAAGCTCGTCAATTTTTTAATGGGCCGAACATGAGCAGATAAAAGCTCGGCTTGAAGGATCCTGATGCATGTCTTTAACACCTTGTCATAATCATAATCAGTAGAACTGTATGTATTTCGTTTAAATATATCTAATTTACTTGGTAGAACTTTATTTTTCATTGTAACGGGTCTTTTCTCTTGCTTTAGAGTGGCTCGATGTTCTTTGAGGTCCTTCATTTTGGGGTGAAATGTTGATGATTTTATATTGCTTTGGCTCGCAGGTTTTATCATGATGTGTCCCCAGTTGTTCATAAATTATAAGTTGAAGTCTGTGGCTCATCTACCATGGAGGCAGATGACATATAAATTCCTGAACACCATTATCGACGATCTTTTTGCATTTGTTATAAAAATGCCAATATTACATCGACTTTCAGTCTTCCGAGATGGTAAGATGTCTACATTTTCTTTCCCTGCATTAACAGTGATGATATCTTAATCTGGATGTGTTTGCAAGTGAGTCACAGTGACATGTATGTGCACCATACTCCGCATAGTTTGATTAAATTAGAAACTCACCTACAAGTTGGGAACTGAAGAAAAGTCTTTATAGTTGGACCTTTATTTGGTTTAGGGTTAGGGCTGTAAATGAGCCGAGCAGCTCGGCTTTCGGCTTGATAAAAGGTCGACTGTGTTCGACTCGATTTAAAAACGAGCCGAGCTTGAGCATGGCGGATTTCGGCTCGAAAGCTTGTGACCAGGCTCGGTTGTAGGTTCATGAACAAGCCCAATATTATTGTTCATAAACAACCTCGATTATAATGTTCATTAACAAGCTCGCTTATAATATTCATGAACATTCTCGTGAGCAAGTTTGGTTCGTTTATTTTTATAATTATAGTATTTCTATAAAGGAGGAAATATAAAATATCGTAGTATTGTGTAAACTTTAGTTTTTAGGTAGTTTTGTGTTAAAAGAAATGTCAAATGAACAATAATTAATGAGTATGCTTAATAAGCTATTTGCGATCGAAGGTCATGAACAGAATTAACGAGCTGCTCGCAAGGAACGCTCGTGACCAAGCTCATGGGCAGCTCACGAACATGATGTTGAGCTCGAGCTCGAGCTCGTCAATTTTCTAACTAGCCGAGCATGAGCAGGCCAAAGCTTGGCTCGGCTTGGCTCGGCTCGGCTCGATTACAACCCTATTTAGGGTATCTCACTCGTTGAAACATTGCAATGCAGTGTGTTAGAAAAATGTGAAGTTTGGCTCCTATTCCTCCTTCGTTATATCGTCTTATTGACCTCCGAAACCATTAAAAGGAAGCAGTTCATTTAACTTGCATTGTACTTGTATATTTAACCTGACAAAACCATTTTCCTTCTCTACTTCATGTCTGTACTGGTTCTGGAAACAGCATAATGTGTTAACTGTTATACGGTTCCAAAACTGAGTGTGCTTGTGATTGTACCCTCATATCATCAACTGTACAGTACCTACTATTAGCTCACGCACGCTGGCTTCGAACAATCCAGCTTGTTAGGATAGGATGTTCGCATACTTGTTTCCGTGTTTGTGCTTGGAATCCTGTTCTACAATTAATATTTAGTAGCTCACGCACCTTGGCTTAGAATGATCCAGCTTGGTAGGATAGCATGTTTGCATACGTGTTTCTGTGCTTGTGCTCGGAATCCTGTTGTGCAATTAATATCAGTTTAGAATACTTCGGGATACTTTTCAGAGTTAATTAGGTACAATTTAGGGGTTTTTTATATATCAGTTTAGAATACTTCGTCAATTCATATATCTATAATCCGTCCCGGAGGGGTTTATCGTGGTTAAACCTCGATATACATATATCCCGCACTATGGGCCCACCCAAAGTGTCCGCCGGGATTCCACCCGAACGGAGACATCCGCCAACCCCTGGGCCAGTTGTCGGGACTGGTTTAAGTGATCCACCCTAGTCCACTAGGGACTAGGAGTGTCAGGCATATCCACGTTGTACCCGTGTCTCATATTTTTTAAAAATGCCTTTTGCCGTACATGTACCTGTACCCGTATCAGTGCTTCATAGGATTGTACCCTCGTATCGTCAACTGTACGGTACCTACTATTAGCGCGCACCCTGGCTTCGAACGATCCAGCTTGTTACGATAGGATGTTCACATAATTATTTCCGGAATCCTGCTCTGCAATTTAGGATGTTCCATTTTGTTGCTATCTTGATATGTTGTGCTTGCTTTTTGCAGATCTTATATTCTTGATATACATATACCAAAGATGGATTTATCCAGTCGACAGACGTCGTGTAAATGAGTTCGGTTTTGGTGGCGAGGATGACCAGACGATCCAGACTACCGGTTCAGATGTAGTTGCCGAAAAAGCTGAAGAAAAGAAAACTAACTGAAGTGGGTTTTAGCTCGGATATTTAGAACCGGTATTTCGGAACATCACTGTAAAATTCATTTAGGAAAAGTTTGTGTTTTTGTTTGATTATTTGCTTTAGAATGAATGATATTTAAGTAAAACATTTTGGTTGAATAGGCCATTTTTGTTGCTTAGTAAGGTTTGCTTGATTGATAGATTATTCAGTATAAGAAAAGAAGTTGGAGGAGCCATGGCTACAAGCTTTGGAGACAGTTTTGTTCACTTTAGATTACTTGAAGCTAATTTTTTTATAACTTTGCATTCACATTGTTGGTATTTTTTAGACCTGCCATTTATTGTGTTGTTTCAGTTTTGGGTTCGTGTTAAAAAGAGTAAACCCAAATCCAATCCCAAAAACTTGTGTCACAATCGTATTAACTTGTTCAGGTTAGTGTCGGTTTCGTGTCGTGTTTTTGGGTTACATGTAATTTTATTACGTTTATATATGGGGGTAAATTTTGTTTCGTGTCAGATTTGGGTTCGTGTTAAAAAAAGTAAACCCAAATCCAATCCCAAAATTTTTTGTGTCACAATCGTGTTAACTTGTTCGGGTTAGTGTTGGTATCGTGTCGTGTTTTTGGGTTACATGTAATTTTGTTACGTTTATATATGGGTAAATTTCATATGTGGTGTACAACGTTTATCCCATTGCATACTTTGGTATATAACTTTCATTTTGTTACACGAAAATGTACCATCTTATAGGTGACTTTCCACTATGGTGTACAACAGCTAAAAATGACCGGTTAACTCGAAATCAACGTGCCACATCATCATTTTTCATCCACTAATTAACTAATTAGTAAAAGTGGGATTCACAAATTATATTAAAAAAATTAATTTTATCCTTCCTCTTTTACCCCTATCCTTCCATCTCTTCATCTTCTTTCCTTTATTTATCTCTCTTCAAATTTCTCTCTCTAACTTCTCTTTCTTTCTTCAAAGGATAGCTTGATGAATAGCCCTCGAAGCATATCCAATAAATGTGTTTGCTGCATCTACACTCAATCCGATTACAACCTTCTATCGTCTCAATTGTGTCTGAATCCTTTCACAAAGGAATCCATCGAACGGCTCTTGCACATTGTTCGATATCATGCCTGCTTTTGGAGGGTGGTTGTTGTTGGGAAACCCAAAATCTCATCAATCGTACCAATCTCACCAATCATTCAATAAAAGTCAAGTCTTTTCCTGCTTCTTGAAACCGTCATATACGGTTTCGTTGCCAGCACCACAACATGTTTACAATTTATAAATGGTCTGACCCACTCTTACAAATTGCATTTATCAAATTAACTATCCCAAAAACACATAAAGTGATATCTGATTCACTCTTACAAGTTGCATTTGTCATTCTTGTTAATTACTAAATAAGAAATTTGGCATATTATTATATCTCACGGACCATTTTGAAATTTCAATTAAAAAGTTTAGGACTAATTTAATTGCTGAATAGTGATAGGGTAAAATTTTGGAATTGATATCAATAAATTCAATTTTCGTTTCTATGATATGCATAATTCAATCTAACTGAAACATTACACGTAATATCCGCAATTATGAGGAGCATGTTTTTGGTATTGTTTTCTAAGATAGAATCAACAGCAGCCTGGACGGACCGGAACTCGCCGAACCCACTAAGGTCAATGGTGTAACACGGTTACCAACGGGACTAACCCACCTGTGGTGGTGCTTGGTGGAGGTGTTAGAAGGCCTTGCTCCCATCTGGTGTTGTTCTTGCTGTTGTTTCAGATGCAAAACAATTGCACTGAATTCATGCATACTACATCATAGAAAAACTTGATTTAATCATGGAAGAAAAGATAATAAGCAAAATTCATGACAATGATCTAATGAAATAAGACTGTTGGATTTAGAATTTATCAATTGTTTAAAGTTTAGGGTTAAGGTGTAAAATACCCCTAACGTTTTGGGTCAGGAGCAATTTTACCCCCTAACGTCTAAAATGGTGCAACTTTACCCCTAACGTTTGTAGACAAGAACAATTTTACCCCTAACGTTGATAAATTAGGTCAATTTCAGAAATAATTCATCAAACTGTCTTCTCGATCATGAATCTTATCATCTACACTTCACATGTGCGTCATTTTATCAGTGTTGGGATGTGAAAAAAAAAATATACTGTCTTTTGTACGAATTAGACAAAAACATTCAAAAAATTCACCGAATTTATAAATATTAATCTCCAATTCTATTATTAAATTACAAAAAACATGAAATCCTTTTTTTAGAATCAATTTATATACAATTGGTGCAAAATAATGAATAAAAATATCTGTGTTTTATAATAGTGTCTGAAATTGACCCAAATTACCAACGTTAGTGGTAAAATTGCTCTTGACTATAAACGTTAGGGGTAAAATTGCACCATTTTAGATGTTAGGAGTAAAATTGCTCATGACCCAAAACGTTAGGGGTATTTTTGCACCTTAACCTTAAAATTTATAAATTAGGATATAAAAATTATTTTATTTATGATATATTTAAAAAATGGGTAAATTACATTCATGACTACTTAACTTTACTCATTTTAACATTGTGGCCACTAAACTTCAATTCTTAACGGTATGACCACTGAACTTTACACTTTTTAACACCGGTGGCCACTCAATTTTAATTAACTCGTCAAAATGACCGTTAACGACCTCAAAATGAAAATATTCAAGAATTAAAATTGTTCAGTACGACATTTACCATGAAACCACATTTTTTATTTTCCAAAATCACATTTTTGGAGCTCTCTCTCTAAAACACACTCTCTCTCCTAGCAAAACAACACCTAAATGACCTTAAAACGAAAATTTTCAAGAATTAAAGTTACTTAGAATATCATTACGCTTTGTATTTTTTATTTTTAGGCCGTCAACGGTCGTTTTGAGGAGTTGAGCAGCCACCGGTGTTAAAAAGTGTAAAATTTAGTGGTCATACTGTTAAGAATTGAAGTTCAATGACCATAATGTTAAATGGATAAAGTTCAGTGGCCATGGGTGTAATTTACCCTTTAAAAAAATAGTGATATATTAAGAATTAATTTTTATTATGATTTGCTTATCATTTTTTTTATTATGATTTAATTATAATTTTCACGTGAAAATTCAAATAAATATTTCAAAATATTCCCTAAATAAAATATATGGAAAAATTACACAGAAATTCATATTTCAAAAACTATTTACAATTATGTCAAGTTATAATTTTGAATTATGTCAAATTAGTAAAATCGGTACTTTTAATATATTTTAAGGATTGAAATTTATAAATTAGAAGTCTATAATATATTTTTTAGGGTTTATGATTTATAAATTGGAGTTTATAATTTTTAAATTATGATGTAGAATCATAATATATAGAAAATAATGACATATTATGAATTAAGTTTAATGATATGATTTAATTGTAATTTTATATTTAATTATGATATTTCTGTATTTGACCCATAAAATATTTGTCTAAACCAAGCCAAGCCTATCTAGGCCCAGCCCATAGTTGATTTACAGGCATTTATTAAGAAGGGAGAAAGTCGACCGATCCCAAAATCAATTCAACCAAACGGAGACGAAGAATCCGATTGCACGAAACGCAGATTTCAGAAGCAGGTGTGTTTCTCTTCGATCATAGATTACGTATTCGTCAATCGATGTAATTTCAAACCCTAGTTACTTAATTTTTGGGGAGACTTCATTGACCTTAATCTCAGTTTGCTTTGATAATAATGGCTTTGCTGGTAGTCTATCTAGATTAGGGGATTCTAAGTTAAACCTAAATAACTTTCTGAATCTTTATCTAGTAAACTGATAGGATTTTTGTTTTGGGTTTGTGTTCAATTTAAAGGAACCTCTGGAGCTATGTGGATATTTTAGATTAATTACCTAGTTTTTGTGCTTTTATAATTTCAAGGTAGCCTAATCTAGTTTCAAGTTTTAAAGATTAGAGATGGTTTACCTAACGCAGGTAATTTGCTCCTTAGGAGTGTGATGGGGGATAAAGAAACTTTTTTTTTTTTTTATCTTCTTTTCGAGTTTTTCTCTTGGAATCAGATAAAGGTTTTATCCGCTTATGGGTTCTAATTGATGTTTTCATATGAATTTCTGCTTTTGATTTGCTTGCTTGGATGAACTTGTGTGCAGTCTACATAAATTTTAGGGTAAAGTACAGAAAAAAAATCCTTGTGCTTTCAATTTTTGTCAAACATGTACCTGATGATTTTTTTTTTTTTTTTTGTCTAGAAGGAACTGTGGTTTTGTTTTACAAGGTTTTTCGCTTTACTAGAAACAAGGACATTAAAATTAAAAGAGTGTTGACAACCTCAAAATTGAAAAATTCAAAGACTTTATGATTTTCTAAGCAACTTTAATCCTTCAATTTTTTAATTTTGAGGTTATTTAGGTGTTGTTTGGTGAGTAGAGAGAATGAATGTTTAGATAGAGAAAGCTCTGAAAATGATGAATTTGAAAAGTAGAAAATTTGATTCTATAGTAAATTTGGTACTAAATAACTTTAATTCTTGGAATTTCCATTTTGTGGTCGTTAACATTCATTTTTAGTGTCAAACTAGAAGATCCTCGTTTTTAGCAAAATAAAAACCTCGGTTCCTGTTTGGACAAAAAAAAAAATCACACTTACACTAGTTTTTTTGGGACTTCACCCTAAATTTTAGGGATAAAAGTCTGATTTTTCCCCTATGGTTATTGGGGGAAGCTCAATTTCTCCTCATTGTATAAAACGACTCAATTTTGCACTCACGGTAGAAATCCTTGCCCAGTTTACCATTTTCCAAGAAATTCGATAGAATTTATGTAGAAAAGTGTAGCGTTTTCTATCATAATGTTAAATTTGACCTAAAGTTTCTACCATGAGGGCGAAATTGGACTATTTTACAATAATGTTGGGGGCAAATTTGACTTCTATCCCTAAATTGCACTCTCTTGAGATATCTTATTTGGATGTTTCTTGATTTCCTCATTCTTTTCACCTTCAGATAAGCATTTTAATTTGTTTTATGTTATTTGATTTTTCTTGTTATCCAATTTAGGTGGATTAAATGGAAAGCAAATGGTACAGCGGTAAGCAGGAAATAGATGCTCATGATAAAAGTCAACGAGATAGCGAACAAGTAAGGAATATCAGTTTCATTCCATGCATTTTTTTTCTCATATATATTTTGTTTGCGTTGCATCTGAACCGGCTTAGTTGGGAAAAGCGCTTTGTTTCCAACAAACAGAATTTTAAAAAATATGAGATACGGGTACGGCGGGGATACACCAAATTATATATATATATATATATAAAACCACTAATCACATACATAATCACTAATAAGTATGTTGCAAGGAAACGGAAACGGTCACCGGCAAACGTTGTTCGTATAAAAATATAGCTAGGAAACGGTAATGGAAATGGAGAAGAAACAGAAATGGAAACGGACACGAAACACCGTGCAACATAAAAAGAAACATTCTGTACTTCAAACTATTTAAACTACCAATTCTAACTATTCTAAGACATTTCATGATCTTCATGTACAAACATTTGATACTGATTAGCTTTTAGTTATTTACTTTTTTTTTTTGCAAATAAAATGGTGGGTGCAGACTGGTTTAGTTAATTATTTATGTTAGGGAATTATATTTAAATTTTTTTACATATATTAACCCCTAGATTGTAAAGTTATTTTAAAAAAACACCCTAAATTTTACCTAATTAACTCTGAAACATATCCCCTGCCTATCCCCATAATTAAAAGAAAAAGGAAAAAAGGGGATACTTGTTTTTCCGTATCCCACGTGGATCCCCACATATCCCGGGAGTATCCGATGCGCGCATGTCAGCTTCTTAGAAGTGTCGGCGCTTCATAGGTTTCCATATATTTGTATCTATACGTGCTGAATGAAGTTTGATGCATATCTATCTTGTCCTATGAAGCACCGATACCGGTATGAATACAGGCGCGGGATGCGTACGGGTATAACAAACGACATTTTAAAACAAATGTGAGATACGGGTACGGCGGTGATACCCCAAATTATATATATATAACCCTAAATAAGATTCATAAGTAAATTATAAATCATAGGTCACATTCATAAGTCAATTGTAATCATTTTATAATCTTCATTTACAAACATTTAATACTTATTAGCTTTTAGTTTTTTATTTATTTTTTTGCAAATGAAAAGGCAGCTAAAGGCTGGTTTAGTTAATTATTTATATTTAATTTTTTTTATATTAATCCTTATTTTTGTAAATTTATTTAAAAAAAATCCTAAATTTTACCTAATTAACTCTGAAATGTATCCCCACGTATCTCCATAATTAAACTAAAAAATAAAAAAAGGTATACTTGTTATTCCCAGGTCTTGTTATTCATTAGATGATTTATCCATGCTTCACTGTTTTGACTTGTAATGTTTGCTTTTTCTGTTCTGTTTGTCATCAGGATTCTCTTATTGAGGATTTGGTAGACGATTTTCGTTTGCCTATTAATCAAAAACCAACAGAAAATGTTGACCTGGATAATGTTGAACAAGCTTCATTGGACACAATGTTGACATCATCTAATATCGGGTTTAGGCTTCTTCAGAAAATGGGATGGAAAGGGAAAGGTCTTGGGAAGGATGAGCAAGGTATGTTCAGAACCCAAAAACTTACGACAATATTGCACGTCTTGTCATTTGAATCGGTGGAATGATCTTCTATGTCTGATTTTCTCTTAGGCCCCGTTTGTTTACTGGAAAATATTGTACAGGACAATATTTTCCTGATTTTCCGGTGTTTGTTTTCTTAGGAAAATAAGTCAACGGAAAATTTTAGGTTAGTCAACAGAAGATTATATGAAGAAACTATGGAATTTTTTTTACCGTTTTCAAAAGAGGAACATTTTCCTAAGCTTTTAGAACCCTACTCCATTCCTTCTTACCATTTTGAAAACAATAGCCACCCAACACTTCTTCCCATTTTCTGGTATTGTAGCCAAACCCCGAAAATTATTTATTTTCCAATAAATTTTCCCTTACCCAAGCAAAATATTTTCCGGCAAACAAATGGGACCTTAAACTGTTAGCTTTTTCTTGAACTCTTGTAAATGCTCTTAAAAGTTAACCTTACATCTCTATATTCAGCCAATCTTGCAGTAAATTTGGGTTTCTTGGTTCTTGTAACTTTTTTTGCTTTTATCCTTCATTGGATAAGTTTTTGCACATGACTGTATTTGTACCCTTCTATGCTCTATAAATGAGCCGAGCTGCTCATGAGTGGCTCGGCATTCTTGATCGTGTTCGGCTCGATTTATAAACAAGCCAAACTTGAAAAACTGTGAAACTCGGCTCGGAAGTTCGTGAGTAGGCTAAGTTATAGGTTCATGAACAAGCTCGATTATAACGTTCATGAACAGGCTCATGAGCAAGTTGGGTTCGATTATTTTTTAAATAATAGTAATTCTATAAAAGGGGAAATGCAAAACTACATAGTTATATCATTATATGTGAAACTTTAGTTTTGTTGGTTTCATAACTACATAGTTTATGAACATAATTAATGAGTTGTTCGTGGGCAAAGTACATGAACAGAATTAACGATCGGATAATTTTTTTAATGAACTTAACTCGTCCATTTTCTGCCAACTGAGCATGAGCAGGCCAGAGGTGGCTCGGCTCAATTACAACCATAGTTCTGTATATGATATCATAATTGAGTCTTTTTTTCCGAAACATCTTTTTTATTGTTGATCTTCTTCTGGTTTTCACAATCTTTTTTGTTTTTTTGCTCAGGAATAGTTGAGCCAATAAAATCGGGGATTCGAGATCCCAAGTTAGGGATAGGGAAACAAGAAGAAGATGATTTTTTCACTGCAGAAGAAAACATCCAAAGAAAAAAGCTTGAAATTGAGCTTGAGGAAACGGAGGAACATGCAAAGAAACGAGAGGTATGTCGCTACATTTGTAGAGATGGCCATAAATACTTTAACCAGTAGATACTATATTGAGGTTGATGTTTTACTTTTTCTGAAACCCGCATCTAATAGCAGAAGGCAGCATATTGCATATATGCATGTCTTTTGACGGGAATGGTATATCATAGGAGAACATCAACTTTGGAAGATCTTGAGAATTTCGTGCAGTTTTTATTACCTGGTGGCTTCTACTGCCTGCTTCGTGCACATTATGAAAATTCAGGTGTTAGCGGAACGTGAGCAGAAAATTCAAACGGAGGTGAAAGAGATAAGGAAGGTCTTCTATTGTGATCTCTGCAACAAGCAATACAAATTGGCCATGGAATTTGAAGTTCATCTGAGCTCATATGATCACAATCACAGAAAGGTACATGCACGAGTTATTTAATATGTTACTGAACTTTCTTTTCATTTTCAAAGTGGTGTTACGTTTTATGTTTTAATTCTCGGCTTTCTTTTGGTCTTTGATGATGTTTGCAGCGTTTTAAGGAGATGAGGGAGATGCAAGGCTCTAGCAGTCGTGATGATAGGCAAAAACGAGAATTACAACGACAAGAAAGAGAAATGGCTAAGTTTGCCCAGATGTAACAACTCGGACTTGGTTTTCTTGTTATATGTTAGCTTTTGATTTTTAGCATCTTTACGGCTTCTTTATCTCTTTGTTCTTTATGAATATCTAGGGCCGATGCTCGTAAACAACAACAACAACAACAACTGGAGGAACCTCAATCAACCCCGATTTCCAATTCTTTGAAAAGTGCCACTGCGCTCGCTGATCAGGAGCAGCGGAAGGCGTTGAAGTTTGGGTTTTCTTCCAAGGGTGCAACTTCTAAGGTACGGAAGGTTGAGAATTTAGTAGCATGAGATTTGTGCTTGAAACCATAGTTGTTAAAGCCGCAAGCGCACTAAGGTGCTAGGGGGTCCTGTAGCCCAGCAGCTTGCGCCCGATGAACATGAGGTGCAGAAAATGAAAAAAATAAAATAGATACAAAATCTAATTATCAATATTTGATAGTAATGTCACTAATATTCTATTAGTAGTTTAGGCATGAACTAAAAACTAGGGGTGACCATTTCTGACACGAAAACACGATTTTTGGAGACAACCTGACTGACACGACACGATTGACATGAAATTTATTTTTTTAGGTTTTATGTCAATATTATAACTATATAGAACAATATATATGATAACACGATTTGTATACGAAACATGAAATTGCCACCTCTACTAAACAAGACAAAACTACATGAAAACATAATATTAAACGTCAAAAACACCAAGTTAAGTGTTGACAATAGAGACTATGATACTAGAATTGCAACATACTTCTGCTCGTTTCTCGTGTCGCACTGATGAAGGAGCTCCTCTTCCCTGCCTTCTTATTAAGTCTCTTCTTGTTCTTTTTTACTTAGATCAACGGTTTAGATTTGAGTTTACTAAATAGGATAAGTGGTCGAGATTAATTTTTTTTTTGAGCAGTAAAAGATTTAAATCAAAACACAGAAGAGGCGTGCCTGCAAACCCCATCTGAGGTGCACAAGGCGAGAGCCTTTTAAACGAGCCTCATCTAGGACTTATTAGGTGCATGACCTTGAGCCTTGGTGAGGCGCACAAGGCGAGAGCCTTTTAAACGAGCCTAATCTAGGACTTATCAGGTGCAGGATCTTGAGCCTCGCCTGAGGCGCTCATTCAAAGCCGATCTGCGCACGCAAGGCGAGAGCCTTTTAAACAGAGCCTCGTCTAGGACTTATTAGGCGCATGACCTTGAGCCTCGCCTTAGGTGCACAAAGTGAGTCTTTTAAACGAGCCTCATCTAGGACTTAGTAGGTGCAGGACCTTGAGCCTCGCCTTCAAAGCCCATCTGAGGTGCACAAGACAAGAGCCTTGTCTAGGACTTATTAGGCACAGGACCTTGAGCCTCGCTTGAGGCGCGTCGTTACCAACTATGTCGGAAACTATTCAGTATGATTACCAAAGAAGTTGTTTTCATGGCATACACATATACAATAATATCATAAATAAAGTGTTGTTGAAGAGTTCAATGAATATTATAGCAGTAGCGTTCACATGGACCTTGAATGATAAAAAATTCACCGGCACATTAGAATCCTGACATAGTTGAAAATGTGTGTAAAATAGCTGCTAAGGATAGCAAAATTCAAAAGTTTATCATTTCTAAGGCATATGGCAATTTGAAGTAGCTTCTAATTTTCTTCTAGGAAAAACGCGTTCTTAAGCCCCTGATCAGTTCGATTTTGATTGATTAAGCCTCCGTTCAATAGATACATTAAGTCCTTGATCAATTAGTTTCGAACACATCCAGCAGCGAATACAAGACTGCTACGCTTGGGGGCCAATTGTTCACTTGGGTATATAAATTGTTTTTTCATGCTTATCTTGCACCCTCAACCCCAATCTTTCAGAGACGGGCCTGGAACTACCCCCAAGGTGGGTCGGGGCCCCTCCAGGCCCTCCTTATCTCTGCCCTTGAACACATCAAGCTTCTGATTTTTTAAATGAATACATGCCTTTGATCAATTTTCTTTTTTGAACACCTTAAGCTCTTTTGGGCGGCCTTTATGTATGTGCGACTCAAACTCCGTTTTAGCGCACACTAGCGCACATACATTGCCAACTTGATAATTTTTTTTTCCTAATATGTCATGTCAATCCTTAAGGTAACATTATAATCTTTATATGCTCCTGTTGATTTGTTCCTTTTTTCTCTGAATTTGTAGAAGTCATCCTGGTCTGGTACAAAGAAACCGAAAGTTGTTGCGGTTGCGTCGGTGTTCGGCAACGACAGTGAAGAAGAACAGTAAGCTTTTACCATGTGGCTGGATATCAGCATTGTACTGTAACTTATGAGATGGTCTTGTGCTATTTGGTTGGCAATTTGTATTTATGGTGGTTTGTGCTTGTATTTGTGAGAATCGCCATGGTGTAATCGGTACGGGGATGCGAAAACCTGTTAGAAATTTCCGAAGGTTAGAATTGTTGGGGTTAGAACTTTAGATCTTGTGCTTCTTAAACTTGATGTGATGATTGTTTTTATCAATGTTGAAAGTTCTATATTTATATTATTTACTACTGTTTTTAAATCTTGTTTGTACTTTTTCACGGTCCGGGTAAATAACAGGTAATTGATGATTGTTTCGATAGTCGAACCGAAATCTTGGTGCGGTTTGGTTTTTGTAATGGTTTAGTTTGGTAATCGATTATTGTTTCGGTTATTTTGTAAAAATTATCGGGTAAATTGAAATCGAATTGAAAGTTAAATATAAATGAAAAAGTCATAATTCTGTTTTTATATTGAAAAAACCTAAAATAAATAAAGCCAATATATAACTTATTGCATTTTAATTTTAAACTTATTCACTATTTTAATTTGCTAGTTTTTAATTTGTAGGAAACTAGGAAATATTTTTTTTATCTTTAGAAACAATATAATATTTTTTTTATATAAATAAGTATATTTTTATGTATAAAATTTTGTAATTTAGATATTTAAATCATTTTATATATTTTGATTATTCAGTTGGTAATCAAATAAAAAAAAATGGTTATATAATATTCTGTTACTAATTAGTTTTGGTTCAATTTAGTTTTGGGAAAATTACAAAACTAGGTCAAATGGGAGGTCCATTTACATATTTAACCCATTTATTCAACCTACTACATATCTAGACTGATTTTGTGTGACTTTTTCATAATACCCTCAATATTTACGCGCGTCTCGTCCCCTTTCGTCTGACTTCACAGATTCTTACGAAGCTAATGTTTGGGTTTATATGCGAAGCCTGCGAAACTAAAGTTTGGTTTACTTGATGAATTTAGTTTGCATATGCGAAGCTTGCGAATCTAATGTTTGTTTTACTTGATGAATTTAGTTCGCATATGCGAAGCCTGCGAAGTTAAAGTTTGGTTTACTTGGTGAATTTAGTTCGCATATGCGAAGTTTAGATATGTTTTGTAGCTAATTCGCGAAGTGGTATATAACAAAAAATGGCAAACAACAACGGATTCTAACATTAAAATCATAACATTATCAAAATTTACAACAAGATTGACACAATAACAACATTAAAATCATAACATTATCAAAATTTACAACAAGATTGCCACAATAAACTCCTAACAAAGCACTTCAATGTGAACCTAACTAATCCGGTACCAATTTTGAAGCGAATGAGTAATCTTGGTGTGCACCGTGGGACACATCCATCCCAAAAGGTCTGGACTTCCATTTTGGGATGAGAAATGGAAGTCCAGACCTTTTGGGATGGATGTGTCCAACAATGCACACCAAGATTACTCCGCTTTAAAATTGGTACCGAATTAGTTAGGTTCACTTTGAAGATTGGCACCATGGGATGGACGTGTCCCACGGTGCACACCAAGATTGGCATAATCTCTCCTAACTAACTATTTCAGGAGTGAATATGTCAATCTTGAGGGAAGTTAATCCCTATACAGGAAGGAAAGTCATCTCACCTACAGCCCAATACGTCGCCTTCTAGAAAGGGATGTTATATAATCAACCACCTTCAGAAAAAATTAATCGTGTTAGGTAGGGAAAAAGACGATTTTGGCTTCGCGAAATGAGGATTAGCGAAGCATGCGAATGTAAATGTGCGGGGAAAGAGGTGATTTTACTTTGCTAATCGATGTTTTCGCGAGGTATGCAAGGTCTGAAACGTGACGATCTACGTCGCATATCGATGCTTTCGCGAAGTCTGAAACGTGACGATCTATTCGCAGACTTCGTGAACTAATCGATTCGCGAAGTAGATCCACACGTTTCAGACTCTTTCTCTTCGCAGATCTTCGCGAAACCATCGATTCACGAAGTAGATCGTCACGTTCTAGGCTCTTTCTCTTCGCAAATCTTCGCGAAACCATCGATTCACGAAGTGTATTCATGAAAAAACGCAGAAAAACAACAAATACTTACATTTTTCGCGCCTTTCACCCTTAAAAGCGACAATAACAATATGATAAACTGGGAAAAATGAAGAAAATAACGTAGAATAACCATTTCTTTAATGGTAACAAGAAGAAAGAAACCTAGTAACGAACAGGAAGATGAAGAACCATGGCTTCGTTTTCTAGGATTAGGAAGTTGCAGAATCAAGAGATGAAGAGAGGAAAAAGAGAAATTCACTGTGATTTGGCGAAATAGTGCAGATTTCGTGCAATTTAAAGGAAGAAAGGAAGATCAAAAGTCTAGAAATCATTAATGGAGGAGCCAACTTTTTACTTAACCAAGGAGATAGGGGGAGCGGTCGTTCGCGATGTGGTGGGTGTTGAAACACATTTCCACATGATTTTGATTTGACAAAATTATTTAAGTGATGATAAAAATATTCTAACACATTAAATTTAAATGCTTTGATTTATTACACTAATGTGTTTGTCCAATGTTGAGTTGAATTGTTTATAAGACATTGAGATTAAAAAGCCCAAAGGCCCATAAAGTGGAAGTCAAGCCCAAATCAACACTTCAAGACCATTCGGCTCAAGAGTTCAAAACGAAGCCGTATCAAGTAAAACGACGACTCAGCAAGAGAAGGATCGAGAAGCCTTCGAGGCAAAAGCTTCAAGTGGAAGCTGCTGAGTTGGACGACAATGCAGTCTGGACAGCGGCAGACAATGTTCAACTTCCAGACAAAGTATTTCTACTTTGGAAAAAGTTCAGAAGACGCAGGAAGCTGTCTCGTGGACTTTTCCTTAAATGTCGAAACATTCTGCCGAAGACTGACGAAGACAGAAGATCCAAGAATCCTATTGGCCAACGACACTGAGCACGCCCAGAGTGACAACGACAGGAAGCCGTTTCCCTCCAACGGTTATTTCGAAATTCGAAATAACCAGGTGCCTCAAGTGTCACTATATAAAGGCCATCCATTTGCTTCAATCGATGCAGATCTTCAACTAGTCAAAACGCTGACCAAATTCATACTTGAAGTTTCTGTGAGAAAAGCAAAGCAAATACCTTACACCAATTCTTAATCTTTGTGTAAAAGTCTAGAGTGATTTCCAATCATCTAAAGTGTCTTAGCAATCGTTGTTTAGGACAAACACTTTATCATTTCTAGAAGAATAGAAAGGAGAGGCTGAGTACTCGGTTATAGTACTCAGCGTAGATATAGGAGTGAGTAGAGGTATAGAGGAAGGTACTCTTGTTATACTCAGCTTCTATCTGTAAAAGGTTTCGTGCTCTACCTTCAAAGAGCTCAGTAGAGAATTCAAAAAAATCTCGGAACGAGTTCCGGGGACTGGACGTAGGCGGAGAGACCGAACCAGGATAAGTCTGCTGAGTAACATCTTTCTAACCCTTAAACTCCTTTAATATATATTGCTTGCTATAAAACTGACTAAGTAAAGAACTCACGCTAAGTTAAGTTTACTAAGAAGCTGAGTTCAGGAATAGACTCTAAGTGCTATTTCCTGACTCAAGTAAAGAAGCAGACTTAGTCACAAGTTGACTAAGCTTGTGTCTTGAATCTACTTAGTGACGTTGTGTAAACCTTTTCATAAGAAAAGACGTCAGCCTCAACAGACAAATTTTTAAATAGTTCCTATCCCCCATTTGGAACTAACTTGTCACGTTATAAGGGACCAACAAGTGGTATCAGAGCTTAAAAGCTCACTGTGCAAGGTTTAACTACCTTGAGCTGATCCCCACTATGGCTGAGAACAACACTCGGTTTCTCCTAGGAAATCTGACAACTCAGATTTTTCCTGAGGGTCTGTCCATAACTCGGCCTCCTCTATTCTTCGGGTCTAACTATACCTTTTGGAAGAATAGAATGAAAAATTTCATTCAGGCAACAAATATGAGTGCATGGCTATCTATAGTCCAAGGCGCATTTGTTCCTGTTGAAACTATTGGTGGCCAAACGGTTGTCAAAGCTGAGACTAGATGGACAGAGGATGATCTCAAGAAGCTACAAAATCATGCTTCGGCTATAAACATGCTTCACTGTGCTTTAGATGCTGCAGAATACAACAAAATTTCAGGTTGTGAGTCAGCGCAGGAGATTTGGAAGAAGCTGGAGGTCACCTATGAAGGAACCAACAAGGTGAAGGAATCCAAGGTCAACCAGCACATGAGGTTGTACGAGCTGTTTGAAATGAATGATGATGAAGGAATCTCTGACATGAACGCAAGGTTCACAAACATCATCAACGAACTCAAGAGACTTGGAAAGATCTTCTCCGAGTTTCCAAGCACAAAATAAAACACAGGAAGATTAAGTTAGAATCAACCGTTGAGTAGCAACCAAAATAGATTGCCTCTAATTAATCAACACAAGATCAAAGATAAAAGAAATAGATGAAATCAATTGATCGGAAGGAAGCCGTGGAAAATCTCGTCCTCAAACTGGGGGTCGAAATTCTCTCTCTTGCTCTTAGGGATGGATTTCGAAAATCACTTAGGGTTAGCCTTTTTGTGTGTTGGCCGAAATTCCTATATAGGGGGGTATTTATAATCTCTTGTATCTAATCTCTAGTTAGATAGAATTAGGTTACTGAATAGGAATTCAATTCGGAATAGAATTTCTAATTATTATCTCATTATATATCTAATATATTAAGGATAATAATAATAAACTTATTGGATAATAATAGGAGTATTGTAATCTAATTAAAACTCCTAACTTATTTATCTTTTAATTAATTTAATTCATAATCCTAATCTAATTAGGATTGATTAAAATCAAATTAATCATTCATGTATTATACATGAATTTCGACCCCCCTTATGGTCCATGGGCCTTATTGGGCTCAATTGGGCTTCCATCAATTAATTAACATCTATCTCCCTTTTAGGTTCCAAGTCTTATGTGTGACCCATTAGGTTCCTATTACTTCTGGCCGTATGCAACTATTAAATTAATTTTTAAAGAATTATATTTAATCTTTGCATAACGGAATGATGTACAGAGTATGTGATTAGCAAGTCCGTAATCATTCCCCTAGAGCCATAAGAAGACAGGTTGATTCTGTCGTTAACCTTTCCGTATTAGTTACAGTATAATTCGATCCTTTATCAACTACATCCTTGAACTGAATCTTATGACTATGGATGATGTCAAGTCACATATAGCGAGACGTTCGTTTTACTTGTACAGGCCGAGTCAACTCAAATAGATAGGTTAAGTGAAATCTGTATTTCAAGTCTTAAGCTATCACCTTGCAAGGATTTAGAGTCAAGTCTTCCACACGCGATCCTTGGATGTATCTCCCATTTATCAGGAGTGATAAATGCTCAATCCAATGTATAACTATCCTGAAATTACCTCATGTGACACCCAACCTTTGCTGTTCACACTCCAGAGTCATCTCTGTTAAGGATCGTGTTACAACAGGATCAAAGTCTCACATTCAGTAATTCAGAATGACCAATTAACATTCCTTTGAGTCTGAGGATTAGTTATACCTATTAATACCAATGAGATGAACAGGTGACAAGGATGAATCTACCCATCCTGTTATCTCAAATCGGATCCCCAATCCTAATGAACTCCCTTTCATTGGATCCACGTAACTGTCCAGATATCTATATATATGAAGCTTGTGAGATCAGCTTTCTGTCGGACAGAAGACATTGTTACATGCAAGTCTCAACAGTGATATGTCAATCCTGGGCATATCACTTGACTTGGGGTGGTTTTAAGTTTATTAGTTTATCATAAAGTTTAGTCTCACTTCATGCTTGTATGAACACTTTATGATCACTTTAAACAAACTTACAGATTCCCTTTTATTAGACTTTATTTAGTGCTTAAAAGGGATTGCCTTCATATAGTTATAAAACATATATCTCATTAAAACAAATGATATAAAGAACACTTCATTTACATTAAGTTTGTATCCTAGAACAATTGTCTATAGGACACTAAACCCCAACAGGCCGGACATTCAGTTCTCGGTATGTTATTGCGCTAGATATCAATCTAACACTAAGGAATCTCATTACATAGCTGTAAAAAGAATCCTTAGATATTTGCAAGGCTCAGTGAATGCAGGTTTGTGGTATCCCAATACTCATGACTTCACACTCATTGGATACACTGACGCTGACTACGGACGAGACAAGCTTGAATGAAAAAGCACCTCAGGAGGATGCCACTTCCTTGGGAGCTGTCTTGTGTTCTGGTTCAGCAAGAAGCAGGCGTCAGTAGCCCTGTCAACCACTGAAGCTGAGTACGTTGCTGCTGGAAGCTGTGTTGCTCAAGTCCTATGGATTAAGCAACAGCTTGAAGATTATGGCGTTCAGACCAAAACAATTAAAGTCAAATGTGACAACAAAAGTGCCATTGACTTATCAAAGAACCCAATCCAGCACAGCAGGATGAAGCATGTCAGCATAAGACATCACTTCATCAGAGGTCACATACTCAAGGGAGAGATTAAGCTGACCTATATCCCAACGGATGAGCAGCTTGCTGATATCTTCACAAAGCCACTGGCTCGTGAGCAATTCAACATAATTAGAGAAGCCATTGGTATGTTTAATCCTCTTCAATAAATTTCAAGTATAGTATGCATGCTGAGTGAATTACCATGCTGAATGATTTATGCTATTACATGCTGTGTGTTTATCTTAAGCTGAGCAACTAAGCATAAAAATTATTCTTTTGTATAACACTGACTACTCAGAATTTTAAACGCTTGAAATTCTTAACACTGAGTGAAGAGCCGTTGCAAATTTTAATGCAAAGCACGCGAATTAAATAGCCACCTAGGATGACGTAAAGGCTATAATTAGAAAATACACGCGCCGTATGTGTCATAAATGCCAGAATCTTCGTCGATTGAGAATCTCAAGGTAAAACGGACAACCCAACACCTTGGATTAACTCAACATCTCTATAAATAGTGGATGAATTCCCACTTTTATTTCTTTACGCTTAGAAATCTTTAGCATTCATACTCTCTCTCTAAAAATTCCCAAACTTCCCAAAAACTTCTCTGAGAATATGACGAACGGTTCTCTAAATATCTCCAGTGCCGGTTTACCCAACAACTGCTCCGATGAAAACCCCAAATCTCCTACCCAGCGTGACCACGCCAAGGTCACAACACCAAGCAAGAAAGCTCAAGCTGTCCAAGCCACCTCTTCGAAGGGAAACCAACAGCAAAAGGACAAGGGCAAGAAAGTTGTGGAATGCACCTACTCTCATGTTTTCGAGAGTGTGAGGGGGTGGAAGATTGATCACTCACGATGGTTTTCAAGGGGATTCGTGGACGCCGAGCAACCTTTTTGTGAGTGGATCAAGAATAATGGTTGGGCCGAGCTGTTCTCAGTTCGTGATGCTACTTACCCTGAGTTGGTAAGAGAATTCTACGCCAACCTAAAGATCGCCAATGATGACCGGAACTACCTAGCTTCTCATGTTCGAGGAAAGGAAATCTTCATCAACCCTGCATATCTTGCCTCACTGTTCAAGCTGAAAAACGAAGGAGCTATACTTCGTAAATCTGGTGACCATGAGAAAACCAACTACGTTCAGACCTTCTGTAAACCTGAGGGTTATATAGGTGAAATCTCGAGCACTTCCATGGGTCAGCATCAAAAGATGGACCATTACATACTGACCAATTTCCTTTTCCCTAAAATCAACTGCACCAACTCAGCAACCAATTTTGAGCAGTGTTTTATATGGCACATGCTGACCTACACACCGATAAACATGCCCGTATTCATAATCGGTGGGTTTCTACGAAGTACAGGAACCCTTAGGTTAGGCGCTTTTATCACCCGAATCCTCAAGGATCACAATGTGGACATGGTTGCGGAAATCAGCACTCGGGGAACCGAGATTACAGCTGGTGCCCTATTCGGTTTGGCATATGATCAACCTATTATGCCGAAGAAAGGAAAAGGGGAAGCTGTCCAGAACGTTGAGGGGGCGGTGACTCGAAAGGGAAGAACTCAAAGAAAGAGGAAGGCTGTCCAGAGCACCTCTAAAGCTGCTGCTTCTGCCCCAAAGAAGGTTAAATTTGTATGTGGATGAACTAAGCCTCAGATTCAACAAGGACAGGGTGGATCTAGGTCAGCTGAGAAAAGACCTAGGCAAGCTGAGCCTGAGACAGAAGAAAGAGAGGTTGATGACCAACCATTAAGAAAGAGGAAGAAGCAGCTCAATTTTGAGTTAAGACCTATCGATGCACTACCAACTGATGTCGTCGTTCCTCCTAACTCACACTATGTACAAAATCAAAACATTGACGCTGAGCAATAGATAGATGATCAAGAAGAACAAGACCAACTGGGTGGTCAGTTTGTCGAGGAAGAATTGGAGGAACAGTTTGAGGAAGAATAACTGGATGATGAGTCTGAAGAAGAAGAAAGTGGTCAGGATGACACTGAAGAAACAGCTGATGATGAGCACCTTGAACCAATCAACACTGAGTTGGTTAACGAAGAAGAAAATGAGCACACAGCAAATGCTCCCGCTGTTCAAAGGGAAGCTTCACCCACTGACTCCATTGAGTCCATTCCTTGTGACCCTACTCCTCCAAAGCTAAAGAGACTGAGGAAGAAGAAGGCTTTTCGAGCACCCGTCATTGACCTCATGGGTGACTCGCCGCTAAGGGATGAGATCTCTAACCTTACAGATGTACATCTTCGGTACTTCTCAATCCCTCCTGAGTCTCAACCAGAGCAACAAGAAAATCAAGCCTCTGTTGCTCAGCCGAAGGAACATGCCGACTTAAATGCTTCCGCCAACCAAAGTAATGTCGAGCAAGTGCTCGAAGATTCCGCTCCTCAACACGTTGAGCAAGCCAAAGAATTACCTGCTCAGATGCACACTGAACTTCCTCAGCTTCCATAATCCAGTCAGCTTCAGACTGACACTGAGCAAGTAATACTTTCTGCCGATCCTCCACTTCCATAACTCAATATGCAGAATCAAATCCAGTCAGTTTCTACTGACAATCCAAATTCCAGGCCAGCCTGACAATGATGGGCCTTCTAATGATGAGCAGAACCAAACACCGCCTTCATTCGGTTCTACTCCTCCTCCGGCATCTGGGTCAACCAATGATGGATCCTTAAGCTATTTGAATGCCTCTGAGTCTGGTCGAAGAATCATTGACTCAGCCCAAGCTCTTATCCAGGACCTCCATCAAACCAGTACCAATGCCGCTGGGTCTACTAATGTTGAGACAACTCCACTTTCGTCTGTCACTCAGCTTCTAACTGAGATCAAAGGTCTGAAGGATCTTTTGAGTGTCATGACTTCATTGCAATCTCAACAGCCCAGGCAGGACTCTATAACAAAGCTGGCCGAACTCCAGCTGACCATGGTAAACCACATAAACTCACTGCAAGGTCAGATTCATCAATTGTCAACTGCGAACTCAGCATATGCCACTTTTACCGAAGTCCATCATCTCTTCAGCCAGCTTCATTCTGAGCAAGAGAAAACAAATCACCAACTTTCCACCTCCTCCCAATGCTCCATTGAGCAAATTAGCAAGGCTGTGTGTCTGCTGAACTTAAACAGGCAAGAGATGGCAACTGACGAGCTTAAAACCAACGAGATTCTAAAGTATTCTCGAGTAACTTTCAACCATGTGTGCCAAATCAACGCTCAGTGTGAGTATTTTGATTCATCTCTTGCTAAAGATGTTTCATCAAGCTTTTGCAATACTCACTGAAACCATACACTGGGTTGGCAAGTCTCAAGCCTATGTTTTGAGTATGCCGAGTGCTGCATCTGTCGGAATTCCTCGAGCTATTATGGATGAGGGAGTCCCAATCTTTGACGGAATGAATGAAAGCACAAGAAGGCTAAAGGCATTTTCTAGACGCCTAACTCAAGCTGCCATTGAAGAAACCTTCATTGCCAAAAATGATGCTAGCAAAAAGGGGGAGAAAGAACAAGCCCCAAGAACTCAGCAATCTGAAGAAGCTTCAGCAAGTCAGCAAAGACACAAGGGAAATGGTAAGCTAAAAGAGCATGAAGCCCAACTCAACTACAAGAAGAAATAGCTTTAGCTTTACTTACTAGGACTGACTAGATTTCTTTTTGCTAAAACTTGTAGTCCTTTCCTTGTGTATTTTTTTTGTGTGCTGACCTGAATACAAAACCTTGATGCATCTATCCTTTTAAAACCAATCTTATGTGATGCTTACTTATGTTTTGTATCGAATAGTAAATCGCATCTTCACTAAATCAATGGTGCTACTTGTCTACATTGCCTTATGACTGCATGCTGTGTTGACCTCTTTTACATGTCTTCTTAAAACATATTGAACAAAGAAATACTCAGCGCTCTCTGATATATAAATCTTCCGCATAAAACTGAGTTAAATAGAATATGTTCCATGAGCTGACCTATTTCTGAAAAATGACCTTAGACTTACTCGATTAAACCTTAAAATGTTTAGAGTAAAACTAAGTCAGCCGCTCAACCCTTACGGGGGAGTTATTTGAAAAAATCAGGTCAACTATCATGGGGGAGCTCAACACTGAGTTCTTCAACTAAATATTTTTGCCAACATCAAAATGGGGGAGTTTGTTGAAACACATTTCCACATGATTTTGATTTGACAAAATTATTTAAGTGATGATAAAAATATTCTAACACATTAAATTTAAATGCTTTGATTTATTACACTAATGTGTTTGTTCAATGTTGAGTTTAATTGTTTATAAGACATTGAGATTAAAAAGCCCAAAGGCCCATAAAGTGGAAGTCAAGCCCAAATCAACACTTCAAGACCATTCGGCTCAAGAGTTCAAAACGAAGCCGTATCAAGTAAAACGACGACTCAGCAAGAGAAGAACCGAGAAGCCTTCGAGGCAAAAGCTTCAAGTGGAAGCTGCTGAGTTGGACGACAATGTAGTCTGGACAGCGACAGACAATGTTCAACTTCCAAACAAAGTATTTCTACTTTGGAAAAAGTTCAAAAGGAGCAGGAAGCTGTCTCGTGGACTTTTCCTTAAATGTCGAAACATTCTGCCGAAGACTGACGAAGACAGAAGATGCAAGAATCCTATTGGCCAACGACGTTGAGCACGCCCATAGTGGCAACGACAGGAAGCCGTTTCCCTCCAACGGTTATTTCGAAATTCGAAATAACCAGGTGCCTCAAGTGTCACTATATAAAAGACATCCATTTGCTTCAATCGATGCAGATCTTCAACTAGTCAAAACGCTGACCAAATTCATACTTGAAGTTTCTGTGAGAAAAGCAAAGCAAATACCTTACACCAATTCTTAATCTTTGTGTAAAAGTCTAGAGTGATTTCCAATCATCTAAAGTGTCTTAGCAATCGTTGTTTAGGACAAACACTTTATCATTTCTAGAAGAATAGAAAGGAGAGGCTGAGTACTCGGTTATAGTACTCAGCGTAGATATAGGAGTGAGTAAAGGTATAGAGGAAGGTACTCTTGTTATACTCAGCTTCTATCTGTAAAAGGTTTCGTGCTCTACCTTCAAAGAGCTCAGTAGAGAATTCAAAAAGCTCAGAACGAGTTCCGGGGACTGGACGTAGGCGGAGAGGCCGAACCAGGATAAGTCTGCTGAGTAACATCTTTCTAACCCTTAAACTCCTTTAATATATATTGCTTGCTATAAAACTGACTAAGTAAAGAACTCACGCTGAGTTAAGTTTACTAAGAAGCTGAGTTCAGGAATAGACTCTAAGTGCTATTTCCTGACTCAAGTAAAGAAGCAGACTTAGTCACAAGTTGACTAAGCTTGTGTCTTGAATCTACTTAGTGACGCTGTGTAAACCTTTTCATAAGAAAAGAAGTCAGCCTCAACGGAAATTTTTTTAAATAGTTCCTATCCCCCCCTTGGAACTAACTTGTCACGTTATAAGGGACCAACAGTGGGAAGTGGGAAGGTTAGGGGTATTATAGAAAAGTCACACAAAATCAGTCTAGATATGTAGTAGGTTGAGTAAATGGGTTAAATATGTAAATGGGCCTCCCATTTGACCTAGTTTTGTAATTTTCCCTTTATTTTTTAAAATGAAGTATATTTCGATTTAGTTAATTGACATTTTAATCGGTTAGTAACCAAACCAAACCAATATTCACCTCTACTGGTCCGACTTGTTGTGGCCCGTTTCCAATAGATTGGGTTGGATGAGAAAAATTGACTTTAATCCTATTCCAGCTTTGTTAAAACCACTTACATCTAAAGTGGGTTTGGATTTTATACGTGAAGTTTAAATTGATACTTTTTCAAAAACCTTAAACCTATTTTGATACCTTATCCCAAAATTGTTGTTTTTGGTTAGCAATTGAGATAATAATTAAAAACTATTAACCAAAAATCACAGTTAATTGATATGTTTGAACTGGTTTAGGATTTAATGTCTTAAAAATTGATAAATCGATTAGGTTAAAAAAAATATCTTGATAAAATTGGTTAATCCAACTGCGTCCACCTTTAATTGATTATTTAAAATAGGAAAAATTATAAAACTGGGTCAAATGGGAGGCCCATTTACGTATTAAACCCATTTATTAATTCTACTACATATCTAGACTGATTTTATGTGACTTTCCAAAATTACCCCTAACCTTCCCACTTCCACCTCTCGCGAATCGCCGCTCCCCCCCATCTCATTGGTTATGCGAAAAATTGCTCCTGCATTAATGATTTCAAGACTTTTGATCTTCCTTTCTTCCTTTAAATTGCACGAAATCTGCACCATTTAGTCAAAATCACAATGAATTTCTCTTTTTCCTCTCTTCATCTCTTGATTCTGCAACTTCCCAACCTTAGAAAACGAAGCCATTGTTTTTCATCTTCCTGTTCGTTGCTTGGTTTCTTTCTTCTTGTTACCATCAAAGAAATGGTTTTTCTACGTTATTTCTTTCGTTCTTCCCATGTTATCATATTGTTATTGTCGCTTTTGGGGGTGAAAGGGGCGAAAAATGTAAGTATCTATTTTTTTCTGCGTTTTTTTCATGATTTCACTTCGCAATCGATGGTTTCGCTAAGCTTTGCGAAGAGAACGAGCCTGGAAAGTGACGATCTACTTCGTTAATCGATGATTTCACGAAGATCTGCGAAGAGAAAGAGTCAGAAACGTATGGATCTACCTCGCGAATCGATTAGTTCGCGAAGTCTGCGAATAGATCCTCACGTTTCAGACCTCGCAGACTTCGCGAAAGCATCGATATGCGACGTAGATAGTCACATTTCAGACCTCGCAGACTTTGCGAAAAAATCGATATGCGAAGTAAAATCACCTCTTCCCCTGCACATTTACATTCGCATGCTTCGCTAATTTTCATTTCGCGAAGCAAACAACGTCTTTTTCCCTGCTAACACGATTAATTTTTTCTGTAGATGGTTGAATACGTAACATCCCTTTCTGGAAGGCGGCGTACTAGGCTGCAGGGGAGATGATTTTCCTTCCTGTATAGGGATGAACTTCCCTAAGATTGACACATTCACTCCTGAAATGATTCGTTAGGAGAGGTTGTGTCAATCTCGGGGTGCACCATGGGACACGTGCATCCCATGGTGCCAATCTTCAAAGTGGACCTAACTTAATCCGGTGCCAATCTTGAATCGGATGAGTAATCTTGGTGTGCACCGTGCAACACGTCCATCCCAAAAGGTCTGGAAGTCCAGACCTTTTGGGATGGATGTGTCCCATGGTGCACACCAAGATTACTCATCCGATTCAAAATTGGTACCGGATTAGTTAGGTTCACTTTGAAATGATTAGTTAGTAGAGTTCATTGTGGCAATCTTGTTGTAAATTTTGATAATGTTATGATTTGAATGTTGTTATTGTGGCAATCTTGTTGTAAATTTTGATAATGTTATGATTTTAATGTTCGAATCCGTTGTTGTTTGCCATTTTTTGTTATATACCACTTCGCGTATTAGCTTCAAATCATATGCAGCATTCGCATATGTGAACTAAATTCATCAAGCAAAACAAACTTCATCTTCGCAGGCTTCGCATATGCAAACTAAATTCATTAAGTAAATCAAAACATTAACTTCGCAGGCTTCGCATATGGGTGAATATGCGAAGTCAGACGGGATGGGGCGAGCTCCGCGTAAATATTGAGGGTATTTTTGGAAAGTCACATAAAATCAGTCTAGATATGTAGTAGAATTAGTAAATAGGTTTAACATGTAAATGCACATCCCATTTGAACCAGTTTTGTAATTTTTCCTTTAAAATAAGTTGATTTTAAATATTAACTGCTAATCACAATTTTATCATACACGGGTAATAACGCAACCAAATGAATCCTAAAACTCGTCTTTGAAGAAAAAGAAAAGAAAAGAAAAAAAAAATCTAAAACTCGTTCTTGCGTCATCTACGGTTGATTAATAGTATTCCAAATTCAATCGGTTAGAAACTCGGCCGAAGCTCCCATCTTTGTCTCCATCAGTGTCTGTAAGAGAATTCTTCTTTCCTTCTCCAAAATGGGATTCTTTCGTCATTTATTGAAACCAAGCTATGTATTTCAATTCTGTTTAGTTGCTCCCTAACTGTTCGACAAAATGCCACACTGAAAAATAAAAAATATTCATGCTATTTTTATCCTAGAAGCTTAATAGCACTTCAATTTGATTTAAGCTGTATTTTGATTGTCTGTTTAGTTGCTACCTAACTGTTGGAGAAAATGGCACACTGAAAGATTTTTATGTTATCTTTACTGTAGAAGCTTTAATTTGATTTTCTCTAATAATGTTATCAATATGATATATGGTTATGAATACGGTATATGGTTATGGAAGATTTGCTGTAACACCCTGTCCAATACCACTTAGATATTGTCTGTTTGGTTGCTATCTAACTGTTCGAGAAAATGCCACTCTGAAAGATATTCATGTTATCTATATTGTAGGCTTAACAGCACTTCAATTTGATTTGCTCCAACAATCATACTTGTTAAAGGCGCATCTCACTCAAGGTTCAAGGTAGTGAGCGTTAATTGCAGAAAGCGAGAGACACTGTTTGAAAGGCTCTCACCTTGTGCGTGCAGCTTGGGCCTCGAAGCCTGAATCAAGGAGCGCTCCTGTGTTTTCAATAGGTTTTTTTTTTCACTGTTTTATGTAAGTGTTTGACTAATGTAAACCACTAATCTAATTTAAATAAGAGCAGTCACGTAAAGAAGTCTCCTCCACTCCACTCAAACAGAAACTGCGAGAAACACGCAAAAGAACGCACATGATAATATCAAGTGACAATGAATGATTATTAGTTTGCTAGCATTATCAGTTAGGTACTCAGGTTAAGACGTCAAGTATATGTTAATGTCTCTATAAAGTATGAACTCGTGTTCTTACATTTATGATTTAGTATTATGTTTTTGTGGTTTTGTTTTGTTTATGTGGTCACAAGTTTTTGGTTTATGCTTTAACTGGTAAAAGAGTATTTTTTTTCTTCTACCCCTGGTGTTCCTCAGGCGTGTTATCAACATGATATATGATTATGGCAGATTTAGGGATAGATGGCATTAAGACGTGTCCTTGGGTTCTCGGATGGCGAGTTGATGAGGTCAGATTGTAAGCCTTGCTCCAGATTAATGAGGCAAACAGCAGGAATTTTTACTGTTGGAGGAGCATTGGGGTTCTGGGTACTTTGTAGATTGCATTATGGTATGTTTACTGTCTCTGATGCATTTCTTTTTATATGTATATCTAGAGGAATTGCAATTGATTTATTGGGAGCATTTGTCACAATTGAATTTTTTGATTTCCTTCAGCTATTGTTGTTAAAATTAGTTAATAATCTCTTTCTGGCGTGTTTCTGTTATTAATAGTGAAAAAAAGGTACCAACTTGCTTGTTGTGCTGATTTAAGTTAGATGTGAAGTAATACAAATAAGCGTCATGAGTGGGTTAAATGCATCATTGCTCATTGAACTTGGATGTTCGTCTTAAAATGGTCACTGAACTTCAATTTGTGTCAACAAAGTCATCCAAATTTGAATTTTTGTTTCAATAAAATCTTCGGTGATTTCACAGGCAAAAAGGACTATCATAATCGTGATGTGGCGTCCATATTAGAAATTTACCAACTAGATTAAAGCTTATAATATAAAAAAAATAATATAATTACACAATTTAACTGTGATGGAATTTCAGAGACCAAATCCTTGTGTATTGCATCCATGATCATCGGAAGTTTGCTGATTAGAATAAATTGAGTGTAATTTGCAAAACAAACACAGTAGTTAACACCAAAATAAACATAATAGGGAAATTTGAACACAAATAATCAAACACATTAAAATACACTTAATCTAAGAGCAATTTTGGTTGTCCTTTTCATCTGAAGTCACCGAAGTGAGTTTGTTGAACAAAAACCAAACTTGGCTGACTTTATTAAGAGAAATTGAAGTTTAGTGATCATTTTGAGACAAATCCTAATGTTCAGTGACCAACGGTGCCCATCATGAACAAAGCCCAACGCGTTGCCGGAGGCGTACTTAGGTGCAACTTTACACGGCAGGTAGTATTTTTTAGGAATCCAAGTTAAACAAACTAGTACTTTCAATCTCAACCCTTCTCTATCTATAATATCTACGACTACGACTGAAATCAAATTAGGTTGAATTAAAAGAAATAAACAAAAGAGGAAAGAAGCTTTGAATGGCAGAAATATCACAAAAGTTTGATTAGTGATGAATATGGACAATGGAGACTTTAGTTGAAAAGTAGTTATTAGACCATTAGTTAATTAACTTTGGTTTTTATTTTAGTCTTTAAATCTAGGGATAAGGTGCAAAAATGCCCTTAACATAGACGTACAGAAGCAATTTTACCCCTAATGTCTAAACTACTGCAATTTTGCTCCTGACGTTGGCAGCCAAATAGCAATTTTACCCCTAACGTTGACAAGTTGTGTCAATTTGTGAAATAATTCATCAAACCAGTAATGAATCGTATCTACTTCACATGTGCGTCATTTTATCGCTCAGTAATAGATCACAAACATATGAATAGATGCAAAAGAAATAGAAAATTATACTCTATTTTATGCGAGTTGGACAAAGAAAAAGTTCAAATATTTGGTCGAGTTCAAATATTTTTTAAATTGACCCAACTTACCAACGTTAGGGGTAAAATTGTTGCGTGCTCACGCATTGTGCCTAGGCTCTAGGACCTCTAGCACCTTACTGCACGACACGCATTTAATAACTATGATTATTTGAGCTGATAATACACAGGATATTGTTCTAGCATTGAAACTGATGGTGAAAAGATTAAATATATGCTTCCTAAAAGAATGGATCAGGAAGGGAATAGGAGTAACATTTGGTAGTGAATATCTAATTATTGAATTCTACATTCTTCTGAATCAATATGAGAATAAGATTTGAAAAGTTATTGAATTCTACTGGTTGAGCAGCAGATGTTACTTGTTAGCTTAAATGACTCCAATGAAATTAAGATTTGAAACAAGTTTGTAACTCCGTTCAACTTTGGTTTCAAAACTATTTATGAGGCGTTTAGGGACTGTCAGTGTGTTATGCCTAGTGGTGAAGGTGGGGCTTCTCAAACAGCCTGGTTCAGTTTCTAGCTTTAGCAGTATGGTAAGGCGTAGGGCGGTAAATGAGTCGAGCTGCTTATGAGCGTTTTGGTGTTCGGCTCGATAAAAGCTCGATCGTACTCGGTTCGATTTATAAACGAGTTGAGTTTGAGCACAATGAAATTCGGCTCGAAAGCTCGTGAGCAGACTCGATTATAGGTTCATGAACAAGCTCATGAGCAACTCGATTATAATGTTCATGAACACACTCGTGAGCAAGTTTGGTTCGATTATTTTTGTAATAATAATATTTCTATACAGGGGAAATGTTAAACCATGTAGTTCTGTAAATTTCAAAACTATATATTTTTATGTTAAAGAAATTTCAAATTAATATAATTAATTAACATAATTAGTGGGTTGTTCGCGAGCGAAGTTTATGAACTGAATTAACGAGCTGCTTAGCTCGAGCATAAGCAGGCCAAATATTAGCTCGGCTCGGTAAGGCTAGGGGCGAGCTTTGTGTCACGGGGTCAGATTTGGGTAGGCCATGTCCCCGTGTGATGTTGAGACATTTTAAGCCAAGTTCTACGTGTGAGAATATAGTTGAACCCAAGCCAATACTCGTTATCCAATTTTGACTACTGTTGCATAAGATTCTCCGGTGTATCAAACCCTTAGCCCTTGTATGGGTTGACAGCTCCATTTGGGCTCCGAGACATCCCACCTCTATTTCTCAAGGCAAGATGTCCATCTCCTAGTCACCGATGGACTAAGGTGGATTACTTAAAAGGTGATCGAGATCCTACACTGAAGTAACTGATAGAGAATAGTCTAGTCATAGTAGGAATATTCTAGAAGGGGTGAGGTGTATGGGATAAGGGTATTTCGGGTATAAGATGTTAGTACATGTGTCTAGGGTATGAGGGATTAGTACATAAGGAAGGGTTAGGGAAGGGAGAAGGAGAGGAAGTTTTACATTGTTGTTTGGCTGCTCATTGCTATGGCTCTACCTAGTAGAGAGAGGTTTCTCCCGGGGGATTAGAACATCCGTTCTATCCATTGTTTATCATTGTTTATCTTCTATATATCAATATATATCAGCATTTCTCTTTTTTATTTTCATCTTGATGTTTGAGTTCCTATCAGTAACCTTGTCCTCTATTGTAGTCCTTGTACCGGGGATGGATCCAGATGGATCTAGGGGCGCTTGAGCACCCACTAGTCACCGAAAAACGCCGAAAACTCCATAGAAACAATGTATGAGGCTTTAATTTTTATGTAAAAACATAAAAAAATATCAATTTATAGCACCCATAAATCACGAAAGACCACCATAAAGCAGCACCATCTGTCAGCGAATTCTGGATTGATATGTTCCATTCAATACTCTCTATGAAGGTTTCCTCAGAACTGTGTCAATACTTGAGCCCGTTAATCTACGGGCCAATTATCTCTCCCTAACCGCACTTACCGACTAATGAGAACGATGTTCCTCAGTGAATTTAGGATGAATTCGGATTGTTGTTAGTTCTTATGTTTGTTTTATAATATCATATTGATGGTTGCAATGTTTGTGCAGGCCCTAGAATTACAATTCCTAGGAGTCTTCGATGGGCTACTTGTGGAGCTATTTCTACAAGTTCAACCACAGCTCTCCTGGTTCGGCTCTTGAGCCCCGAATGTGAACCCCAAAACATAGTTGCTTACGACAAACTTAAGTAGTGGTTCGTGTAATTTGTATCGTCACAACGATTACTCGATTGTTGGTAGACCTGTTTATAAGTCGGGGGTTAAGTTTACACCGAAAAACACTCAATCCAAGTTTAGTCTAGCTCGTTATCAATGCTATCGAGTTTGGATTTAAAAAATTAAATCTCGAGCCTATCCCAAACAAGTTCATTTTCTTATATATTTTTCATTTTTAAATTATATATAATATTAATTGGCCGAACACATTTTATGTGGACCGTTTTTTCTGATGTGTATAATGTGTGCAGGATCGCTCTTATGACCCTAAAAAGGGTAGGAAGACAAACGACTGCTGAAGTAAACATTGTTAAATGAAATTTAACATCCATAATATATTAAACCTTTAAGTGTAACTAATGATAACAAATTAATTTAATTAGAACAAGAGTTATAGAGGAACTCTAGTATACCTTTCAAAGCAATCCTCAGTGGAGACTTCTGAACTCTGCCTGACACCCTCTCATCATCATCATGGGTTATGGCTGTGTTCCAGCATCTCTACACACCTCTTGGATTCGTCTGAAGGCTAACTATTGTTGCTTTATCACTCTGGATCTTTTTAAACTAATATGCTATACGGAAGTTAAACTTAAGTAGTTAACAACTATGGATGCTAAAAGGGGAAATTTAGAAAGCCATGGATATAGAGAGAAAGAAAGCTTTTATTGCTCAAAGCAAGTTATATCTCATACATCATATGTCTTCTCCTTATATAGGTAGAAGATCAAAGGTGAAATTACCAAAAAGGAGATTACATCATCACAAAAGTTAAAAGTACAAACTTTTAGGTTACACGTGTCGAATGCTTCTTATTTTGCTCTTCCACCTCAAGCTTTACATCTTGCCACTAATCTCTAATGTTTCCACCTCATGCTTCTTCTTTGGACACATGTCTCTTCATATCTTCATGTCTTGCCACGTGTTGATCTTATTGCCACCTTTTCTTTAGGTATTGACACCTCGTTCTTATATTTCTTATATTTCTTATCCATTTTTATCTCATTTTCTAAATAAATGGATCCTCCTCTTTTCTTGGATGGGCTTCTTCTTTGGGCCTTATGGAGTCAATATTCATGGGCTCAGGTCTTATGGGCTCAATTCTAATTAAACATGATTTTCTTGGGCCATATATAGATTCATAATGGGCTAATGTATCTGAACTATGTTTATATTTCTTATCCATCAATTTCGTATGCATTTCTATCAAAATTTGTTGACTCGTTTCATCACCCATTTCCATTAAATAGTTGATAGTTATCATTTCTTCAACTTCTCCATGATTCGATCTGGCTATTATAGCCACCTTTTTATTTCTAATATAGTCTTCGAGTCTACATTTGATCGTATGGATTCCATGTGCTCGTTTTTCTCCTAACCAAGATTTAAAATTTTCTAATTTGCATGGAATGTCCCATTGATGGTCGGAATTATCTACATCAATCTTAGTGTTTCTACCAGTCTTAAAAATCTGAGCAATTATTATCGGTTTCCCTTCTAAGTCCATAGCAGCATCAAAAATTTGAACACAAAATATTCCTCTTCCAAATCTTAATCCAAGTTCGTCAATGGATCTGGGTATGATAGATGGGAGTTTTGAAACACTATTAAGGCTCTCATCAGTCATGACTTTGTCCAGAAATCCATATCGAAATAGTTTCTGAACAACATCTGGACTGCAGTCTTCTGAGCATATATACCTAGGGTATTTGGTCATCTTAATGGTTCTATATACGGTTTGACTCTTCTTATATGTAAAAAATTTCATGATATTCTTATATGCTTCTGTCATTTCTGGAGGGAATTGTATAACCTGGGAGGTTGTGATTTCTGATGAGTTCTGATTAATCAGCTTAGAATGGTTCAAGGTGGTGGCTCCTGAGAGTCCACTAGATGAAGTTGGCAGCTCAATTGGCTTCTTATGAAGATCTCCTAACAACTCATAAGATGATCTAGGAGTCATGGTTCGTATATTCTGATTGTTCTGAGACTGGAGTTTCTTGAGTTCTTCCTCAAGGTTGTCCAGAAAGTTCTCATGATTTCTGATCATTGCCAGCATCTGGCGGTTCTGATTTCTGATTTCTGATATTCGCTGGATCATTATCTCCATTCCTGCTCAAAAAATCAGCTAAGATATTTCGTTTTCCAGAGATAGGTTTAACAACAAAATTATAGCAATTGAAAAAACTTTGCCAATGCCTTCTTTTGTTCAATTCTGGTAGGGGATCTATTTTATTTCTGATAAATGCTCCTACTTGTGTATTATCTGTTCTTATGATAAATTCTATGGATAACAAATGATACCTAAATCCTTTAATTCCATTTTTAACAGCTAGTAATTCTTTTTCATTGATATGATAATTTTTCTCTGAGGGTTTCCAAGTTCCTGATCTATAGCCACATATTAAAGGAGTTTCTTTGTCTATATCTTCTTTTCTATATGCGATGAGTACTGCTCCCCACCCGATATCACTAGCATCTGTATATAATTCTAATTGATCATTATCTTTAGGTAGTCTTAATTTTGGGAGAACTTTTACTGCTTCTTTTATTTTTCTTATAGTATCAGTGTGAGTTGTCGTCCATTCAAATACTTTATGTTTCTTAATTAGCTCTTGCAAGGGTTGTCGTAATTTTGGTAAGTCTTTTATATAATCTGATGCATAATTTATTATTCCTAGAAATTGTTGGACTTCTTTCTTAGTATCTAATTTTTCTTTAAAATTTTCGATTCTAGTTACGATATGATCTTGTAGTTGTAATCCTTCACTATCTATTATATATCCTAAATATTCTATTTTATTTTTAAAGATTTCTGATTTTTTTTTCAGATAAAAGGATTCCATGTTGTCGTACTGTTTTTATAAATGCATCTAGGTGCTGTAAATGGTCTGCTATATTATTGCTATAGATTAATATATCATCGACATAAACTACACAGAAGTCATTTAATTTTCTAAATATCGTATCCATTCGTCGTTGAAATATCTGGGGTGCATTTTTCAAACCAAAAGGTAACACAATCCATTCATAATGTCCTTGTGGTGCACTAAATGCTGTTAAAGGTCTTGATTCTTTAGTAAGCTTAATTTGCCAAAAGCCACTTTTACAATCAAATTTACTAAACCACTTTTTTCCTGATAATCTATTAATTAAATTTCTCTTATAAGGTAAAAAATATCCATCAAAAATCGTTTTCTTATTTAGTTCTCGATAATCTATTACCATTCTTGCTTTGCCTCTCTTTTGTTCGCTATGTTTTCTTACTAAGAATGCCGGGCTACTATGAGGGCTTTTACTTTCTTGAATTAATTTTAAGTCTAATAATTCTTTTATTTGTATTTCAAATTCCTTTTGATCATCAGGACTATATCTTATTGGTCTAGTGCGAACAACATCATTAGGGTTTATGAGTTCTATCTTAGCATATATCTTTTCTTTTTCCCACAACGTTATAGGGTTTTCTCCAAAGTTGATCTTTAAATGGTCTAAATATTTTTGTTTTAAAAGTTCTAAATTAGTATCTCTGTTTGTTTTGATATTATGTATTGTGAGTGGATATAAAGGTAGGACGCGCTTAAGGATAATCCATTTATTACAAGGAGTTAAAAGACTTATGGTTTCAGGTTTGATTAGCTGGACTTTAAAGAAATCAAGAAAATTATTTCCTAATAATATATGTTGTTTCATATTATTTTCTTGATAAATTATGGGTAATCGAAAGATTGTCTTGTTAAGTATTAATCTCATATTTTCGGCTATAATATCTAATTCTTTCATTTGTTCATTAAATCCTGTAACTCTGACCTTATGTCCTTTAGATCTTTTCCATTTATGGGGAACTAGTACATCTTGCTTCGCTAAACATATATCAGCTCCACTATCTATAAATATGCGGCGTTTTATAATCTTATTAGGTTTATATTCTACCGGTGCTTCTACATATATGGCTACCATTAGTTATTAGTTTCACTATCTTCATATTCTATTGGTTCTAATTCTTCTGAGTTCTCACCTTCTGTTTCAGTAATATAAAATTCATCTTCTTTATGCCATTTATCATCGCTGGCTCTTATTTGTTCTAGACTCATTATAAATTCTGTTGTTCCTATATATTTGACACCTTTTTGTTTTAATTTAGGGCATTTATTAGCATAATGTCCTTTCTCATTACAATTCCAACATTTACATTCTGTAAGTTTAGTATTTTTATCCCTTAGTGGTCTTTCTCGTCTTTTCCTAAATTTTCGTTTATATCTAAATCTGTTCCGATTTTCGGGATTATTTTTATATCGTCTAAATCGTTTTCGTCGAAATCGTCCATTATCATACTTGTTAGTATAAGACTTCTTATATGTCGGATTATGTCTATAAGTGCGATTAGGAGTATATCGTCTATATTTTCTCCTAATTTTATCATCACAACCAAAAACTAACCGTTTTTCCGTGAATCCACATATTTCTCGTAACCCGAGTTTCTTATCCTTTTTAACCTTTTGTTGAACTCTATATTCTTCACATTTTCGCATAAGATAAGCTCGTAGTACTCTAATTCTTTCTCCTAATGTATTTTCTTTTGGTTCTAATTGAGTATATTCTTTTGAAACTTCTACGTTGTATGAGTTTGGTAAGTGGTCATAATATAGTTGTTGGTATATCAATCCTTCTTGTGGTAAAAACCTAGCTTCATAAAAGAACTTAGTAAAACTGATAGTATATTCTGGTAATTTACTAATTTTACAACATTTCATGTTATTCAAATTCATTATTATTTCAGCTTTTCTTTCAGCAAATACTGTTTCTCTAGCCACTAACCATCTTTCTCCTAAAAATTCTCTTTTTAATACCATATCGAATAATAATAACATTGATTTCCAATCATGAGCACAAGCTTCTATTTGTGGTCTTAACTGATGAGTTATAGATTCCATCCAAAATCCTACTTTTCCTATCATTGTTTTAGAGATTAGGTCATACATATAATCTAAATTTTCAGTGTGAGATGAATTCATTAAGGCTATGTACATTCCTAAATTCCAATCATTTATTCGTCTACTTATTTCTTGTTCATCATAGACATTATCTAAGTCTAAAAAATATCCATTTGGATTTAATCCTTGAGACATAGATCCTATAAATTCTTTAAAGTCTCCTTGTTGGCCTATAGGTATATGTTGTGGAATCGTAGGTACTCTTTTAGTTACTACGTCTAAATTGGGGTCTATCATTTCTTCTTCTGGATAATTATCGGCATCTTCGTTTACTATATTTTCTGATCCTATATCTGATTCTTCATACCTAGTGTAGTTGTTGTTGTATTCGTTTTCTATATCACTTTCTGGTTCTTCTTCTATTATTGCATTAATGTTCTTCATTTGTTCTAATGCTTTCATTATTTGATGATTTTCTTCTATTAATTTTGTTTCATCTTTATTTTCTTCTTCTATATACCCAATGATTTTTAGTTTATTTTCACTTTGAATATCTGAACTATCTGAACTATCACTACTACTGTTACTGATGTGAATAGTTTTCCCTTTTACTTCTTTAACCATTGTTCTTAAGACTCTTACTTCTTCCTTTAATTCTTTTAATTCATCTGTAATGTGGATTAGCTCTGTTTTTGTTTGTTTTAATTCTAGCTTTGTTTCTTTTAATTCTTTTTTAGTATTTTTAAATTTGTGTTTATATTTTTTATATTTTTCGACCCATTCTGTACTCGAATTGATGACTAATTTTATGTTTTCTTTTTGTAGGTCTTTGATTTCTTTATGTTGTTTTTCGATTTTTAGTTGAAGGTATTCGGCTTCGGTGCTTACGTCTACATTGGATGGTTTAGCATCATTGTCTTTGAGTTTGCTGTTTTTTAGCGGTTCATATTTGTATTTTTCCTTTTCAATAATTTCTTGGGCGTGATTTTTAAGAAATGTTATTACACTATGTTCTTGTTCGGCCATTAGATTAGAATTGTCCTTTTTTGTGTAAATCGGTTAACAGATCTAAGGTTTTATTTACGGTTGTAGGGATTTTAGGTTTTATTTCACTTATATCCATCATTATTGGGTCCTTGCTTCGTCTCCAAGCATCTATGGGTACTATTTCTGGAGTTTTAGTTTGTGTTATAGTAATGTTTAGATTTTCTCCTGAGGTAATGCTACAGCTTTCTTCTATGGGTCTTTTTCTTTTGTCTATATTAGCTACTAACATGTTTAATTTTTCCAAAATTATCTTAAACGTTGGTATTTCCGATGTATTCCACAGTTTTGTTAATTCATGTGTTATCATTTCTTGGATTTGAATATGGTTTTCTTGTATTAAACTAAGAGTATTCTTTAATTGTTCTTTTGCTACAATCTCTATCCATATTTGGTCCAATTTTTGGTTAGGATCAATATTGTAGCAAAAGAACAATTAAAGAATACTCTTAGTTTAATACAAGAAAACCATATTCAAATCCAAGAAATGATAACACATGAATTAACAAAACTGTGGAATACATCGGAAATACCAACGTTTAAGATAATTTTGGAAAAATTAAACATGTTAGTAGCTAATATAGACAAAAGAAAAAGACCCATAGAAGAAAGCTGTAGCATTACCTCAGGAGAAAATCTAAACATTACTATAACACAAACTAAAACTCCAGAAATAGTACCCATAGATGCTTGGAGACGAAGCAAGGACCCAATAATGATGGATATAAGTGAAATAAAACCTAAAATCCCTACAACCGTAAATAAAACCTTAGATCTGTTAACCGATTTACACAAAAAAGGACAATTCTAATCTAATGGCCGAACAAGAACATAGTGTAATAACATTTCTTAAAAATCACGCCCAAGAAATTATTGAAAAGGAAAAATACAAATATGAACCGCTAAAAAACAGCAAACTCAAAGACAATGATGCTAAACCATCCAATGTAGACGTAAGCACCGAAGCCGAATACCTTCAACTAAAAATCGAAAAACAACATAAAGAAATCAAAGACCTACAAAAAGAAAACATAAAATTAGTCATCAATTCGAGTACAGAATGGGTCGAAAAATATAAAAAATATAAACACAAATTTAAAAATACTAAAAAAGAATTAAAAGAAACAAAGCTAGAATTAAAACAAACAAAAACAGAGCTAATCCACATTACAGATGAATTAAAAGAATTAAAGGAAGAAGTAAGAGTCTTAAGAACAATGGTTAAAGAAGTAAAAGGGAAAACTATTCACATCAGTAACAGTAGTAGTGATAGTTCAGATAGTTCAGATATTCAAAGTGAAAATAAACTAAAAATCATTGGGTATATAGAAGAAGAAAATAAAGATGAAACAAAATTAATAGAAGAAAATCATCAAATAATGAAAGCATTAGAACAAATGAAGAACATTAATGCAATAATAGAAGAAGAACCAGAAAGTGATATAGAAAACGAATACAACAACAACTACACTAGGTATGAAGAATCAGATATAGGATCAGAAAATATAGTAAACGAAGATGCCGATAATTATCCAGAAGAAGAAATGATAGACCCCAATTTAGACGTAGTAACTAAAAGAGTACCTACGATTCCACAACATATACCTATAGGCCAACAAGGAGACTTTAAAGAATTTATAGGATCTATGTCTCAAGGATTAAATCCAAATTGATATTTTTTAGACTTAGATAATGTCTATGATGAACAAGAAATAAGTAGACGAATAAATGATTGGAATTTAGGAATGTACATAGCCTTAATGAATTCATCTCACACTGAAAATTTAGATTATATGTATGACCTAATCTCTAAAACAATGATAGGAAAAGTAGGATTTTGGATGGAATCTATAACTCATCAGTTAAGACCACAAATAGAAGCTTGTGCTCATGATTGGAAATCAATGTTATTATTATTCGATATGGTATTAAAAAGAGAATTTTTAGGAGAAAGATGGTTAGTGGCTAGAGAAACAGTATTTGCTGAAAGAAAAGCTGAAATAATAATGAATTTGAATAACATGAAATGTTGTAAAATTAGTAAATTACCAGAATATACTATCAGTTTTACTAAGTTCTTTTATGAAGCTAGGTTTTTACCACAAGAAGGATTGATATACCAACAACTATATTATGACCACTTACCAAACCCATACAACGTAGAAGTTTCAAAAGAATATACTCAATTAGAACCAAAAGAAAATACATTAGGAGAAAGAATTAGAGTACTACGAGCTTATCTTATGCGAAAATGTGAAGAATATAGAGTTCAACAAAAGGTTAAAAAGGATAAGAAACTCGGGTTACGAGAAATATGTGGATTCACGGAAAAACGGTTAGTTTTTGGTTGTGATGATAAAATTAGGAGAAAATATAGACGATATACTCCTAATCGCACTTATAGACATAATCCGACATATAAGAAGTCTTATACTAACAAGTATGATAATGGACGATTTCGACGAAAACGATTTAGACGATATAAAAATAATCCCGAAAATCGGAACAGATTTAGATATAAACGAAAATTTAGGAAAAGACGAGAAAGACCACTAAGGGATAAAAATACTAAACTTACAGAATGTAAATGTTGGAATTGTAATGAGAAAGGACATTATGCTAATAAATGCCCTAAATTAAAACAAAAAGGTGTCAAATATATAGGAACAACAGAATTTATAATGAGTTTAGAACAAATAAGAGCCAGCGATGATAAATGGCATAAAGAAGATGAATTTTATATTACTGAAACAGAAGGTGAGAACTCAGAAGAATTAGAACCAATAGAATATGAAGATAGTGAAACTAATAACTAATGGTAGCCATATATGTAGAAGCACCGGTAGAATATAAACCTAATAAGATTATAAAACGCCGCATATTTATAGATAGTGGAGCTGATATATGTTTAGCGAAGCAAGATGTACTAGTTCCCCATAAATGGAAAAGATCTAAAGGACATAAGGTCAGAGTTACAGGATTTAATGAACAAATGAAAGAATTAGATATTATAGCCGAAAATATGAGATTAATACTTAACAAGACAATCTTTCGATTACCCATAATTTATCAAGAAAATAATATGAAACAACATATATTATTAGGAAATAATTTTCTTGATTTCTTTAAAGTCCAGCTAATCAAACCTGAAACCATAAGTCTTTTAACTCCTTGTAATAAATGGATTATCCTTAAGCGCGTCCTACCTTTATATCCACTCACAATACATAATATCAAAACAAACAGAGATACTAATTTAGAACTTTTAAAACAAAAATATTTAGACCATTTAAAGATCAACTTTGGAGAAAACCCTATAACGTTGTGGGAAAAAGAAAAGATATATGCTAAGATAGAACTCATAAACCCTAATGATGTTGTTCGCACTAGACCAATAAGATATAGTCCTGATGATCAAAAGGAATTTGAAATACAAATAAAAGAATTATTAGACTTAAAATTAATTCAAGAAAGTAAAAGCCCTCATAGTAGCCCGGCATTCTTAGTGAGAAAACATAGCGAACAAAAGAGAGGCAAAGCAAGAATGGTAATAGATTATCGAGAACTAAATAAGAAAACGATTTTTGATGGATATTTTTTACCTTATAAGAGAAATTTAATTAATAGATTATCAGGAAAAAAGTGGTTTAGTAAATTTGATTGTAAAAGTGGCTTTTGGCAAATTAAGCTTACTAAAGAATCAAGACCTTTAACAGCATTTAGTGCACCACAAGGACATTATGAATGGATTGTGTTACCTTTTGGTTTGAAAAATGCACCCCAGATATTTCAACGACGAATGGATACGATATTTAGAAAATTAAATGACTTCTGTGTAGTTTATGTCGATGATATATTAATCTATAGCAATAATATAGCAGACCATTTACAGCACCTAGATGCATTTATAAAAACAGTACGACAACATGGAATCCTTTTATCTGAAAAAAAAATCAGAAATCTTTAAAAATAAAATAGAATATTTAGGATATATAATAGATAGTGAAGGATTACAACTACAAGATCATATCGTAACTAGAATCGAAAATTTTAAAGAAAAATTAGATACTAAGAAAGAAGTCCAACAATTTCTAGGAATAATAAATTATGCATCAGATTATATAAAAGACTTACCAAAATTACGACAACCCTTGCAAGAGCTAATTAAGAAACATAAAGTATTTGAATGGACGACAACTCACACTGATACTATAAGAAAAATAAAAGAAGCAGTAAAAGTTCTCCCAAAATTAAGACTACCTAAAGATAATGATCAATTAGAATTATATACAGATGCTAGTGATATCGGGTGGGGAGCAGTACTCATCGCATATAGAAAAGAAGATATAGACAAAGAAACTCCTTTAATATGTGGCTATAGATCAGGAACTTGGAAACCCTCAGAGAAAAATTATCATATCAATGAAAAAGAATTACTAGCTGTTAAAAATGGAATTAAAGGATTTAGGTATCATTTGTTATCCATAGAATTTATCATAAGAACAGATAATACACAAGTAGGAGCATTTATCAGAAATAAAATAGATCCCCTACCAGAATTGAACAAAAGAAGGCATTGGCAAAGTTTTTTCAATTGCTATAATTTTGTTGTTAAACCTATCTCTGGAAAACGAAATATCTTAGCTGATTTTTTGAGCAGGAATGGAGATAATGATCCAGCGAATATCAGAAATCAGAAATCAGAACCGCCAGATGCTGGCAATGATCAGAAATCATGAGAACTTTCTGGACAACCTTGAGGAAGAACTCAAGAAACTCCAGTCTCAGAACAATCAGAATATACGAACCATGACTCCTAGATCATCTTATGAGTTGTTAGGAGATCTTCATAAGAAGCCAATTGAGCTGCCAACTTCATCTAGTGGACTCTCAGGAGCCACCACCTTGAACCATTCTAAGCTGATTAATCAGAACTCATCAGAAATCACAACCTCCCAGGTTATACAATTCCCTCCAGAAATGACAGAAGCATATAAGAATATCATGAAATTTTTTACATATAAGAAGAGTCAAACCGTATATAGAACCATTAAGATGACCAAATACCCTAGGTATATATGCTCAGAAGACTGCAGTCCAGATGTTGTTCAGAAACTATTTCGATATGGATTTCTGGACAAAGTCATGACTGATGAGAGCCTTAATAGTGTTTCAAAACTCCCATCTATCATACCCAGATCCATTGACGAACTTGGATTAAGATTTGGAAGAGGAATATTTTGTGTTCAAATTTTTGATGCTGCTATGGACTTAGAAGGGAAACCGATAATAATTGCTCAGATTTTTAAGACTGGTAGAAACACTAAGATTGATGTAGATAATTCCGACCATCAATGGGACATTCCATGCAAATTAGAAAATTTTAAATCTTGGTTAGGAGAAAAACGAGCACATGGAATCCATACGATCAAATGTAGACTCGAAGACTATATTAGAAATAAAAAGGTGGCTATAATAGCCAGATCGAATCATGGAGAAGTTGAAGAAATGATAACTATCAACTATTTAATGGAAATGGGTGATGAAACGAGTCAACAAATTTTGATAGAAATGCATACGAAATTGATGGATAAGAAATATAAACATAGTTCAGATACATTAGCCCATTATGAATCTATATATGGCCCAAGAAAATCATGTTTAATTAGAATTGAGCCCATAAGACCTGAGCCCATGAATATTGACTCCATAAGGCCCAAAGAAGAAGCCCATCCAAGAAAAGAGGAGGATCCATTTATTTAGAAAATGAGATAAAAATGGATAAGAAATATAAGAAATATAAGAACGAGGTGTCAATACCTAAAGAAAAGGTGGCAATAAGATCAACACGTGGCAAGACATGAAGATATGAAGAGACATGTGTCCAAAGAAGAAGCATGAGGTGGAAACATTAGAGATTAGTGGCAAGATGTAAAGCTTGAGGTGGAAGAGCAAAATAAGAAGCATTCGACACGTGTAACCTAAAAGTTTGTACTTTTAACTTTTGTGATGATGTAATCTCCTTTTTGGTAATTTCACCTTTGATCTTCTACCTATATAAGGAGAAGACATATGATGTATGAGATATAACTTGCTTTGAGCAATAAAAGCTTTCTTTCTCTCTATATCCATGGCTTTCTAAATTTCCCCTTTTAGCATCCATAGTTGTTAACTACTTAAGTTTAACTTCCGTATAGCATATTAGTTTAAAAAGATCCAGAGTGATAAAGCAACAATAGTTAGCCTTCAGACGAATCCAAGAGGTGTGTAGAGATGCTGGAACACAGCCATAACCCATGATGATGATGAGAGGGTGTCAGGCAGAGTTCAGAAGTCTCCACTGAGGATTGCTTTGAAAGGTATACTAGAGTTCCTCTATAACTCTTGTTCTAATTAAATTAATTTGTTATCATTAGTTACACTTAAAGGTTTAATATATTATGGATGTTAAATTTCATTTAACAATGTTTACTTCAGCAGTCGTTTGTCTTCCTACCCTTTTTAGGGTCATAAGAGCGATCCTGCACACATTATACACATCAGAAAAAACGGTCCACATAAAATGGTATCAGAGCTTTCAAAGGATCTCACAAATAGTTAGAACTTTTTGAAATCACTATGTCATCTTCATATACCAGTATGTTTGCATCACAGCTTAATATTCATAGGAAAGCAGTTGATAAAATTACAAGCGGCATAATTGAATTAGATTTAAGCAATAGTTTAGAAATTTCTATTCTATTAGGCAAATTAATTATATTATTAGAATATTACCAACATCTCCTTAATATAGGAACTAGTGATCTAAATAGGCATATAATGTTAATAAGAAAAGTAGAAATGATTAAATGCCTAATTAATTTCACAATCGTGATTTTTCAGAATTATACACACTAGATAATGGATATACCAGTTGAAAGTCTTAGGATTATTGCTGAAAAACCATTAATTTATAATCAGGATATCAATCAACATATTATAAGTTGTAGAAGAGCATTACAAATTATGGAATTAAAAGATAGACAATTAGAAGTAGCACAAGGTGCTTTAGATGCTAAGCGTATTGAAAAGATAAAATTACAAAAAAGAGTTTTTGACTTAGAAGATGAAGTAAAACGATTAGAAGAAAAACATAGAGAGCAAGAAGAGACAATAGAAATTCAAAAACAAATAATTACTGAAAGTTACAGACATATTCAAGCTTTAATCAATGGAAGAGAATAAAGAAATAACAGAACAAACCCATACAGAAAATACTAATATCTACTATCAAATGGATACTTATGAAGGTGGTATAACTCAAACTTTAAGTTTTAAACCAGATATTTATCAGAAAATACAAGATGAAACTGAAGAGCTATCTGTAAATAAGATATTTAAAACAAAATGGTTTGAGAGAAATAAAAATATACGATATATTGTTCAGAAGCATGAGAATATTATAGATACAACTACTATAAATGGTAGAGCAAGGATAAATTTAATAACAAATGACGTAATAAAAAGAGAATTATCCAAATTATCACATAAAGAAGCAAAGAAATATAGGAATATTTACTTTGGAGGAATAGAATTCACTATAAAAGCATATTTTCAGAAAAATATCGATACTCCTATTCAAATATATGTATTAGATGATAGAATATTAGATAATATCCAAGATGCCTTAATAGCAGTAGTAAGAGGAAACTTAATTTATCAGAAACTTAAATTCACAATTCAACCAGATTTTAGTATCTCATTAGAAGATAAACATAAAGATCTAGCTTTAACACTCTATTATAAATTAGAAGGAATAAGAATGCCCCCAGGAAGTAAAGTAATTAGTATAGAAACAAAAATGATATATGCACTTACAGGTAATCATCATATCAGAAAACAAAATGATAGGGATATATTAGTACCAAAATTATATCAGGAAATATTAGAACCACTAGAACATAAGGAAAATTCCATCATAACAATACCAGATGAAATATGTATAGATTTTAATTCTAGAAAACTACAACCAATCCAGAAATTATTACCTAGGATAGAAGGAGGAAGGTTAAGTTTTAAGAAAGACATAATAAGACAACCGAGAACATTAGATTTATTACATACATATTATGAAGATAAGTTACGAATAAAAGTAATATTATTTAATGAGCTACGAGCAACTGACTGTATAGCTGAAATTAATACAGGAACCAAAAGTTTAGTACATATTAGCCAAATAAACGAGAATAAATGTGAACTAATCGAACCACAAACTTATAACTGTCCAAATAGTACAAGAGAAATAATCATAACTAAAAGCATAAGAATTAGATTTAAAATTCAAGATCTAGAATATGAGATAATTGTAGGAGTAACAGAATATGATAGTACATATGCACTATTATTAGGATACGACTTTTTAAATAAAATAAAATATAAGATAAATAATGAAGGAATTACGATAGAGGACCAAAACAAAATACGGTATATAAATAAAATATGAACATACGACAACAACTTGATAAAAAAGAGAAAAAATTACAAATAATAAAAACTATTATGGCAGAGACAATCATAGAATCTCAAATAAAATATTTAGAAATTGAATCTAAACAACAGAGACTAGAATGTGAAATCAAACAATTAAACTCTTTATTAGAACCACCTAAGAAAGAATGGATCAAACTTGAAGACGGATGGATAAAAAGAATCTACAAAGATGAGTGATCCTAACCAAAAATTGGACCAAATATGGATAGAGATTGTAGCAAAAGAACAATTAAAGAATACTCTTAGTTTAATACAAGAAAACCATATTCAAATCCAAGAAATGATAACACATGAATTAACAAAACTGTGGAATACATCGGAAATACCAACGTTTAAGATAATTTTGGAAAAATTAAACATGTTAGTAGCTAATATAGACAAAAGAAAAAGACCCATAGAAGAAAGCTGTAGCATTACCTCAGGAGAAAATCTAAACATTACTATAACACAAACTAAAACTCCAGAAATAGTACCCATAGATGCTTGGAGACGAAGCAAGGACCCAATAACCGTTCAATTTTTATAAGGGTAAATTCTATATATATAAAAAAAAAAACTCATGTGGTTACATTAATTGTTAAACGTATGTCTATGTTTTTTTTTGCAACCAAAACAAAATTACAATTTGCTAAAAACGAGAATCTTTTAGTTTGACACTCAAAACATGACCGTTAATGACTTCAAAGTAAATTTTTTGAAGAATTAAAGTAATTTTTAATCAATTTTAACTCTTAGGAATTTTTATTTTGAGGTTATTTAGGTGGTGTTTGGTGATAGAGATAAAGTAAATGTTTAAAGAGAAAAAGCTTCAAAATTATGATTTTGAAAAATAAAAAACGTGATGTATCGGAGTTTGGTTCGTTGATGTCCTGTTGTCGTTCTCTTCTTCTTAACAACAATTATTCTGTTTTGCAAGACGACAAGCGAAAGGGGTGGCTCACTCTTTAGCGAAGTCCTCTCATTCTTATTCTTGTCCCATGTTTTTTTGATGTTGTTCTATCTTTTTTGGAATCTGTACTTAACATTGATTGTCCGATAGAGGTTTATTAAATGCATTCTTTTTGAAAAAAAATAAAAATAAAAAACGTGGTTCCATAGTAAATGTGATACTAAATAAATTTTATTTTGTAATTGTTAACGGTCATGTTGTTGTGAGTGTCAAACTAAAATATCATCTGAGAAACCACAATGCTCTCTTAGTCGTAAAAAAAAAAAAAAAAAAAAACTACATAGGCATGCATTTGATAATTAATGTAACCATTTGATGCGGGCCTGTGCGGATCAGACATTCAAACAGGTTTAATTGTTGGTAACGTTTTTAGGAATGTCAAATGATCGGCTCGGTTTTGTGATTAAACACCACAGGTAAACAACTAAAGACCAAACTGAATCGAAGCAAAAAAAATTTAACTGAACCCTATAGATAAAAATATTGGGTAATTAATTTATTAGTCTCTACATTTTTATCTAATACGTTATTCGGTACTCGTATTTTAATAACTTTTGTTTTATTTGACAGATTAATCCCTTAAATATTCAAATTATTAAATAGATTAATCCATTTATAAGGGACAAAAGTATTAAATAGAACAATAATTAAGGACTAAATAGTGTACTATTAAAATATGAGGACTAAATCATGTGCTAGGTAATAATGTAAAGACTAATAAATTATTTATCCTAATTTTTTTTTGCAGATTAAATCAAACTGAATGAAATTGTTTGAAATACGTAGGATTTAAATTCTGTTTGGTTCAGCTGATTAATTATTAGTATTTGTTAAAACTGTGATGAACTCATGTTTTAATTTAATCAACAAGTAAATTATAAAAATAAAAATTATAATACACAAATTAATAAAAATAATTAAAAAAATAAACAAAAACAATTTATTGAAAATGGAGTAAAACATTGTTTTTTCAGAAATAATATTATAGAAATATGAATAACGTTAAATAAGTGTTTTGTGGAAATAAAAAAATTAATTTTGTCAAAATCAAATAAATGCAAATAACTTTTAATGAAAAGCTCCAAAAAACTATTCGTGAAAAGCTCTAAAACGATGTTGTTTCCATAAAAAAAAAGGAAAAATTATAAAACTGGGTCAATTTGGAAGTCAATTTGCAAACAAATCTAACTCATGAATGTAATATAATTGAAGTGGAGAAAAAACATTACAAAGTTAGATTATCCAATTTCGCAATCGCGATATAAACTTTATCCATGATTGATTGGATACGTATGAGAAATAAATAATGTTAGAAATTACCTAAATATTGTAAACATGAATATTAGTCTTCAAGTATGGCATTACTCTTATAGAGATGAAATTGGAGGTCTCTAGAAAGTGGTTTCAATGGTATCCATTCTAAGCGCTATAATATTCTTGAAACATTCACATCAACCCAGTTTAAGGAATAATTCAATAGTTAACTTCATAGGAAAACGTAAAATGTTAGAGCCAAATTTGTCAAGTAATTACGTTTTCCTATGAAGTTAACTATTGAATTATTCCTTAAACTGGGTTGATGTGAATGTTTCAAGAATATTATAGCGCTCGGGATGTGTACCATTGAAACCACTTCCTAGAGACCTCCAGTTTCATCTCTATAAGAGTAAGGCCATACTTGAAGACTAATATTCATGTTTACAATGTTTATAGTAATCTCTAACGTTATTTATTTCTTTTAGGTACCCAATCATGGATAAAGTTCTAAAATATCTTTGGCCTCGATTGTGTGACTGAGATAATCTAACTTTGTAATGCTTCTTCTTCACTTCAATTATATTACATTCATAAGTTAGATTTATTGAAAGGTATGCAAGAGGCGACCGAAAGGAGGGAGAAATACAAGAGCTCACCTCTTCAGGCGAGAGGCGGTCGTCTCTTCCGGATCATGTGTTTTACTAACTTAAAAAAGAAGAAGAAAAAATTATAGTAAATATAAGTTGGGTCAAAGAAATAATATTTTGTAACATGTTTAATCATAAAAATAGCTTAATTATTTGAAACAGGTTTAATAAAAGAAAATAGCTTAAATTAAAACGAATTTAATTATATAGTTTGAAAAAAAATTAAACGATGCAAACATGTTGATTTCCCCATTTGAACCAAACAGGTACAAAGGGAATTAGAAGGTTTTACATTCTGTTTCCGGAATAAATCCAAACGAACTGGAGAATTTAGGGTCATTTATTTCCTTTCTGGATTCCTTTCTATACCCCTATACAGACCAAACGCGGCCTTAGAGATTTATGTTGAGATTCAAATTTCAAAACCATCATGTTAGGTAATTACCTGTTAGAATAGTTAAATTTCCGCAACTAGTTCTATATCAATGCAATATCCCACTCTCTGAATCAAGTTCAACATTCTTAATTGCCTCACATACTGCACCCAAAGAATCACCTTGAAAGGGAAGAACACCAACCAACAAGGCATGGACGCAGACACTCCAAATATAAACTTTATCTGAATAATCACCAAATAAAATTTCTGGGGTAACATAGGCGGGACTTCCAACCAAACCTGTTAGTTTCTGACCTACAAGAAAGAAACTAGAGTTCCAGGAACTACTTATAAGAGGACTAAGTCCATTAAGAAAGATGATAGTAGAAGTAGTAGATAAAAGTGAAGACTATAGTATTTGTATCGGTCCTTTAAAGCGGGCAAATTCATCAATTGACTTTTGCATCAACTGATGCAAATAACAAAAGTATTTGCATCGATCTCTATTAAGGGATCGATGCAACAATTGCATCGGTCTCTAGTAAAGGGTCGATGTAAATATATTATTTGCATCGTGTGTTAAAGGGACCGATGCAAATCACTAGTGTGCTTCCGGTAATAGAAAGCTAATAATTGATCTGAATAAGTCTTAGTGACAAACTTTTTCATACCCCATTTGAGAAACAAACTCATGTGGTTCATTTGAGAAACAAACTCACGTGGTTGCTCCATGTAAACTTCTTCTTGAAGATCTCTATGTAAGAAAGCATTTTTTTAATATCCAGCTGATGCAAGGAAAAATTGGAATGGACCGTGATTGAGAACCCGAAATCAACACCAAAATAGCCTAGTACAAAATAATAAGTAAAATCAACAAAATAGAATGGAAAGAAAGCCAATTTCGGATAAACCACGAAGAAATGGAAAAGTTGTACGATGCACTATTCTTGAGAATAAAACGCCTCTCAAAACAAATTTCACACCTCTAATAAACTTAACTTAGAAAAAATAAATCTCAGAGGCCAAATGATAGGCTTTGATATCATGTTTTTGTTCTTTTGGGAAACACAACCGAAAAGAAGCCAAATACATACCAAGAATTTAATTAGGCTCTGATATCATGTGAAAAACAATAGAGAGATTGGAAAATGTTCTTCTATATTATTACTGATTGGTTAGAGGTATTTATAGAAGAGCTAAAAATATAAATAAGGAAAGCTAATAAAAGCTAATAAATTTACACATATTTGACTATTGACTATTGATTACGACTATTGACTTTTTACATATATTCACATTGTAATAAACTCAAACCCCTAATTTTGGAAAAAAAACCCTAATTTTGGAAAAACTAATTTTATGAGCTTTTTTTAATAAACATTTACTTTAAAAGAATTTTTTATTCCTAATTACTATCCTTACGTAATAAAAATAAACATTGTTCTAGTGTCTTATAGCTTTTCTTTTAAACCCATTTGATAAAATTTTATTGCAATTCTCGATCTCTTTACATAAATTTGTTCTTACACTTGCATCATGATTCTATTTTGAATACTGTTTTGATTAAAAAAAAAAATTGTTTTTCAACCAAATTTATAACAATATTTATTACAAAAGAAAATAATAGTTGTAAAAAACCAATATCCTTATTTGTTATTTTACACAAACAATTATTATCAATCAGCTAAATTACCAAACAGATTTGGACAAACATTTAGGCAAATCAGTTAATCAAATCAATTAAACAAAATGGTAATAAACTATACCTAATGTAATCAGTTAACAACAAAACTTTATTTATCAAACAGTGCTGGAATATTTATTATATTACTAATACAATTATAAATCACGAGTCAAAATAAGCAAAAATATTTTAATTTATTGACAAACATATTTCGAAGACTATATATAACATTCAGTTCAAATTTTCTAGTTAGGAAAGAATAAAATTAATCTCATCTGAAAAATATTACTCCCATATTAATTCCATATTATTATTATAACCACTAAACTTCAATTAGAAATTACTATTCATAACCTCAAAATGAAAAAAAAAGAATTAAAGTTATTTAGAACCGCATTAACCATGAAACCACATTTTTTATTTTCCAAAATCACAATTTTCGGAGCATTTTCTTTCTAAACATTCACTTTCTCCCTTCTAAACAAACAACACATAAATGATCTTAAATTGAAAAAGTTGAAGAATTAAAGTTGCTTGAAATATTTTCAATTCTCGTAATTCTCTATTTTGAGATCATCAACGATCATTTTTAGGCATTAATTAAAGTCTAATGACCTTAAAATTAGAAAATATAAAGTTGAATGCTTTTTATGTCATGTTTTAAAGTGTCGTGGTGGTAATATTTGCTGGGTAAAGTTCAGTAGCCAGAGGTGTAATTTACCCATATGCTATACGCAAGCATGGGACAAATATTATTTTGGGTGAATAATTTATTAGTCTTTATATATTTACAAAGACAGATTTTTTTTTTTAATGTTTGGTTTTAATTTAAAGTTCAATAACTATAAATAAAGGAGTAAATAATTTATTAATCTCACCTTTTTATATAATACATTGTTTATAGTTCCTCTATTTTAAAAAAAATACATTATAAAATCTCTACCTTTTATCAATATTAACTCTCTGATCATTTTATCTATTTTTTTAAGTAAAAATGTGGAACTAATAAATTATTTACCCTAAAGTAAGTCGAGGTTGATGGATATAATTTATACACAAATATACTTTAAATTTGGGGGTAAATTACTTACATGAGTACTGAACTTTACTCATTTTTACAGTATGACCATCAAGCTTTAAAATATAATATGAAAGTCATTTAACTTTTCACTTTTTAACATTATAGCCTCTAAACTTTAACTAACACCTTAAAATAACCGGTAACAATATCAAAACGGAAATATTCAAGAATTAAAGTTGTTTAGAATGATATTTACCATAAAACCACATTTTTTATTTTTCAAAATCACAATTCCCGGAGATTTTTCTCTCTAAAAATTCATTTTCTCTCTTCCAACCTAACAATACCTAAATGGTTTCAAAACGAAAATATTGAAGAATTAAAATTGTTTAGAATATTATCGACTTCTGGAATTTTATTTTGAGATCGTCAACGGTCATTTTGAAACATTGATTGAAATATAATGCCTGTAAATTAAAAACTGTAAAGTTACTGTGAAAGTGAGTAAAATTCAATTCCATGGATGTAAATTACCCTCAAAATTTAGGTATATTTTCGTTAACCTGATATTTGTAATTAAAATGCTATCTAAAGTTAGACAAGTGGAATCAATTTAGTTCAAATTATAAAATTTAAATATCAATTTAATTTTATACTCCCGAAATTTTTAACATTTATGTGTGTAATCTTTTGCTTCATATGGGAGCATAAATTCGAGCAATAATAATTTATTAATCTTTATATTTTTACTTAATATATTGTTTAGTTCTCGTATTTTAATAATATATTATTTAATTTTTAATTTTGTACTATTTAAAAGTTCATTTTTTTGGTAAGAATGGAAGGCTTACAAGTCCGGACAAGCAAACAGAAAACAAAAGCCAAAGCAAGAAAGCGAGGAGAGAAAACTAAACTAGATACTGGTCATTCTAGCCGAAGCTCGGCCAGTCTGATCAACATAAAGAATATCCTGGAGGCCTGCAGGAGGCGCACCACACTCGTGATGTCCCCAAGGCGAAAGAGCCTGCAAAATTTGCCATCCAGTCAGCTGCTTTGTTTCCTTCCCTGTAAGTATGAGTGAAACGAACTAGCCAATTACGATCCTGAATCTCCTGACATCCGCGGATTAACCATCCTAGAGGATGGTGAGCACTCGAACTACTGGTCATAAGCATAAGAGCGGGGCTTGAGTCTAATTCAACAACAACTTTCTTGTATCCCCGGTTCCACGCCATTTTTAAATCAAAATAAAGCCCCCCATAGCTCGGCTAGGAAGGCAGTACAGATTCCAAGGTTAACAACAAACCCTCCTAGCCAATTCCCATTTCCATCTCTAAGAACACCTCCCGCAGCTCCAGGGCCCGGGTTTCCTTTACTGGCGCCATCCGTGTTCATCTTAACCCAGTCCCCGTCAGGTGGCCTCCAACAGATCCATCTCTCCTCTCTCCCTCTCATGCCAGAAGTCGAGATTAAATTAATAGCCACACAGTACTCCCGTGCCCGTCCTACGATGAACTCCGATTCCAACTCTGAACCTCCTCTATTGTCAAAAATTCTATTGTTTCTGGTTTTCCAGATCCACCAGATTGCAAACCCAAAAATCATATTCCATTGCAGCCCAAGCACATCGGTGCGAGTATTAATATCCACTGTTAGCCAATCTTCACACGATAAGGCAAAGAAACTATTTCGCACCGTCGTAGGCACAAGATTCAGCCAAATCTTCTTCGCCTGATCACAATCCCGCAGAATATGGAGGGTAGATTTAACTTGCCCATAGACACCACACGACAGATCATTCGAAATCTTTCATCGAACCCTATTTTCGTTACACAGTATCCCGTTGTGTTTTGCTAGCCAAATGAAATACCGAATTCTTTCCGGAACCGCAACCTTCCAGCAGTTCGCCCAAGAGCTGTCATTTACCTTAGCGCTATAGTGATTACAGACTCTACGGTAGCCTGAACTGACCGAGTATTCCCCTGAGTTGGTTCCTCTCCACAACCAGCAATCCGCTTCTTCCATTTGCGGAAACACAATAATAGACGCCATTCTCAACAGGACATGTTGCGGAAGATAAGGTGACAGTTACGACCAATTCCACCCCTGGTCAGTAATCCAAAAATCTACCACAAACAAGTTCATCCAATTCTCAGGAATTTGTTTAATTGCTATGGCAAGTAGGTTTGTATCTCCACATCATATATCTCTCAGAAATCGGGTGCTACTCCCATTATACACCACACGACTAATCCCTAGCTTCACCACTACCGCCCCAGCCAGAATACTCTTCCAGTTCAACGACTGTTGTCCTCTTATTTTAAAAATCTCCATCCCCTAACGTCCTCTACCATATTTAGATTTCAAGACCTTAACCCATAATGCTTTATCATTAGTAAGAAGGTTCCAACTGAGCTTCCCAAGAAGGCAAGATTAGTTTCCCTCATGCTTCTCAGGCCAAGACCCCCTCCACCTCGTGATTTGCACACTATTTTCCAATTAACCAGGTGTATCTTCCTTGCTTCCATGTTCGAGCCCCAAAGGAAGTCTCTATTACACCTATCAACTCGTCTGCAAATGCTAACCGAGAGAACTGCAGTTTGCATAGGCGTATGGTTAGGTCTGTGCCTGTTCATCTTGAGATTATTACATTTATTACTGTTTAGTTGTTGTTTATGCCAAGTTTGATAATACTCACCCACTCAATATTTGAATCTAACACTTAAGGTAACTTTTCTTCTTCCTAAGTGCAATCCCTGTGGAATACGACACTTGGTCTTATCGAATACTACAGACGACCTAGTACACTTGCTAGCGTCCATATTTAATACGCTAGTGATACTACCTCTTCCGAATCCCAGCAACCAATTCATGGTCAGCACGACCAAATTATGACCGAGGTCAGCATCCTAGGACAAAATCCTTATGCTGAGTCCTCTACACCTTCGAAGAAAAAGAAGAAGAAGAAGAACAAGGTGCCTAGGGAAAGGACCTTTACTGCTACCTATAACAAGCTTGAAAACCCCAAGATAAACATCTCTAGGTGGTTTTCTAAAGACTTCGTTGAGACGGAGCAACCCTTTTGTCAGTGGATTACTGACAACGGATGGGTAAAGTTGTTCTCTTTACCCGGCGTGACCTATCCAAGTCTTGTCACTGAGTTCTACTAGAACTTAACTGTTACTGATGATGATGTGGATTACATGGTGACCATAGTAAAAGGCAAGCAGATAATCATCACTCCATCCTACCTCGCCACACTGCTGGATCTGAAGAAAAAGGGGACAAAGATGAGGAGAGTGAACGATGTGAAGTACATTGACTATGACACCGAATACTGCAAGCCAAAGGGCTTTGTAGGAGAAGTCTCAACCACTTCCCTTGGTCAGCCTCAACGTCAGGCTCACTACATACTGACCAACTTCCTCTTCCCCAAAATCAACTCAACCACGTCAGCATCGAACTTCGAGCAGTGCTTCATATGGCATATGCTGGAAAACAAGCCACTCAATATGCTCGTCTTCTTAATTGGTGCATTTCAGAGAAGCACTAGGATACTCAGGATGGGATCCCTTATCACGGCCATCCTAAAGGACCATCAGGTCAGCTTTGCCAAGGAGAAAAGTCAGATAGGGACTGAAATCACTTCGGTGATTTTGAACGGGCTAACACACAGTCAGCCGCTGAAGCCAAAGAACAAAAAGGGTAAGGCTATCTAGAATGATGAGAATGACCTGCCTAGCAAGGGCACTAAGCGAAAGGCTACTGAGCCTACAACGTCAGTAGCCAAATCTCCCAAGTCAGTGGGAAAGAAGATCAGAGTCGCTTCTACTCAGCCCAAAACAACCTCTACTGAGCTGCCACAGAAGAGAGCGGCCCCTGACTCTACTGATGTTGATGAAGTGGATGAGCAACCACTGAAGAAATGGACCATCTTTAAGGTCAGACTCCAGGAACCAACTCCCCTAGATTTCTCTGTTCCTAAGGATGCCTTCTTTATTCAGGCATGAGAAGTTTCTGCCTCTGCTGATCAACAAGGAATCCCAGCTGCCTCCTCTATTCCCTCCACCACTGAACACCCTGAAAATCCAATTTTTGCTGAGGAGATAATTGAAGATGAGGGAATACGAGCTACTGAGCAGGAAGACTCAACTGCTGGAGAGCAAGCTGATGAAGAAGGAGCTCAGACTCTAGAGAAGGAAGCTGAGATAGTTGTTGAGGAGCAAACTGACATACCTGAACACACTCAGCTGGACTCCTCCCTTCCTGCCACTGAACCTATCCCTGCTGTCCCCTCCAAGAAATCTAAGCACCATCAGGGAATCAAGGAAAAGAGGTACAAACGGAAGTCATCCAGACCTACTGTTAAGCCCAAAATATACCTTAAATATCATCATTATTTACATCAGTTCTGCTACGAATTTGTGTTGTTTATATCTATTTAGAGTACTTTTACGTCCGTATATGTTTCTTTCATGCAAGGTACCTAAATATTTGGTAAAATCCAAATAGGAGCGAAAAAGGGCAGAAACGAAGGAAAAACCCTACAAAAAGAGTCAAAGACGACGAAAATCAAACGCACTGAAACGAAGACAATGAACGAAGTCGGAGACGGAGAAAAACCTCCGTGTCGCGACCGAGATTCCTTATTCTCGGTCGCGACACGCGTCGCCCAAGCACTTCTCTCCTCTATTTTGAAGACTGAAATTTACCCCCCCAATCTCGGTAGAGATTTTCTATTCTCTGCAAGATCAGATTTTCAGGCAGCACAATTTACACATGTTCGATTTCAAAGATACGTGTCCGTTCGATTGGATAGAAACGTCTCTTCACAGCAGACACGTCCCCTAGACTCGACTCTTCAACAACTATAAATAGAGAGTTGATTTCAGAGTTCAGAGAGATAATTGAGAGTTAAGATTTAGTACAGAATTTATGCAGAAATTCTGAGTCAAACGATTCAGAGTTAGAAGTTCGATTTTGTAAAAAGCAATATGATGTACACACATTGTTTATCAAATAATTACTTACACCGTAGCATTTAGATTTAGATTAAGATCTGTTTATATTAGTTTACATTTTGGTAGTAGAAGAACCATCTCTATTCCGAAGATTCAGCGAGAAGATTAAGTAGCGGATTTGACCCCGGAGCCTGACAAACTCTAACGAGGTTTGAGGAAAGGATTGACGACCCGGAACTCTCATGTCGTTTTGAATGCTTCCATGCTTTTTATTCTCTGTAAACTTGTATCAAATTCATACTTAATCTAATAAAGTTCATGCAATTCAATATAATTTTATGTAGCACTTCTGTAAAGGATCCGAAGTGAGTTCTGGTGTTTTTGTTAAAACGTAGTTAAATTCAATATCTTTACAATGAAACTTTGTTGAACACTTAGGCAGATTCATTCTTTGAGAATTAATTTGGTTAAGGTAGCAATCTATCCAGATCGTAGGAAGATTGTCTGCGGTTCAAAGCCTTTTAATTGAAGGAGTTTACGTTATTACACTTTTATAGTTTATACAAAGTTTAAAGTTGTTTTCTTTACTTAATGCAAACAAAACAATTATTCTCTTATTTTAAACACTAAACGTTTTTGTTTTGTAATTCACATTCAAAACAGAATTGATTTCTAACATTCCACATATTCTAGCCTAATTCTTATTCTATCAATTTCAAAACCAGTTTCAAATAACGATTATCTATTTTTTATAAACCTTAAGTCATTTTCAAACTACATTTAAATAAGTTTTTGTTGAAAAACGTTCCCTATGGGATCGATATTTTTTTATTACTACAAGTGAAACCGTGCACTTGCGGAAACCGCTCAACAAGTTTTTGGCGCCGTTGCCGGGGAACGCCAAAATTTTTAACAAAAATTTAGATTTTTCGTATTTTATTTCGAATCTAGGTTTATACATACTTATTTTAACTTTTACAATTTATTAATTTTAATTTACTAACATATTTATTTTTCAATTCTGTTTTGAAGGTAGTTTCGGTTCGTGTAAGATTTCAAGTTCATGCGCAGTTCTCGAAGTTCAGGCATTGCACCAAACCCATTAGATCCAGAAATTGAAAAGACCATTAAAAAGAAAAGAAAGACAAGAAAAACAAAAACCAACAAAATTCCGATCCAGAAAAAATGGCAAATCCACCAACACTTATGGAATACGCTAGGGCAGGGGTGGCCGGTGTAACCAATAGTATCGTTAGACCCAGAATCACGGCAAATCAATTTGAAATTAAGCCCGCTTTGCTTAATATGTTGCAAAATAACGTAACATTTTATGGGTTACCTAACGAAAATCCTAACACCCATTTGATAAATTTCCTTGAAATTTGTGACACTTTTAAAATACCAAATGTGACTGCCGAAGCAATCAAACTTTGACTCTTTCCTTTCACTTTGAAGGATAGAGCCAAGGAATGGTTAACTTCTATGCCAGGCACAACATTTGCAACTTGGGAACAATTAGCCCAAGCGTTTTTATCAAAATATTTTCCTTTAGCAAAAACCGCAAGAGTCATAAAAGAGTTAACATCTTTTTCTCAAAATGATAATGGAACTCTTTATGAGGCTTGGAAACGTTTTAAAGAACTTCAACGTTTATGCCCACACCACCAATTGCCCGATGCACTTTTAATGCAAATATTTTATAATGGATTGAATCCTACAACTCGAGGTTCATTAGATGCTATGTCGGGAGGGTTATTTATGAAGAAGACATTAGCCCATGCAAGAGAACTTTTGGAGGAAATGGCAATCAACAGCAGTATGTGGCCCGCAGAACGTGGACACATACCGGTGGCAAAACCATCATCCATTAAAGGTATAGTGAATCTTGATCCAGTCACGATGTTACAAGCCCAATTTTCTGCCTTATCGCACAAAATTGATAGGTTTATGGCACCGTGCGATACCAATGGTAATCCAATCCAAACGGATGTGGATTACGAAGGTATGAGCAAGATTGAACAGGTAAATTTTGTCCAAGGGCAAAACCAAACTAATAATCCTTATTCTAGTACTTATAATTCTGGATGGAGGAATCATCCTAACTTTAATTGGAAAGATAATAATAATAATGCAAATGCTAATCAAAATCGTACCAATAGTTATCAAAATCAATCAAGAGATACGATTAGCACGTTATCTTCTAAAATCGACAAATTTATAGATGCTATCGGTGGAAAAATAAGTAATCACGACGATGGTTTTAAATGGATCGAAAATAAATTCGATCAGCTTATTAAAAACCACTCATCTAGCATCCATAATTTGGAGGTTCAAATGGGGTCAAATTGCTAAATCAATTCCATCTCGAAAAGAGGGAAGTCTTCCTAGCCATACGGAAGAAAATCCGAAAGAGCAAGTAAAGGCTATTACTCTTCATTCAGGGAAAAATTACTTAGGTCCGGAAATGCCCAGAGATTCTACTTTACCAAGAACTGATTTACCAACAAAATCCAAAGAAGATACATTAAATGCAAAAATTTCACCAATTGACTCAAATACAAAAACTTTTGTACCCAAACCACCTTTTCCACACAAAGTCCGAAATAAAGACTATGACAAACAACTTTTAACATTTTTGGATAAACTTAAAAATTTGCATATTAATTTGATATTTATGGATGCGATTACGCAGATTTCTAACTATGGTATGTTCTTAAAAGATTTCATTTCAAAGAAAATTAGTTGGGAAGGAATTTCATCCATTTCGCTAACTGAGGACTGTAGTTCAATAGTGTCAAGCAATTTGCCCACTAAACTCAAAGATCCCGGATGTCTTACCATCCCGTGTAAGTTGGGAGATATTGAATTCCCAAGTTGTCTTTGTGATTTAGGAGCAAGTATAAACTTAATGTCGTTGTCTATCTTTAACAAGTTAGGTTTAGAAGAAGATATCAAACGTACCAATATGGTTTTGCAATTAGCGGATCAAACCACTAAGAGACCATATGGTATAATTGAGGATGTTTTAGTTAAAGTTGATAAATTTATTTTTCCTACCGATTTCGTTATATAAGACTTTGCATATGACGTTAATTGTCCACTAATTTTTGGTAGATCATTTATGAACACGGGACGTGCATTAGTCGATGTGTCGGAAGGGAAAGTAGTTTTAAGGATAGGTGAAGATAAGGTCGAGTTTAATATGAACAAAGAAATGAAATATCCTATGGAGGAATTCCTTGTATGAAACTAGACTTGGTTGAAGAATGTGTTAATGACATTGTTCAAAATGAAGAAATAATAGAACCTATAATGGGAGAAGAATTAGAAGATAAGGACCCAGAGCCTTTGATTCGAGAAGATGGACCAGTTCCGCCTTCAATTGTAATACCCCCTAAATTAGAACTTAAAGAGTTATCAAACCATTTGAGGTAAGCTTTCTTACGCGAAGGCGATTCTCTACCTATAATTATCTCTAACAAATTAACTAAAGTTCAAGAAGAAAAATTGAAAGAAGTTGTTAGAAATAGGATAGGAAGTATGGGATGGCAAATTTCAGACTTAAAAGGAATTAATCCTAGAATTGTAATGCACAGAATTCATTTAGAAGAAGATAAGCCACCTAAAGCGGATAGGCAAAGACGCTTAAATCCGAACATGAAAGAAGTAGTCAAAAATGAGATTACTAAACTTTTAGACAATGGAATCATATTATCCTATCTCGGATAGTGAATGGGTTAGTCCAATCCATTGTGTACCTAAAAATGGAGGCATAACTGTAGTAAGGAATGACGAAGGTGAATTAATACCTACGCGAACCACCACCGGTTGGAGGGTTTGTATAGATTATAGGAACCTAAACAAAGCAACCAGGAAAGATCATTTTCCTCTGCCTTTCATTGATCAAATGATCGAAAGGATAGCCGGTCATGCTTTTTATTGTTTTCCTGATGGTTATTCCGGATTCTTTCAAATATATATATACCCGGATGACCAAGATAAAACAACCTTCACATGTCCTTATGGAACCGTTGCATATAGGAGAATGCCCTTTGATTTATGTAATGCACCAGCAACATTTCAACGTTGTATGACTGCAATTTTTAACGATTTCATTGAAGATATCATAGAAGTTTTTATGGATGATTTTTCAGTTTATGGAGATTCTTTTGATGCATGTTTAGGAAATTTAGATAAAGTATTGTCTAGATGTAAACGAATTTAGTTTTAAACTGGGAAAGATGTCATTTCATGGTAGACGAAGGAATTGTTTTAGGTCATAAAATATCTGAAAAAGGATTAGAAGTGGACAGAGCAAAAACTTCAGTGATAGAGAAATTACCCCCTCCAACTACTGTTAAGGGAGTACGGTCATTTTTAGGACATGCAGGTTTTTACAGAAGGTTTATTAAAAACTTTTCTGTAATTTCCAAACCACTTACTAATTTACTCATGAAAGATTCAACCTTTGATTTCAATGAAGATTGTGTTAAAGCTTTTGAAACATTGAAAGCAGCTTTAGTCAGTGCACCCGTAATTAATAAAACCGATTGGGATTTGCCTTTTGAAATTATGTGTGATGTGTTAGGCATGAAATTGACTAAGTTTAACATAGTATTTATAAGGGAATTTGGGTATTTTCTATGTCATTTGGTGAAGAATGAGGGCTAATTATTGTCTTTATGCAGATAAGCAAAGATAAATACTAAACTCGCTGGAAACAGCTTGTTTTGCTAATGCCAAAGAGGAGTGGAGCCTTTCTTGTATCCAGCGGTCAAACGCCGGATTATCCAATGACGGACATCGACAGATCAGTGGTGGCAGAGGCAGAGGCAGAGCGGCAGGTGAAAGTGTGTTGCGATGGGATTTCTAAAAGTAACAAGATGATATGAAGTATCAACCCCTTGAGTGTTCAAGGGTCAATGGATTTTTAATCATTTCATTTTTATTTCGGTTGTAGTGTTTAGTTGACTTATTTTGCTGGAAGGGTACGAAAGTTGTACCGATTTTTCCCCTGTCTTTCTCTTTAAGTAGGTTAAGCAAAGGAAAGATAGGGAGTTCGGATTTTTTTAGTAATAGTTAGAAAAGTAGAATAGTTGTAGAAAGAAAGAAAGGAAGAGCTCCTATGGAGTCTCGAGCTGTATCAAGAACTACCGACTGCTCACTACTCGATATGAGTGAGTAGTCCATTTTGAATGGGCACGGCCAGGCCGAGCCGGTAATGTAAGTTTTACATCGTTTTAATGAATATTAGTATTTTGTCAATGCTGTGATTGATGAGTATTTAACTTTCATGCCTCGACATTTATGCATGTGTTAGATGGATGTTAGGACACTGCTTACATCTTCACTGATATCTCTATTAATCTCCCAACCTCGAAGCTGACCAGTTAGATGGTTGTGTCAAGGGTTTTCTTAATCAGAAATGCAGTTTTGTTCTTAATGCAAGAAAGAACGTATCTTTAGGACGCTAAAGGTTCAGTAATTCTTAGGAGCTTGAGAACACACGACAGTTGACTCAAGCTCACGTCAAAACTGATACTTTGGCTTCATTGGCATTATCTTGTATTCATTGGAATGTTGTAAGGCTTTGCACA